>NC_073625.1:123038739-123663739 GCF_029407905.1 Bubalus kerabau | reverse complement strand
GACGTTTGCTCCTTGGAAGAAAAGCTATGACAAACCTAGATAGCGTATTAAAAAGCAGAGACATCATTTTGCTGACAAAGGTCTGTATAGTCAAAGCTATGGTTTTTCCAGTAGACATGTATGGATGTGAGAGTTGGACCATAAAGAAGGCTGAGTGCCAAATAATTGATGCTTTTGAATTGTGGTGCTAGAGAAGTTCTTGAGAGTCCTTTGGACAGCAAGGAGATCAAAGCAGTTGATCCTAAAGGAAATCAACTGTGAATATTCATTGGAAAGACTGATGCTGAAGCTCTAATACTTTGGACACTAGATGTAAAGAGTCAACTCATTAGAAAAGACACTGATACTGGGAAAGATTGAAGACATGAGGAGAAGGGGGCGGCAGAGGATGAGATGGTTGGATGGCAGCACTGACTCAATGGGCGTGGGTTTGAGCAAACTCTGGGAGAGAGTGAAGGACAGTTAGGCCTGGCATGCTACAGTCCATGATGTCGCAAAAAGTCAGATACAACTAAGCAACTAAACAACAAATAAGTGAAGCAATTTAGGCAATGACAGTATCTGACTTATATAATTATAGTGTTCAAAAGAAAATCATAGTCCGAGGAACCTGCATTTTGAATAATCTGCAGTGGACTGGCCTGGTCTCTGAGAAGCTGGTAAAGTTATCACTTGCTACTCAGTCTGACCTGAGAGCTCATCTCAGAAAGGATATTCAGCTTTGTCTTATCTTTAGGGTGTTGGGGGAACACAGGGAAAAGATTATAGAATCTCAGAACCAGTCTGGCATTTCAGCTGTTTGACAACATCTTTATCATGCTGATACCTTTACTCAGTTATCAAACTTTGATTGGATTCCTACAAAGAAGTCAATTCTCTCACTCCCTTTCTCAGGGCAGCTTGATCATCTATGGAGAGTCCTCGTTCTATGATCTTGCACAGAAGTTGCTTTCTATGCAACTTCTATGGTCCTGAAACTCTCACCTATGAATCCAAGTTTTGTGGCCTCACATGGATTTTACCTGCCTGGCTATCAGTCATATGAAGACACAATCGGTTACTGCCATAATTGCCCTACCCCATTCACTGTTATCGGGGGGCGGGAACTATGGAAACTAATCTTAACATTCCCCCCTCTTCACATTATAGAGTTGCATGCCCCTTACCATCTTGTTCTCTACTTTGAATAACTCTCCTTTTATAATATTCTTAAATGATTAGCCCACAACTGAACACAATCCTTCAACACAGGTATCATATGGTAACAAGAACACTGACCTCTGTGCCTATAAACAAGCTTTAATAGGGCATTTTTGAGTTAGAAATAATAACAAGGTGTGCATAATATATGGTCTCATGTTTAGTAGTCTCCTTCTTACTTATCCAAGTTTGTTTTAGTTTGGATTAAACTAGACAGTTTCAAGTCCATTCTTCTGCCAAACAGTGATGTTACATTTAATTTTTTATAAATCTAAGTTCTACAAAATTGAAATTCACATTAATATGTTTTTAATTATTCTCCTTTACTTGAATAACAACCATATGTAACAAAATGTTTTTCAGTTCTTTTAACAAGTACCTTTAGATGTTAAAATGTAAGCAAAATTCTTGGCAGATACAAAAGTCTTGCCAGATACAAAGTGTTACTTTTCTCTTTCTCTAGTTTCACCAAATACCAAAAGGCCCAGTACTTAGATATGTAAGGCATCTGCTAATTACATTTCAAGAGTAAGGGCAATGGTAATATTTATATTTCACAAAACTATCACATTCTCTTGAGGGAAGTCAAAGATTATTATGTGGGCATTGAAGCAAGTATGAATAAAATAGACTCTGGTTTTCAAAAAGAGAATATAGAATACAATATCATTCTCAATTTTATCCTTCTGGCTTTACTGATATCTTTGATGAATGATAAAAGTAATATTTATAAAGTAATTCCAGGTAATACAACTCTAAAAATAGCCTATATCTTTCTTATTCTTGGCATGTATCATACTTTGCAATTAGGTGTTATTTGTATACTTAGTGGTTTTGTAAGGATGCTTGTGTTCCTCTCTCCCTTCCCCGTTCATATGCTGATGCCCTAACCCCAGTGTGGCCACATTTGGAGGTAGGGCTTTTAATAAGGTAATAAGGTTGAATAAAGTCATAAGGATGGGACCCTGAGCCATAGAATTGGTGTCTTGGATTGGGCTATAAATCAGAGGTTTTATAATACCCTCATTAGATTTGATTAATTTGCTGGAGCAGCTCACAGAGCTCAGGAAAACCATTTTACTCACTAGATAACTGGTTAATTATAAAAGAAAATAACTCAAGAGCAGCCAATGAAAGAGAGGTCCCGGGCAAGGTATGTGGGAAGAGACACAGGGCTTGCCCTCTTCAGTTATGCCACCCTCTCTGCATCTCCCTGTGTTCACCCAAAAGATCTTGGGGGTTTGTCCTTTGGGACTTTTAAGGAGGTTTTGGTACAAAAGCATGATTAATTAGTAATTGGCCATTGGCAGCTGAGCTTAGTCTCCAGACCCTCTCCCCATCCTGGAGGAGTATAAGCTGGGCCTGAAAGTTCCAATGCTCTAATCACCTGGTTGGTTCTTCAAGCAGCCACCTCCCATCCTTAGGTGACCTAAGAGCTTTCAAGAGTCAACCCATTAACATAAAGCAAGGCATCTTCATCACCCTTTCCCTGGGAAATTTCAAGCGTTTTTGAAGCTGTGAGGCAGGAACCCTGGACAAGCACCAACTAAGAAGTATATTTTGGTCATCTGAATGACCAAATATATATTTCTTACAAATCATAATATCACACTCTGAAAGGCCATATCTATAGAAAACATTATTTAAGGAGGGTATGGGTGAAAATCAGGGCTAATTCTTGCCTCTTTAAGAGTCTTAGACCATAATTAAGTTTCTAGGCACTAACAAATGGCAGAGACATTTTCCTAGCTGCAGGCTACTGGATGCCTTAAACACGCCAGCACAGTCTTATTTCATGAGTCCAGGAGACTGGATTAGAAAAGCACATGCAGCCGCTCAGGCCTCCCCACTTCCCCTGCCTGGGGAATGTCCTTAAATCTATGCTCTGCCCAGACACTGCTCTGTCTTACACGGGCTACCCTTCCCAGGCCTCAACATCCCAGACAGGCTCTTTGCCTTCACCACAGGCTAGAAACACATCTTTGGAAAATATGACCTCATTCCAGGGTGACCTGGGTTCATTTATAATGGAGACAACCCACGAAGCTGCTGCCAACCTTCAGGCAAGGGAGAGGGGATAGAGGGAAACAGACAGTGATGTAGAGCAGAAAGAGATGGAACTCAGAACTACTTATAAATCAATTCTGAGACATCTCAAAGGTCTGACTTTAAATATCTTCTTATCCAGCTGCCTTTTACATAGTGATGAGTAACTTAGAGTCTTGCACCTCGGGTGTGATCCCCAGAGCAGAAGCAAATATACCATGTGGGAACTTTTCAGAAATGCTACTGAATATAAATCACATTTTAATGAAATAGCCTAAGTGACTTGTACATACATGAAGGTTTAAGAAGCACGGGTTTTCAGGGTTAGGAATAAGTTGAAACCTACCAGTTCTGGTTCCCAGTCGGCCCTGGATGAACTCTTTGCTCCCTCACAACCCTCTCCTGAGACCTCTCTACACCAGGGCAGTCCCTTCTCTTGTCCCCTGGGAACAGAATCTTGCATCACTCCCCCACCTGAAGCAAGCACTTGGTCCTTTGAAGGTTTCCCATAGGTGTCTACCTAGGTTAATGATGTGGATGTGAAGAAGGAAGAAAGAGGCTTCCAAACCTCACAGATCCTCCTGTAGGAGACAAAATTCAATCAAACTTGCTAAAGGGTGGGGCAAATAGAGATGGTGTGGGATGAGGTCTTTGTTTTAAGTAGAATCTAAATTCATCTATAGATTTTCCTGGTGGTCCTGTCTGCAGTGCAGAAGACCTAGGTCAAGAAGATCCCCTGGAGAAGAGAATGGCAATCCACTCCTGTATTCTTGCCTGGAGAATTCCATGGACAGAGGAGCCTCGTGGGCTATACAGTCCATAAAGTTGCAAAGAGTCAGATGTGACTGGGCAACTAACACTTTATCTTTCAAGTTCATCTGCATTCCAGAAAAACGAAAACCTTTGGCTATCAAGAGCATCTTTCCATAAAAACATGGGAGTGGAAAGAAATAGGAAAGGATAGGAACAAATCTATTTTCAAAGCATATGGAAAATGGGGGGGTGGATCACCATTACAAGATCCTCTCCCCTCTTCCCTTCTCTTTCTCCATCATTTCCAGCACAAATGCACAGTTGACCTTCAACCTACAATAGTCAGAAATAAGAAAACAATGTGAGATCTGGCTGTGAAAAATGGGGGTAATTGAGATAGAGAAACAGCTGCTGCTGCTGCTAAGTCACTTCAGTTGTGTCCGACTCTGTACGACCCCATAGACAGCAGCCAACCAGGCTCCTCTGTCCCTGGGATTCTCCAGGCAAGAATACCGGAGTGGGTAGGGCAGATCAAAAAGGGGATGAAAAGCTATCCTCTGAGCACCCCTCCCCCAAAATAAAAGAGTACAGGGGAGAGCATGGAAATTCCCAATAACACATCAGTAGCCCCTGACTGAATATAACTTAAGAGTGCTTATTCTTAACATGTACCCTAGGGGGGCCAGCACAGGGCCTTGTACATAAGAGATTTTAGTCCATATCTTTTAACTATCTTGTTGAAGACCTAGTCCTTTTCCAATAATATGAAGATATGTATACTTTCCTGTGTACAGTTCAGCAGCACTTATCAAATATCTTATGAGTCAATTCTTTTTAATTTCACAGTTAAGATAATAGGTCCTGATGACCCTTCAGGAGGTAAAAGTATGCCTGAACTAAGGCAAAATCTGCTGGGATCTACAGGAACTGCAAGAGACAGACTCCTGTAGTTTCAACCAGGGTCAAAGTTCTGAAGATGGAATGGGGAGTAAATGATCCCAAGAATGCTGGAAAAACTTGGTAACAGAGTGCGAGAGAGGGCAAGAAGGGGAATGACCAGGAATGGAAAGGATGACATGTTTATATCAGCTTAAAAGTGATGTATTGTCTTGACAGGTTCAACCACATGCTGGAAGCTGGAGGGAGAAGGGGCCTCCTGCTTTGCTGATAGACAGCAAGTTACAGGGACGATGTAAAAAGGTCAGCAAATTCAATCTTCATTTGAGCTACTGCTGTTATTTTAACTCTGTTGCAAAGGGTCACAGCATTCCATTCCAGATAATGAAAGGATGTTGGGAAAAGATCAGAGAAGGCACACACAGAATGGAAACTAACCAAACAAAGGCCAGATTTCATGCAGGGTGACATCAACTGGCTTCTGTTGGAGAGTCTCTGTAGTGACACACTTTTTCCTCTTTTCCTTCTTTTTCTTCCTTTCTTTCGCTTCCTTTTTCCTCTGCTGATAGTTTAATGGATTGCGGAAGGAGGCCATTATCATTAACTATCAACAAGGCACATCCAGTGATGGAAGTTCCTCTTTAATAACCACTTTCTGGGATTGCCTCCTGGTACCCAGGACCTCCCTTGGACAAAGCTAGACCAGAGAAGACAAGCATCTGCTTCATGGCAGTCGGTGAGGCTGCAGTGACTTCCTACCCTGTGCTTCCAGAGGCCTGTTGGCATGCCTCTATTATCCATCAGTCAGTGCCACATAATGACTTGTCTTCACATCTGATTGTATGTTCTTTGAGCAGATCTTGCACTTTCCATTATATAAAGCTGGTGTACATTGCAGGTACAGAGGAGCCTGGCGGGCTACAGTTCATAGGGTTGCAAAGAGTCAGACATGACTTAGTGACTAAACTGTAGCAACACTGTAGGTGCTCAGGATGTGTTTGAGAAATATATCACAGAGAGACTGTCTCCATGAGTAAGGGACTCCACAGCTGCAGCAGACAGTTGCACTCTCAGTCCAGCTGCACGAGGCAATGTCAAAAGTGCATGATTGTCATTCAACACTGGAGAATGAAAAATTGAAAAGGTCACTGGTTTCCATCATAGAGGTCCTTCCCTCCCTGCATTTCCAGCTATAATGGCATCTTGAAAGAAGCAAAGACCAAAGGAAGGAGAAAGCTATGAATTGTCAGAACTGGGGGAAAAAAATGACAATTTCCTCTTCACCATCATACCCTCCTTTCACTGCTCTACTTGACTCCCAGGACAATTCCACTGGATCTGCCACCCACACCCTCCAAAAGCTCTGTACACCACCCACTAAAGCAGACCTCCTGGTTCTGGGAGCTTTTTAGGATGTGGGGGAAAAAATAAAACAACAACTGATGTCAACTAATGGACCAGGCCAAATAAATTCTTGAACTTGCTTTTATATCCTGCAAGAAGCCTAACCATGCTCTCTTCACAGCACACATATGTTCATAAGTCTAACTGACATATTATTTTTCATACTGTGGAAGTGAGGGTTTCTTCTCATAAGCTGAGTTTTTGTAAGGCCAAGGAGTACCATCATGATTCTAAACTACACTGAGAAACCCTAACTATGGGAAAACATACTTAACCCTGAGTTATGGTTCCATTTGTGAAAGAAAAGATAAGTTTTTACCAACTGCAATTTAATGAAGGAATTCAAAGAAATAATCTTGGACTGCTGAGATATGAAGGTTTTGGCCAAAATCAAGATTTTTTTTTTTTTTTTTTTTACATAGGCTTTATGTGTAACTTGAGCATTTCAAACATTTTGATGAAAACATTTTGCTTAAATCTAATCAAATGCCTAAGAAATACCTAGTTTTGTAACAAATAGCTGGAAATGTTTGTATTCAAGTAGCCTTTAGAAGGAAGCACCAAATTTACTGAAATTCACTTCTTTAGAAGTTCCTAAAATGGGTGGAAGTCAAGGGAAAGTGGTAGCAGTTAGAAAAATACAGTATCTGTCACTACTAATAAAGCATATGGCTAAAACCTAATCTAGGTATCTATTTTTAAATTAGGCTTAAGATTTTAAGGAAGTTCATATCTAAATTGGAACTCATTCAACAGTCAAAGCTGCCAAGTTTCTGAAAGTTACAAGTGAACACAAAATCTATTCAAGCTCACATACTAATTTTGTAGGAATTGGAGGGAACATCAATGCCAAATAAGAAAAAATTCCTGTATATTTTAAACAGTCATTGACTCATGGAAGTATTTCCCTCTTACTTGCTCTAATTCCAACTTTTTTTTTTTTTTTAGTAATTGTTCATGCTTTTGGTCACGTCATCATTTCTCTGTTTTTAAGTAACTAAATGATATACTGTATCTTAGTCTCAATAGCCTAATTTAGACAATGATCTCTACTTCCTAAGATGAAGTATACCTCCAAGGGCAAAGCAAAGATTTCACATCAAAGTATATTTTACTCGTCTATCTCATAAATTGGTGAATCTGATGATAAAACTTTAGAGAAATAAGAGTGGATTGTAAGCCAAAATCCACATATTAACATGCTAGAAATGTAGAAAGAGGGTGGGATGGAAGGAATGACTGCACGGTTTGCTCTAGTTTGATTACCCTTATATAACACCAAGAGCTATGGTTTTTCCTGTGGTCATGCATGGATGTGAGAGTTGGACTGTGAAGAAGGCTGAGCGCCGAAGAATTGATGCTTTTGAACTGTGGTGTTGGAGAAGACTCTTGAGAGTCCATTGGACTGCAAGGAGATCCAACCAGTCCATTCTGAAGGAGATCAGCCCTGGGATTTCTTTGGAAGGAATGATGCTAAAGCTGAAATTCCAGTACTTTGGCCACCTCATGCAAAGAGTTGACTCATTGGAAAAGACTCTCATGCTGGGAGGGATTGGGGGCAGGAGGAGAAGAGGACGACAGAGGATGAGATGGCTGGATGGCATCACTGACTCGATGGACGTGAGTCTGAGTGAACTCCGGGAGTTGGTGATGGGCAGGGAGGCCTGGCGTGCTGTGATTCATGGGGTCACAAAGAGTCAGACATGACTGAGTGACTGAACTGAACTGAACTGAACTGAACACCAAGAGCCATTAGTAACATTCATTACTGATGGTGGGGTTCTCAGCACAGCCAATGCTGCTGTTTCTGACCATAGAGCATTTACGGTCATTTATATGTGAGATTGAGCTGGAATCAAAAACAAAACTAAAACATCTTCTTTCCTTGCTTTCCTTTTTTCTTTCCACACAATTGCCTGATAATTCCTCCTCCAGTTTATTTTTCCCTCAGCCTCAGGACAGCATTCACAAAGTACGTGTGTTTGGGAATGCATCATGTCCTAATCTCAACTGAGGGAAAACTGATGTCCCATAAGAACACAGATTCCATTAAAATGTTGATGTCAACAGTTTATGGGTAGATTTTACTTACTGATAGATGTATGGATTTTTTTTATTAAAAACTCTGGTGATAAGGTAGTTCAGTACAGTTCAGGTCACTCAGTCGTGTCCGACTCTTTGCGACCCCATGAATCACAGCACGCCAGGCTTCCCTGTCCATCACCAACTCCCAGAGTTCACTCAGACTCACGTCCATTGAGTCAGTGATGCCATCCAGCCATCTTATCCTCTGTCGTCCTCTTCTCCTGCCCCCACTCCCTCCAAGCATCAAAGTCTTTTCCAATGAGTCAACTCTTTTCATGAGGTAGCCAAAGTATTGGAGTTTCAGCTTTAGCACCATTCCTTCCAAAGAAATCCCAGGGCTGAGATCCCTGAGAATGGACTGGTTGGATCTCCTTGCAGTCCAAGGGACTCTCAAGAGTCTTCTCCAACACCACAGTTCAAAAGCATCAATTCTTCGGCGCTCAGCTTTCTTCACAGTCCAACTCTCACATCCATACATGACCACAGGAAAAACCATAGCCTTGACTAGACGGACCTTTGTTGGCAAAGTAACGTCTCTGCTTTTGAATATGCTATCTAGGTTGGTCATAACTTTCCTTCCAAGGAGTAAACATCTTTTAATTTCATGGCTGCAGTCACCATCTGCAGTGATTTTGGAGCCCAAAAAAATAAAGTCTGACACTGTTTCCACTGTTTCACCATCTATTTCCCATGAAGTGATGGGACCAGATGCCATGATCTTCGTTTTCTGAATGTTGAGCTGTAAGCCAACTTTTTCACTCTCCACTTTCACTTTCATCAAGAGGCTTTTGAGTTCCTCTTCACTTTTTGCCATAAGGGTGGTGTCATCTGCATATCTGAGGTTATTGATATTTCTCCCAGCAATCTTGATTCCAGCTTGTATTTCTTCCAGTCCAGCATTTCTCATGATGTACTCTGCATATAAGTTAAATAAGCAGAGTGACAATATACAGCCTTGATGTACTCCTTTTCCTATTTGGAACCAGTCTGTTGTTCCATGTCCAGTTCAAGCTGTTGCTTCCTGACCTGCATACAAATTTCTCAAGAGGCAGATCAGGTGGTCTGGTATTCCCACCTCTTTCAGAATTTTCCACAGTTTATTGTGATCCACACAATCAAAGGCTTTGGCATAGTCAATAAGGCAGAAATAGATGTTTTTCTGGAACTCTCTTACTTTTTCCATGATCCAGCAGATGTTGGCAATTTGGTCTCTGGTTCCTCTGCCTTTTCTAAAACCAGGTTGAACATCAGGAAGTTCACGGTTCACATATTGCTGAAGCCTGGCTTGGAGAATTTTGAGCATTACTTTACTAGTGTGTGAGATGAGTGCAATTGTGCGGTAGTTTGAGCATTCTTTGGCATTGCCTTTCTTTGGGATTGGAATGAAAACTGACCTTTTCCAGTCCTGTGGCCACTGCTGAGTTTTCCAAATTTGCTGGCATATTGAGTGCAGCACTTTCACAGCATCATCTTTCAGGTGATAAGGTAGAAGTGAGACCAAAGGCTCAAGGAAAGATCGGGAATTACAATGACTAGCAGCAGGATGATGGGAATGGAGTTTAACCACAAAACCCAGAGATAGAGACAGGTCACTCAGTCTGTGTTTACCTTGCCTCCTACTATAGCTAAACAATTGCAAGCCTTGCAGATTTTAACTCCACAATGTCCTACAGGCTGTTTCTTATTTCTGTTATTTTATCACTATCCTGCTTAAGGCTACCAGTATCTCTCAGTCTTGCCTCCTTTCTACTCATTAAGCAAACTGATGCCTAAAGAGTAAATATACTCATGTATTTCTCTCTTAAGAAATCTTAAGGGTTCCTCATTGTGTTCAGAAGAAATAGAGTATTATGGAATGAAAAAAACATATGTTAGGATCCATGCAAGTTTGGATTCCAATCCCAGTGTACTTCCTGCTGACCTTGGGCAAGTTCCTTAGTCTGTCTAGGCTTCAATTTTCCCCTTGGTAAAATACAGAAAACAATAACTACCTGTGGTTATGAGAATTACATAAGAAAAAGCATGTAAAATGCCTGGCCACCTTCCTGGTCTTTCATTCCTTACACACCCTACATCAAAAGTGTTCAAATGCTATCCACCCTTCAAAATTCAACCAGAATACAATCTCTTTGTTCTCAAAGAGAGTACACCTCTACTACTCTCAAAGAGAGTAGTACATTCCTACTTCCTTCAATCTCATATTTCCTTGTGAATTTCATAGCTATTTATATTTACTGTCTTTTGGCACTTTTCAACCCTGTGTCCTGTAGTGTAGAGAGATGTACATGGTATATCACACTTCCTCCTACTGGAAAGTTGGATGCACATATCATTTTATTTAACTCTCTAATCTCAGTGTGTTTTGCAAGGGATGGCCCCATTTAACAAATTCAAGTTGAGTAAGTGAATAAAATTATTTCTTATTTTCAAGAACAGCTCTGATAACTGAAACCCCATGGGCAATGCATTACCCATTATCCACCTTTCCATCACTGAATGTTGAAAAACTATACTTATCATAGGCTTTATAGGTGTCCAGTGAATACTTACTGATTATAATAATTCTGGCATTATTTTCATGTGTGAGCATTGCATCTTAAAAACAAAGCTACCATACCTATGTTGGAATCCTAGCTCTTCTATTTACTAACTTGGGCAAGTATCTTAAGTTTCTTAAGCTCTTTGTGCCCTGGATTGATCATTTGTAAAATAATATCTTGCTTCAAAGTGAGTAACTTTTTCCTCATAAATACAAATATCTCTTATATCCACGAACCCTACTTTCTGCCCTAACCATCCCCAGGGATTTCAGTAGGGAGCAAGTTCCTGATATAATGAACTTGTGAGAAGAGAATACAGAATACTAAAGTAGTATAATACCAACATTGGGAGAAAAGATACGAGTGTGGAGGCAGGTGGTAATTGGGAGGTAGGCAGTAACTGGGAGCCATGTACAAATCTTATGGGCCAATTCTATTTGTGTTTAGTTCAAAGCTTCCATTACCACAGATCTTCATGTATTAAAAGAAGTTATGTCAAGCTATGTTTCTATTAAGCCAGTATACTGGGTCCAAACCATTCTCTGATAAATGGCTTCCGAGATGTTTTACTTCAAAGTTAAAAGTTCTACCTTTACAAATTGCTTCATAATCTATGAAAAATGTGCCATGTGTGGAATGCAGCTACCGATAAAGGGCAGGTTGCTTCTAGTTAGTCAGATAGCACGAGCTGTGAGTTATTGAAAGGTAAACAGTCATTCTGCCCTGGAGAGACTCAGAATTCATTATTTTCAAGCCCAAGCTCAGAATTCTAGTTCCCAGGATGCCAAAGGCAAAAGAAAATGTTCTTGGGACAAAGATATTTTGCTAAACTCTCATGCTGCTCAATGCATTTTGATATTACATTAAGGACAGACTGCAGTGCTAAAGGTTTTTTTTTAAAATAGGACAACTCCACCAGACATTGTTTGGTTAAAAGAAAAAAAAAAGTTATTTTTAAAAGTTGTGTCTGCAGTTGCTTCCAAGACTTCTGTTTTGCATTTTTTTGGTTTGAAAGGCTCTGTTTGAATGTTTTATGTTCTATTAAATACCAGGTATGTGCTTTGTCAGAAATTCAGATGATAGTGCTTTGGTAAAATTTCCACCCCTGGTGTTCAGTGCTGTGTGAGTATGTCCAAGTCTCCTCCCCCTCATTGTCATGGTTGTTTTGATTGTAGATAATATTATTCTTGGACTGAGTGAAGCCTGTGGTGACCAGCAGAGACCCTCCAAGCTGCCTCTGGAACTAAAGCTGTCACTCGGGATCTACAGGGAAATAAGTGGGAAGAGAGACGCAGAGGTCTTAAAGGAAACATTTCATTTCTTAACTATTTTCTGCAAGGAAAGAAATTGAGGAGCTTCCATTCTTTTCTTTGTGATGAGTTAGTCATGACATTGTTTATAATTAGCTATGTATCCATGTAAACAGTTAAATTTAACTCAATGCTGAATAAAAAATAAACTGAAATAATTTTAGCATAAACACTCCCAACAACAAAATTCCAGGTCAAAATTAGGTCATTTTGTTTCTGATCCTCTCTGTGGAGTGAGTGGGGAAACAGGGCAATGCTGAATGGCCAAATGATCTGAATACTGAGAGACTAGAACTAACAGATTCAAGCAGGGGCACATTTTGTAACTTGATGTAAATACAAACAACATCTCATATACCTGTCCAGTCTTTGTGTGTTCACATATGCTTTTATTGTTTTAACCTAAGTTTACTGAGAATCAGGATGTGCAAAGCACACCAATAGGCACCAGGAATAGATGCAGAGAAAAACAGCAAAGCTCTGGGTTTTACTGAGATGATTCAATGGTCTAAATTTGTATATGTTAAAAGTCAGAGATGCTCACATTTTAAAAAGATGAAATTCGAGCCATTCTGTATAATTTTGTAAATCTCCTCTAAACGAACATGGCGTCTTGAGCATATTCCTGGCAGAGGAAATAACAGGAAGACCTATTGGAGGAGCACAGGTAAGCCTTCCTGTTTTATGCCAGGCAAGCTTCAGGTACACACAAAGCCTTTGGATACAGAAGTGGGTGAGTCAGTGAAGTCGCTCAGTCGTGTTCAACTCTTTGCGACCCCATGGACTGTAGCTTAACCAGGTTTCTCTGTCCATGGGATTTTCCAGGCAAGACTACTGGAGTGGGTTGCCATTTCCTTCTCCAGGAGATCTTCCTGACCCAGGGATTGAACCAAGGTCTCCCGCATTGTAGGCAGACGCTTTACCGTCTGAGCCACCAGGGAAGATCAGAACAAATTCAAAATGCAATGCAGACATATTAGATTCAAACAGGAGACTTCAGGGGTTGTTCAGCTAATTTCATCTTCAAGGTCAAAGCTGCTTTTGCATAGAGTTGGGGTGTAGGCTGGCTCACCCTGATTGGAGGACTCCCTGCCTAAAAATTCCTTGCTACAGAAAGCAAGATGTCCAAGGCCTCTAGGAAAGCATGATCTCTATGGAAGAATCCAATCTCTCCCAGGATCAGTGCAGACATTGCTAGTATTTCAATGTCTGGCTTTTCACTAACTAAATCTGCTTTCCTTTCATCTTGAGCACAAAGCTAGAGTATATTTTCCAGCCCTTTTGCATTAATTGTGGCCACAAGACTGAATTAGACAGTGGGGAAAGTATGCAAGAGATATGTCATTTCCAGGTTTGATCCCCCAAAACCTTCCATATAATCCTGGTAATCCTGCACTCTCTCTTCCCTTGCCTACCAACTGGCTGACCAGTTGCCAATTATCCAAGATGACCTTGGAAGCCATTCTGAAGTTGAAGATGGTATAGCATGCCCTCCCACCCCCTACAACCAGCTGGACATTTTATGAGAACTAAACTTTTATTATTTTAAGTCTTGAGATTTATGAGTTTATCTTTTACAAAAGCCAGAGGTTATATTAATAAAGATTGCAGAGGTTTATTTGTTTTTTGTTTTTTCCCCTGTACCTGCTCTTATGGAAGTCTAACTGAAGTTTCTCTCTTCCTTTCCCTCTCTCTTTCTAGCCAAATCCTTCATTGACATAGCATTCAAGGAGAAATATTGTTTGATATATTTTACCATTTCCTTAATTTTATATATAACGGCCCAGAAATATTTGGTCATCATATCTGCCTTTGTCACCATGATATGAGAAAATCTTTCTGGGCTACTGCAAGAGCTGGTATTTAATACTGGTATTTAATTCAGTCATACATCAGTCTGTCCTCTCACAATCTATTGTCTGTACAATTTAATGAAACAAATCTGAGAGTGACGTTCCTCTACTTAAAATCATTGAAGACTCACCATCTACATTACAGATTTCTTAATGGGTCATTCAAACTCATGGGCAATCTGGCTCCAACCTACATCTCCAGCCTTGCCTATTCAGAACTCATAGAAAACAAAAACAAAAATGCCAGAGAGCCACTCATCCGGGCTTTTTTTCACATTGATCCTCCCACCTAGAATGCCTTCCCCTCCTACCTTTCAAGATACAGTTCAAATGTCATTCTCTGGGCAAAGCTTTCTCTGAAAGTCACTAGCTGAACAATAATTCTCTCCAGAATGTTCACAAGTAGTTTATCTTGACATTTAGCTATAATTATCAGATTCTTAGGTCTTTGTACACACAAAGTGAATCTGACCCATCTTTTTAACTAGTAGAATGAATGGCTTTCAAGAACTATTTATTGAATAAATAGTAAATGAGGAGAAAGGGGAAGGAAGACAAGAAGGAAGGAGAAATTAATAACTGTGAGGTCCTTTTCCACAGTCTAGAAACTTAACTTCCATGTTTCTTTCACAGAAACAAACAGACAAATCCTTCTGTGATTCTCATATCCCTTTTAGTTATTTTTTTCCCTCCCATACATAATTAATGACAAAAACTCCCAGTGACAAATCTTCAGTGTTCTTTCCACATATGGTGTCAGCTCAATTTCTCGAGGGCTTTTCATTCGATACTTAGTGGTTCTCTCATGAGATTACTCTCTGATATTTAATATTAATTTACCTATGGTGATGACCCATTTATCTATTAAGCATACACTTATGATCCTTCTCACCCATAAGTGTACAACAAAAAGTTATTTTTTAAGTATTTACAAAAGCATGAATAATTTTAGAAATATTTAAAGCATCCTTTCTCAGAATTTTAAAGAGAGTTTATCATCAGCAAACATTTCAAAAGGACCTTAAGAAGGAAGGTAACCTGTTAAATTTCAATAGCCAATTAAAACTAAAAGCGACATTAAATAACAAGAATGGAAGAAAGTAGGCAAGTTAACCTTGTTCCATCCTTTGATGCTGACAAGACTCCAGATACCTCAACCCTAATGGTCACTGAAAGTCCCCCATTGGTCTGGCCACACAAGGGAATGCTCACCCTGATGAACACACATAGATGTTGGTGGGAAGTTATTATCTAGTTCAGTTCAGTTCAGTTCAGTCACTCAGTCATGTCTGACTCTCCGTGACCTATGGGCTGTAGCATGCCAGGCTTCCCTAGTTACTGGGTATTAAAAATGCCAGATTTGGTAAACTGGACTTTAAACCCTAACTGATATCAAAACTGGACAATTTCCTATTTTTAAAAAATATTTCTAAGAACTTGGCAAAGACACATAAAGTAAAACTATGTAGTAGATTAGTCTACTTTGAAAAACTACCCTTTCATCAATCTACCAGTGCAATATTCCTGGAGGCTGAAACAGGAGCAGAGAGCCAGTTTTATAATAGTCAAAGTTGCAACTTCCTGAGGAAGAAGGCTTATCACTAAGAAGGGTCACCTGTTTTGCTCAGTGGAAAGACTGACATTTGCTGATCTATATAATGCAGTTTTCTTCTTTGGCAATAATTTTCAGTTCCCCTATATGTTGATTCTTTTACGTCCAAAAACAAAATAAGTATAATTTTAAGACTTTTATTTTTTAAAAAGAAGTTGCAATTTTTTTTCCAGAGACCAGATATAATCTCCTATTATAACTCTCTAAAGTTCTGCTACATATACCATTCCATCCCCAGTGGTATTCTGAGAAACCATGGGGAAAAAATGCTTCATATTAATGAGGTCAATATCTTCATAGGTGACAATTTAATTAGTTCAACAAAAATTATATTCTCTGGCATATTCGTCCAAGACAGCCTCACCCATCAGTGCTTTCCATGAAGTAGAAGCTCAATAACTATTCAGGGAATTAAGGAACAAATGGCTTCCATGTGGTTTGGCCCCAGACCACAGAGTTGTACCCTTTGCAGATAGTACACCAAGAAGAATAAGAAAGTCTATGAAACACTTTTGGTTTCTTTTCTGGAACATTGCTAAGACTTTGGTTCCCAATAAAACAAAATTGCTACCTTCAGTGCAGGGCTTAATTAGCTTGGTGACCTCACCAGGTGAGCATCCTTTACTTTTCTTTGATTTCAGGGCTAAAAACACTCTGAGGGTTCAGAGTCCCTAGAAATCTTTTCCTAGTCTCAAAGTAGATAAAACATATTTCATGGCACATTTTAAACTTTTCTATAAATAAGTCTCCTCTTCTCCTCCCCTAAGTTCCAGCCAAAGAAAATTTCCTATAAAATTTATGGCACGGTCATCTTTCTTCCTTTCCCAGTCCTTCCTATGTTTTAAAATTATACCCATCTCTTCAACAACTGAAATGTCCAAGCACTCAAAAATTCAGAGGTAAAGTAAAAGAAAAGATCCAGCAAAGGAGATAGAAAACAGTTAAATAGAAGGAAATCTAGCAAGAGTAAAGGAAAGGAAGGCTAGGGAAGGGAGAGTTGCCCTAGAGATACAACGTCATGTGAGTGAAATAATAGCTGAGAGGTCAAGAAAGTTAATTCGGATAACTGACCAACAGTTCTAAGAAAGTGTAGACCACTGGGGATGTTTATGAATGCCATTACAGTGCATGGCATAGATGGAAATCTAGCATCAGCACTGAAATAGGTGAGAGGAAGTAGAGACAGAAAGTCCAGATAAGTTTTTAAAGTTGTGATAATGGAGGGAAAGTGAGGTCAAAGGTGGTTTCTTTAAGATGGGTGAATTAAGGTAGGTTTGTGAGCTGATGGCAGTCATCCAATGGTTATAGAGAAACTGAAGATATAAGAGAGAAAAAAGAATAATTGAACGCATGAAATCCTTTGGAAGGCTAGGGGAAATAGGCTAGGTCTAGGGTACTAGTCAAAAATCTCGATAGCATTCTGTGATTTTGCATAGAGATTTATTTTCTTTCCTTTCATGTTGTTGTTATCATTAGTGTTAGTATTGAGATTGGAGGGAGGGGCTTCCCTGCTGGTCCAGGGGTAAGACTGTGCCCTCTAGTGCAGGGGGTACAGGGTCATCAGTCCCTGGTTGGGGAACTAAGATCCCACATGCTTCGTATAAAAACCAAAACATAAAACAGAAGCAATATTGTAACAAACTTAATAAAGACTTTAAAAATGGTCCACATCAAAAAAAAAAAAAAAAAAAAAACTTTAAAGAAAAAGAAGAGATAGGAAGGAAATAAGCAGCGTCTATCTACCCACAGAAGCTGGTGGACCCATGGACTTGAGTTTGACAAGATGAAACTGTTCTCATCACATGATCTCTATCTCATTCTCTTGAAGTCATAATACATCAGTAGATGTAGAAGGGGTTCTAAAAAGAATCTTGATTAAATCTTGTCTTTCAATTAAGTTAATTGAGGAATTAACCCAAAGGACGTTAAGCGCACTGGGACAAAGGACATTAAGGACATTGAGGAATGTCCAGTGTGTTTCTAGTTACAAAAATCGATGCATCCTCTGAAAGAGTATTGGGAACTTTGCTTAGTCCTGCTCTCTCTCCTTTTCTTCTCCTGTTTATCAAAAGCTGTAATCAAGAGCACCCCATCAAAGGAGCAAGTAGTCATACTTATAGCAAGGAGGCGAGAGCTGACAGGAAAATAAATCCTGACTACATATATATATATATATATATATAGCCATTTATCCCTCCCATGTTAAACATTCTTATTTCTAACAAGTCATATTCACAGTCTGGCCTCTCAAAACTTATCTTTAGTAAAAACAAATCGTCTGCCTGAAGTGGTAATTTCCATTACCTCAAAACCGCCTCAAATACCAGACTTCTCTACAGTTTCAAGTATCATGTTATGTGTTGCCATCACTTCATTCACTTCTGTTAACTGAGTCAAAAGGTTGGTCTTTAAGCTTAATAATATTACACAGAGACTTCTCAGGATCTTTTTTCAATGATTTAAAAGCAGAATAAATAAAATTAAGAAAAATAATTTATTAGAGAAATTTTAGAAAGTAAAATAACTTGGCTCTAATTCTAGGTTCTGAAACATTTTTTTCCCTACTAGCCTCCAAGAGATACATCAACTGGGACGACCCAGAGGGATGGAATGGGGAGGGAGGAGGGAGGAGGGTTCAGGATGGGGAACACATGTAAACCTGTGGCGGATTCATTTTGATATTTGGCAAATCTAATACAGTTATGCAAAGTTTAAAAATAAAATAAAATTTAAAAAAAAAAAAAAAAAAAAAAGAGATACATCAAATCTAAGTATCTAATTTCCTCAGTAAATCCCAACATATTCCTGGATGACATCTTTGCACTGAAACTGATGAACTAAGCAACGTTCCAAGACCTTGGCTTTAGCTGTCATGATTTGCTTTATACAGTAACCAAATGTTGACCAGCTAAATGCTGAAATAAATTTCCTTTAAAAGGCTTACATTAATTTTGAAATCTTCTATTACAAACTACAGTAAAAAGGCTTTTCAATACCAGTTCCTAAAAGGAATTTGTCACCTAGACAAAACATTGAAATAAAATATTCACTAAGTTTTTCCCAGGAAATCAGCTCAATATGCTCACAGTTCTGAAGATACATAAATCCATTCTAACTTCTATTATTACTAAAAAATCCTGCATTGCATAATCAATGAGCAAATATTGGTTGATAGCCACTATCAATTTTTATTAGAAAGGTTAAAAATAGGATAATTACTACTCAAATTATTCCAATGAGGATTTTAAAAGTACTGTTGGACTATTTCACTACTTTCCATTCCAGAAAAGATCACAGTCACTATCTTCTTGTACTATTCATGGGTCTTTCTAGGCACACATGTTGAAATCATAAAGAAAAAGTTGCAAATGTAAAACAGTCTTTTGAGGCTGATTAAAAGGGGATTTATTTTTCTATTCTTTAAGATTTATTTCAAATTAGCTCTTGGTAAATGTTCTTATCTCAAGTCTGAGTTTGAGTGATAATTCAAGAAACAAAGACAACAGAAGAATATGTGTAAAATTACTATCTCCTTAATCATAACATAAATTCTGTATAGTGATAAGAGAAATAAACAATGCCTCAGTGTGATGGACAAAAGACATAAGCAATGATTAACAAATGTACTTTACAGATGATTTATATTGATAATCAACAATGCATATGAAGACAAAATGAATTTTTTTTATCCATCAAATTGTCATAGTTTCCTTTAAGTATAATTTAGAAAGTTGGCAGTGGTTTTAGGAAACAAATACTCAGCCTCTGATATTTAGAGTATTAAGTGATACCAACTTTCTCAAGGGCAATTGGCAATATATATCAAATGTCTTAAGGCATGTATACTATTTGATCCAGCAAATCTACTCCTAGGAATGTATTTTTTAAAAAAATGATGAGAAATGAAAATTTAAATTAAATAATGAGCATCATGTAATATTTATGGGAGTATAAAACTGAACACAGTTCAAATAACTAAGCACGTATTTGTTAAATAAATTACAGTATATTCATATAATAGCTACATTACAGCCATTTAAAATTTTAAGAGATTTATTTCATATTTTTAATTGATAAATGTTAGATAATAATATGCCTAGTATGATTCAAATTTGTTTAAATATACATAAACATGTGGTGTGTGTGTATCTGAAATGGTATACATTAAAGTGTTATGAATGGTTAGGCCTAGGTGATAAAGTTGAGTAAGTATTGATTACTTGGATTTTTTTTAATACTTTGCTTCTCTCTATTTTTCAAATTAACTACAATGAACATATATTATTCCATAAAAATAAATATTATTCTTAAATCACTTAAGAATAAATATTATTTTTAAACTGCTATTTTAACAGTTTCATATCATAGATACTACCTTCCTATACTATACTTAAACTGCATTTATATCACTGCAAATAACAAAAACAAAATCAAATGCTGTACAAGAAGATGATATAAACAGTAGCATGTAATCAATCCTGTAAAAATGTTGATTGTCAGAATTTGGCAATAATGAAACAGACATATCTAATTTGGAATTTTGAATAGATTGTGAATGATGATAAATAGTCTGCATTAAACAGATGTACAGTGTGTGACTTACAATCTGTGCAATTTTATATATGTCATACTTCAGTGAAAAACATTAAAAGCGAATCCAGCCATTGACCCCTGGCTTGCTCCTAAAGACACACAGCCGAGTTGGCAGGAAACCTGAAAGGTCACTGAGTCTAGCCCCTCACCCCACCTCCTCAGAGCTACAGATAAGAAATGCTGCAATGGCTTGGGAAGCATTCCACTGTTTAAACAGCCCCGATAACACCTTACTCCTCACAATGAACCACAAACCATCTGCCTCCTTTCAACTTCCAGGCATAGTCTGAGATAATCAGCTGCAGGCATGCTTGAGTGTAGACAGTTGAGAAGATCATCAACCACGAAGGCCTAGAATGCATCCTGTCACGTGGCCTGGGGACTGTGGCTGTCATCACAGCTCTGGTGGGCATGATCGAAGGATGATGACAGTCGTGTGCCCAGAAATTACAGTGTGGTCAGAGAAAGTAGGACAAGTGCAAACAGCAAGGCCAGAATTTCTATGGCTTGGCTGATGGTAAGCTGAATTTCTTTTTCCAAACCCAGTGGTGCAGTGGGGTATGGATGCCCCATAATCCAGAACTAAAGGAAGAGATGCTTGCAATAGATAATGGAAACAGACAGTTCAAGTGCAGCCAAAGACTTTTGCTCCTTTGGAACTAAGGCCATACCTCAAATGAGCTACAAATAAGACTGTTCGGTGAATCAGGGCTTTGCCGGAATTTTTAAAATGATAAAGAGGACTTAACTAAGAATCCTTTGAGGGCAGTTCATTTTTTTGACTCAGGTCACTCAGTGAACAATTTATCATTAGATTAAAAAATATCCCCAGACCAACAAAAAACAGGATATTTATCCTATGATTTAAGATTGGATTTTACTCTTGAGTCTTTATTTTAAAAGCTATACAACTCTAACTAAATTACTCGCTCTTGTATAGTTTTGACACATTAATTAGTAAAGTGTCATTGAACCATTTAAGATCACATTTATTCCAGTGAGTCTGAAAGTAAATCTAGAACACTATGATTCTAAATTTATAATCCCACAGTAAAGACATCTCTGTAAAGAAAAAGCAATCTCCTAAGATTTTTAACACAACATAATTTCCATGTTTACAAAAGCTTATTGTGTATGAATATTATGGAACCAACCCCATTTCATTACAGTCACAAGGGGAAAGATAGAGAGAGAGGGCATGTCCACAAGTAAAGGGCAACCTATTGCCTCTGTAGCCAATCAGTGAATCCCCTACATATGAATGAGTTCTATTTGGAGGGCACATTTGTTAAGTTCAGTTGTTCCTATGTCCAACAAAGTTAGCCTAGGTATCTAACATCATCAGCTATATAGTACTGTACTGTAATAGATGTACAATCCTTCTCACACAAATAATACATAAAAAATCAACACAAAAAATAAAGAAAACACTTTAAATCTTATAGTACAGTACCTTGAAAAGTACAGTAGTACCAGCCACATACTGCTGTTTTTATGCTTGCTTCCAGAATCCTGGGCTTGAAGTAAAGATACTGTATATCTGTACTCTCTACAGTACTATATAGTAAAGCACAGAAAGGCATAACTACTTGTACAGGATGCACACAGGTGACAATATACACCAGACATATGAAATAACTTACGTGACTGGACATGCAAATGCATGGTCACATCTTTGAAAGTTTTCAACTCGAAGGTTTATATATAGGGGACTTTGTAACTTTTGATTGTTCCATGCCTTTTTCTTTCACTTTCTCATGCATCCTCTTAGTTCCCTTTGATAAATTCAGGTCAGTTCAGTCGCTCAGTCATGTCCGACTCTTTGTGACCCCATGGACTGCAGCACACCAAACTTCCCTGTCTACCACCAACCCCCAGAGCTTACTTAAACTCATGTCCATCAAGTCGGGGATGCCATCAAACCATCTCATCCTCTGTCATCCCCTTTTCCTTCTGCCTTCAATCTTTCCCAGCATCAGGGTCTTTTCAAATGAGTCAGTTCTTCACAGTTCTTTGATAAATTACAAAACTATAATTAAGAAAGAAAAGATCTGAAAGTACAATAGAGAGAGGAACATTTGCAAAGAATTAAACCCTTGGACAATTAAGACAGCTCTGCCTACAATCACTTCCTTGTGAAACCTCTCCTTTTGGTTAGAATGGATTTGCCCTCTCACTTTGTACACTGCTGCTCTCCCTTCACCCTGCATGAGGTCACGTGACAAACAGCACTTCCTCCAGATCTCACTCATCTACTCCATCACTTATTAGCATATAATCCATTCATCCAGTCCATCACCTATTAGCATATAATTAGCATACTTTGACCAACCTGGAAGTAAAACAGAAAGGGACTCTGTTCTCCAGGAGTGAAGAGCCTAGTAATGAAGAGAAAACTGGACCATGAAACAACTGATCTACAAGGTTGAAAAGAATAAATGCACTCAGAGATAAAGCCTTGTGAGATTTCTGAGATGGGAAAACATTCTCCCAAACTGCACAGGTCAGAGAAAGCTTCCTGAAAGATAGAGCACTGTAGAAGGGGCTTGAAAAGGTGATAGAATCCAGACATGTAAGATGAGAGAGAGAGGTCCAAAGGAAAAGATGAGCAGGAAAGAGTTTGGGTTGGTACCTGGGAGACAGGATTAGTGGAAGATCAGCCTGAAAGATAAGATGGCTCAGATCCTAAAAGCCTTGAATTCCAGACTAATTCAGACACTATACACACCATAGGAATCACTGAAAATTTCACATTAGAGCAGCAATATGATGAATCTCTACTTTGGAATGGTTCATCCTTAAACTTCTCCAAACGAAAGTATTTCTTCTGAAGATGTATCAGAAACCTTTCAAAGAAAATCCTCTAGGGAAATTTAAACACAGCTTTGTCTTATACTGCTCATGGTAACATAAACTGTTGTTCTGCAAAGTATTCAAAGGGGATTAAGCAGATTTTATTTCATCTATTCAGTTCATATTTCTTGGAGAACTTTGGGTTCATTTCTTCCTGGGCTCAACCTTCACTGCCAGCATTGGTGGCTTCCAGCTATTTTAGGGTGTGAGATTACATATATGTTAAAACTGAAACAATTAAAGAGAAATATCCTTAATTTTGAGAAACTTATATGCTTTGGCAGGCGTACACTCCGGATTTTGAGAGCCAAGAGCTCCCTGCTTCCTGCAATCTTGACAAGTGAGAGAATGTGTTTTACCAAAAACCAGCAAAAGCCAGAACATTCCCTGAAACTGTTCCTGGCTCTAGGAAATGAAATGCTGAGCAGTTCTTAAATACATTGAAGTGCTAACTTAATCATGCAAAGATGAAGCAGCTATTATTATGGCTCCAGCAGAGTGACAGGACTTGTTTAGTGACCCATATCATCTCCAAGTTTACCTTGTGATCCACATAGGATGAATGTAATTGATCAGGTTGGTGACATCTGTCTGTGGTCCTGAAATGAAATAAAGCTAAACATTTCAGAAGATACTGTAATCCACAAACCTGGCCTGAGTGATCTGAGTAAAAGCAAACCCACAGAGAAAAGATGACATGCATGACTGTAATGACTACTTATATGAGTACAGAGATGAATAAAAAGGTTTTTTGAGTCCAGGTAAGAACACACCATGCTGTCCTCTCTTACAAACAGTACAAAGAATCTTGACCTTAACTCAGTAACGATGATTCATTTGATCAATAACTTCAACTACCTCAAAGGAACTCTGAAAACAAGCAAGTTAAAAGTCCCTTTTAGTTTACTATTTTCAGAGAAAGTGTTTCTCATTCTGAATTATGGTTTAAAACAGTTTATAACCCTCTGGCTCAGCATGGTACTAAAAATGGCTAAGTATCCCATATTTACCACTGAATCTTTAATTAGGGGTTTATACCTAAAAAAATATTTTTTATAAAAAAAAGAGAAAAAAATAAAAAAAGAAAGTAGGAAAACTTTCTCCACTGCTTTTAGCTCTGTTTGGTTCTGACTCAGCCTCACTGGCATGCGTGATTCAATAGTTTATGTCAAACACAAATTCCAGCCCAATGCCCTCTATCCAGTGTATTCTCATTCCTGAGCCTGACGGCAGAACTGGTCTCCTAGCAACACTGGACATTTTCTCTGCCTAGTCATCTGTAGCAATTGGCTCTTTTTCAAGGTTTTCTTCTCATTCTCTGTCCAGACAAACCAAAAACCTTTATGCCATTAAAAAGATCTGAGGTCTGGATTCAGATCTGGAACATTTGTTGAAATTGAAATTTTTTTCTCCTCTAACTAGATCTCCTTTTCCTCTTTTCTCTAATCTCTTTTTCTCTCTCTCACTCAAATACACACACACACACACACACACACACACACACACACACACACCAGCAAAAAGAGTGGCTGTTGCTATGTATTCTGAGTAATGGCAGTATTGTGCTTAGTTGCTCAGTCATATTTGACTCTTTGTGACCCCATGGAATATAGCCTGCCAGGCTCCTCTGTCAATGGGATTTCCTAGGCAAGAATACTGGAGTGGGTTGCCATTTCCTACTCGAATGGTAATATTGTCTAGTACAAAAACATGGAATGCTCTCTGTTGCTTTTTAATTTCTAAGTTGTGTCTGACTTTTGGAACCCCATGGACTGTAGTCCACCCCATCCATGGGATTTTCCCAGACAAGAATGCTGGAGTGGGTTGCTGTTTTTTCCCAACCTAGGAATGGAACCCGTCTCCTGCATTCTCTGGTGGATTCTTTACCGCTGAGCCACCTGGGAAGCCCAGGATGCTCCTTAACTAGTGGTCAATTCAGGAATCCTCTTCACCTCTTTAATTACCTCATTATGTAAAACAAGGATGATAAATATCCATCTCACAGAGTTTTTGTGAGAATCAAAAGTTACAATGAACAACAAAGCGTTTTGAAATAATAAAGACTATATGCACATCATATAGCCTTGGTTATAGTTGTAATAATTTGGTTATTACATTAACCAAATTAATTTAACAACAAGGAGAGGAAGTATCCTTTAGATACATATTTAGGAAGAGAAACAAAGGAGCAAGGCTGTGAAAACTAGTCATTATTCACTTAGGATCAAAGTTCCTATCATGACATGACCAGAATTTACCATCTCTTCATTATCCAAATACCACATTTAATCAGAGCCTCCCAGAGAGTAGTGACTGGAACTGATGAGAATATGAGACCAGGAAAAAGGAAAATGTTGCTAAATGTAGCAGTTTTCAAATGGTTCAAAACTCCAATGGACCCAAGGTGAATCAATAGAGGGCCCTTCCAATTGCATCCAACATAGCTCAAGAGATAATAGAGGTACAGTAGCTACTCTGAACGCTCTCCATCCCCTTCCTCAAGAGACAAGATAGTAAAACTGGAGTTTAGAGACAGGTGGGGGGTGGTGGGAGGGAGAATACTTAAGGGGAAGAGGAACATGGTCATCCTTCAATGTCCCTAGACTGTAAACTTCATAAATCCAGGGATCAAGATTTGCTTGTTTGCTTTTTTCTTGAATTACCATTATATCTTCATTGCTTAGAATAGAGTCCAGTATTTGGTAACCTTTTGATAAACATTGAGAGATGGAAAACATCTATTTCTGCTTTATTGACTATGCCAAAGCCTTTGACTGTGTGGATCACAATAAACTGTGGAAAATTCTTCAAGAGATGGGAATAGCAGACCACCTGACCTGCCTCTTGAGAAACCTGTATGCAGGTCAGGAAGCAACAGTTAGAACTGGACATGGAACAACAGACTGGTTCCAAATAGGAAAAGGAGTACGTCAAGGCTGTATATTATCACCCTACTTATTTAACTTATATGCAGAGCACATCATGAGAAACGCTGGGCTGGAAGAAGCACAAGCTGGAATCAAGATTGCTGGGAGAAATGTCAATAACCTCAGATATGCAGATGACACCACCCTTATGGCAGAAAGTGAAGAAGAACTAAAGAGCCTCATGATGAAAGTGAAGGAGGAGACTGAAAAAGTTGGCTTAAAGCTCAACATTCAGAAAACTAAGATCATGGCATCCGGTCCCACCACTTCATGGGAAATAGATGGGGAAACAGTGGAAACAGTGTCAGACTTTATTTTTCTGGGTTCCAAAATCACTGTAGATGGTGACTGCAGCCATGAAATTAAAAGATACTTGCTCCTTGGAATAAAAGTTATGACCAACCTAGACAGCACATTAAAAAGCAGAGACATTACTTTGCTAACAAAGGTCCATCTATTCAGGCTATGGTTTTTCCAGTGGTCATGTATGGATGTGAGAGTTGGACTATAAAGAAAGCTGAGCACAGAAGAATTGATGCATTTGAACTGTGGCATTGGAGAAGACTCTTGAGAGTCCCTTGGACTGCAAGGAGATCCAACCAGTCCATCCTAAAGGATATCAGTCCTGGGTGTTCATTGGAAGGACTGAAGTTGAAGCTGAAACTCTAATACTTTGGCCACCTGATGCGAAGAGCTGACTCATTTGAAAAGACCCTGATGCTGGGAAAGATTGAAGGCAGGAGGAGAAGGGGACGACAGAGGAAGAGATGGTTAGATGGCATCACTGACTCAATGGACATGGGTTTGGGTGGACTCAGGGAGTTGGTGATGGACAGGGAGGCCTGGCATGCTGCAGTTCATGGGGTCACAAAGAGTCGGACATGACTGAGTGACTGAACTGAGAGATGGAAGAATCAGGTAGTCTGGGCTATGAAACTCCTCATTTTAGCAGTTTTGCTTACATTTACAATGAATTTGATTAAAACTAATATGATTACTGCTGTTCAATCATTTGGCATTTAATAAGATCCTAGATAGAGTCAGATATGGCTTAGGCACTGAACAACTGCTGCTGCTGCTACTGCTGTTAAGTCACTTCAGTCATGTCTGACTCTGTGCGACCCAGTAGATGGCAGCCCACCAGGCTCCGCCATCCCTGGGATTCTCCAGGCAAGAACACTGGAGTGGGTCGCCATTTCCTTCTCCAATTCATGAAAGTGAAAAGTGAAAGTGAAGTCGCTCAGTCGTGTCCGACTCTGTGCGACCCCATGGACTGCAGCCCACCAGGCTCCTCTGTCCACGGGATTTTCCAGGCAAGAGTACTGGAGTGGGTTGCCATCACCGTCTCCGTGAACAACAACAGTATCCCAATAAATGGGAGCTGCTGTTGTTTCAACTTCTACTACTATCTAATTCAACCATCACTTCTCATTACCTGCTCAAGGCAAGTGATTACAGGAAATTATATACTAGAAGCTTTATAATCTAGCAAAGGAGACGGGCAAGCAATAACAGCCCCATGAGACAGGAGAGTATATACTAAGACCAATTTGTATATGTGTCCACAGACTGGGAAGGGCTATAGAGAGCAATGTCAAGTATTAACTATCTTCACCCCTAATTTCATAGGGAAGGAAACCCAGGTTCAGTTCTCTCAGTTCTGATTGTACATACAGACTTGTCATTTGTTTTGTTTTGTTTTTAATTTTTTTTTGTCATTTGTTTTTTATTTATTCTTTCTAAGATTATCACTTACTTCCTGCAACTAAGATTTTGCACTTTCAGGGAAGCAGCAATGAAGGCAACATATATGCCTGAATATTCTTAATTCAGTGGTGCAAGAATGGTTAAACAGCTCTCTTGGACTCTTCAATAGAAGGTGCAGGAGGGCAAGAGGACCATCTGAATGAAAGCCATATGCACAGTGGTTGGAGGTGTGGGCTCTGGAGCCCAGATGCCCACCATGCCTCAGTCTGAGCTCAGTCATTCACTAGCTGTGTGACTCTGGACAGCAACGTAACTTCTCTGTGCCTCAATCATCCACTTTGTAAAGTGGGGACATAACAGCACCTACAATAAAAGATTATTGTGACAATAAAGTAATACATGTAAGCACAAGTGAGCGATAAATAAATTTTAATTTAAATTGGGTTTTTGTTAGGATATGATCCGGCAGCATTCCTTTAGATATATTCCCACAACTCATGACACCTTATTTCCTCATTTCCTGGTTTCCTGGGATTGTGTGAAGGACCTTGGGTGTCATTATCATGACACTCAAAAGTTTCGGTCTTTATCCCATTGTCTCCAGATGATCTTAATGACAAACCTGTCAGAGAATTAAATTTGCATAATTTTTATAACCCCCACTATGGGTGGGAATAAAACTTGAGGGAAAAATCATTTAAAAACCCACTAATCCAGGCAGTGTCTGTGATGAAGAAATACGAGAGAACAAAATTAGAATAATGTCCTGCTGGATTCACAGACACCTTCTAGAACCTCTTAGTTAAAGAAAAAGAAGCATTCTGTTTCATTCCTTTACAGACAATAATTTACTTCAAAAGAAGTGCAAGGTTTAGATTACTATGTTTATGTGGACAGCTGACATTCATACCCAGGTAGACGATCTAACACGTACAGTGATACCCAGCAGAAAAATGGTACTTCCATGCCTCAGTTTCTGAGTTTCCCGTGTAATAAGAAAAGCATACATATCTTTTCCACTGGGTTATAGAAATTATCAGAGTATGGTATTATACATTTAAATAAAGTCTTTGAGGTTTTCTTACCTGATTTATTATTCTTACTTTAGTATATAATATATAAAAATATAGTTTCATGTTACCATTGACTCCAAAATAAATGATTGTAATAGAAGGACTTCCTACGTTGAGTTGTATATGAGTATATTATATGTTCATAAAACTGAAATTGAATATAAGTGGAAAGAAAAAGAGTGATTTGAAAAGGGGAAAGGCCCTTTGCATTTTTTCAGGAAAGCAAGTCTGATTCCTAGAGTACACTATCATCTACTTTGACCATATTTTGCTTTTTAGGCTGATAAGAACAAGAAATTGTTTCTAAGCCCATCATTCTAGTCTGGGACAGAAGCAAAGTGATACAGCTGCCAGCACTGTTTCTATGTCTGCCCTAGATATTATCATGTTGCATTGTATCATTTTCCTCAAAATCTTAAAATGATCAATTTACTTTAACTCAAGACTATCTTAGAACAAAAACTAGGTTATAATATGAAATGCAGAAAAACTGAAGGGATTCAAAGAATCAATGATAGGACTGTTTCAGTAGGAAGAATGTGAAAATAACTAGCCATTCAGTCTAACAAAATTATAATTCATGGAGTTAAAAATGTTCTGAATTACTATGGTAGTCTGAGGCATGAGACTCAAGACACTCAGCTTAATAGGCTAAACAATTCATGACTAAAACACAGGCCTTGCTGTGAAAGGACCCTCAGATGCCAGTCCTGAATTTGTCTTTCCTAATTGTATGGATGTGCAGAAGGCAGTCTGTTTCCTCAGCTATAAAAAAAAAGAATGCCTACCTCTAGACTTATGGGAAATGAGTGAGTTTCTGAAGGGGATGTGCTTAGCAGAGTGCTTTGCATAGAGTAAATGCTCAGGAAGGATTAATTACCACTACTACCATCCATAAGGAAAGCCATGACAAACCTAGACAGCATATTAAAAAGTGGAGACAATGGTCTCCCAACAAAAGTCCATATAATCAAAGCTATTACTTTTCCAGTAATCATATATGGATGTGAGAGCTGGACCATAAAGAAGGCTGAGCGCCAAAGAACTAATGCTTTCAAACTGTGGTGCTAGAGAAGACTACTGAGAGTCCCTTGGACAGCAAGGAGATCAAACCAGTCAATCCTAAAGGAAATCAACCTTGAGTATTCATTGGAGGGACTGATGCTGAAGCTGAAACTCCAATACTTTGGCCACCTGATGCAAAGAGCCAACTCATTTGAAAAGACCCTGATGCTGGGAAAGATTGAAGGCAAAAGAAGAAGGGGACAAACAGAGGATGAGATGGTTAGATAGCATCACTGACTCAGTGCACATGAATTGGAGCAAACTCCCCCAGGAGATAGTGGAAGACAGAAGAGACTAACAACAACAACAAACCATTCATCATAAGGGTAAATGGAGAATAACTTTCCATAAGAAACTAATACAAATACATTTTTTGATGAAAATTGAAATTCTATTGCAATCATATTTTGGTTAAAGAACACAATATGCCAATTTTAAGTGGGTGAAAATATATGTATAACTAGAAACCCATAATGCAGAAAATCATGGAACTTACCTGCATCTGCCTAAGATCATCAAATCTGAACAGCTAATAAGTGTCTAGGATTTCCTCTTATTTATCTTGTGATAAAATTGATTTTCTGAAGTCTTGAAAACCAAATTATGAAAATAATTTGCAGTCTTCCTTCTTCAGCATTTATCCAAGATCACATTTGGCCTAAGAAATGCAAAACCTCTTATGTATTTTAAGGAAAGACAGTGAGAAAAGGTGGGAGGCTCTTGTCAAAGTCTGAACAGCAGGAAATATTAAAGTCATCAAAAGTGCTGGGGAGGAGGTATGCCTCATGTATCCACATCAAAGGGAGAAAACCCACACCATTTCTATTTTGGATAAGGAAAAGAAATCAACTCCCTGATGTGTTCTTTTCCACTAAAAACTACAGCCTGCATAAATTTCTTCAAGACTCAAAAAAAAAAAAAAAAAAAATCCATATGTGAAAAAAGGACCAAGCCATTTTCAAAGGGTTTTTTAAATGTTAATCTTTCAACTGGGGAAAAATGAGGGGGTGGAAATTACATCTGTCATCAAAGGATCCTCCCTTCTAAAATGTGTAATTGTGGTGTGGTCTGCCCCATCACTGGCATAAAAGCAGCTCTAAATAAAAGTACTTTCTAAAATCAACTGTGTATAAAAATTCCCGAGGCACCCATAGAGACCAAATCCATCCTCAAATCACACACAGCCTTTCAGGAACATTTCAGATTAACAGCAAACATTGTTTTCCCTTTGCCAACTGCACTCAAGATCAACCCTGGGTCCATACAGGACAATCTTGCCTTGTGGCTCCCACTGGGCTTGTATTTGTGTTCCAACAAAGTAACTAGCTTGTTTAAACTTGACAAATAAACAAAAACCACAGACTTGTTTGGAATTTAAAAATGGGAATTTGGATGTCTTTATTATAGTAACAGTTGATAGATTAAAAGCCTTTTAATGTGTTCCATGCTCATTATTCTGAAAACATATTACCTATGCAAAAGATATGTGTCAAATCAACTTGAGTACTTAGCAAGAAGATAATCTGAAGAGTGGTGTGATCCCTCAGTGATTTACTTTGTGTCAAACAGTTGTAAAAAGGCAGAGTCAGGGTTTGCGTTAACCCATGAGAAGCTCAGAACTCAAATGAGCTGATTGTGTATTCTGTGCATACTGTGTGTATGTATAGTTAGAATTCCTGAATAACTTCTCACCAGTCACCTCCTTTATCCTACAGCAAAACCTCCTCAATGTGTTTGTAGCTAATGAAGTTCAGAATGGAAAGAGTTTATAAATAAGAGGTCTCTACCAACAATGGGAACGTGGGTAACAATTAATTTGAGGATTTTTTAACCAAACTCTGCCATGATTTAAAACAACATCTTTCCATCATCTAAAACACAAATAGCATTATTTTGTATCTATCAGAAAGTTGTCTTAATTTTCCCCATCGCTTGGCCAGAAGACACACCTTTAGTTAGGTCATGTTATTTACATACAAGTTCTAAAAGCATTTTAGAAAGGGTGAGAAACTCAACTGTGAAGACTATAAAAGCCAAACACCAGTTGAATAAAAGAATATTGTGAATGCTAAAAGTAAACATGTTATTCTAACCAATGGCTTTGCAGTTTTAAAACTTCATTAAATGTTAAAAAATTTATACATAAAAATATGTCAATATTATAAATTGCCTTTTCCCCCCATCCCTTTATTCTTCCTTTAATGAAACAAAATGCATGAGCTTTGTGGTCATACATAACCCATTTCCAATCTATTGTTAACTGAACTTTTTGAGCCATAGTCTCCTCAGTCCTGGTTGTGGTGTTTGTGGTTTAGTCCTTAATATATGTCTGATTCTTGCAACCCCATAGACTGTAGTCCGCCAGGGTCCTCTGTCCCTGGGGCTTTCATTCAAGAATGCTGGAGTGGGTTGCAATTTCCTTGAACTTTCTGAACCATAGTCTCCTCAGTCCTCAGTTCAGTTCAGTTCAGTTCAGTCGCTCAGTCGTGTCTGACTCTTTGCAACCCCATGAACCACAGCACGCCAAGCCTCCCTGTCCATCACCAACTCCCGGAATCCACCCAAATCCATGTCCATGGAGTCGGTGGTGCCATCCAAACATCTCATCCTCTGTCGTCTGCTTTTCCTCTTGCCCTCAATCTTTCCCAGCATCAGGGTCTTTTCAAATGAGTCAGCTCTTCGCATCAGGTGGCCAAAGTACTGGAGTTTCAGCTTCAATATCAGTCTTTCCAAAGAACACCCAGGACTGATCTCTTTGAGGATGGGCTGGTTGGATCTCCTTGGAGTCCAAGGGACTCTCAAGAGTCTTCTCCAACACAATTCAAAAGCATCAATTCTTCGGCACTCAGCTTTCTTTATAGTCCAACTCTCACATTCAGACATGACTACTGGAAAAATCATAGCCTTGATGAGACAGACCTTTGTTGGCAAAGTAATGTCTCTGCTTTTAATATGCTCTCTAGGTTAGTCATGGCTTTCCTTCAAAGGAGTAAGCATCTTTTAATTTCATGGATGTAATCACTATCTGCAGTGATTTTGGAGCTCAGAAAAATGAAGCCTGCCACTATTTCCACTGTTTCCCCATCTATTTGCCATGAAGTGATGGGACCAGATGCCATAATCTTAGTTTTCTGAATGTTGAGCTTTAAGCCAACTTTTTCACTCTCCTCCTTCACTTTCATCAAGAGGCTCTTTAGTAGTTCTTCATTTTCTGCTATAAGGGTGGTATCATCTGCATATCTGAGGTTATTGATATTTCTCCTAGCAATCTGGATTCCAGCTTGTGCTTCATCCAGCCCAGCATTTCTCATGATGTACTCCATATATAAGTTAAATAAGCAGGGTGACAATATACAGCCTTGACGTACTCCTTTTCCGATTTGGAACCAGTCTGTTGCTTCCTTACCCGCATTCAGGTTTCTCAAAAGGCAGGTCAGGTGGTCTGCTATTCCCATCTCTTGAAGAATTTTCCACAGTTTATTGTGATCTACACAGTCAAAAGATTTGGCATAGTCAATAAAGCAGAAATAGATGTTTTTCCGAAACTCTCTTGCTTTTTCGATGATCCAGCGGATGATGGCCATTTGATCTCTGGTTCCTTTAACTTTTCTAAAACTAACTTGAACATCTGGAAGTTCACGGTTCATGGATTGCTGAAGCCTGGCTTGGAGAATTTGGAGCATTACTTTACTAGCGCGTGAGATGAGTGCAATTGTGCAGTGGTTTGAACATTCTTTGGCATTGCCTTTTCTTGGGATTGGAGTGAAAACTGACCTTTTCCAGTCCTGTGGCCAATGCTGAGTTTTCCAAATCTGCTGTCATATTGAGTGCAGCACTTTCACAGCATCATCTTTTAGGATTTGAAATAGTTCAACTGGAATTCCATCACCTCCACTAGTTTTGTTCGTAGTGATGCTTTCTAAGGCCCACTTGACTTCACATTCCAGGATGTCTGGCTCTAGATGAGTGATCACACCATCGTGATTATCTGGGTCATGAGGATCTTTTTTGTACAGTCTTCTGTGTATTCTTGCCACCTCTTCTTAATATCTTCTGCTTCTGTTAGGTCCATACCATTTCTGTCCTTTATTGAGCCCATCTTTGCATGAAATGTTCCCTTGGTATCTCTAATATTCTTGAAGAGATCCCTAGTCTTTCCCATTCTATTGTTTCCCTCTATTTCTTTTCATTGATCACTGAGGAAGGCTTTCTTATCTCTCCTTGCTATTCTTTGGAACTCAGCATTTAAATGGGTATATCTTTCCATTTCTCCATTGCTTTTCACTTCTCTTCTTTTCACAGCTATTTGTGAGGCCTCCTTAGACAGTCATTTTGCTTTTTTGCATTTCTTTTTCTTGGGGATAGTCTTGATCCTTGTTTCCTGTACAGTGTCACAAACCTCCATCCATATTTCATCAGGCACTCTGTCTATTAGATCTAGTCTCTTAAATCTACTTCTCACTTCCACCGAATAATTGTAGGGGATTTGATTGAGGTCATACCTGAATGGTCTAGTGGTTTTCCCTACTTTCTTCAATTTCAGTCTGAATTTGGTAATAAGGAGTTCATGATTGAACCACAGTCATAGAAAAGACTTAATATCTATCTCACAGATTTTTATTTAGATTTTTTTTTAAATCAGATATACAGACTTTGGAGGAAAAAAATTAGAATTATGTTAATCCCAAATGTTGACTTAGAGAGCACATGTACGCTTGGCTTAAAGAATTCTGTTTGGGGCTTAAAGAACTTGGATATAAATTATTTTTTTGCTTGCTCCTGGTGAAACTCTGTCATTTCATGGAAATAAAAACTGAGGTTCAGGAAAGAATTGAGATTTTTTCAGAGTCACATCAAATAAGAGGAAGAGAAGGTGCTAGAACACAGTGATCCTTCTGCTGTATAGCATTGTCTAAGGATGCAGCCATTTGTGATGTTTGCTGTTTTTATTGGGGGTTTTAAGTGTAACCAATTCAGAAAACTAAGATCTTGGCATCTGGTCCCATAACTTCATGGAAAATAGATGGGGAAACAGTGGAAACAGTGGCAGACTTTTTTGAGGGGGAGCTCCAAAATCACTGCAGATGGTGATTGCAGCCATGAAATTAAAAGACGCTTACTCCTTGGAAGGAAAGTTATGACCAACCTAGATAGCATATTCAAAAGCAGAGATGTTACTTTGCCAACAAAGGTCTGTCTAGTCAAGGCTATGGTTTTTCCAGTGGTCATGTATGGATGTGAGAGTTGAATTGTGAAGAAAGCTGAGCGCCGAAAAATTGATGCTTTTGAACTGTGGTGTTGGAGAAGACTCTTGAGAGTCCCTTGGACTCCAAGGAGATCCAACCAGTCCATCCTAAAGGAGATCAGTCCTGGGTGTTCATTGGAAGGACTGATGCTGAAGCTGAAACTCCAATACTTTGGCCACTTGATGGGAAGAGCTGACTCATTTGAAAAGACTCTGATGTTGGGAGGGATTGGGGGCAGGAGGAGAAGGGGACAACAGAGGATGAGATGTTTGGAGGCATCACCGACTCGATGGACATGAGTTTGGGTAAACTCCGGGAGTTGGTGATGGACAGGGAGGCCTGGCATGCTGCAATTCATGGGGTCGCAAAGAGTCGGACATGACTGAGTGACTGAACTGAACTGAAGTATAACAAAGACGGCCAAAATGATGATATACCTATCTTTGTAGATGCAGACATAACTTACATATAGCTAACCCCTTGAGATACTACAGATCTTAGATATGTGCGTGCGTGCATGCATGCTAAGTCGCTTCATTTGTGTCCAACTCTTTGCAACCCCATAAACTGTAGTCTACCAGGCTCCTCTGTCCATGGGATCCTCCAGGCAAGAATACTGGAGTACATTGCCATGCCTTCCTTATAAGCCTTTCAGTGGAGATGTGTTGCCACCACAGGAAAGTGACTGACTTCCCAATTGCTACACAAATGCCTGCACAAATTATCTAATCATGTGCAGCTCTGCATAATCTAATAGGTTAAACATGCTTCTTGTAAATGAATGACTCTTCAGAATTGTTACTCTTATTGGAGCTACGTATTTTCCTGTCCATTGTTCGAACAACTACTTTTAAACTTTTATTTGAAATAGATTAGAAAATCCAGAGGGAGAAAATACTACTGGTTATGTATAGAACTGACTTTTGAATTGGCATATTTAGTATGTTTGTTAAAGTTCCACCCCATTCATTAACATGGATTATTAAATGTGGTGTATTTTTACTTTGTTGAAAACTTCCTCCTCACCTTAAATTAAAAAATCCACACTTCGATATGTTCCCAGTAATTTTACAAAATTAATAACATGCAATGCTTTTGATTTGTAAGTTCTCCCTGAACAGGCAAAGAGAGATGAGCATATTCTATTGAGTACAGCAAAACATATTGAAAAGACTTAAGCCTATTCTCTATTACTGCTAAGACAATTACCAAAATTAGCCTCACTGAATTTACTTCCAAATGCATTATACTATTTATTTGACTGACAGCATCACTAGCTGCATCATCACCCAAGCAACAAATGCTGCTGTCTTCTTCAGCTACTCATCTCCCAAATTCAAACTACATCTGTTTAATCTTCCTAATATATCTTGACCCCACTGTTTCCTCTTATTTTTCACAGAGTCCTCTAATTGGTGTCACTGGATAGTCTCTCCCTGGATGAGAAATGAGGATGGATAGCTCAGAGAGGCGTAGAAGGCAATGCCAACCCACTCCAGTACGCTTGCCTGGCAAATCCCATGGACAGAGGAGCCTGATAGGCTGCAGTCCATGGGGTCGCTAAGAGTAGGACACGACTGAGTGACTTCACTTTCACTTTTCACTTTCATGCATTGGAGAAGGAAATGGCAACCCACTCCAGTGTTCTTGCCTGGCGAATCCCAGGGACGGCGGAGCCTGGTGGGCTGCCATCTATAGGGTTGCACAAAGTCCGACAAAACTGAAGTGATTTAGCAGCAGCAGCTCAGAGAGGAATTTCTAGAGAAAGAACCAGATTTTTATGAAAGAACCTAAGTACCATAGCAATAGGCATTGGCTTCCTTGGGTATGCCCTAGGAGCACTGCTGATGCCCAGATGCCCAGCTTTTCCTCCTGCCTCCCACCCTGCAGCAGCCCTCCTGGTGTCCTCAGCCTGCACATAGTCCAAAGGGGCTCTAGTGCTTTAGCTTGCATACGAGAAACTTCAGCATTGGTACAGTGGTGGTTGTGCGGAAGCCTGAAGTCATGCAATAAGGGTACAGTGTGTAAAATGTCATAAAAGATTAGGGCTAAGGAAATCATAAATCTGGACTCTTCTCCCCAAAAGGTCAAGTGGGACCAACTGTACCTCAGTGAACACCAGTCCAGGGACCAAAGCCAAAGGATTCCATGAGGATCTGGACAAATCTCTGCTACCAAAAAGTCACATTAAATCCTTTCAAATATCCAGAAAAAAAAGTTATATTACATCGGAAAGGAGCATGGGGAAGAAACGGAAAATCTGAAAGACTGAGTATTTTCCCTGAAAGACTGAATTATTTAAAACAGACAAGACCATAAGGGAATGAAATTAACTGGCAAGTTAAGTTCTTCTCCATAACCCAGTCCCTGGTCCACTACTCAGCAGGATAGAAGTTTATGAAGAAGGTTAGATCTGTTATGGAATATAAGCTTTAACTTCTTTCTGAATAGTAAGTAAATTTGTATCCTCTATAAGATAATCCATTCTATTGACTCTAATTTGAACTCTGCAAACTCTTACCCACCTACCTAGACCCAGTTAAGGTCACCTCTTCTTATGAGGTGACTTGCAGTCTTAAAAATACTACCAGGTAGGATAAATTCCTTTCTATGCATATTCTGCAACACTCTGCATGTACCTCTCTATGAAAATAATTTTAATTCTATCACTGCTCTTTAAACATCTGTATCACCTGCTGTAACATAAGACTCTTTAGGGAATGGTCAATGTCTTGTCAATCCACACTGCTTTGCAATATAAATTAAATATCTTAGTACACTGCAGGATCTCAATATTTGATGAAGAATTGATGAGCAATTCCAAACTCATATCTATCAAATTGCATAATGCTCCCAATTCTTGTGGGTTTTTGTTAGTTTTGTTTCTGATGATGATTCTTGGATAGAAAATTAGTGGGAAGAAAAAGCCAGGCAAGTGGAAGAAAGAAGAGAAAGACAAAAACTATCTGGATTACTATAAATTAAAGGGAAGGTTGACTATCCTATAGTGTCATAGACAACAAATCTGAAAGATGCCTGATCATATTTCACCAACAAATACATTTTAGAAATAAATGCATTGGTCCAAGTTTTAACAAATTCTTGAAGTGATTGCCTTCTGACTCCTCAACATATGAATTACATTGTTAAAGTTTTTCTTATCAAAACTTACAGGCCAGATTTTCAACTTGACTTCAGTCAAGGTAAATTTAACAGAGACCAAACATAAAATTCCATCTGGAACACATGGAAATAATCTTCAATTCAATAGATCTAAAGGCTCAGTTGTTGATAAGCATACATGTTAAAGCCTTTTTAAAGGAGTTCTTTCTTAGGTCCTTAAAACTAATATCTCCTTTAAACATTTTTGGAATCACAAAAATGTTATTTTCTCAGAATATGAATATACCTTGTATTGTATCTCAATAATCATGCTGTGGGGTAAAATCCCTTGGCAATAATGAGTGACATAACTGTGCCAGACCACATTAGAAACTTCTGAGATGTCTTGGGTAGAAGGGAGAGAAGACAGAATATTCATTAAGCTCAAAAGTTTCATACTTCTTTGTTCACCTGGAAACTAAATCTGTGCTTTTTTCTACATTGCTGATGGTAAAGAAAACATGTGGGTCTGTCCTATGGCTGGATTGTCAACAAAATGAGTCAGATTTGGGGATAGAAGGATAAAATGTATGACTAATATCATACCCTTCTCGAGAAGTTATTTTTACTTGATAACTGCAATACTGGGGTGAACATTAACACAACATATGAGGCCAGATCTAAAGAAGGATAAAGGGAAATTGTTTTTTCTCTCCTGAGTAACAGCTATGGACTTTTAAGAATATCAAGGACTGATCTAAAGAAAGATCTCTACTTGGATATCTTCTCACTTTAAAAAAATAAAAATTAAAAACTACATGTATCTCTTTCAATTCTGGTTTCCTTGGTGTGTATGCCCAGCAGTGGGATTGCTGGGTAATAAGGCAGTTCTATTTCCAGTTTTTTAAGGAATCTCCACACTGTTCTCCATAGTGGCTGTACTAGTTTGCATTCCCAACATGTAAGAGGGTTCCCTTTTCTCCACACCCTCTCCAGCATTTATTGCTTGTAGACTTTTGGATCGCAGCCATTCTGACTGGCATGAAATGGTACCTCATTATGGTAAGAAAGCTGTGGTACATATATACAATGGAGTATTACTCAGCCATTAAAAAGAATACATTTGAATCAGTTCTGATGAGGTGGATGAAACTGGAGCCTATTATACAGAGTGAAGTAAGCCAGAAAGATAAACACCAATATAGTATAATAACACATATATATGGAATTTAGAAAGATGGTAATGATAACCCTGTATGCGAGACAGCAAAAGAAACACAGATGTATAGAACAGTATTTTGGACTCTGTAGGAGAGGGAGAGGGTGGGATGATTTGGGAGAATGGCACTGAAACACGTATAATATCATATAAGAAACGAATCGCCAGTCCAGGTTTGATGCAGGATACAGGATGCTTGGGGCTGGTGCACTGGGATGACTCAGAGGGATGGTATGGAGAGGGAGGTGGGAGGGGGGTTCAGGATGGGGAACACATGTACATCCGTGGTGGATTCATGTTGATGTATGGCAGAACCAATACAATATTGTAAAGTAATTAGCCTCCAATTAAAATAAATAAATTTAAATTAAAAAGAAACTACATGTATTTTTTGATTAATGAGATTCATTTTTATTAAAATGAAAAATCTTAAGTAGCATTTTTATATATATGACAGCCAAGAAAATAGTCACTGTAATACTTGGGGATATTCAGTAATGAACTTCCTTCCACCCACAGAATGTGCAATACTTGACTCGCCTATATCCACCCTCCAGCTCCCCTGAACATACACTGTCCTGAGCATTCAGAGTGTATGAGAGCCAGAAGCAAAAGAAAAACTACACCTAATTTTGTTAGAAGTCTTCCCCATAACCCCTAGTATCCCCAGGCAGATGTTGGGGGCTCCACAATCATACCACAAGCTTAGTTCTTTATCTCCTAGGATTCCTGGCACCACCATCCACAGATAAGGACCAGGGAAACTTTCAACTGAGTGAATCAGGTGTTGAATTCAATTAAAAATGCCCAAGTAGCCCTTTGAAACAAAAGGAGTATAGGATGGGACCCCATGTACTGAAGACAGATTATCAAGAACTGCTTAATCTCTCCTTCCTTGTGACCTTCTCTCTCCACCCTGGTCCTCCTAGCCAGCAGCAGGACCAGAAAGATACTCTCTACCGACTCGGGTGTCACAAATGCCTACCTGAGCTCCCATCCTATATTTCTTCTCTTTCTGTATCTTGTCAGTGCATGGATTACCTTTTACAGGAATAAGCCAGGGAGGCCTTTGAGACATTTAAAGGAAAACACGTCAGAAACTGGGAGACAAGTGCTTGATTGTCATGCTGGGGCTTCCTAGCTCCATGGACTCATCATAATCTGGGCAGGTCTAGAAGGGTGTCCAAGTTGTGAGGTCTGTTAAAAAAAAACTTGGAAACCACAAAGCTACCACCCTAGTGCAATTTTGGTTTTCGATCCTGTATTTAGCTCTACGATTGCCTGCTTCCACATCGCATTTCAGTCACAGGGTGAAGAAATGATGAATGGGGGCCTTTGTGGGGAAGGCGTTCCGGGCCTGGCACAGTCTCAGTGGTTGATGAGGTAAAGGACTTGTGGTCTGGTGTCTGTGCCATAAAGTGGAAAAAATGTGAAGTCAATGACTCTCTGTAGGTAGATCATCAGGGAGGACCTGGTGGGTAAGACTTCACAACTGCTCCCTCCTTCCTGCCCCAACAGCACCTTTTCATTTCTCATTATGCATCAGGTCACATATGTTTCTTACCTAAATAAACATGGCTATGTCCTCAAATAATTGGTCATTTCTTTAGAGGACATTACTTGTTTCCTTTTGCTTTTCTTTCTGGGGTCTTCCAGATCATAGGCACTAACCATGTTGAGTTAAATGTTTACTGAAAACAAAATATTAATCTGGTAAACAAACAAAAATTGTATAGATCTCATTTTGCAGTTCTCACGGAGCATATTATAGACTTGAAAAATCTTTACCAACTAATACTTTAGAAAAGGGACTGTATTGTATGCCCAGTAGAATTCCTCATTGGGCATTTAAACATCTCCAAGTCTTTATACAGGATCCTCCTCTTATTTGGATCTTGTTTGCTCTGTAGGAGGACGTCTCACTCATTTGAAAGGCATAACTTCAATGTCAACTTCCCAGAGAAATTTTCCTCGACCCACCCAGAATTTTCCATCCCTGATGAGTCCTTCTCACATACTATTTTTAATTGTGACTTATATGTCTGTGTACCCCTCCTAGAACTATAAACCTCTAAAAGTTTTATAACTAAAACCTCTAAGACAGAGTCTGTCTTTTAAACAGTCATTCTGTTATATTTAGTTTATGATGTTTGTTCTATAAATGAATTAAATACTAATTTAATTTTTTATTGTACAAATGAGAAGGACTATCAGCCACAAATAAATCATAAGGCAGGTAATCCAAAAATTATGTGTGTTGATTTTCTTATTAACTCTCACTTGAAGACACAACTTTACCTTCTAGGTAATGTTTGTCAAGGGATAACATCAAGCTTAAGTTTGCTAAGTGCCTTCTGGTCTGAGGTAAAGCATCCAGATTGATGGAAGAGTTTCTAAGAGTCACATTTTTTGCCACATGGAAACACAAAGTGAACACATTCATTACCCTGATTTAATGGTTACTAAATTTAATTAATATAAACTCTCAATTTCATGCTTCTCCCTAAATCACAATGAGTGAAATCATACCATAAGCTGTCCCAGGCTGCTTCCCAGTTCAAGGAAAGAGAGGGTTGTTACAAGCACGCGGCACCACTGACAACTTAGGTGAAGAAAAGAAATACCTCGATGTCTGTAAATGAATATTTGGCACTATTACATATGTTTATGATAGATAATTTTAATGCCATCTATAAAAGTTTAAGGAAATAGGGCAGAAGACAAACCTCCAACAAATAGACAACTTGGATACCTGAAAAGTATGATGAAGTTTTTAAGAATCCATAGACCTGGCAGAGTAAAAAGGCATCTTGACATTATGAGAGGAAAAGGATGCTGGAAACTCAGTATTTTTTTCTTGTGTTTTGACATTCTCTATGAAGTAGGGAAGGCAGGAGACAAAAAGGCTGGAATTTTAAAGAGAACATTATAGAAAAGGAAGAAAGAAGCTGATCTGAGCTTTATGTGTAATCAAGGATGTGAAGCCACATTTCCCAGTAGGTCATTGTCAGACTATATTTCTATCAAAGAGGAAATGTGTGTCTGCTGAAATAATACACAAGGGCCATGTAGATAGATATTCAGGACAACTTGCTACCAAAAAACAACCCCATGGCATGTGTCACTTGGCACCGACTCTGTCAATCTTCAACTTGCTAAAAAGCAAAACCCTCTGAGGAGAGAGTTGGCTCAGCAAAATAGCTGGTGCTTCAGAAAGACATAAAAAGTCTAGAAAATATCCCCATTAAGAGCTGCATCTCACCAACATGGCTATTTTTAAAAATAAGAGGAAGGGCAAAGGACGTAGGGCATGTTTCCAAAGACAGAATGCTGCTTTAGTTATCTGACATTACAGAGCTTAAACTTGATTTATTAAGAGGATTATTCTTTCTGGAAGCCAGGACTTGAACTCTTTTTTTGTCTCTGGTATGTGCCCTTTTATTTTGGAAGCTCATTTATTTGAAGCAATAAATTATTCTATTTTATGAAAGGTAATTAAGCACAAATAATTAGACTTTTTACAAGAGCAAAGAGGAACAGAAGTGGCAAGGGAAATTCATATTCTCTCTCCCTATTGTACTTTCTTTCGTATATATTTGTTTATGTTCATGGAATCACAAACCCCAGTCTCCAAATCTCTGGGTCAGTTCTGGTCTCCCTCTTTTTCCTTTTCCTTCCTATCAACAAAAGCAATACAAATGCCTATTAATTTCACTTTCTTAATGTCTCATTAAGACATGCCCTCCCTTTTTTCCCCCAACACATCACTTTAAATACTGCCCATTATTAAGGCTTGCCTTTGTAATGTGGGAGACAAAGTTACTCCTAGAATAAAGGATTACATATTTGGGGACTATAAATAATTCTGGACATCAACTCTAAGTAAAAATATTGAACAACACCAGCAGAAAACTTGCAGACAATATTAAAACCCTAGCTGTGAGTACACAGTGACAGGAAGTGGTAGACCTTAAAGGCATGGCCGTGTGACAGTATCTTCAGCGTTCAGCAAATAGTGGTGCATGTGTGCGTGCTCAGTTGTGTCTGACTCTTTGTGACCCTATGGACTGTAGCCTGCCAGGCTTCTCTGTTCATGGGATTCTCTAGGCAAGAACACTGGAATGGGTTGTCATTTCCTTCTCCAAGGGATCTTCCTGACCCAGGGATCGAACCCCTGTTTCCTGTGTCTCCAGCATTGCAGGCAGATTCTTCACTGCTGAGCCACTGGGGAAGTCTAGTGAATAGCAGCTGAGCCCTACAAAGCTTGACAAGATGGAAAATTATGAAAAAGAGTGACTGCAATCCTACTACATTGCAAATGCCCATAGGCCCCTATCCAAGGGACTACTTAGAGTAGCTCTCCATAGGGTTGGTTTGGACAGAAAGGTAAGTAGAGAAAGAAATAAGCTAAGTTCTGAAATACTATGGAGCTGGTAAGGCAAAATCAACTAAAGATATTTGAGAAGATTAAAGGAAAACATTCAAAGCAGTGCCCTTGTGATGGTTGAATTCACCAAGGTTGGTAGTCGATGAAAGTAAGGGCAGTGATAAATTGACAAACAAGAAGCTGAAACCATCAGGAAAGGTATCCAGAATGGCAAGAGGGAGACCAGTAGATGGCACTGGTAAAAATGTGACAGGATGTGGGGATCAAGTAAGTGACTGTATAAGGACTGTTTGTTTCCTTTGTCTTATTTTGGTTAAATATTATCATTGCTGTCAGATTAGCAGTGGATACATTAGAAATAACTGAAAAGTCAGTGGCTTGTTTTTAAGTCTTGCAAAACTTACCACATGAATCTTTAATAAAACTTCCATGAAAATTGAAGATTAAATACTATAAGTTTATATTGTTCACTGAAAGATTCCATTGAAGTTATTTGGGTTTCCTTTCATATGGTAAGAAATGCATATCCTTTCCCTATTATCACCTCTGCTTCCAAGAAGAAAAATAGCACTGTGCAGCATAAACCAAGGTAACGTGACTTAATTCTGAGAATTTCACAAACATTGATACAGAGCAATGACTAATGATCCGGTACACTGTTTAACCAGATTTGGGAATGTGCTGATCTGGCAAATTAATCTCTATTCTATTGCCTGCACCTGTGAGGCTATATACATTGCAATAAACACTAAACAGCAGTCTAATGCTATTTCTTCCACCCAGGAAAACAAAGCCTTGGACCACATCCTCACATCTCTATCCACATCCGTTTTGAGTTACAAGCAGGAAATCTCAAGCCATGAGCTACGTTTCCTATTTAGCTTTCTTCAGCACAACAGTCCTAGCTTTGGGATTCTTGCAGAAAGCATTACTTTGGGAAGTTATTTTTCATTTCTCTTGCATGTCTGATGTCCTTCAATTCTATGACCCTGGTTGCTGGTAGCAACGAGAACCATTCAATACAGATCTGTCCAAATGTATGAAATAGTGAACCAAATTTAGCAGCCAAGTAAAACAGCCCACTGATTCACATTTTCCCCACAATTTCCATGGAACTCAGGCCCAGTGCCAGAAAAACTGGGACAATGGTGGCCTTGGAAAGGCTGACTCAAGGTCAACAGACCTGATATAACAGTTTGGTTGTGCTTGAGTACAACACAGCAACAACAGTAAGGCACTAGATTCATTTGACATTCCGCTCTGCCCAGCCCAAAAGCAGAATTGATAAAACTGGGATAATAAGAAGCCACATATGCATAGTATTTTGAAATATACAAAGTTCTTATACAGCTAATACAAGAAAGAAATATCTCCCTAATAATTCTACAAAGATGAACAAGTATAAGTATGCTACTTTTCGTTATCATAATAGAAACCTCAGATTAAAGATATAAAATTATTTGTCCAAAGTCATGCAGCTAGAAAGGGAATGACCAGGACAATTATCCAAATTTCCTGACTGAGCATCTACAATTATTTGGTAAATCAAGACAATTTTGCCACAGCCAAGCCAAACTAAATCAATACTACAAATTTGAAAACTTACTAAAAGGATAGACTTAGTATTTCCCAAGGTATGATCTATTAATTCTACCAGAAAAGTTAGCATGTGTTTTATGCTAGTAACTTGTTGCTACTGCTGCTAAGTCACTTCAGTCGTGTCTGACTCTGTGAGACCCCATAGATGGCAGCCCACCAGGCTCCCCCGTCCCTGGAATTCTCCAGGCAAGAACACTGGAGTGAGTCGCCATTTCCTTCTCCAATGCATGAAAGTGAAAAGTGAAAGTGAAGTCGCTCAGTCGTGTCCGACTCTTAGCAACCCCATGGACTGCAGCCTACCAGGCTCCTCCATCCATGGGATTCTCCAGGCAAGAGTACTGGAGTGGGGTGCCATTGCCTTCTCCAATAACTTGTTAGGCATATCTAAGCATTTTCTATGAATTGGCTCACTTAATTGTCATAATACTTCTAGGAGCTGTTCATCTTACAGACAGCAAAACTGAGGCTTATTATCATGCTCATTTTCCAGATGACAAAAGTGATTCTTAGAGACATTAAATAACTTGCCCAAAGTTACAAAGCTATACACACAGAGGGGTTTAAAACTGACTTGTACCTTAAGTCCAAAGTCTATGAAACATAAAGAAACTCCTCAGAATGATACAGTATTCAATATTTTGCTTATAATTCCCAGTGAGAAAGAACCACTAATCCCATCCAAGACTTTAAGAGCAGGGATTTAAGTGGAAATTTCTCTTGGGCCACAAAATGAGTAAGAAAAAGAGAGAGCTAAATCCATGACGATACATCAACTTAGATGAAAACTCAAAAACAAGTTGTAAATCTAACTTATTACAACTCAAGGGAAAGACAAGTAAATGCATCATGAAAGGCAAAATCAAAATGAAAACAACAAAACCATGTATAATTGTAAACCATCTCTTTTAGTGTACCATCTTAGACTCTGAAAATCGTGTTGACCTTTAGCTGATCAGAGAATGGAATCCACATTGTGTATCAGTGTTTACACAGAGCACAAGTAGTATGTTTACAAATGAAATCCAAACATACCCCAAGAACTGGACAAACATAATCGGGGACCATACAACTGTTAACTTCTTTTATGTGAAACGGACAATTGAGACTATTACCCAGATGGCTCAAGGAAGGAAGAGGGGGATGTGTATTCCACCTCAGATGGGAAAAGCTTTGGGATGATCCCACATTCAGCTGTGCCACTGTGCTAGCTCTTGGCTGGAAACAGTATTCTCACACCCAGCCCCTCCCATGTTGTCATAGATCAGTGAGCACAGACATCCAACAAGGCCAGAAGCTACCATATATCAAAGAGACGGCCAAATGGCTGAATAAGAATCTTTTTAGCTTGGAAACACCACATATTAGAGAAGATAAAGAAACAGATGAGCTGCATCATGAGGACCTTGAAATGGAAACTTACTAGAATTGATAGCTCTGTGGTTACAAAGTACTCTTCAAATCTGAAAAGAGAACAGCTGTGACATGTTGGTAAGAACACTGGCTTTGGGGCTGGAAAACCTGGACATTCTCTCAGTGTCTGACTGGACAAACCAGGGAACCTCAGCTTTCCTTCTCACAGGGTTGGCATGATGAAGTGAGGATGTGTGTATGAATGAACTTCATCAATTTTTGAGGATGATGCAAGGATGAGAGGTGATTGATTTTCTTCATTTCTGTTGTCATTTTCACCATGTGGAAACAAAGAGAGCCCAGTTCAGGAAGCTGAATGCAGGGGTATGTTCTGCATATGCTGACTCTGTCACTGATACGCTGCATGACTTGAAGAAATTGCTCTGATTTTTCCAACACTGATTTTTTCCCATGTGTTTGAATGTCAGAAATAATGATGTTGGTTTCTTATAAAGAAAGAAAAAGAAAGAAAGAAAGTGAAGTCGCTCAGTTGTGTCTGACTCTTTGCGACCCCATGGCCTATCAGGTTCCTCCATCCATGGGATTTTCCAGGCAAGAGTGCTGGAGTGGATTGCCATTTCCTTCTCCAGGGGATCTTCCCGACCCAGGAATCAAACCCGGGTCTCCTGCATTGCAAGCAGATGCTTTACCGACTGAGCCACCAGGGAAGCCACTGGCTTCTTATAAAGCCAGTCAATAAAGAGACAGATAAAACAAACAAGTGATTTAAAAAAATTTTTTAAGCCCTAAGAAGGTATAACTCTGATATAACTTCAACCCTATGATTTTTCCAGTTATTAAAAACTAAAAGCTATTGAGATCCCAGTTACTACACCATGGAGCCAACTCCTACCTCTCTCACACAGTCACATTCCTTCATTTCTTTCTACCTCCTGAATCACATCTGTGTGCTATGTCAGTCACTCAGTCGTGTCTGACTCTTTGTGACACCATGGACTGTAGCCCACCAGGCTCCTTTCATGGAATTCTCCAGGCGAGAATACTGGAATGGATTGCCATGCCCTTCTCCAGGGGATCTTCCCAACTCAAGGAACCCGAGTCTCCCTCATTGCAGGCAGATTCTTTACCACCTAAGCCACCAGGGAAGCCCTGTATCACATCTAGAAAGTCTCATTTGAAGGCCCAATTTTGATTGCCTCTAGTTTTCCCACAAATCGCCAGATCATCTTTGGGAGCTGGTGTTATTATAGGAATTCAAAACAAGAAGCTGCAAATATTCTAACCATTGGCCTTATCAAACAATTCCTGCTCCAAGTGTTGTTTCAAGCAACAACTTCCACTCCCTTATTCCCCACCCCCCAGGGATAAAGGCATGCATGGGTCTGGAATGTATTAAAGGAAGTCAGAGATCTTAAAAATTTCAAGAACAAAAAGAAACCTCTACATATGCTCTCTTAAGTCTACACAGCCCATATTTGATTTATGCAAGCTCAAAAGCATTTGGAAAAATACTTTTAGGTCACATTATTAAACTTCATGGCTAGTATGGATGTTGCCATAGTTCAAGGAAAAATGAGAAGCCTAGTGTGGTAAAAAATAAAATAGAAAGTTTTACTGTTATAGTAATAGTAATTTTATGACATAAAACAATTTACTAAAGAATTCGTGTCTTAAATGAATAAATTACTTGCTTTTACACTACATTTGTACAGCACTTGAAAATTTTCAAAATGATTTCCTTGATTCTTACAGTAAACCTGTTGCATAAATAGAGTAAATATTAGTAGTAGCCCCCATTCCAGGGAAAGGGAAATGGCCTCAAAGAAATTAAAGACTTTTTCAGGGGTCTGTGGAATCAGTCTATGTTTTGTAATCAGAGTGTATACCATTTAGGATTTAAAGAGCACTAGGGTAGAGTTAGGGCTTCCCAGGTGCCTCTAATGATAAAGAATATCCCTGCCAATGCAGCAGATTCAGGAGACGTGGGTTTAATTCCTGGGTTGGGAAGATTCCTCTGGAAGAAGGCATGGTAAGCCACTCCAGTATTCTTGTCAGTGAATCCCATGGACAGAGGAGACTGGCTGGCTACAGTTCATAGGGTTGCAAAGAGTTGGACAAAACTGAAGTGACTTAGCATGCGGGCAGGCAGGATAGAGCTAACCTCACACTACTAAATTAAAAATTAAGAGGATGACGTCTGAAAATTAGAACTGTCACAATTCTAAGGTTATATAAGACATATGTGATACAGAATAATAGATGATGGGCAACCCATTAGAAAAAGAGTAATGATAATAATATAACATCAGCAACAATTATTATGTACTAAATGCTTACACTATGAGCCAGGTGCTGTTTTAGGGGCCTGATGGGTATCCTCTCAAAAATCTTCACAACATCTCTATGGACTTAACCTTGTTTTAGACAGAGGTTTTAAGTAACTTGTTGAAGGTCACAAAACATCATCTTATTTACTTTCTAGGCCAGTATTACTTAAAATATATCCATTGTCCATGGCTTATTACATGGATCACCAACAGTTTCAGACTTAAAAATGATTTTGTTAAGGCATATTTAACTAACTGAAAATGTAAGTTTAACTACAATTTTCACAGAAATTTCTCTTTTTTTTAATTGGAAGATAATTGCTTTACAGCATTGTGTTGGTTTCTGCCACACATCAACATGAATAAGCCATAGGTACCATTACGGTTTTAATAATCATGACATTCTTAAGGTCATACAAGCTCTTTGCTGCACCATTCTGGGAGTTTCCTATCAGCTACCATTCAGTTATCAAGGTGCATTTAATCTTTCTTACTTTATAATATTTATAGATTGTTTTATCATTATTAAATTTGCCATTCTATTATCATTGCTATATTTTGATATAGCACCATTTTACCAAAAAAAAAAAAAAAATGATCCTTTAGTGATTCACTAAAGCCTAATAGTAGAGATAAAAACAGTAATAAATATCAGAACTAAAAATAATATAACTGATAAAAAATACATGTTGCAAAGCTATGCTCTTTGTAGCAAAAATAATTACACTAAATAATACTGCCAAGAAGTTTATACCAAAAAAGGGCTAAAATTTATAACACATATTATGACTAGAAAAAAAGAAGAATGAGCTTCTGCAAAATTTCATTTTCAAATGACTGCAAGATGGCACATAACAATACAATAATACCCTATGGAAGGACAGTTATTACTATATGTTTTGCTATAACTATAATTTGTTGTATAGTTGGATAATCCATTAGAGAAGAATCTTATCTGGTCAACTGGTACATATGCAAGGGAAAAAGTGAGAGTAGCTTGTTTATTTATCACTAAAAGCCTGTGCATCATGGAAAAGACTTCAATGTTCTGGTTTAACTCATATTGTGAATCAGAACACTGGGTGGGTTAGAACAAGACATGTTGAAATCAAAATGGATGACAGAGCACCAATTTTTTTATGCAGCAAAAAACAGGTTCATTTCAAATAAGAGGTCTTGCCTAAATTTTGATATTCAAAGTGCTTTATTCATAAAGAACAATTGGTATTAACATTTTATATTCTCATCTTGACATTGTCATTGTCCTTGTCATTACAGGAAATAATGAAAATGTTGAATAAAACTGAATCTTAACTATTAGCTTATAAATTTTTAGAAGGAAGTCTGTAGAACTGTGTAGAAAATATGTTGTTTTTTAACACTGAATATAGAGAAGAGAGACATAGTTATTGAATTGAGTGATGAGATCAAAATATTTCTTCAGACACTGATACTTCTTAAAAAAAAGACATTTCTTTGATTGCAAAAGCTTGCCTATTTGGCTTTCCTCTCCAATATAGTCAGTATTTTATATTGCCTGAGGTTACCATTTTAGTCTATAACATCAAAATTTTTAAAACTGAGGATAAGATACTGGTAGTTACTGAGGTGCAAACAGTTTAATCACTGAAATTCACAGGTTACTAACTTTTAATGACCTGTTTTATCAGAGGAAATATTCAGCCACACATTAAAATATATTAAAGTTAGTAGAGACTTTCAAGATTATACATTCCAAACATTTCATTTATAAGTGGAGAAACTGAAGTCCAGGAAAGGAAAATTCATCATCACAATAGAGAGTTGGTGCTACAGTTCTAATTAGAGCCACAGTTTCCTAGCTCCTTATTCTAACACTGTCTCCAGTGTACCCACCTAAACTCATGTTCATAATCATAAATTGACTTATAAAGTTGGCACCCCCATGAAAGAGCCCACTTTAAAAATTATGACCAAGTGCACAGAATGGTAATTTCAAATACCTAATCACAAGGAGTATTAAACAAAAAATTCATGTTGTAGGAGAGTTGACAGTTCAATTTCAACACACAAGTGTCAAGTTCCTACCAAGCGCAAAAAAAAAAATCAGTGTTGTTAGCCATGTTTGAATGTTGAGGTCAAAGACTTACACATAGTAATCTAGAACATGCGCTGGGCTGAGTCGCTCAGTTGTGTCCAGCTGTTTGCAACCCCATGGACTGTAGCCCACCAGGCTCTTCTGTCCATGGGATTCTCCAGGCAAAAATACTGAAGTGGGTCGCCATGTCTTCCTCCAGGGGACCTTACCAACCCAGGGACTGAACCCACATCTCCCACATTGCAGACAGATTCTTTACCAACTGAGCCACATTATGGGAATGTCATATGGATTTTGGAACACTGAGAAAAAAAGAGAGAGAGAACTGTTTCTTCAGTTCAGTTCAGCTGCTCAGTCATGTCCGACTCTTTGTAACCCCATGAACTGCAGCACGCCACGCCTCCCTGTCCACTACCAACTCCTGGAGCCTACCCAAACTCATGTTCATTGAGTCAGTGATGCCATTCAACCATCTCATCTACTGTCGTAGAATGCTTCTTAGGAGCATTCTTTTCTTATTCTAAATCCTAAATAAACTAGTCTCCCACATGTAACATGATAAATAAATTTTTATTAAATATCCTGTTGGGAAAATGAACTGATTGCATATTTATTTATTTATGAAGTGTTAAATCACATTTAATCTAGTATACCAGAGGGGTCTCCTCTACAGATCTATAAGTAAAAAGGCAGGCAGGTGATAGCTTAGCCAAAGGGCTGGGATATTTTACACCTTTAAAGCCAAAGCAGGAAAGAGTCTTAACAACTTGACATGAACCATAACACAGACTAGTCGATCTACTTAGGAATGATTCAGTGGTGGTGAGATTATTTTTTGTTTTTACTCACTAGATCACTGGTTTACTATAAAAGGATATAACTCAGGAACAACCAAGTGGATAAGAGGCTGAGGGAAATGTATGGAGAAGGAGCACAGAACTTCTAAACCCTCTTCGAATGCCCTACTCACCCAGCATCTCTCCTTGTTCACCAACCCAGGAGCCCTCCAGATCCCATTTTTGGGGGGTTTTACGGAGGTTTCATTATACTCATGATTGATTACCTCATTGACCATTGGTAAGTGACTCGACCTCTTGTCCCCCTCTCCTCTCTGGCAATCAGTGGGCAGGAATGATAGTTCCAACCATTCAATCAAGGCTTATTACCCTGCAACCAGCTCCCCTCCCCTTCTTAGGTGCTTTCCAAACTTCACCTCATTAACATAAATCCAGTTGTGGTGGAAGTGGTGGTGAATCTGACTAGAGTTTTGTTAGAAAGACTTTTCTGTAGTTTTCTTGTGGTAAAGCATTGATAACACAGATTACTTTGAGTTTTTTGAAATCAAGCCCACTCAAATTGTATTTATCATCATCACTATAATTTAAAGATGACTTAAAAGAATCTTCATGAAGACTTCTAAATCTGAACAAAGTGAAATAAACTCATTTCTCCCTAGACTTTCTCTTGAGCACACCAAAAACCTCTGGACCAAAAACACAGGAAGACCCTGAAAGACAGCCTGAAGAGGTGTGCAGGCTAAGGACCTGGCCCTTGAACATAGTGATAAATTTCCTGGTTTTTCCTTTTGTCTCCTATGTACCCCTTGGAAGAAAAGCTATAACCAACCTAGACAGCATATTAAAAAGCAGAGACATTACTTTGCCAACAAAGGTCCGTCTAGTCAAAGCTATGGTTTTTCCAGTAGCCATGTTTGAGGTGAGAGTTGAACTATAAAGAAAGCTGAGCACCAAAGAATTGATGCTTTTGAAATGTGGTATTGGAGAAGACTGTTGAGAGTACCATGGACTGCATGGAGATCAAACCGGTCAATCCTAATGAAATTCAGTCCTGAATATTCATTGGAAGGACTGAAGCTGAAGTTGAAACTCCAATACTTTGGCCAACTGATGCAAGGAACTGACTCATTTGAAAAGACTCTGATGCTGGGAAAGGTCAAGGGCAGGAGGAGAAGGGGATGACAGAGGATGGGATGGTTGGATGGCATCACCAACTCAATGGACATGAGTTTGAGCAAACTCCAGGAGTAGGTGATGGACAGGGAAGCCTGGTGTACTGCAGTCCATGGGTCGCAGAGAGTCAGACACGACTGAGCAACTGAACTGAACTGAACTGGTGCATCCTAGATTGGACTGCAGAAACCTGTAACTTGGACATACCAATGGGAGCAGACACAAAAAGTCCCCCCCAAAGCATGTTCCTTTTAGTTAAAGGAACAGAATATTTACGACAATGGGAGAGGAACATCTGTGATGATACCCTCGGAACTCCAGCCAAATACCAGGGGAAAAAATCTTGCAGACCCCTGACCTTGGTCAGCTCCTAGTGTAGGGAACCTGGACTTTCACTCCCCTCCTCCCCAAGAGTATCAGGCACTGCTGCCGCCCGTCCCCCAATTAAAAAGTAATAAAGTAATTTCAGAGGAGAGGGAGCCAGATAAAGGAATTTCTTAAATATTATTTAGGAACATTTAATATTCTTTAAATATTCTGAAACATAATATTCTGGGCAGACCCCCTAGCAACTCATATGTGAAACTGAAAAGAATTGACATTGGCAAAAGGTTTGATAACTGAACTACAGTGTGAAATATGGCCAGCTTTTCAGTTTAGCCTCTGGATAGCACACAAACAAAGCAAATTAGAATAGCAGCTCCAAGGCTCTGTGAATGAAACTGGGTTTTCGGAGTATATTGTACTTGCTAAGAGAGGTGCACGCACTTTCAATTTCTAAGCATGGATGCTCTGATCGGTTGTCACCCATTTACCCTAAAACTGTCATTGGTCCTATGGAGGTGCAACTAAATCCTTTTCAGATGTTATCACAGCAATACTTGAGCCAGAAATCAGACAACTGATGCAGATCATACATATGGATGCAGTTACTGCTAAATATTCCATGTGTGTGTTTCCAAGTGTGTTTTGAGGCCATGGCACTTTTTTTTTTTCTCTTTCCCTTTATCCTTATTTATAGGGAGTGTGCTGGTGACCCAGCTCTAAGAGTACATTAGCCAGAATTAAGAAGCAGGATAGAAAGCTGCACAGTTTCTCCAATGAAAAAAATCTTTAATGATACACCATCTGTGGATATAAGCCAAATTTTCATTAATAAGATCATAGAGTCTTATTAACTCTGGATTGGAAAATATACTAAATCTTATCTATCCTATAGGCTCAAGGATGTATTGTACAAGGAATACAGTCAATATTTTCCAATAACCGTAAATGAAAGTAACATTTATAAATGTGTAAACTATTTTAAAAATAGAAATACAATTAAATGGTGTGGCAATGGCACCCCACTCCAGTACTCTTGCCTGGAAAGTCCCATGGATGGAGGAGCCTGGTGGGCTGCAGTCCATGGGGTCACTAAGGGTCAGACATGACTGAGTGACTTCCCTTTCACTTTTCACTTTCATGCATTGGAGAAGGAAATGGCAACTCACTCCAGTGTTCTTGCCTGGAGAATCCCAGGGACGGGGGAGCCTGGTGGGCTGCCGTCTATGGGGTCGTACAGAGTCGGACACGACTGAAGTGACTTAGCAGCAGCAGCAGTTGAAAAAAAATCTTATTTCAACATCATTTTAATGTATGAACCTTAAATGCAACCTCCCTATATAAGTATCTGTCTGACTTATGTTCGAACACCTTCTTCTTGGGGTATTTATTATATTTGAACAGCTGTTAGTGTTGGGAAAGTCTTCCATATTTGAGCCGAGATCCCATTTTCCATAACTTTTGTTACTTGGTCCTACTTGCTCAATTTGCTCAATTCCTAGGTGCCATAAAGATCCAGAACAGTTGTCTCAGATAATGATCTTTTCAAAGCCTCTTTTTTTGTTTAGTCTACTCATCCCTATTCCAACTGTTTCTCATAAAACAGTTCTGAGTCTTTTATTTATATCTTTTAGTCCTTCCTGCTCATGCCCTAGTTTGTCTTGTACTTCTTAAAATTCTACCAAATTAAATATTAGCATGTCCTTTTTCAAATTTTATTTTAAAATGATTGTCCAAAGATGAGGACTAGCATCAGGCACACTGAAAGTATCTCCTGTCTTTTGACCTTTCAAACTTCCATTCTACCACTTTGTATTCCATTACACTATCTCATCATTTTTCTTATCCGTAGATAGATTGTTTGGCTCACTGCACCAGTCCATAAAAGTATTCAACAATGGTTTGATCCTTGGGTTGGGAAGATCCCCTGGAGAAGGGAAAGACTACCCACTCCAGTAATCTGGCCTGGAGAATTCCATGGACTGTATGGTCCATGCATCTGCAAAAAGTCAGACACAACTGAGCAACTTTCACTTTCAGGCTGAGAGAGGTAGAAGAGTTCTTATAAGCCATCTGGTCCAATTCTGCCCTTGTCCAAATAGAGACCTAAAGGCATTAGAGACATCCCTGGGGACACAGCCTAAACCGCCTGATTTCTGAACTCATAATTCCCTCTATTTTATCTGAGCTACTCTCCCATTTGCCTGTCATACAAGAAGCAGTCTTATTTTTGGTGTCTATGATGAAGAGATGTTTGTTGATTCCCAAACCTAGGCCATCTCCCAGGAGTACTCTAGATCAGGGTGGTGAAAAGGCTTAAAGCAGTTTAAAATTCCCAGGGTGTGTTGGTCTGTGGGAAGAGATTTTATCTGTTAACAGAAAACAGCAAAGGTTTGGAATGTGTTTGAACAGAGTCCATTTTTGACAAATACAAAGAAGAGACCACAATCTTGTGGAAATTGTGAAATCTGGGGGATGGAGAAGGAAATGGGGAGGAGGAAAAGGACTGTTCTCAAAGCAGCAAAAAACAATCTCAAGATATCAATAAGAAGAACTTCTGTTTTAGTCTGATGCTGAAAGGAGGCCAGTAAGCTTACACTCAAATGTCTAGGGCATTGAACTTGAAGTTAGGAGCTCTAACTGAGCAGGTCAAATTTTTGTTTTGTGTGTAATCAAGTTTTCTCTACCTACTCTAAGTACTGTACTGTACTTATTGTTTTAATTTATCATAATGCCTAAGTCTTCTTTCACCTTTCATATTTCCTTACAAATTTCCTCTCTGCACAGCAGCTATGAGGCAAGGAAATAAGTTGACCCTTGAAAAATATGGAGGGATAGAGGCTCCAAGCTCTGTGTGGTCTAAACCTGCTTATAAACTAATGAAAACCTACTTTACAGAGCTCCACTCAATGTTCTGTGGTGACCTAAGTGGAAAGGAAACCCAAAATAGAGGGGATATATGTACACATATAGTTGATTCACTTTTCTGGACAGTAGAAACTAACACAACATTGTAAAGCAACTACATTCCAATAATTTTCTTTTTAAATCTGCATATAATTTACAGTTGGTCCTCTTTATCCACGGTTCTGAATCTGCAGAATCAACAACGGGATCATGCAATGCTGTAGTATCCTCATAGTTCAAACCGTGCTGTTCAAGGATCAGTTGTACTTCTGTGTCAATGCTGACCTAGATGAACTCAAAATATTTTTTTCTTTTTTAAATTAACTTCTCACAAGAAGCCAGGGAAGTAGGTATCCCCATTTTCCAAATAAGGAACTCATATGTACACATGTGAACTTTTCCAGTGTCATATAATAAAAGAAAGAACTCTTTTCAATACAGGCCTCAGTTCAGTTCAGTTCAGTCACTCAGTCTTGTTTGACTCTTTGTGACCCCATGGACTGGAGCACGCCAGGTTTCCCTGTCCATCACTAACTCTCGGAGTTTACTCAAACTCATGTCCATTGAGTCGGTGATGCCATCCAACTATCTCATCCTCTGTCATCCCCTTCTCCTCCCTCCTTCAATCTTTCCCAGCATCAGAGTCTTTTCAAATGAGTCAGTTATTCTCATCAAGTGGCCAAAGTATTGGAGTTTCAGCATCAGCATCAGTCCTTCCAATGAATATAGGCCTGTTTCACATCAAAACCAAAGTTGTGAGAAGTGAATGAGAACTCTAGTTTTGTCACAGAAAAACTTGGATTCAGATTCTGACTCTTTACCAGCTGGGGGATCTTAGATACACCATTTAGCCATTTAATCAGTGATCCTATTACGAAAAGGAGAACATTTAGCTCCATCTAGGATTTCAAAGAAACCTGAAATGGAAAAATGGCATTTTCCCTTAACATTTGGTAAACATTCAGTGCAGGTCATGTAAAATCTCCCCAAAGACATCCCTCCCTTTTCTGTTCCACACAGAAACTGAATGGCCCTGTTACCCTGGGCCTTATCATGACAGAAATGTCTCAACCAAGTATGGGGCCTCTGGGTGAAGAACGACCAAGATCTGCTTCTGAATGATTGGTTTTACTACAGAGACATGGATTTCAGAGAATGCAACATGCATGTTTGTTTTGTGTAAACTCCTTTCACATACGGGGCCCTCTCAGACTTTAACTTACTGTTCTTGCCTTCCTTTATTAATTTTTGCTATCATCACTCCATCTTTCTCCATCTATTTCTGCATTTCCCTCTGCTATGGTATGAATGTTTGTGTTCCCCAATATTCCTATGTTGAAACCTAGTTCCTAAGGTATTACAAGATGAGCATTTGGAGCTGATTAGGTCATGAAGAAATGAATTCATGCCTTCATAAAAGAGGTCCAGAAATTACCCTGCAATGTGAGAGGTTATAGCAGAGCATGACTCTCACCAGACACTGAAACTGCAGGTACCATGGTCTTCACCTTCCAGTTTCCAGAACTCTAAGAATTAATAGATAATTAATAACTTTTGTTTATAAATCACCAGCATATGGTCTTCTGTTATACAGCTCAAAAGGACTGAAATACGCTCTGAGCTTCTTTCTCTCTCAATCTCACAATCATTCCTTTTTCTTCTGATCCCCTCTCATTTCTCCCACTTTCCAGTATTCTATAAGATGGCATTTTGGGTTTGAGTCAAGCTGTTTTCTAAGAGCATACGTGATAAAAAAACTAACCCCAAGAAAACTAAGAGTTGCAGTGGATTACTTTTAAATGACTGAGTTTGGGTACTTTCCAAGTTGAATAAAAAATACATTAATTCTGGAGTTTGGAGTTCACGATTGAAAGGTATTAGTTTGTATTGCTAAAGTAACCTATGCTGTCATATTTCAATAATAAGTAGAGAGAAGCTAGTTACTCTGGTCTTTCCTGCAACTTGAACTAGCCTAGCCATGAGGGAAGACCAGCTAAGGAATATAAGCCAAGTGATTTGCATCTTGGAGAAAGAGGCTCTATTTCGATTGGAATTCCCCTCATAAAAGGTATCAAGCTAAAGCCAAACTTTTTCATAAATATGATTCATCAGTGGGCCCAGTGCCATCTAGCATATGTTGTCAAACACTTGATTTGTACTTGTCTAATCTTAACGTCCAGTTATCCTAAATATGGCTACAGGTTTAAGTCAGTGGTTCTTGAAATAGGGTGATTTTGACTCCGAGAGACATGTTGCAATGTACAGAGACATTTCTGGTTGTCACAGCTTAGAAGCAATATGAAGTGTGTTGCAACTGCTGTCTAGTAGGTAAAAGTCAGGGATGATGCCATCCTAAAATGCAAATGACAACCTATCACGACAAAAATCAATCATCCCAAATATCAGTAAGCCAAGGCTGAGGAGCTCAAACTTAAGTACCTACTGATCCAAAAACCTGCAGACTTCATTGTGTGACTGAGCCCTTGGTCATCCTATAGAAACAATGATTGTGAAAATCTCCTTCCCTAGTAGCATTTCTAAATGCCTTGGGCTACAATCAAATGGTGATTGTTGATCCTGGATTCAGCCTGAAAAATATTACTAAGAAATAATTTTTACTTCAGTGGGGAAATAATTTTTATGGCTTTCTGGATTAGTTTTTGATACTATAATTTGAGATCATTTTTGAAACCTGCCAAATCTGGCTTTAAGATAATCCACTGTGTCTGGTGTCCTAATTCTGTGTTGATTTCTTCATGCAAGCCTATTGATCTTGGCAAAGTGAAAACTAGAAATTTAGCATTCAAGCAGAAAGAATAAATCAAAACTGGCTCAATTAGCTTTATTGCGATTCAGGGTTTGTTAACAGTTCCTCTGTTTTGTTTCAGATTTATTTATTTTATCATGTCTTTTGCTTTTCTCCATTCCTTTTCCAGAGTTCCAATATAATTACACTGTAATCTTCAGCAGTGTCTCATTGCTTGCAGAAAAACTGAATCTATTATTTGTAGATAATGAATTCCAGCAGAATCATTTTGATAGCTCTGAACTTCTGGAAAATCTGACATCTTGGATCTCCCTCTTTCTGGCTCTTATACCTTAATTTCCCTTCCAAAGAAGATTCTTTGCTCATTCATTTTCATTAGGTTTATTGGAGAACAGTATTAATCCAGGATTCTGTTTCTGAGCTTTTCCCAGTAGTGGGCAGAACAGTAGTGCAAGGAATAACATTCATAGGTAGCTTTTATTTTCAAGGTATATCTCATTTGGGAAATAATGTAAGTGGCATGCTATGCATATGATATTAACCTTGGCAAGTTCAGGTATTCAGTGTGTGTCTTATAAATAGTGGTCATCAGCAATGTCACAGAGGTAGGAATCAGGGTTCTTAGATTCTAATCCTGGTTCTTCCATTAAATTTCTGGATACATGTGGACAACTTGATTCTTTTCCAGAGTTTATTTTTCCCTTCTCTAAAATGAAAGGGTGGGAGCACATATGTTCTATGAATGTGGCAGGAAGCAGTTGCAGAAAGATGGGGACCCAAGAGGAGAGGGAAATGAATATCTTTCCCAACATATACCCAACTCTTGCACAGATCGTATGGGTAAAAAGGACATAAAAAGAATTTCATAGAAGTAGATGCCTATGTCTATGTATCAAATTAAATAAGAGGCTCTCTGGGCTTCATTTTATTAGAATCAGAACCCTGACATTACCTGGACTGCTACTTGCTTCTCTCTTCCCTTGATTGATTTCCTCAACCTGCTCCTTGGCAGATGTAATTTCACTATGGAGATCAACAGGACAAGGAATGGGAAAGAAGAGAGAGAGATGTAGAAAGAAAGTAAAGCAGAGAGGGGTATAGTTAAGTGAAATCAGCTTCTTCTGATCATAGCCGGCAGCTCTCCTCAGTACTAAACCCCCCAAATCATACACACAGCACTGAAACATATCACACAGAAGGCTGACTCCAGCTCTTTTTTTTTAAAATGTGTTTAGGACACTTGGCAAATGAAGGCCAGCCCTCATGGAAATTACATAGCTAGGATGTCAGTCAGCAGAAAAGGAGGGATGAATAAAAGAACAGAAAAAGAATTATAGGAGAAAAGCTGAATGGAAGAAAAGACAGGAGAAATTATTTTTTTCCTAATGAGAAATGCAAAATTTTCCACCAGACGACTGTGACTCTTGACTGTGGCCTACCTCTCATGTGAATGAAAGTGCAGGGTGGGCGGGGCAGTCCAGGAAGCTGGGCCTTGTGTCTGCTCCATCTCTGGAGGCACCAGGTCCATTGCAGGTCTCAGTGGCACCACTGATTTACCAGACTGTCCCTCTGGAGGTAACCATGCCCCTTCCGAGCACTGTGCATGCATCCTAAGTCATTTCAGTCTTGTCCAATTCTTTGCCACCCCATGGTCTGTAGCCCACCATTCTCCTCTGTCTATGGAATGGGTTGTCATTTCCTTCTCCAGAGGATCTTCCTGACCCAGGAATCAAGCCAGTGTCTCTTACATCTCCTGCATTGGCAGGTAGGTTCTTTACCACTAGCGTCACCTGGGAAGCCCAGAAGAGCAGTGGACATTCTGAGCCAGCTCCACTTGCTGATCCTCCTAGATTCATTATGGAACCTTTGAGGCCATCAGCTATCAAGTAACAAGGACAGACTTTATGATTTCTGAGGGTCCTTCCGGTTGTAGTATTTTAATGCTTTTAATAATTATCACTCCTCATTCTTACAAGACCACATTTCTTAGGCAAAATATGTATTCCTCCCTCTCTCACCCTTACTTCACTGTCCCAAACCAACTATTTAACTTGAAGAGACAGAGAGTTGAACAAGATATTCCCTTGGAGTCCCTTCTAGTTCGCTAAGATCTTTACTCAAGTCCTTAATAGTACAAAAGAATCATTATTACACCAAATCAAAAGAATTTTCATTTTAGATGAATCCATCCACCTTTCAAAATTTTTAAACTCCATTCACAAAGCAAGCTGACATTTTATCAAACATTCCCAAAATAATTTCACACACCTATCCCTTTGGAGTTTATCACTGAGCAAATGATATTCATGACAGAATACATTTGAGTCTCAGAGATGGAATCTGTGATGAGAGACAAGTCGTTTATTACTTCCTTTTATTAAAACCTATAAAGAAATCATCCCTTTATAGGTTTGAGACTTGGGAAAAGTTTTTACTAGACTAAAATAGGAGAAAACCTGTTAGCAATTGCTTCCTTCATTTAACTGAATTTTAAGCTACCATTTGCCAGTCACAATGAGTGATTGATAAAGAGCTGACTGGGCCTTCATAAAGTCAGCCTCATAGCAGGAAACAATTGATATTCCATCTCCTTAGCTAAGGAGGACCTAAGAGCTGGCTAAACCAAAAAGTTCCCAGGTTTCTTTCCTAACTAGTGGGACAGAAAGATGATGACTAGTGGATTTTGATAAATCAAGCCTGGAAAAAAAAAATTGTAATAAGAAGAAAGAAAAAAAGCCACATCCCTTGAGGAAATAACCACTAGGAAATTTCAAAACAACTATTTCCAGAAGACATAAATTCAACTCCCTATTTGAAATAATTTGTGGAAAAAATGTACGTAGTCTACAGATGGGTTAAAAAGAGATTTTAATATGAGACTTGGGAAAAGCTTTTATTCTGAACTAAAATAATATATATCCAGCACATATCATGTGATCTAGATTTCAAACTCATTTTTCTTAAGGCATTCATCTAGAAGGAGAAAGAAATGGATAAAGCAGAAAAAGAGTGAGGAAAATCTTTGAGCTTGCTTTTTTTTTCTTTTTTAGAAAACACTAATAAAATAAATTATGGTCAAGAAAAAGGAATTTGGGGGAGATGACTGTAGGAGGGAGATAGAATTGCCTAACTTAATTGCATTTCCCCCCCACCCCCGCCTCTAATCTTAAGAAGAAAAACAAATGTCAAATGGCACACAGTTCCAGTTTAGAAACAAAACATGGAAGGACAAGCTTGTTTTAAGTAAAAATAAAAAAAATAAACAGCACTGGATATCTTTTTTTTTTTTTTCCCCTTTTACTAAATGGCTGGGAACACTGAAAGAAAAACAGATACTGTCAAAGTATTCCTGATTGTAAAGTACACAGATAAGGCAAAAAGAAAAGGATCTCTCTTACGTTTGTTTAAATTCCACAAATGTACATAAAGCAGGCACAGCGTGTCAAGAAGTTTCCGAAGCATAGTTTTAGAAAATAAGGATTAAATTAGAGAAAAGATGGAGAGGGAGGGAAAGGAAGTTTGCAACATTAGCCAGAACTTGCAAATGGAAAAGAGTGAAAAGTCAAGCAGTCTACAGTTCTGTAACTTTCTTCCCCAACTGACCAGCCATGAAATCTGATAACTAATATGAGAAGACTTCCTATCACCATGCAACAATCTTTCTCAACAATATTTTGTACACAAGCAACCAAGCTATCATTCATTCAAAAACATAAGCTGAGCATTTACTGCTACCACCCCCTGTTTTAGGTATTTGGTTGGGGTAGGGGGGATATAGATACTGAGACTGAACTCAGACCTGCTGCTGCTGCTGCTGCTGCTAAGTCGCTTCAGTCGTGTCCGACTCTGTGCGACCCCATAGATGGCAGCCCACCCGGCTCCCCTGTCCCTGGGGTTCTTTTTTTTTTTTTCCCCTTTTACTAAATGGCTGGGAACACTGAAAGAAAAACAGATACTGTCAAAGTATTCCTGATTGTAAAGTACACAGATAAGGCAAAAAGAAAATCCAACCCACATTGGAGTGGGTTGCCATTTCCTTCTCCAATGCATGAAAGTGAAAAGTGAAAGGGAAGTCACTCAGTCACGTCCGACTATAGCAACTCCAAGGACTGCAGCACACCAGGCTCCTCTGTCCATGGGATTTTCCAGGCAAGAGTACTGGAGTAGGATGCCATTGCCTTCTCTGGAACTCAGACCTAATGAACCTAAATCTCCAATTTTAAATTATATTTTTAATGCCCAGGTGATTCATAATAATTATCTATCTACTGATCTTCCAGATCTGGAAACTCCTTCGTTAGGAGGTACAAAAGTGACTATGACCATTCTGTGATCTCCAGGAGCTCACATAAGTGATAACACATACATGAATTTCTCCAAAATAATGTTAAAAATGAAACATGATATGAGAGGATCATATTCTTTACTGTGGATATTCAGAGGAGGGAGAAATAATGGGCTGTTGGGGGCTGCCGATTGAAGAAAAGAGGATGTCACAGAAATAGGTACATTTGTGCTTCCCACATGTTACTAGTGGTAAAGAACCCACCTGCCAATTCAGGAGATCTAAGAGATGAAGATTCTATTCCTGGGTCAGGAAGATCCCCTGGAGGAGGGCATGGCAACCCACTCTAGTATTCTTGCTTGGAGAATCCCATGGACAGAGGAGCCTTCAGGACTATAGTCCATAGAGTCACAAAGAATTGGACACAACTGAAGCAACTTACGGAGAAGGCAAAGGCAACCCACTCCAGTACTCTTGCCTGGAAAATCCCATGGATGGAGGAGCCTGGTGGGCTGCAGTCCACACAGTCGCTAAGAGTCGGACATGACTGAACGACTTCACTTTCACTTTTCACTTGCATGCATTGGAGAAGGAAATGGCAACCCACTCCAGTGTTCTTGCCTGGAGAATCCCAGGGACGGGGGAGCCTGGTGGGCTGCCGTCTATGGGGTCGCGCAGAGTCGGACATGACTGCACATATGCTCATGCTTATATAGTTACCATTTGAACACACAGAGAAGGCGGTGGGAAAATCTACTACTCTTATTATAACTAATCTACTACCACTACAACTAAGTCTGCTACTATTATAATTAAACATACTATTATTATAACTAATAATAAGAGATACATTTCCAGTGTTTCTGGAAATAGACATAGGCCCTGTTCTGGGTGCCTTATATAAATCCTCTCTTAAACCTAAACCAACCAGTTAGGTTCTATTATTTCTATTATCTACAAGATGGGGAAACTAAAGCTTAGAAAGTTTGTGTGAATTTCTCAGTCACAGAGCTGGAGATTGAAGAGCTAAAGTTCAGTCTCAGATTGATCCCATTCCAGAGCCTCTACACCTATCAAAAAAGAATAAACAAACCCAGATGTGCAAAAGTGTCAGACACAAAAGATTAAGCATCCATTGCTCCCTCTGGCTGAAGGATGGCAGAGTGAGGGAGAAACTGAGCCGGTAAAGTTAAAGGTCAGATAGGCTGCAGTAAACACTGAGGGCTCTATACAGTAGCAAAGGGAAACCTGTGAAGGATTCCAAGCAGAGACTATTCTGATCAAAGCTTCATCTTAGATTTTAGGCTGTGAATTATGAGTTACATGATAGAATCTGAAATAATAGAATTTGAAAGTCGAAAGAGTCTTGCCCTGCCTTTAAACAAAAAAGCGTGCTTGGGATCTAAGTAGAACTACCACCTCACCTCAGAGGAATTACCAGCTTGCCAGGACTTAAGGAAGATTCTACAGAACAGCCCTGAAGATAAATACAATGAATGTCTGTTACCTCACAGCACAAGGACTGACTCATTCCTGGAGCTGTCCAAATCTGGCAAATGGATAGCCCGGGGACTCAGCATTCTGTGGGATCCGAGGTTATCCTAGGGGGCAGTGGGTGTGCACAGGTATGATCAATTGTTGGCAGAGCCCAGACCTCTGACTCCCAGTCCTATACTCAATTCATCAAGGCAAATCACACGTGACACTGGGTAAGCCCCTTTTCCTATCTGGATTCTCCTTTCCTCATTATGATGAGAGAAATTGATATCAACAGGCCTTAGATTTCACAATTCTCAATCTCTCCCTTCCAATACTCTAGCATAGAGAATCCGCTTCCATTAGTTGCTCACTAACTGGAATTTGGGGGGAGCAACAGCATCTCTGGAGAGCTCCCAGAGTTTGCAAACCCCTAGCTGAGAACCAATACATTTCCGTATCTTTAGGAAGTCTACTAGCTCTAACTGTATCACAGGATTCACGATCTCAAATCTTAGTTACAAAGTCCTCACTGAATTCCATCTGGCCCAGGATTATCCTTTTCAAGTGCAGAACGCATTACTGATGTCCAAAGTAAGTCAGCAATACAAGGCACCATGATCATATGCAGGCATATTCAGGGAACCACATCTGCCATCAGGGAATGAACACTTTAGAATTCAAACCTGTCAGAGCCCAATGGTACTCTGTTATTTTCAGAATTTTGGTTTGTGCTCAGAAGATTGTGTGTGTATGTGTTTATGAGTCAAATTTCCAAGAAGCCAAGCAAAGGCTAAAAGTGTGGATTTCTTGTGTGGAGGGAACACCTTATTTGATGTTCATAAAGATAGTCCTGATGACTCCAATTCACCAAAAGTGAATTTCCAAAGGGGTCAGAAGACCTCCTCCTTAAGAGGTCATCAATTCTGTAGACCCAAGAAACTGTGCCTATTGGAGTAGAAATGAACAGGAAGATGCAAGATGTGTTCTGCTCTCAGAAACATTGGTGGTAAAACAGAAATTAGCACATGAACTCACATATTTTTTAGGACTTCAACTTCACTGGTTCATCAAACCACACCAGGTAGTTTACCCACAGAACTACCCATGAGCAACTAGCTCCTGTAATCAATTTACTGCAAAAAACTGAGGCACATTAAACCTATGGCTTCATCTTCTTTGACTTTCAACAGGAGATAGAAGCAGGAGCATGATAAATGTTAACATTAGCAGTGAAGCAAGGATAATTACAGAACCAATGATACTCACATTCTGAGAATTACCTCACGGTTATTTATTTTTATAGGAGTGAAAATAAATACACATTCCTTTCCCAGACCTGAAAAAGGAAAATGTACCCAAGATGTGTGACAGAACAACCAGCGGGACTGCCAACCTCACATCTGAGACTCCTGGGAAGACAGTGTTACAGGGACCAATCTGGACCACCCACGTTCTGCTCTGGGAACCAGCCGAGTGTCCCTTCAGCTGTTGGGTACTCACAGGCCCCTCTCTGCCTACTACTGACTGATTTCTCTAAGACTACCCAAAACTGTGATAATCATTTAAGAGAAAGCAGATTTATAATCAATACATGTCTCAGCAAATCCTTAAGGATGCACAAGCCAGTAGAAGACATATGCTGAAAAGAATTCAGGCTTTCTCCTTATTTCTTGCTCAAGATACGAATCCAACACTTTAGCCAGGGCACTGTGAGTTAAGAGTGAGTTACGGTTATGATTTCCTGATCTCCACCAACAACTGCAAATCTGCAAAGACCTTGTGGGATGAGCTGCAAAAGACATCATATCTGCACCTGGTGTGTATTGTCACCGTCCCAGAAATGCAGCCCAGTCCATTGGCTGGCATGACCAACCAACCCTCAGAGCTGCCACTTCAACAGCTGGAGAAGAGACGTTGACAAAGGGACAAAGAAAGACAAAAAGGGGGAGAAAGTATAAGTTCAGAGAAACATAGATAAGAGAGAGTGGGAGACTGAGAAACACAGACTAAATTGTCTCTGCTGAAGCATCCACATGGATCTTCAAAATCGTGACTGTGGGGAAAATGTCAGTACACTGTTTACCTCCCGTCACTAACTTCAGGCAAGTTGAATACAAATAAATAAAACCAAAAGGAAGGGGCATCTGATGGTGAACAACTCAATACGATGCTAACTTCCAGAAACTAGAAGTGGTCTATCAAAGGACAAAGAGTCAGCACTTTGGGTACTTTAAGTGAGTACTACCTCGCACAGAGCCACCCCTTACACGCATAACTCCTCTTTAACCTTTGATCTTCCCTTTTTGTGTAGGTGCAGGGAGAAAAAGGAATGGGATTCAGAGCAAGTCTACCTTTAACTCAGCTGTTCTGGGAACACTCTGTGTTAAACGTCAAAGAAAAGGTGCACACTTGCCTGTATGAGGGATGAGGGAGCTGAGATGGAAGAGAAACGAGCTGAAGCTACACCAAGAAACGAAGCGAGAGGAGATCTTACACTAGATCCGGTTCTGCCATCGTTCAGACATTAGTGCTGAATGGGTACATTTTATCAGTGCAGTCCTCTTTTTGAGAGAGAAGAGGATGCCTTAAGAGCTAATGGCTTGCCCAGATTCATCTAGTCTTGGTTACAGAGCTTAGCTCGGGCCACCAGATATCTAGATTCACATACAGACAGAACCGTTCAAGGAGACCCAGTCTGACCCGCTAAGGAGCCGCGCGACGGCCAGGAAGACGGGAGCCGCGGGAGGGCTCGAGACATCTCGGAGGCGCGGGAGGGCGTGAGGTGTGCGCTCTGGGTACCTTGATGTAGGCCCGCTGCAGGTAGTTGTAGGGCACTCTGCGCTGGAAGTCGCTGCGCACATCCTCGCTGGCGCGGTGACGGGACGCGGGGCCCCCTAGGCGCTGGCTCTGGCAGCTGCGGTAGCAGCGCGCCCGCTCGAGCAGCGCGCGGAAGAAGGGCAGCTCGGCTCCCGGGCCAGCGCCGGGGGGCGCGAGCGGGCGGCGGGCGGCGCAGTGGCGGGCGCAGCGTGCGCGGATCTCCCGCAGGCGCCGGTGGCTGCGCAGAGCCGCTTCCAGGTCGCGCACAGCCAGCTCGTAGTCCCCGCTGTAGTAGGCGGCCACGCCGCTGGCGTAGAGCAGGTCGAAGGGCTGCAAAGGCCCGGGCTCGGGCTCCCGCTCCGGGTGCCGACTGTCCGGGGGGCCGCACCACAGCGGCGGCGGCAGCAGTAGCCAGGGTAGCAGCAGCGGCAGCGGCGCCCAGATGCGCTCCCGCATCCTCCGTGGCGGACGGGCGCCGGCCGGCCACGCTCGCAGTCGGCTCCTCGCACCTGGCGTCCGGGTCGCGTCTCCCGGCTCCTCTAGCGCGATGGCCGGCCCCGCCGCCAGCCGGCTGCCCTGCGAGCCTCAGGTGACCGGCGGCGCTCGGCGGACTGAGAGGCGGAGGCCGGCTCGGACGGCCGCTCTTAAAGGGACGCCCACAGCTCACACGCTCCTCCTGCTGCCCGAGCCTCCGCGAGCCGCTCGCCGGCGCTCAGCGCGCGCCCTGTAGGCTCGGGCCGCAGCCTCCTGGAGGCCAGAGGCAGACACCCTGGTGTCAGCCAGACAGCCAGCGCCACTGGGGGCCAGCCAAGGAGGGGCCGGGGAGGCGAGCTTGATATATGGGTTCCCTTCGAGGTTGCAGAATGGACACGATGACTCCGTTTTCTTAGAGAGGAAGAAAAGCCAGATTAATGACCTTAGACCTCTCATTGTTTGTAATTTGTGATTTCGCTGTTTGTCCATCACCTTCGTGTGAAGTCCTGAAGCTCCAGCTCAGACTGTAGGAAAGCCCTGGAGGACCACTTGGCCCCTTTGGGAGGCTTGAGGAGGAAAGTGCTTAGTCCACGTTCACAGAACTGGAGTCAACCCTGGGCCTTTGGAATCAAAGCTTACTGCTCATTCTCTTAGGGAAGTTCCCACCCTCGCTTCTCAACCCACTTTGTATGGGTGTGCGTCCGTGCATTAGGGCAGGGAATAGGGACAGAAGGACAATGAACAGCCTACTTCTCTGTGTAGAGGAGGGCATTACAGGACCCAGAGAATTGTTGGAATGGTTATACTTACATCCTGCCTCCGTCAGGTTACCAACCCTGTAAACTTGTGCACTTGAGTCTAGTTTCCTCTTCTTCTAGGACAGACAAATATCCCAATATGTCCAATGGTTTTAAGATATAAATTATTTTTGCAAGAGCTGAACAAAGAGGCAATTTAATAAATCCAGTACCCCCAGGACTTAAGCAGTGAGCATCAGCCTAGGAATGGGAAAGCTGTCAGAATGGCTGCCAAACTCCAAAGGACTAGCTGGAGGCTTTCCTGTTCCTCTGTTTCTCCTCCCTTATAAATACCTCCTGAGCCAAGGTGTTCCCTTCATTCCTGTTCTTTGGCTTCACACTCTTACAAGGATTCCTGAGAGCTTATGCACTGGACCCTTGACTCCAGTCTGCCTCCTGGAAACATTCCTGTGGTCTCCTAGTACTTGTAGCAGTTTCACTGGAGTCTCTCTGGACACTGGGGTGGTGAATGAGAGAGAAGGGCAACAGGAAAGAACACTTATCACATAGTTGATATGAAGTCCCCAAAGAAGGCTTTTATGTGGGATCACCACTATGCCCTGAAGGCTGCCAGAGTTTCATGCTAATTCCTTCACTCATTTTCTTGGGTTTGACCACTTTGGCCATAAACAGTCTTGGCTCTGTAATTCCAAGGAACCCCAAAGAATCTTGCTCTTATTACTTTCCTCCCCCAAATGTCACTGGTGTGAGGCTTATTAAACTGATGGAGAATCTCCACTTTGGAGCTGAGTATGTACTGAATACTTTGGATGTTCAGTATTCCAGAATTTGAACTTGGGTCATATGCCCAGACGTTTGCTCTAAGGATTGTCTCTCTTTTCAGATAAAATCTTTGGAGTCCAGAGTTATTAACCAACCTGTGGAAGGTTTTGAAGCACAATGGCTAGAAAATCCTGCTATGGGACTGAGGGCAAAGCACCAGGATGCTTTACTATAGATTATCTCTACATTCTGTGACATGTACACATCATTTAATACATGCCACTTAAATTTACATCTTTGTATAAATACTCTCAAAGTAGGTATTTTGGGGAAAGGGTTATAATATAAGGTAGAATGATAGACTAGATGGCACATGTTAGACTAAATTCAAAGTGCTATAGAAACACAGAGCCTGCAAAGATTGAAAGCTTATTGGTTGTAGCCTTACTAAACTTTCTATTGATCCCCAAAGTGACGTGTGCTATCAAACCTTATTCATGTTTTATTGTTATAAGGAAAAACAAAATCTGACTCCATGTTTTATGTGTTTCTTTTACTTTAACCTTTCTTTCCCTATTGTTTTTGTCCACTAAAATGATAACTGTCCATACACAATGGCTTGCCTTGGAGAACCCTGCCTAAACGGTAAATCAGAATGCCTTTGTTTAAGACCCTGTCCACCTGTGGATGGCTACAGGAAGGAAGAAATTAAAACATACTCTCCCTGAGGCTGGCCATTCCAGGAAATATTTGCAACATTAATGGCCTTTTTGCTTTTCTTCCTCACCTCCCCTACCCCACCTCTGTTCCACAAAAGAACCTAGCATCTAGACCCCAATAAGATGGTTATTTTCAGACATTAGTCTGCCATCTTCTCAGTCTACTAACTTTCTGAATAAAGTCATTATTCCATGCCTCAACACCTGATCTCTGATTTATTGGCTAGTTGTGTGGCAAACAGAGGGAGTTTTAAGTCAGTAAAACTATTATCTTATCTTCCTTGGTACAAACCAATTTTATAAAAAGTGTTAGACATCTCAATTTTTCCTATACATTGGAATCATTTGAGAAGGCAAAAATACCGATATCTGAGTCTGATTCTGAGAGCTTCTGATTTAATTGGCCTGGGGTATGGCCTGATCATTAAGATTTTTTAAAGTTCCCTCAGTGATTCTAATATGAAACCAGACCACTGGTCTGGAGTCAAAGTCATAACCCAAAGTGTAAGTCTATGGATCAGGGCACCAGGTGCCATAGAGGATTCGTGAATCTAAGATGAGCCATCACTCAGATCTCCCCTCTCCATGAAGGAAATCTGATCTACCTTTTAAGACTCAGTCAGAACAGAAGTGCATAAACATATGGTAATAAAATTCGTTCAAGGTGAAGAATTTGATTCCAGCCAATGCTTTGCCTAATGGTATCAACTTTGTGCTGAGAAAAAGAGTCCTCCCTGGGTCTCTAACATTCCTTAATGTCTTTCTGAGTATGCCAAGAATGCACTTCTTCTTTACCTAGGCAACTTCTTAGACAACTGGGTACCATCTCAGAGCTCCTGTTCCATCAAATCTTGAATGTGCATTTCTAACAAGTTGCTTGGTGATGCTGAGACTTTTGGTACAAGAATCATACTTTGAGAATCACTTCATCAATACAATTCCTCATGAACAGTGGTACTAAAACTTTGCTGTATGTGTAAAAGCTAATTAAAAAACAAAATACAGAGGCCCTATCTTTGTAATATATTCAAGTCTGGGCCATTATGTTTTTACCAAATTTCCTAGAGGTTCTGATACCCACCAAAGTTTGAGAACCACTCCTTTAATTAATGACTTTTTCACCCCATTTGACAATGTCTGTGAAGAAGGCTGAGCACCGAAGAATTGATGCTTTTGAACTGTGGTGTTGGAGAAGACTCTTGAGAGTCCCTTGGACTGCAAGGAGATCCAACCAGTCCATTCTGAAGGAGATCAGCCCTGGGATTTCTTTGGAAGGAATGATGCTAAAGCTGAAACCCCAGGACTTTGGCCACCTCATGCGAAGAGTTGACTCATTGGAAAAGAGCCTGATGCTGGGAGGGATTGGGGGCAGGAGGAGAAGGGGACGACAGAGGATGAGATAGCTGGATGGCATCACTGACTCGATGGATGTGAGTCTGGGTGAACTCCGGGAGTTGGTGATGGACAGGGAGGCCTGGCGTGCTGCGATTCATGCAGTCGCAAAGAGTCGGACACAACTCAGCGACTGATCTGATCTGATCTGATCTGACAATGTCTGGAGGTACTGTTGGTTTTCACAACCAGGGGAGAGTACAGTTGTACTACAGGCATCTAATGGGTAGAGGCCAGGGGTGATGTTAACTACCCTTTGCTGAACAAGCTAGCCTCCCACAAGAAAGAATTATCCAGTGTAAAGTATTCATAGTGTACAAGTTGAGAAACCCTTGTTTCTCAAGGGATAGAACATGGTTTGAGCACTGCAAGTCTTATTCAATTCCCTTACTTTACAAATGAGGAAACTTAGGCCCACAGGTCACATAGATAGGCAGTGTCAGACTAGCATGCTTAATTTTATATACCAAAGCATAAAACTAGTATGCAGAATATCATGTAGCACTGTTTGATAGTAGCTTTGTTTTAAGAGAAAGAAAACAAATGAGAAAAGGAGCCATTGGAAATATAGACGTTGAAATTGCTGCTAAGGTGGGTATGAACTGAGAGCCTGCAATTTTGCTTTTGTTCTCCATTCCTTACAAACTCAGAGAACAATCAATGCACGAGAGAATCCATCCAAAAGTTCTAAGAGGGATTCAATCATTGTCTTTTTTTATTATCTTTGGAATAAGTCTTGACAGAAGATTGAATTTCCTTTTGACTTCTGTTTATAAGTCAACGGCATCATCGCACCCCTTGCATTTGGGAACCTCCAGCAGGAAGAATTCAGGAAAGGGAAGGTCTTCAAATGCTTCTTATTTTCCCCAAATCAGGTACTTTCTTTTTTTTTCAAAGCTAATTTTTCACTTTCCTACAAAATCTTTATGGAGCAATAAAAAGTATGCTCAGACTTTAGCAGTAGACTCAATAGACACTTTCCAAAAGCAAATCTAATACTCGGTTATTTTGATCATGTGTAACCAGAGATCTTGCTTACCCCAAACATCTTTGATTCTCTTGAAATGAAAGGGATAATTCTCACTATGCAACAACCTGGGCCTGTTCAGCTGCTGTTGATTCTGGCCACAAGGGAATTGTTTGGAAGATTTTTTTTTTCCTCTTATTCAAATAGCATCATCTGAAATTTTTTTTCCTCCAAATAAATTAGTGTGAAAGGCAAGCCACCAATAATCTGTCAACATAAGAGAGAAAGAGAAAATAAGGCCTCCCTGCAGGAAGAGGGATTTTTTTTTTGAAAAATTAATATTTAACTTACATTTAAAATCAAACAGGAGCAGCCGCATTCCAGGACTGTCTGTTCCTTTCCAATTTCCTTAATAGCTCTGTCTCTGTGCTTACCTTAATTCCTGATTGAGATCTAAAATTCCAAATCAAATACAGCACTTGCGAACAGCCTGTTTCCACACTCTTGTCATGGAGGCATTCCAACTTCATTTCTCAGGGGACTCACATTTTAGTTGAACAAGAAAAAATAGTGAAATAAATAATAATAATTATTCCCCATAAATCTTGAGCTAAAAACACAATATAGATTGAAATTGAGAATTGGTGGGCCTTCCCTAATCCAGTGGGCTGGGCATCATGCCAGTTCTTCTCACAAACCTTTAGTCACTTAACTTTCCAGGGTCTCTTTGAGTAAGGCATTAATTCATATTGTAGTTTCACCAATGAGAAAGTTGAGGCTTATAAAAGAAGCATGACTTACCAAAGGTTAGTTTGCAAGTTACAGGGCAAGGACCAAAGCTTATTTAGTGTTTCTCCCACCACACTACACTACCTCTTTCTAGGCCTACCTAAAATATCTTCATCAGATCAGATCAGATCAGATCAGTCGCTCAGTCATGTCCGACTCTTTGCGACCCCATGAATCGCAGCATGCCAGGCCTCCCTGTCCATCACCAACCCCGGAGTTCACTCAGACTCACGTCCATCGAGTCAGTGATGCCATCCAGCCATCTCATCCTCTGCCGTCCCCTTCTCCTCCTGCCCCCAATCCCTCCCAGCATCAGAGTCTTTTCCAATGAGTCAACTCTTCGCATGAGGTGGCCAAAGTCCTGGGGTTTCAGCTTTAGCATCATTCATTCCAAAGAAATCCCAGGGTTGATCTCCTTCAGAATGGACTGGTTGGATCTCCTTGCAGTCCAAGGGACTCTCAAGAGTCTTCTCCAACACCACAGTTCAAAAGCATCAGTTCTTCGGCACTCAGCCTTCTTCACGGTCCAACTCTCACATCCATACATGACCACAGGAAAAACCATAGCCTTGACTAGACGAACCTTAGTTGGCAAAGTAATGTCTCTGCTTTTGAATATGCTATCTAGGTTGGTCATAACTTTCCTTCCAAGGAGTAAGCATCTTTTAATTTCATAGCTCCTCTCAAAATTCTGCTTTGGTTAAACTTATATGTACCACATTTTTTATTTAGTTACCAACTTTGTTTTATGTTCCTCACTCAGCTAGACTCACAGACTCATAAAATTTTTCTGAAGAATAAGTGTGGACAAGGTGTGTATATGTGTGTAAAACCATATGTATGGGACAGAAGCTGAATATGACTGAAGTCAACCTGATAGGGTGATATGATGCCTGTAGAAACAGTCATAATGATGAGAATAAACAGGTTTAATCTGTTCTTAGATTAGAGATGTCAGATAACTGTGCATAGATGCAAAGAAAAACCTTACCAATAGGAAATTCTGGGGGAGATGACTCTGCATATGAGTGGTCTATCATTCTGAGATTGTATGTGTGTGTTTGTCCCTTAGTCATGTCTGATACTTTGTGACCCTGTGGACTGTAGGCCACCAGGCTCACCTGCCCATGGAATTCTCTAGGCAATAATACTGGAGTGAGTAGCCATTCCCTGCTTCAGGGATCTTCCTGACCCAGGGACTGAACCCAGGTCTCCTGCATTGCAGACAGATTCTTTACTGTCTGAGCTAGCAGGGAAGACCTATTCTGAAATCACTCTCATGCCATCTTTGAGATCCCTTTCCCTTCTCCATTCTTGAATTCTCCATGTGAGATCCCATATTTCAGGCTCAGCTCTGCTGCAATAATTAGAGGAGGTTTTCTCCCCTGGAAAAGACAGTTTCACAGTTCTTCTACTGGTCTACTCTGCCCTTAAAATCCGGTTTAGAAACTAATATCCTTGTCTTCTTCTGTTACAAGATATTTGGGTTGATAACTAATAACTTCTCTTTTTTTTTTTCCAACTACAATTTCTAAACCATTTGAGTAGATTCAGAAATGGACACATAAATTCCCCAATATTACCTTTGTTACTGAAAAGCAGTTTGGAGAACATGAGTTTTAATATGAGTAAATGGCCTTTCTGTACTTTCCAGGTGGCTCTGTGGTAAAGAATCCACTTGCCAATGCAGGAGATACAGGAGATGCAGGTTTGATCCCTGAATCTGGAAGATCTCCTGAAGGAGGAAATGGCAACCGACTCCAACCCAACCCAAGACCCATTCTTACATGAAAAATCTCATGGACATAAGAGCTTGCAGGGCTACAGTCCATGGGGTTGCAAAGTGTCAGACATGATTGAGAACACATGTAAATGGCCTTTATATTCCTTCTGCCACCTAAAGCCCTCAAATCACTTACCTGCCTATGCTCAGGCCAAGCTGGGAAACTTCTGAAACATTCTTCTAGAGATTTTCTCAAGACAAAGAGAATAGGGAATCCCTTCCAACACTTTACTTATCTAAATAGAATAATTATCACCCTACTTCCTCTGAAATGGATCCCTGCTTGCTGTGAGACTGTTTTTTAAAACAATCCCCCTATTCCCAGCTTTTGGACATCACCAATGCCATTAACCCTGGAGAAAGAAATAGCAACCCTCTCCAGTATTCTTGCCTGGAGAATCCCATGGGCAGAGAAGTCTGATGGGCTACAGTCCATGGGGTCACAAGAGTCAGACACGACTTAGTGACTAAACCAACCAATGCCATTAAGCTGCTTGGACCAGTGCCTAGGTCTTGCCGACAGTGTCCTTAGAAGTGAGCTTTATCTGTCTGCTGTGGCTCCCTCTGTCTCTTCTTATAGCCACTCCTGAAGTTCACTGCTTTACTTTGGGCCACCTGGTTGACTTTCACCCTGTTGCTTGCTGATTCTGTTATTGCTAAGCCTGGTCCACCAAAGTGTTTCTGATCTATTGTCCAACCTTCCATCCATGTCCAATTTACCCTACTTGTGACTGGTTTCCAAGCTGACACCAGAACCTGTCCTGGCTACAGCAGAGTTGCAGATATTCTCATCTCTTTGGTCTCAGCTTCATGGGGAAAGGATAGAGAAGATCACTTCAAAATGAAACATATTCCTTTCCAGCAAAAACAGCCTGTTGAAGTTTCCACATTTTGCCTCAGGATCTAGATGGAAAGCTAAATGTAGAAAACACAGGAAGAAATATTGACATAAAGCTATCACTTCTTTGGTAGAGAATTTACATTAAATTCCCTCAAAGCATTAAACTTTCATCTTTGTTCAGGTTCAGCTAATGCTAATTGAAGACATTTAATTAGCTGGAGACATTTTGTGATTTTATTTGTTCTTTGGAGTTGGGATTTAGGGAAAAATTAAGGATATATAATTACATAACAGTTGGAACTGGACATAAAACAATGGACTGGTTCCAAATTGGGAAAGGAGTTTGTCAAGGCTGTATATTGCCACCCTGCTTACTTAACTTATATGCAGAGTACATTATGTGAAATGCCAGGCTGGATGAAGCACAAGCTAGAATCAAGATTTTCAGGAGAAATATCAATAACTTCAGATATGCAGATGACACTACCCTTATAGAAGAAAGCAAAGAGGATCTAAAGATCCTCTTGATGCAGGTGAAAGAGGAGAGTGAAAAAGTTGGCTTAAAGCTCAACATTAAAAAAACTAAGATCATGGCATCCAGTTTCATCATTTCATGGCAAATAAATGAAGACACAATAGAAACAATGACAGATTTTATTTTCTTGGTCTCCAAAATCACTGAAGATGGTGACTGCAGCCATGAAATGAAGACACTTGCTCCTTGGAAGAAGAGCTATGACCAACCTAGACAGCACTTTAAAAAGCAGAGACATTATTTTGCCAACAAAGATCTGTCTAGTCAAAGCTATGGTTTTTCCAGTAGTCATGTATGGATGTGAAAGTTGGACTATAAAGAAAGCTGATCACCAAAAAATTGATGCTTTTGAACTGAGGTACTGGAGAAGACTCTTGAGAGTCCTTTGGACTGCGAGGAGATCAAACCAGTTAATCCTAAAGGAAATCAGTCCTGAATAGTCATTGGAAGGACTGATGCTGAAGCTGAAGCTCCAATACTTTGGCCACCTGATAAGAAGAACTGACTCATTAGAAAAGACCCTGAGGCTGTGAAAGGTTGGAGGCAGGAGGAGAAGGGGATGACAGAGGACAAGATGGGTGTATGGCATCACTAATTTGGTGGGCATGAGTTTGAGCAAGCTCTGGGAGATGGTGAAGAATGGGGAAGCCTGGCGTGCACAATCCACGGAGTCCTAAACAGTTAGACATGACTGAGTAACTAAACAACATGATTATATAAACTTTGCAAATATAAAAATTTTGGTAGAAAAAGTGAGAAGTTCACAGTCAAATAAGTTAGGGAGTCCCAACTTGAATGAGTCCAGAGCCCACTTTCCTGAAGCTCTTTTCCTTCTCCTGTTAGGGTCTCTAGAGGATTTTTTTTTTTTTTTAAGTACCTGGTGATAGAGGTTTTGTTCTAGATAACTTCTTTAGCCTTTCTGGTAAGCTCCAAACTAGCTTCTGGTAGGATAACAGAGAAATTAAAAAGTCAAATATTTGTCAATAAAACCTCAGTTGCCTTCCCTGGTGGCTCAGATGGTAAAGAATCTGCCTGCCAATGCAGGAAACCCTGGATCAATCCCTGGGTCAGGAAGAGCCCATTGAGAAGGCAATCACAACCCACTCCGGTATTCTTGCCTTGGAAATCCCATGGACAGAGAAACTTGGTGGGCTACAGTCCATGGGTTCACAAAGAGTTGGAAACAACACTGCCACTTTCACTCAAATTCTCAGCTACTAAGATCTCCTGAATTCTAGAGTGGATGCTTGTCTCTCTCACACTGTCTGCTTTGCCCACACATATCACCATTTTCCTCTTTTTGGACCATCTCCAACAATGTCTACATCACAAATCATCCAGCCTCTTTTACTCTGCATGATGGCATCCCTGTTTCTCCAGATAACATCTAGATGAGCCTCTGTCAGGTCTGCTGAGCCTTCTTCCCTGTTCTGTTCTCCAGTGTCTGATCGGTACTAGCAGGCCTCCCAAACTGCTGCAGGATGAAGTGAAGTTGCTCAGTCATGTCCGACTCTTTGTGACCCCATGGACTGTAGCCTACCAGGCTCCTCTGTCTATGGGGTTTTCCGGGAAAGAATATTGGAGTGGGCTGCAGGATGAGGTCTCTCCAAGTCTCAAGGAGATGTATCATCTTTCCCCATCCTAGCCCAGAAAGTTTAGTATCTCATTAACAGCTTTGTCTGTGGCAAAACTAAGATAAATTGCTTTGAAGGTAATAAAATAATGTAACATATACTTTTTTATTTTAAATATATATATATATATATAATATCAGTGCCCCATATTTTACCAGAATTTGATTTGCAGACACAAAGATTGATCATTTATATGATTTAATACCAACTATAGAATAAAAGGAAAATTTAGAGAAGAGGCAACATATACTATATAACCTGGTAGGAAAAAGAAAAAAGTTTGTTTTTCTATTGAATAAAGAAAGGTATCCTCTGCAGAATTTTTCAAACTGTTCAGTAAAACTTAGTTATCAAAATAAAGTTAGCAAAGCTAAAATACCAAAATATATGCTTTTTTAAAATAGATAATTTTGCATATCACATTGATTTTAAAGAATATATTCGAACAAAAACATTGGCAGAACTTGCCATAAAACTCACCAATGTGGCTCTGCTGGAGAACTTGTCACTCACTGTATTGGAATACTTTAGATTCTGACTTTAAGACTCATTTTGGCTCCCCTGAAAATAGACTCCAGCTTCCCGATTACCTGGCCACCTGTGCCTCCTCAGCAGCCTGGCTGAGTGCCTGCCTGTGGTTTCTTTAACCATGCTGCCCTGGTTAACCAGTACACTCCTACTGATTCTATTCCAAATTGCCTTTCATTAGCAGGACCTGACCTTGTATAGATTATCCAAATGGAAATTTATTTTAGAAATCCCTAATGAACATCATCCTCTTATCCTTTGGGGAAGAAAGAGATTTACGAGATCTTAACACTGTGTTCTAGAAAATATTATTTGAAGGAGTGAATTAAATGAATGTGTTTCCAAAGAAACATGTGCATAGTATAACCCTGGACAGAAAGTCTGAATGCCCCGGATCTGACTCTGGCTCAGCTGTGATACTCTAGGCAAGACATTCCTTCCTGGGTCTCCTTTACCTCCAGTCACTAAAAGAATTTGTGGAACTGGACTTCTGAGTTGCATTCCAGGTCTAAGTAATTTCTGATTCTTTCATTTTAAAAGTGTAATATTATCACATTCTTAGTGGTTTTCCAAAGAATTGCTTCCTTTCTTCCTACATTTATCTCTGGGATAAAGCTAAGCTCTGATTCCCAAGCAAATTTCCAAGCTCCCTCTGGGATCATTAAAAGTCTCATCTTACTCAGAGGTTTTTGGTTTTGCCTTGAAATATCAGCCAGCCTTAGCCAGTAGGGCAGGAAACTGGAGTTATTGTTTTGAGGCAACGCATAAGTAAATAAGTAAGTGTTAGTTGCTTAGTCATGTCCAATTCTTTGTGACCTATGGACTGTAGCCCTCCAGGCTCCTCTGTCCATGGGATTCTCCAGAAAGAATACTGGAGTGGGTTGCCAACATCGAGGAAGATGATCTTCCTGACCCAGAGATCAAATCCTGGTCTTCCTCATTGCAGGCAGATTCTTTACCTTCTGAGTCACTAGGGAAGCCCATAGCAGAGTAACAATTCCAGGTGCTGAAGAACTGATCCATATGTCCCCACTCCCTGGGGAATCTCCAGCTTCAGTCTATCCAGCATATGTATTCTCGGCTGTCTTCCTGCTTCTAACCCCAAGAAAGAATCATGAAGATAATCCAGGATTAGAGAAAATAATGAGTAGAGGTACAGCTACCCTATTCTCCCATCTCAGTTGAAAAATGGAGAAGATTAAGACCCAAATTTAGTATAAAGTGACTCAATTGAAAAAAAAAAAAAACTTGATAAATAATTGACCAAACCAATATCTTAACTCCTCTCCTACTGAGTCCAACCCTCTTGTCACCTTACCCTTGGAAGAGGCCAGAATGTAAGTAGTATTTTTACTTGAGTCAATTTGCTTTTGGAGGAAGGGACAGTTTGTGTTTATAATTTAACTTAAATTTATCTTAATTATCACTTTAACATAATTATCTCCAAACAATTTTCAAATTTTTTATCATAAATTTTCAGACACTGTGAAATATAGATATTTATACATATGATATATATGTGTGTGTGTGTATGCTTAAAAACTTTTTAGATAACTTTTTCCTCTTTGTTTCAATGTTGTAAATTAAATAAAGTACATCTAAGAAATAAGTAAATAATGTAGATTAAGTAAAATCTCCATTTTTCCCCACTTCAGTACTAAATACCTACAGGAAAATAGAGGACCCTAACTTGACATTCTGCATCTCAAAGACTGCTAGACCTTGGATTCTACCATGCTAAGTATAATCATATTTTTATTCATTAAACAAATGTGTTGATAGGCTTCAACATAGACACTCCAGATGTCATATCATATGCTGATTCCATTTTTGATACCAGTGTTTTAGGAAGGATTTGTAGAGAAATTTTGCATATTATTGTATACTCAAAACTAAATCTTTACAAAAAAAAAGGGTCTTCCTTAACTTACTTTCCAGAACCAACTTCAAGTGACACTTGGATGTTTTCTGGAGTCAAGAGTACTTTGAAAGAATACTCTCATTAAAAATATTGCAGTGACTGAAGCCAACCTTCCAATGGGTCAGAGACTTTCCTTTTGACTCATGAATAATTATTTCATGTATAATAATATTACTTTTTAAAAAATAGCATCATCTTAATTTTTGTCATACTTGATCATTTTCAAAATCCTTCTCTACACGTAAAATGATAGATTCTGTCTCGTCACCTGATGTGGTCTCCTGGGCATTTCCTATTCAAAGGTTTTGGGTCATATTGCAAAGCAAGGGAAATTAAAAATCTCACTCAGCTGCTAAAACTACTTTTAGCAAACCAGAGGCAATATACTTGCCCATATCCAGAGACTGAATACTCCAAAGCAATCCATCCCTCCTCTTCTTCCAAACTTCATTCCATGTCTCATTAGAAACTTTAGCCAGGAGAGAAATAATTTTATTAAAGTAATATACTTAACTTTCTGAAGGTATTGTTGCATGTTGAGAGATAAACTTAACCAAAATGATTCTCAAATGTTGGGATATATGAAAGAGTTACTGTTGAATGTCCTATTCCTCTATTTCTTTTCCCCACATCATTCCTGATATACCCACAAGAAAACAAGACTGACTTCCACACTGAACATCTGAAAGACTGCCAGACCTCAGATTCTATCAGACAAAATTGGAAATTCTCTAGAGATCTGCTTCTGTATTATTTCACAAGAGCAGAGAAGAACAGATGAAAACAGCAGCTTATCCTCAGCATCCCATTTTAATCAGCAAAACTATAACTCTTTCCTTGGAAGATTATGACATAATTGTTGAAGGCTTTCTGAAAAAACTTAGAGACATTAAAAATCAGAGATAAAATGTTTTTTCATTTATTAATTTTTCCACAAGTGGCATTAATCTTAAGAGGGCCTCTCATCTGACATTTTAAGAACAGATCAATGAAGCCAAATTATATATTTATTCATGATCTTGATTCTTTTTCCATGAGTATAAATCAAGATTTTTCAAATGTTCCTGATAATGAGCAGATCAGGACCTGAGGATTTCCATCATCTTCAATCCCACAGTGAGTCTGGAACTAAGTCAGCAAATGAAGCTGGGTAACTAGCTATCTGATGGTGGTGAGCCAAATCACCAGACTCCTCCAGCAGGCTTGTCCTAAACTCCCATTACCTTCCCTTCCTGCCATGACCACACACTGACCTACCATTCAAAGCAGAAAATTGAAGAGGTTATCATGAGCATCAGTCTTCACAGAGACAATCTGGCATAGTTAAAACTCACACTATGTTCTGGAATGAGAGAAGCTTTTAAGATTATTTAGTGCTTTTAAGATCCCAGATTCAACTGAAGGCTGCCAGGCCTAGGTTGGAAAGTTAACACACAAGCATATAATCGCTGATGGCTAATCTAGCATGGAAATACACTTTTGAAGATAAAGCCTTTGCTGGGGAGAGAGACCTAGTCAGGATTGAGGTTTGAACTCTTTCTTTCTAATTTGCTTGGGTTTCTCAGGTGCATTAATGGTAAAGAATCCACCTGCCAATGCAGGAGACGCAAGAGACTGGTTTGATCCCTTGGTCGGGAAGATCCCCTGGAGTAGGCATCACATTCCAGTATTCTTACCTGGTAAATTCCATGGGCAGAGGACCAGTGGTAAATTCCACTGGTCAGCTACAGTCCATAGGACCACAAAGAGTCTGACATGACTGAGTAATCCACCCAGTTGCTAATTTGCTTAGATTGTTAGACTGCAATCTGTGGGATGCATAGAGGTACTTAGAGTGCCTGAAACCTTTTGAACCTCTGCTCCCCACTTCAGCCAGAGTTCTTAGATTTTATTTGCATATAATGCATTAGAAAAAAAGATACTGTGGTTTGAAAAACTCTCATTTCAAAGATACCACATTTTCAAGCAGCATAAACTCGTAAAAGACCAGGCAGGATCTGACAAGAAGACATTCCTGAGGACAAAGAAAACATATACATAACTTCTCAAGGGTCCAAAGTTGAAAACATCAACATTGTTCATTTGCACGAGACTTCATAAATTGGAAATAAATTGTTTTTGCTTTTATTTTCCATTGCATTTGTGATATGTTCATATTTCTGTGGAAGAGAATATTATTTGCTTCTAGGCTACAAGTCAAGATGCCCATGAAAACAAACAAAGCACCCTGAAGTCAGCAGCTCTGAATCTGAATCCAGCATATCTATTGTCTGAAGATTGATTGAGACACAATGAAAATTCAACAAAGCATCAGGGATGGACTCTAAAAAATAATTTTACATCCAAAAGGCAAGTCAGATAAACTTGCAAAAACAAAGACAAAGCCACTAGGTAAATCCAGCCTATTTTCTCTGGGAACACTATGTAAGAGAAAGTATGCCTTTATCAAGCTTTTCCCCTCAATTTCATTTGTTCTTTTCTGGTCTTCATATCATTAAATTTACCAATATCCATCTAGTTGTTCAAACCAAAAATTCTAAAAATTATTGTTGAGATTTATTTTTCCTTATACTCAATAGCTAATCACTTAAATTAAAAAATATATTTATTCATTAAAATTTTAAAATACATCTCTAATTCATTCCCTTTGTCTCCAATCCAGGCCATCACTCTAGAGTAATCACCATAAACTGTCACTTGGTGAATGGAAACAGCCCTTATCTTCTAGTATCCCAGCTTTCTAATTGTTCTTCAATTTATTCTCAATACAACAATAAAATGATCTATTAAATTCATGTAAATGTAATTTTGTCATTATTCTTCAATGTTTTCCCATTGTAGTTGAGGTAAAATGCAAAATCTTTAATTTTTCTGCAAGGTAATACATGATCTAGCCAATGCCAAATTCAGTCTTATTTCTTGCAAATTTCTTCCTAATTTCTACTCTATCTATACTGGACACCTTTCATTTTCTTAAATGTACTCCAATATTTCACACCTAATATTGTTTCTACATGTTACTTGCTCTTTTTAGAATTCTCTCCATCCTTCAGTTATTTTGGGCTTCAAAATTACTGCAGATGGTGACTGCAGCCGTGAAATAAAAAGACGCTTATTCCTTGGAAGAAAAGTTATGACCAATCTAGGCAGCATATTAAAAAGCAGAGACATTGCTTTGCCAACAAAATTCCATCTAGTCAAGGCTAGGTTTTTCCAATGGTCATGTATGGATGTGAGAGTTGGACTATAAAGAAAGCTGAGTGCTGAAGAATTGATGCTTTTGAACTCCAACTGCGTTGGAGAAGACTCTTGAGAGTCCCTTGGACTGCAAGGAGATCCAACCAGTCCATCTTAAAGGAGATGGGTCCTGGGTATTCATTGGAAGGACTGATGTTGAAACTGAAACTCCAATACTTTGGCCACCTGATGCGAACATCTGACTCATTGGAGAAGACCCTGATGCTGGGAAAGATTGAGGGCAGGAGGAGAAGGGGATGACAGAGGATGAAATGGTTGGATGGCATCACTGTCTCAATGGACATGGATTTGGGTGGACTCTGGGAGTTGGTGATGGACAGGGAGGCCTGGCATGCTGTGGTTCATGGGGTCGCAAAGAGTCGGACAGGACTGAGCGACAGAACTGAACTGATGGTAAGGGTTGGAAGGAACAAATAGTCAACAAACATTGGCTTTGACATTTTGGATGAAGTTGGATTTTGTATTATGAGTTGAATTAAATCCATGTAAAACATAATGTATAATTTGAACTGATAAAATAAGCAAATATTTGTAAATGATAGCAAATTGTGAGAACTTTACATCTGCAAATATTTTACATCTGTGTATGTAAATTTTGTTATTAAACATTCTTTTTCCAGCAAACTGATTAAAAATCAAAGCACCCGAGGTCTATGTTTTACATACACAGTAACAATCCAAGATTAAATTCCAAAGATCCTCTGAAAAGGCTCTGTTTTTAATGGAAAAAACAGGAAAACAAAATTCCTCTCTTTTATTCAACATATAGCAAATAAAATTCCAACAGAATCAAAGTTAAATATAAAATCTGTAGTCATAAGGAAATAGGAAAAAATAAAAGTCAATGTTTGATCTGTGAGGGAGGAATTTCTGAAACATGAAAACTAGTAAGTTACAAAGTAAAAGATTAATAGATTTAATAACATTTTAATATGAAAATTATAAATGAGTTATTCTGAAATTTTTCAAAGTAAATTATACACAGAGGATTTTTGTCTTAAATATAAAGAATTATTATAAATAATAAGCTGAATATTTCAAATGTTAAAAAGCAAAAAACATCCTAAGAAACCAAAAGAAAGAAAAAACAAATAAATAGCATTTGAAAAAAACGTTAAACTTTTTGAAATACTCCATTTTCAGTCATCAAATTGGTGACATGTTTAAATAATAGTGACTGAAAATTCTATGAATTATTCTTCTCATTCACTCTGGGAAGGATTATAAATTCTTCTGGATCTGCAAACTTCCAAAATTCAAAGGGTTTTCATCTCTTGTTTATTTGGCAAACCAGACTTGAACTGATAGAAGGTTTCTGAAAATTTTAATTTATTCTACTTAGCGAGAGTATTAACACATTTTGTTTAAGGAATATTAGTGTATTAGATTGAAGTTTCTCTATACCTAAAGAAGAATGTTGGGCTTCTGAGGTGGCCTAGTGGTAAAGAATCTGCCTGCCAATGCAGGAGACACAAGAGACGTGGGTACAATCCCTGGGTTGGGAAGATCCCTTGGAGTAGGAAATGGCAACCCCCTCCAGTATTTTTGCCTGGAAAATTCCAAGGACAGAGGAGCCTGACGGGCTATAGTCCATGAGGCAGCAAAGAGTTGGACATGACTGAGCATCTGAGCAAACACACAGCACACATATACACACAAAGAAGGATGTAACCTAATCATACTATCTTTCTAAAATCCTAAGATTTCTGAATTCCAGAGCATATATGACTCTAAGGATAAGGAGTTGTGTTAATTTTGGGAAGAGGAACCATTTTTCAGCAGTTTGGCTAATGTCTTAATAATACACTTAGGAACTTATTCTAAATAAAACTAGTTTAATAATATGCAAAAATATTTATAAGTGAGGATATCCATTAGTGTTATGTCTAATATTAAAAAATTGAAAATAACCTTTATGTTCATTAATAGGAGAATGTAAGATAAACAGTGGTGCCAACTTATGCTGAATACCATACTAAAAACATACATTCAAGCAAATTGGATGACAGGTATAAGAGTTGATGTAAGAACAAGACACAGAAGTTTGCATGAAATAATAGTACCAACTATATATTTATTTAAAAAACATATTTGAAGGAAATTATTAACTCTAAAAAAGTAGAATTATGGGTTGTTTCAATGTTTTTAAAACTTCACACTTACATTTTATAAATCCTCCACGAATAACATATGACAACTGCAAGCAGAAATAAGTAATTGTCATTTAATTTTAAATTTTTAGAGTCTTTCAATCACTTAATCTCAGAATTTTAAAAATAGAGTCGCACCTTAGATATCTTCAGTAATATTTTCATGGCTGACTGCCTGACTTGATTAAATCACAGGCCATATATTAGCCTTTGAAACTAAAAGAAAATACTTTTCATTCAGCAATTATTGACTCAAGCATATATTTCAAAGTATATGGTATTATTTGTCATTTATTGTAATGGAATGTCAAAAAGCCTCAGACACGGTTAAAACCTCAAGATTAAATGTTATAATGTTTAGAACGTCACCTTCTGTTTCTATAGCTTCTTAGAGTTTGTCAAGCATTTTCATGTATGTTTTCTAATGTGCTCTTTATGTGCATTTCTGTGATTCTGGATTTTATAAAAAGAAGATTTCATAAATGCAAAAAAGCAGGAAAAAATGACAAATTTCTGAGTTTTCACAATCTGGTGTTAATAACTATTAACATTTGCCATTTTTATAAATAAGAATAAACATTCTCTAGATAAAATGTTTCCTGAATGTATGTACACATATGTACATACGTACATCTCTCCATGAACAATATATAATCTTTGTGTTGTGTTTCAGGGTTATTGTAAATTTTATACAATTTTATATTGAATGTATTGTTTTGCCCCTTATTCTTATTTCAGTATTATAAGTTCTATCCTTATTACACATACACACACACACATGCCATTTGTGTAAACTAAACAAATTTTATTGTCATTTGCTCTTCAAAATAATCATATAAGTTATACAAGACAAAAGTTTTCATCCCACTTTACAGATATTTACTGAGTTACCAAGATGTATGACAAGAGGCTTTACCTTAGTCCAGTGTTCAGTATTTCTTCTCTGACAAAAAGCAACTTTAGATAGAAAAGCCAGACTTACATTAACATAGAAACTTACTACTAGTTACAAATCATGTTGCCCTAGAGAATATCTGGAGATTTGTCTCTTTTTCAGGGACTAAAAGAGCAGGAAACAATGACTTCAACTTTTATTAGTATAAGTCATATATTGAATTCATGACATAAATATGTTGCTGTATGTATTTCTTTCACTGTCATTTACATTTTAATCAAAGGGAATAAGTCTTCCAGGCCCTGCATAACAGATCCACAGGTCTCATGATTTCAATTCTGGTCTTTGTTGTTCTTAAGTCGCTAAGTCGTGTCCAATCTTTTTCTACCCCATGGACTATAGCCTGCCAGGCTCCTCTGTTTATGGGGTTTCCCAGGCAAGGCAATGGCACCCCATTCTAGTACTCTTGCCTGGAAAATCCCATGGATGAGGAGGAGCCTGGAAGGCTGCAGTCCATGGGGTCTCTGAGGGTTGGACATGACTGAGCGACTTCACTTTCACTTTTCACTTTCATACATTGGAGAAGGAAATGGCAACCCACTCCTATGTTCTTGCCTGGAGAATCCCAGGGACGGGGTAGCCTGGTGGGCTGCCCTCTATGGGGTCACACAGAGTTGGACATGACTGAAGTGACTTAGCAGCAGCAGGCAAGAATACTAGAGTGGAAGCCATTTCCTTCTCCAGGGAATCTTCCCAACTTCCCAGTCTTCTCAGGGATGAAAACAGTGTCTCTTGTATTGGCAGGCTGATTCTTTACCACTGAGCCACCAGGGCATAAAGAGAGTCTGAATTTAGATATTATAATATTCTGTCCAAGATATTGGACAAATTTCTGAACAAAATTTCTGTTTCTTGACAAAGCAGCTAATTGATCCCTGGCCAAGTCTAGATCTATTTCAGGCTAAAGACCTACAGTGGGGAAGCGGCTGGGCTGAGCATGGTAAGTTCCTTCTGCTTTCTGTTCCCTTCCTGCTTCCTTTTTTGTCACCAGCTATTTACAGATTTCCTTCTACCAGAATGTCAGCAGGAAAAGAAGGGAAGAGCAAGGATAGCACTTTTCTTACTGGGGTTTCTGTCATTCATAGGGTGAATGATAAGAGCCAAATCTTTTCCTGGTTAAGTTTTCATGAGTTCTGTGGATGTCCTTTGCTAGATCTCTCATTTAATTTTTTCTGGATAACTCTATTCCAGGTGGCTAGTATTCGTAATTCTTTCTTCAGCACCTGGTTATCCAGGTTACACGTTCAGTCTCTTCCTTGAGGTCTTCTTGCCATTCCAGGCAACCCTTTTGGAGAGGACCAAGAAGACCCTTCACTGGCATTCTCTCATATGATCTTTACTTGAACCTTGGAAATAGTCAAGCATCCCAAAGCCCTTAGTAATGGATCCCAATGCAGAAGCCCTTTGGGGACTCTCCCCACCAAACCTGAACTACTTTTGTCCTTTAGAATTCCTTGTTTGCAGCTTGATTAAGTTTTCTCAGGAAAGAGGCAGGCACAGTGTTTTGTACTGCCCAGTTTTTGAGGACACATTTCAAAGTTCTTTCAGTTATAACCTCCTAAAGCTTGGGGTAAAATGTTAACCGTGTCCCTCCCCTCAAATGGGTGGGGTGAAGATTTAGAACATAACAGGATGTTTCCAAAGAAAAGTCTCTGCAAATCCCCTCATCACACTTTCTCTTCCAGTCTTTTTTTATTTTTTTATTCTTGATCTGTCTGAGCGATTTCATGGCTCCAGTATCATTTTAGGTAAAAAATGTGTTGATAAGAAGGGGTTTGCTTTATACTCTGGTAACCAATATTTATATTATTGGCCCCTCAGTCAAAATGAAGTGGGAAAATCTCATTCTAATTTCCTGCATCACCTGACCAAGGGACACAGGGCTAATCATTGAACCACTCTGCAATTTCCGCCTCATTTAAAATGAAGTGTAAATGACGTATGAGATAGTAGTAGTATTTAATTCATAGGATTGTTGTGATTATTAAATGAGTTAATACATAAGGTTTTTTTTTTTTGTTCTTCAATTTTATTTTATTTTTAAACTTTACATAATTGTATTAGTTTTGCCAAATATCAAAATGAATCCACCAAGGTATACATGTGTTCCCCATCCTGAACCCTCCTCCCTCCTCCCTCCCCATTCCATCCCTCTGGGTCGTCCCAGTGCACCAGCCCCAAGCATCCAGTATCGTGCATTGAACCTGGACTGGCAACTCGTTTCATACATGATATTTTACATGTTTCAATGCCATTCTCCCAAATCTTCCCACCCTCTCCCTCTCCACGTTTGGCTTGTCATAAGAACTTTGTAAATGCTATTATTTAACTTTTAAACTTTCAGTTATAAATTGAAAGTCATAAAGATGCAAAATATAGCATGGTAACTATAATCAATAATAATCTTTTGCGTATTTAAAAGTTACTAAGAGAGTAGATCTTAAAAGTTCTCATAACAGGAAGAAATTGTATATCATGGTGGATATTAACTAGACCTAATGAATGGTGATCATTTCAAAACATACACAGATATTGAATGGTGTTGTATGCCTGAAACTAGTATAATGTTATATTTCAATTGTACCTCAAAAAATAAAAAAGACAAAACAAAAGAATTTAACTCAGTTTCCATTTTCCTAACAAGTTTTTTCTGATTTATTGTCAGTGTTACGTGCCTTCTTCGGTGTTCCCAGAACAACTTAGGTGCATCTGTCTCTTTGTGTTTTCAAATTCATGTACCGCATTCATATAAATGGGTGTTTATATACATGTTTTCCTCTTTACTCATTTAAGCCAGGGATTTTGATTTGTTTTTGTTTCCCAAGCATGTCTGATGGATGCACAAGTGAACATGACATATAAGATGGCTAGACACTCAAAAATAAATAGATCCATTTGCTTAATATTGTCAGTAGATCATCAACTTTGCTGAGGTAGACGAATGAATAAAACCTGAATAGCAAACAAGCCTCTGAAAGCTCTAAAAAAGCACAGAAATATGCACAGTTTACACATGACAGTGCCAATATTTTCCTATTAAAGCCCTAAGAATTTATAACAAAACAGACTAAGAAAGCATTGGATCTTACTGAATGTTTAATGATACAAGGTTGTGTTCAGGAAGGAAAGCACAAAGTTGATAATCATCCTACGCGATACTTTGTTGAAAGAAATATCAGTCTAAGAAATGGAGATAGCCATTGATCCCTATTGCTTTTGGATAATTCCAGCTAGTCAATATTCTTTAAACTTCAAAAAAACAACATGGATACTCAAATAGATCAAAGAAGCTAGATGATGAAACTATTGAGTATTAACACTGAAAGTTATGATAAAGTTATGATAAAATTATAAATAATAATTATAATTGCTTTATATTTGGAAATACTAAAGATGAGACTACAATAAATAGAGTTAAATCTAGTACAATTACATCTTTTTTATTTTGATTCATAAATAAATTTTAGTATTAAATTAATTCCTTAAAATGTTATAAGGTTATTTGGGACTGAAAGTCACTCAAACAAATAAAATTGATTTCTTTGATATTCTAAAAGAATTTATTTTTTCAATATTTTTCAAATGGATACTTTCTTCAATGGTACAAGGCAGCTGCTAAAAACATTAGCAATCATTAAGAGAAAATAATAGTGAAGAAGAGTTTTGCTTTTTTATGTGTTTTTCCTCTTCAAGCCAAAATGTTCCTATTTGGTTCCATCAGATCTGAAACTTGGGAATGTTTTCAGCCATAAAAAATAAAGTTATATTAATTTGTAATTCTCCATGAATTCCTCTCTGTAGCATGGATAACTACTTTGTAAGCTATGTTGAAACTTTAAATATGTCTTCTTGTGGAATTGTTATCCTGACTACTTCAGTCCTAGTAAGTCCTGGTAATTCCCTTTAAAGGCCTGGATAGTAATATGAGATATGGGAAATGAATTAGAATCATTCTGCCTTTGCTTTGCTATTTGATTTTGGGCAAGTTATTCAAGTTCAGCTTTAGTTATAAAGTGGACATTTGTTTATTATTGGTAAATTGGAGATGAGTACGTTTATATCCCAGAGTTATTTTAAAGATTAAGGTCAATCTTTATTCAAGTGCTCTGGAAATACCCACATAACCTATAAAAATAAAATTATTGCCTTAAAAATAGATTATGATTCCAAGGAACAGAAACTAGTTCAAATAAAGGAGGGATGAGTGGGCAGTACTCTGCAGGGAGGGCCAGAGTGAAGTGGGTTCAACTTTCCTCTGTTCCCAACTTGGGATATATTAATATATTCAGTCCAGCTCAGAGAGACTTACCCCATAACTGAGCAGGTTTAAGCATACTTACTTGGTATATGAAAACTTGAAGCTCAGGGAAGACATTTAATGAACTCACAGTGTTGACTAGATGTTTAAATCAGAAGTACAGGAAGGATGATATTCCTCTTTACACTAGAGCAGCTCTTCCTAAGCAATCGTTAGCTGGCCAAGGTACAGAGTTACTTCTATGGAAAACAGCTCTGAGCACGTAGTTGGTCCTCAGGTCCTGCTGATGTAGAAACCACAGACCACCTATAGACTACTCCAAAGGATGGAGCCCATGAAGCATCTTCATCCCCTTTCTGTTTTCATAATCCTTCCTCTTTGGACTTTCTCTTTGAGAAGTTCTCCTTCAGTTTCTTGTCCTGCTTGGGCTTAATACTAATCAGAAAAAGTTTAATGGCCAGTCAGATGGAGCCTTAAGACCTAGCAATACAAAATACATTTTATACCCTCATTGAATGCATGGGGTCAAATCATTAGAAACACAACTGCTACTCTTTGCCATCTGTGAGGGCAAAAGAGTAATTCATTTCCTTCTTGATACATCAAGAGGTGACAACTGTGGATTCCTGACAAGGCAGCAAAATAAGTAAATACATAGAAATCCAAACATAGGTAGCTTCCCAGATGTTCAAGTGAAGAAATAAAGTACTAAACTTAGACCTCCCAGACAGTAGAATGCCAAGTAATAGGGAGACTATCTCTCAGCGGCCACACCATTTTTCTCACTGCTTTTTCTCTCTAAATATGTTTGCTCCTTTCCCTCATTTATTATCCAGCTCCCTTGATATAGTCATCTTGCACATAGTTCAATTTGATCATTATTCTTGGCTATGCATTATGACTACTTAGGTCTATCACCTATCTACTGTTCGCAACAATCTCTGTGTCTCAGATTAGAGACAGTTAAATTATCCCAGATTAGTATCAACTCTCTGAAAATACCAGCAAGATAACCCAATGACCACCAAAGTAGCATCTTGATAAAGGAAAGTAGAGTTTGTTGTTGTTCACTAAGTTGCGTTTGATTCTTTGCAGCCCCATGGATTGCAGCATGCCAGGAATCCCTGTTTTTCCCTGTCTCCCAGAGTCTGTGGGTTGGTGATTCCATCCAACCATTTTATCCTCTGCACCCCCCCCTTCTTTTGCCTTCAATCTCAGGATACAGATGAGGATTTGAAGGTGTAGTTTAAGGTAGATTGAAAAGTTTGTGACATATAGTTTAGGGTTGATGGACACAAAGAAGTAAGAGTTTCTAAGGGTGCTGAATAGTCTTCTGATGAATCTACAGAAGTTACCTATTGTTCTAAGATAGAGTCAGAGTAGTTGAGCAGTTCGTTGTTGGGATAAATGGATTTGGAAGGTAGTTATTGAAACAAACATGAAAGTCACTTGGAACTTCATCCTCTTGGACCAGAGTTTCCTGAACTCATGTTAATTTAGACAGTAACCTGTGTATTTTCAATAGTTTTCTGTTCTCAATTCTCAATGCTGGCTGTTATTAGAATCACTTGGAGAAGGGAGGGAATTAAAACACACAAATCATTCCACATTGGGATATTTAAATGTTTATCTTCAGGAGAGATTCTTGGGCATTGGTAATTTTTAAAAAAAAATTTCCCAATGACTCTAACATTCAGGTGTGTAGTAAACCAATGACCCAGAACATCTTTTGAAGCCAGGCCACATAAGTCAGATATATCTGGTCACCCAGTGGTTTTGTTGGTTTGTTCAGCTGTCCATCAGTGGTGGTGAGGGAAGAGGGGAGGAGGATGCCAGGACATGTAAAATATGAGACTGATCCTTCTACAGGCAGTGGGTGTGGCAGGTAACTGGAAACTTGTCTGCTAAGAGGTATTTATCATTTCTAGGGAGTGCCTGATCTGAGTTGAACCATGGTTTGTACACGCCACTTACATTTTTTATCCAGGTGTTAAAAGACCAACACCCCTGGAAGTCATAGGGGTTTGAACTGCCAGGACATGAGTGTGTCAGGAGCCTGTGTAGGCTGGATACCCCAGGTGCCATGGTTGCTGTTGATGACTAGAAATGGGTGGAGGCAGCAGAGGGAATCTTGTTTTGTTCCTGGAGTGTGGCCCAGAGGCACCAAAGAACAGACATTGAAAAGATGATGAATCAGCTAATCACTGTGGTAGTGCTAGATTATGGTCAGAAAAAGGCAGTGGGAAACATTAAAGGAAAATGGACAAGTGGGAGAAAGGCTGGGGTCTGTTAGGACAGAGAATGGGTTTAAACCAGTGTTCCATGGTACTCTTGCTGGAGAAGGATAAACAAAGCAGGATAGAAATGAGGCACTAGGGAGAGCAGCAGAAAGAATCCAGTCATGCAGCAGCAGAGAAGAAAAAGGATTCAGTAGGGGATGGTTGCTGGTGGTATTTCGATCTCAGACTACTTGACAAAGGTAAAATTGTAAAGACTATATATGATACAACCACAGTTAGCATGGTATAGTAGGTTCGTAGCAGAAAGTTGGAAGAGACAACCTTTCAGTGTTTTCCTCAGTGAGACAAAAGACAGGTGAGTAAAGAAAACCTCAGAGAGTCATTGTTCTCAGGGAGGAATCCGATGGCACCAGATCTATGAGTCAATTACTCATAAACCAGGAAAATTGGAAGGGAAGAAAGGTAGCCATACTATTAAATAATGATATTAATAAGGCAACTAGTTTGACAAGATTATGGAAGCACAACTATATCCTACCACATAGGGAATCGAGGATGTAAGGAGAATAAGATTTAGTCCATGCTTCCAAGACACTTAACAATATCTAAAGACAAGTACAAAGAAAACACAACACATATAATTATAAAGGTAAGTATAAACTTTTATGGAAAGACATATAAAGAAGATATTAACTTTTGTTAAAGAACAGAAGTAAAAAAAAAACTACAATGTGGATAGAATATTTTAGATTGGTGCCTACAAAAAGTAATTTTTTACGGCAGGCACAGAAAGAAATGGTGTTCATAAAAAAGAGCATAAATAAACAGGCAAAGAGATACAACACTAAGATATTTTTAGTAACAATACTTAATATTGTGTGATTGGGTCATATAGATTGTAGAGGGAAATGGAAGAAAATGGACCTAGAAATTGGAGCTAGTTTGTAAAGAGCCTGGGCTCCCCTGGTAGCTCAGACTGTAAAGAATCTGCCTGCAATTCAGGAGACTCCGGTTCAATCCCTGAGTCAGGAAGATCCCCTGGAGAAGGGAATGGCTATCCACTCCAGTATTCTTACCTGGAGAATTACATGGGCAGAGGAGCCTGGCAGGCTATGGTCTATGGGGTCACAAAGAGTCAGACACAACTGAGCGACAAACACGGTAAAGAGCCTAGAATGCCGTATTAAGAAGTTAGGGGTCCAAGGGAGCATTTCGGCAAAATAATGCTGCTGGTGATATGGAAAATAGGTTGAATTGATGTTAATCTAGAGGGAAGAATATAAGAACATTATCCATCAAGTATTACTAGATGTTGGACCATGTTTAGATGGAGTCTCTTCCATGTCAGTCACTACAAATTTAGTCTTGGGTCATCAGAGGTGAACTAAGGGTCAGAGCTGGAAGGATTAGCCTACTCATGGCACCCAAGAGAGAAGCCAATATTGAGGCTCAAAATAACTAGAAAAGTAGAGCACAAAGTTGCTCTTCACCCAGTGGAGAAAGCGTTCTGTTGACTATTTCTCATTATGAAGAAAAAATAAATATGTTTTTCGAGGCAAAACCAGCTTTCTTGAATGGTTCCACTGTAAACAGGAGCCCTTTGTAAATGCACTCTTAAAATTCCAGTCAACCTGCCAAAAGGTGGGTCCCCTTGGCTGGAATAGTAACACAGATTGGCTCCTTCACAGGAAAACTGAGAATTTGCAATAAACCATTAATGACCCTGAGAGCACTTGTTTGAGTGATATTGGTGGTTGTTATTGAAGTGACATTCTGGCTGAGACAGAGTTTTTTCTTTAGCCCCCACCCTGCTCTCCACACACCTTCAAAAGTATACAGTTCTGTATGTCAGAGGCCTTTTTTCCCTTAGTGAAACCCTTTCATCCTGTGAGTTATTTATAAGATTGCTTCACCTCTCTGGGTTCCAGACCCCCTCATCTGAAAGGAAATTTTATTTCTCTGAACTAATTGTGTCTTGGTCTGGGAATACGATAACGTATTACTCAGAAGCTTGGCTTGATTTGCTCGTTCAGTGTCCTTCTTCAAATCCCTTCCACTAATAAAAGTGAAGGGAATGGAATGTTTCTGACGTGTCTCAAAAACATTCCTGGTGCCTTCTAGCCTTTGAGGGAAATGATGATCCAAATGTGGTTCCTGATCCATAGAGGGTTTGGCATAGAGCAGTGAGTAGTTCAGGGCCCAACCAGATGAAGATGGGTGTAATTCAGCTGATCCCAAAGGATGTCAGAACTCAGCACCAGATGACTCTCCTATGAGTGTGTGGGTGTATGCTCTGACCTTTTCAGGCTTCCTGAAGAACTCCTTTGAGGATGAGTTACCTGCTTGGCTCCACATCAGACTATTTTTATGGTTTTACTTCTTATATCTGATCCAAGCAGAGTCTTTCTCTTATGATGAGGTTGAAGTCCTTACCCATCTTACACCTCAGAGTTTTATTAGCTAATTCAAAGTATGCCATATAAAGAAGGAATTTGAAACAGATGATTAAAGATCATTTCAAAAACAATCTTCTTAGTCTCATCAAGATTCAGTGCTGGACTTAGGGCATGGAAGGCAGTGTAGAAAAAGCTTTGATAAAGTTCTTTCATTAACTGTTAAACTTTAGGGAAATGATTTACCTCCCAGGATCTCCAATTTATTTTTAATTAAAATCAGAAACACAGTGACAGCATAGAAAAATTGTTACAATGGTCCTTTGGAGGAGAAGATTCACTTAAGAAATCTTGGAGCCAAGAAGGTGTTAAGCACAGGTTAGTTCAAGTTACTACTCTACTGAGTGTAACTAAAAAAAAAAAAAAAGTGCTATTGCTTTGTAGTAGCAATCTTGAATTTTAAAATTGCTTTTTTGTAGGTCATTTTCTTTCAGTTTCATTTTAAGATTAAAATAACCTTATTATAAATAACTTATAGCAATGAGAATGTAACCAAGGAGGATGTCATGGGACTTTAGGGGGTGGGGAAAAGGGCTTCCACCATGTCCTCTGCTTTAGTTTCTCCCTGAAGTACCCACATAACAGCATCTGATGCACACTTCCTGAGTTGTTTTACAGATGTGAACCCCCACCATCAAATGGAAGATGTTAACTGTTAACTACTTGATGACTGTGAGCACATAGCCGCAGGCCTCCATGGGTACATGTATCTGTATGGCGGAGTCTCTTCACTGTTCACCCAAAACTATCATAACATTGTTAATTGGCTATATCGTAATACAAAATAAAAGGGTTTTGTTTTGTTTTGTTTTGTTACAATGCTTTGCTGAAACCCTTCAGAGAGCTTGGGGTTTTTAAGGCCAGAATTTCCTTGCTTGGCCCTGCAATGAAACTTTCCCTGCTCTAAACTTCAATGTTTTGGTTTGCTTGACCTCACTGTGCATCAGGGCACATTAAGCTGCCTTAACAAGATTGTGAAAAATATGGGAGATGGGATGGCAATTTTACTTATTCATATTCTGATCGTCTCAGCTGGCTTCACCACTGTCTATTGTTGTCAGACCTCACAAGCAACGTATTGTATTTCTCTGGGACCTAAAAGATGATGCTGTTAAAGTGCTGCACTCAATGTGCCAACAAATTTGGAAAACTCAGCAGTGGCCACAGGGCTGGAAAAGGTCAGTTTTCATTACAATCCCAAAGGGAGGCAATGCCAAAGAATGCTCAAACTTCTGCACAACTGCACTCATCTCACACTCTAGCAAAGTCATCCTCAAAATTTTCCAAGCGAGGTTTCAATAATACGTGAACTGAGAACTTACAGATGTTCAAGCTGGATTTAGAAAAAGCAGAGGAACCAGAGACCAACTTGCCAGCATCTTTTGGATTGTAGAAAAAGCAAGAGAGTTTTGGAAAAACATCTATTTCTGTTTTATTGACTATGCCAAAGCCTTTGACTGTGTGGATCACAACAAACTGTGGAAAATTCTTCAAGAGATGGGAATACCAGATCACCTTACCCACCTCCTGAGAAATTTGTTTGCAAGACAAGAAGCAATAGGTAGAAGCGGACATGGAACAATGGACTGGTTCTAAACTGGGAAAGGAGTATATTGTCACCCTGCTTATTTAAATTATATTCAGAGTGCATCATGGGGAATGCTGGGCTGGATGAAGCACAAGCTGCAATCAAGACTGTCGGGGGAAATATCAATAACTTCAGGTATGCAGATGATACCCCTGTTATGGCAGAAAGTGAAGAGGAACCAAAGAAGCTCTTGATGAAAGTGAAAGAGGAGAGTGGAAAAGATGGCTTAAAACCCAACATTCAAAAAAAGAAGAATATGGCGTCTGGTCCCATTACTCCATGGCAAATAAATGGGGAAACAATGGAAACAGTGACAGACTTTCTTTTCTTGGGCTCCAAAATCACTGCAGATGGTGATTGTAGCCATGAAATTAAAAGACACTTGCTCCTTGGAAGAAAAGCTATGACCAACCTAGACAGCATATTAAAAAGCAGAAACATTACTTTGCCAACAAAAGTCCATCTAGTCAAAGCTATGTTTTTTCCAGTAGTCATGTATGGATGTGAGAGTTGGACTATAAAGAAAGCTGAGCACTGAAGAATTGATGCATTTGAACTGTGGTGTTGGAGAAGACTCTTGAGAGTCCCTTGGACTGCAAGAAGATCCAACCAGTCAATCCTAAAGGAAATCAGTCCTGAATATTCATTGGAAAGACTGATGCTGAAACTGAAGCTCCAATACTTTGGCCACCAGATGCGAAGAACTGACTCATTTGAAAAGACCATAATGCTGAGAAAGTTTGAAGGTAGAAAGAGAAGGGGATGACAGAGGATGAGATGGCTAGATGGTGTCACCGATTTGGTGGACATGAGTTTGAGCAAGCTCCAAGGGTTGGTGATGGACAGGGAAGCCTGGCATGCTGTAGTCCATGGAGTTGCAGTGAGTCAGACATGACTGAGTGACTGAACTGAACTGAACTGGGACTTCTTTATACCTCTCTTTGCTTTGGTCTTTCTTAGTAGAAGCCAACTTTTTGATTACTCTGTGTTGGCACCTGAGTAGTCAAAAGTAGCTGGAGAAAAGCAGGTACATATTCTGTCACTTATAGCTCTCTTTAGATTTATTTACAACACAAACCTCAGATGTGACCTCAGGGCTATTGAGCAATCCAACTATACTGTGTGAGTCAACACGCCATTCTCTGTTTAGACAGTTTACACCTTCTCTATCTTACCTCCTTACTGATGCATGTAACTTTATCATATTCACCTGAAAAACAAAAAATCCCTCAAAATAGAGATGTGACATTCTCCCTTCAGCAAACTAAAGCTGAACTGCAGTAGAATCTGTATTTTGTGCCATCCTTTCTTTTAAAATGATGAACTATCCCTGCTCATCATGTTAAAATAGGCATTTTCTTGCATGACAAACCCTATTTCTTCTTAACTTCTCAAGGATGTTACTCATACATTGTAAATTTTACACTTCTGTTTTTTGCTCCTCGGAAATTAACCTGTACCTGCTGCCCTAGCCTCCTCTCATCTGCTCCTCAACACGCTCTCATCAAGAACCCATTCCTCTGCTGCACTGAAACTACTTGTCAAGGCCACCAACAGGCCCATTAACCAAATTCAATGATCAGTCCTGTCTTTACATTATTTACTTTAAGAACAGCATTACCAGCATTAATGTTCCTTTTTAAAATACTTCTACTTTTGGTTTTCAATATGTTCTCAATTAAACAAAGGTATTCTAAGTTTATGAAGGGTACTAACCCATAGTAGCTTTGCAAGTATATAAAAATAGAGAGACTTTTCTCAAAAAAAATTGTGGATGTGACTTTTGGGGTAGGCAGTGACATCTAATCAATTTCAAGGAAAATGTATAAAGTTTAAAAGATGTGCTAAGAAAAACACCACCAACTTTGATTAAAGGAGACTAAGAGAGTCCAAAAGGTTAAAAAAAATATACCTTTGGACTCCTAAATATCTACGGGAAGGCAGTAGGTTGAGAAAAATTGTCAGCTACAAACACAGGCCATTTTTTGATGAAAAGGAAAGACATCTTAGAGGCAGAAATGAGAAAGACAAAAACACTGGATTGGATATGAAAAAGCATATATATGTATGTACTCTCTCTCTCTCTCTTTCTCTCTCTCTATATATATGCATACATAACACATATATACTATATTCTGTGATGTGTGTGTGTATATATATATATATATATATATATATATATATATATGTCACTTTGTTGTACACCAGAAACTAACACACATTGTAAATCAACTATATTTTAATTTAAAAAAATTTGAAAAACATTGGATTAAAGAAGAACTCTAATTGGACTGGAAATGTTGAATTAAAGATTAAGGAATTTAGTTCAAAAATATTCCCTGCTCTTAGAGTAGGGAGTTCAGAGATTGTTTGCTAGCTGTATTTCAGAATTGCTTAGAGGCAATAATGGCTCAGCAGGTAAAGAATCTGCCTGCAATGCAGGAGACACAGGAGATATAGGTTGAATCCCTGAGTTAGGAAGATCCCCTGGAAGAGGAAATGGCAGCCCACTCCCGTATTCTTGCCTGGAGAATCCCATGGACAGAGGAGCCTGCTGGGCTCTAGTCCAGAGGATCTCAGACCTGACTAAGGACACACACACACACACACACACACACACACACACACACCTGAATTACTCTGTCACTCCCCGTTCATCCTCATTTTGATAGACAGTGTCTATAATTGTTTTGGTTTTGTAACTTTATTGTTGGATAACTTCCTTTTTAAAAAATAACTCCCTAGACTGGAGCTTTTTCCACTATAGTTAAGCTTCATCTATATCCGAAAATAATGCAATTCACAAGATTCAGCACTTTGAGTCTAATACGATTGGATGATATTTGAGGATCTTGATATGGTTGAGTGTAATCTGCATGTGAGAGGGACAGATATTTTACTGGGAATGCTGGACTGGATGAAGCATAAAGCTGGAATCAAAATTGCTAGAAGAAATATCAAGAACCTCAGATATGCAGATGACACCACCCTGATGACAGAAAGTGAAGAACTAATGAGCCTCTTGATGAAAATAAAAGAGGAGAGTGAAAAAGCTGGCTTAAAACTCAACATTCAGAAAACTAAGATCATGGCATCTGGTCCCATCACTTCATGGCAAATAGATGGGGTAACAATGGAAACAGTGACAGACTATATTTTGAGCTCCAAAATCACTGCAGGTGGTGACTGCAGCCATGAAATTAAGACATTTGCTCCTTGGAAGAAAAGTTATGACCAACCTAGACAGCATATTAAAAAGCAGAGACATTACTTTGCCAACAAAGGTCCATCTAGTCAAAGCTGTGGTTTTTCCAGTGGTCATGTATGGATGTGAGAGTTGGACTATAAAGAAAGCTGAGCACTGAAGAATTGATGCTTTTAAACTGTGGTGTTGGAGAAGACTTTTGAGAGTCCCTTGGACTGCAAGGTGATCCAACCAGTCCATCCTAAAGGAAATCAGTCCTGAATATTCATTGAAAGGATGGATGCTGAAACTGAAGCTCCAATACTTTGGCCACCTGATGCGAAGAGCTGACTCATTTGAAAAGACCCTGATGCTGGGAAAGATTGAGGGCAGGAGGAGAAGGGGATGACAGAGGATAAGATGGTTGGATGGCATCACCGACTCAATGGACATGAGTTTGAGTAAACTCTGGGAGTTGGTGATGGACAGGGAGGCCTGGCGTGCTGCAGTCCATGGGGTCACAAAGAGTCGGACACGTTGAGAAACTGAACTGAACTGATTACAATAATAGGTTCCCAAGAACATTGCCTCCAGGTATGTGTATTCTTATGTTGCACTCTTCCATATTTATTTTGGGCTCCATGTTCCTCTCTTCGATCAGTGAGAAAACACCAGCTACAACAATGGAGAGATTTTGAAAAGGGCTCATGCTCTGGGGTTCACGTCTTAAAATCCTTTACTATGCTATGAAGAAATCCAAGAGGAATGACAATGTGGAGAAAGAGGCCAAGCTTTATCAATATCACTGCTAAGTCTACCCTCCAACCATCCTGCCAGCTGCACATAGCCTCATAAATGAGACCAGATGAGATGGACAGAATAAGCACCCATTCAATCTATAGAATCATGAAAAATAATAAATCATCATTGTTTTAAGCCACTGTGATTCGGGGTAGTTTTTTAATCATCAGATATAACTGATGCAATATATTCCTGACTTCTAGAAAGCAAAGTGGCAGTTATATCTTTATTAATTAGGACTATATGTCCAATGTCTCATGTAGTCAAAATTTGACAAAAGTATCTTAATACATTAATTGCCCTTGGCCAGATTGTCAAGGGATGGAGAATGGCAAAATAGTGCTAAGAGACCTGAAAGCAGCTAAGAAAAAGATTTTAACACATGCTAATATAATTCTTTATTTTATTAACATCCATAGTTTAATTGGTTGTCTTCTCAACACATCCTTATCTTACACAGATATGCATTTTGGGAGACAATATATTATGCTAAGACACTAATAACGTAAGGTTGGTCACTTACTATTTGGGTGATATTTGGAAAGTTAATTTAAAACTTCATTCTATCTTAGTGTCCTTACAGGTAAAAAGAGAAATGAAAATGATGCCTCTACTTCATGGGTTATTGTGAAGATTCATGGAGTATTAGCAAGTAAAAACCTTAGAAAACCACTCAGTGTAGTAAACACTACATCTATATTAGTTCTAACGAAATATTAGTGGAGAGAACGTAAGTCTTCTAGTTTTAGCTGTGCTAATGATGTGATTACCTACTAATCTCTGATTCTGTATGATTTGGGTAGTATATTTGAATCCATTGAAGCAGTCTCCATTTTATGATCTGTAAAATGTGGATATTTGTTTATGATGTTTTAGCAAGATAATGAATATGAAAGCATACATTAAAAAAAAACAAACTTTACATCATTTATTTTTAAAGTATTTACAGCATGGGTTAGGAATAATGGGTGAAAATTATGAAGAGAACAAAACAAGCAAACAAAAAATATCCCCTAACACTCAAAGAACAGTCCAAACCCAAAGATGGTAGTCTGGTTTGAGATAGTTTCAATCCATTCCAGCAAATCTTCTTTCCTTATTGGTATATTCAATCATTTATCACACATTTGCTGAGTAGCTATTCTGTAATAGGCCAGTGATATTTAGAAAAGCATTCTCTGTCAGAGGAGGTGTTTAAACAGAGGTAAAGACCTGACCAACCTAGATAGCATATTCAAAAGCAGAGACATTACTTTGTCAACAAAGGTCTGTCTAGTCAAGGCTATGGTTTTTCCAGTGGTCATGTATGGATGTGAGAGTTGGACTGTGAAGAAAGCTGAGCACTGAAGAATTGATGCTTTTGAACTGTGGTGTTGGAGAAGACTCTTGAGAGTCCCTTGGACTGCAAGGAGATCCAACCAGTCCATTCTAAAGGAGATCAGTCCTGGGTGTTCTTTGGAAGGACTGATGCTAAAGCTGAAACTCCAATACTTTGGCCACCTGATGCGAAGAGTTGACCCATTGGAAAAGACTCTGATGCTGGGAGGGATTGGGGGCAGGAGGAGAAGGGGATGACAGAGAATGAGATGGGTGGATGGCATCACCAACTCGATGGACGTGAGTTTGAGTGAACTCCGGGAGATGGTGATGGACAGGGAGGCCTGGCGTGCTGCAATTCATGGGGTCGCAAAGAGTCGGACACGACTGAGTGACTGAACTGAACTGAAAGACCTGACTTCATACCAAGTGTCCATTGGTGAACGGGTCACACAGGGAATTCAATCTTCAGATAAACAGTTGAACTAGATTAGAGGTTTCACAAACTAGTGATCTCAGCATAATTTAGATAAACTTTTTTTTTTCCTAAAGTTGAAGTATAGCTGATTTACAGTATTTCCGAGGTATAGCAAAGTGATTCAGTTATATATATATATATATATATATATATATATACTTTTTCATTTTGTTTTTCATTATTTGCTTAGTTTCTAAGCCATGTCCAACTCTTTTATGATCCCACGGACTGTAGCCTGCCAGGCTCCAGGCTGTCCATGGGATTTCCCTGGCAAGAATACTGGAGTGGGTTGTCATTCCCTTCTCCAGGGAATCTTCCTGACCCAGGACTCAGGGATTGAGTCCAAGTCTCCTTCTTGGCCGGCAATTTGTTTACCACTGAGCCACCAGGAAAGCCCATTTTTAATTATACATTATACAAGATACTGAAAAGTTCCCTGTAAGTCATTCAGTCGTGTCCAACTCTCTGTGACCCCATGGACTATACAGTCCATTGAATTCTCCAGGCCAGAATACTGGAGTGGGTAGCCATTCCCTTCTTCAGGGGATGTTCCCAACCCAGGGACTGAATCCAGGTCTCCAGCATTGTAGGTGGATTCTTTACCAGCTGAGCCACAAGGGAAGCCCTGAAAATAGTTTCTGATGCTATAGGAAACTAGAGTAGGTCCTTCTTGTTTATCTTTTTTATATGCTATTGCTCAGATGCTCAGTCATGTTTGACTTTTTGTGACCCTATGGACTGTAGCCCTCCAGGCTCTTCTGTCAATGAGATTTTCCAGACAAGAATACTGGAGTGGGTTGCCATTTTTTTCTCCAGGGGATCTTCCCAACCCAGACATCAAACCCAGGTCTCCTGCATTACAGGCAGATTCTTTACTGACTGAGCCACCAGGGAAGCCCTCTACTTTATGTACAGTAGTGTATATCTGTTAATTCCAAATTCCCAAATTATTCCTTTCCCACTCCCTTTCCCCTTGTAACCAAAAGTCTGTTGTCTGTGTCTGTGAGTCTATTTCTGTTTTGCAAATAAGTTTATTTGTATCATTTTTTAGGTTCCATATATAAGTGATATCATATGGTATTTGTATCACTCTTTCTGATTTATTTCACTTAGTTTGATAATCTCTTGGTCCATCCATGTCACTGCAAATGGCAACATTTCATTCTTTTTTCAAGTAGTTGAGTAATATTCCATTGTATATGCCACATCTCTTCTTCCATTCACCTTTTGGTGGACATTTAGATTACTAAATGGAAAAAGAGAATGTGGTATGGGTAACTTCTCAAAAATACAGATTTCTAGACTCTACTTCTTGATTCTACTGAATAACAGTCTAGAAAATTAGGGAGGGAGATCATAAGGAATCTAAATATTTCACAGAAAAATTCTAATGTAGACAGTCCACAGATATTGACCAATTTAAAAATGTATTGAAAGACCTCTTAATTCATTTCAATATAAAAATATAATAGCTGTGCATGATCTGTTGCTCAATTGTGTCTGACTCTTTGTGACCCCATGGTGTATAGCCCACCAGGTCCTTCTGTCCATGGGATTTCCCAGTATTCCAAAAATACTGAAGTGGGTTACCATTTCCTCCTCCAGGGATCTTCCCAACTCAAAGATCAAATCTGCATCTCCTGCGTCTTAGGACAATCTCATATAAAATGAACGAATGGTACTGCTTTCTTAATTTTGACATTTGAGAATTGTGATACTAGTCCTGTTCAGACTTTCCTAAAGAGAATGTCATCATTCAGAGAGTAATAATACTAATCATAATGTTAGAAAAAACACACTCCAACACCTCTTATACCAAGATCCAGAACTTTTATCCAGTGGTATTAAGCATCTTGCTTAACAGATCATGATAGGGACAAATCCTCTTTTTGAGCTTAGATGGTTTTGCTCCATTTTTACTCCATGTTTGAGTCACTACAAAATTATTGATAACAAAAAGGAAAGAGGTGAGAAAGCATAGTAGAAATAACCCATTTCTACTACTAGAAAGAGCATGCAATCTGCAAGCAATGGTTATTATCTTCATCCTTAACAACAAAAAATGGACTAATTGTGGATATTTTTATTTCAGGTTTCAAAGATGAGAAAGAAATAGTAATAAAAATTGGACTTTTATTGTTATATTAAGTAGTTTCTGGTTTTCTAATGATTTATAGGTCAATTTGTTGTTAATGCCTAATAAAAAATGAGGATAAAATGTTCTCTTTTAAAGGCAGAAAATAACATCATTTTGAAGACAGATCATTAGAAATGGAGGCATTTTAGATTTATCTGTTTAATTTTCTTGTTTAACATGTATTTTCCCTATGTCCTGGAGAGGTAAGTCGTAAAGTATAACTGGAAGAAATGGAGCTAGAATTTGTCTTCAAATTTCTGTTTGGTGATTTTTTTTTCTTGTTAAATAATACCTATGCCAATTATAAGTCAAAACTCTATTTATAGTTATAAGATTATTTTATATAGATTTCAGAGCAGACACCATAAATGTATAAATATTTATATGTTTATTTTAAATGCTAAAGTGTGTGAGCATCTTGGTGTCACATTTAGTTAAAAGCATCTTTCCACTATTTGCATATTAAACACTAACAAGTTTTAGTTAAATTCCTTTGGAAATTTGGCATTGCTTCCTGAACTAGAATTAAAAAATGTTTTCTCCTGAAACAACTGGAAACATGGTACATGTTCTATTCATTGCTTTGTACCAAAGCCAGCCTTACAATTCCTTTTCTGCTTTTGTCCCGACAAGCCCAAATTAGCTACTACATAACTAGCCCAGACACCCTTGCATAATCACAATTGGTTGGCACACGCCATGTAAACTTTGGCAAAACCTGTGTTTTCTTGTGCTTTTATAAGTTGCTTAGTTTAGAGGGAAGTGAAAGTTAGACCATTGCTGTTTTCCTAATGTTACCTTCTTAGAATCATACAGTGGTAGAGTTTACTAGAACAAAAAGGTACTTTGGGGATCATTTGATTCTCTGTTTCTGTGAAAAGGACCAGATGCTTGGTTCTTTCACTCCACCACCCATCTATCAAATACTGATACTTTTAGAAAAACAAAATTAATTGGTAGAAAAAATGATAAGCAAAATATGGGCCTTATATTTTATCACCTTTCCAAAAGAAACCTGATCAGTTTTATCAGGTTTCAAAAGACTGTCAGAATGTGATTGAATGTCTTTAAATACTTGCTTTCAATTTCTGTACCCAGAGCAGTAACTAACATTTTAAGAATTGGCACTAGTCTGAGGGTCCTGCACTAATACAGTTATCTCTTTCATTTTATAGATAACTTCCCTGAGATTCTTGGGGGAGAACTGACTTACATGAGATTATAGGGCCAGATGGTGCCAGAGACAGGATCTGTTGCCATGACCTTCAGTGTGTAAGCCAATGCCTTTGGTAATTTGTGCTACCTTCACTAGTAAACTCTTAATGCAGAACTTAAGGAGATCTTAGAAGTCTGTGCAATTCAAACACTTGTGCAAGTCACCACCAGAATTCAAATGGATTTAAAAAATGTTTCACTTTTATATAAATTCTAGAACAATTAAGAGTTGAGTTCTTCAACATTTCCTTCATAGATAAGAAAGGCTAAAAAACTTGTATGTAACTTTTATGTTTTTATTTTAAAGCTTAAGAGTATTATTTTTGTTAAGTGATTAAATTGAATATAACAATTTTAACATTTGACTTTACCCAGAAGTTTAAAGCATAACAAGTCTATGTGATTTATGCATTTCTTTTTTTTTTTTTTAATTTTTCTGGATATACACTGATATTCAAACAGGTGACCGTTATTTTTGCCTTCTTAATTAAATTCTCCCTGGGTAATAGACTACCTAACTGACCTTGATAGTTTCTATAAGTGTCACAAAAGACTCACAGAAGAAGATAAAATATATAAAAAAAAAGTCCACATAAAATTTTGCATGTTAAAAATGTGGTCCCTCTTAGACACCCAGTAACACCTCCTAGTGCTTAAGCTTTATTTTCGTGTTACTGATTGTTCAATGAGAATAATTAAGAAGTTAATAATATCAGAGACATTTTAGTATGTGTTCATAAAATTATATTTGGTATAAATATTCAGTCAGTTTCTAATTTATCAATTGGCCGGTGTATTAATGATATGAATGCTAATTTCAGTATAGGACTTTTCTAACTTATTTTTTCCTTAATGGAATGATATTGACTGTTAGAGTGATGCAGTCCCTGGTTTAATCAAGGATGAGTCAGGTTTATTCTTGCTTCCCTGGAATACTGTATACCGCAATTCAAAAGGGTCAGTTCTTCGGGACTCAGCCTTCCTTATACTCTGACTCTAACATCTGCACATGACTACTGGAAAAACCAAAGCTTTGACTATATATACCTTTTTTGGTAAAGTGATAGCTCTGCTTTCTAATACTGTTTAGGTTTGTAATAGCTTCTCCTCAAAGGACCAAGTGTCCTTTAATTTTGTGTCTATGTGCACCATCTGCAGTGATTTTGGAGTCCAAAAAAATAAAATCTGTCATTATCTCAATTTTTTCCCCATCTGTTTGCCATGCGGTGATGGGACCAGATGCCATGATACTACTTTTTACAATCTTAGTTAGCTAGTTCAGTTGCTCAGTCCTGTCCGACTCTTTGTGACCCCATGAATCACAGCACGCCAGGCCTCCCTGCCCATCACCAACTCCCGGAGTTCACTGAGACTCATGTCCATCGAGTCAGTGATGCCATCCAGCCATCTCATCCTCTGTCGTCCCCTTCTCCTCCTGCCCCCAATCCCTCCCAGCATCAGAGTCTTTTCCAATGAGTCAACCCTTTGCATGAGGTGGCCAAAGTACTGGAGTTTCAGCTTGAGCATCATTCCTTCCAAAGGAATCCCAGGACTGATCTCCTTTAGAATGGACTGGTTGGATCTCCTTGCAGTCCAAGGGACTCTCAAGAGTCTTCTCCAACACCACAGTTCAAAAGCATCAATTCTTCGGCACTCAGCCTTCTTCACAGTCCAACTCTCACATCCATACATGACCACAGGAAAAACCATAGCCTTGATTAGACGGACCTTAGAAAAGCTTAAAAGGAAGATTCAAATGGGTCAAACTGTTTCCAAGTAATTTAACATCATTCCAGAACAAAGATGGAGGATCATAATAAGAATACACAAGTATCCAGCACAAATATCCTTTCCTAGCTGCCATACAGGAGAAGGCAATGGCATCCCACTCCAGTACTCTTGCCTGGAAAATCCCATGGATGGAGGAGCCTGGAAGGCTGCAGTCCATGGGGTCGCTGAGGGTCGGACACGACTGAGCAACTTCACTTTCACTTTTCACTTTCATGCATTGGAGAAGGAAATGGCAACCCACTCCAGTGTTCTTGCCTGGAGAATCCCAGGGACAGGGGAGCCTGGTGGGCTGCCGTCTCTGGGATCGCACAGAGTAGGACATGACTCAAGTGACTTAGCAGCAGCAGCAGCAGCTGCCATATAAAGTAATAAAAACTGTGTGGCTTAAAACAACAGAAATTCATAGGGCATTAGTCACATTGTATTACGGCCCACCATAATAGCCTCACCTTAATTTGATTACCTCTATAAAGACTTTTTCCATGTAAAAGGTTACATTCTAAAGTACTAAGGATTAGACTTTAACACATCTTTTGTGGGAACATGACTAAACTCATAAAACATACTCTATAATGTAAAATTCATGCTCTCTGGTATCCAGTCAAAATGACTTGGCTTGCAAGTTTCCTTTAACACATGAGTAAATTAACTCAGAGAGTTAAAGTGAATTTGAGGCTATATACCCTTGAATAACGATCAACATTTATGATTTGGGAGTTATGACATAGCCTTTTTCTTACCTTAGACACAAGAAGCTCTAAGTGACTGAAAAATATATAACCTGAAGGCATTGCATAGATGGCGAAGTATAAACAGTAGCTGCTGCTAAGTCACTTGAGTCGTGTCCGACTCTGTGCGATCCCAGAGACAGCAGCCCACCAGGCTCCCCTGTCCCTGGGATTCTCCAGGCAAGAACACTGGAGTGGGTTGCCATTTCCTTCTCCAATGCATGAAAGTGAAAAGTGAAAGTGAAGTCGCTCAGTCATCCCCGACTCTTAGTGACCCCATGGACTGCAGCCCACCAGGCTCCTCCATCCATGGGATTTTCCAGGCAAGAGTACTGGAGTGGGGTGCCATTGCCTTCTCCAGTAGAGACCTGGCCAATTTCCCTTTCAGAATTCTAGTACTCTCCAGAATACACATTCTAAGACCAATGCAATGCATTTATTTGGGGCTTTATTGGAGACATGACCAGGAACATTCACAATAGAGACATTTTACAAGGTTTGGTCAGGAGACTCTGGTGCATTTTCCATGTGATACATCTTTTAACTGAAGATGTGGTTTGAGGATTTAATTCCTTTCAGCAGTTATTGCATACTATAGCACTTTCTTCATTTGAAAGACTTATGGAATTAAATGGTGGTAACTTGCAGTGAAATACAAAATAGAGAAAAACAAACTCCTTGAAGTGGGATATATGTTGAAGAAAAACACATTTTATTATCTTAGCCATTGGCTGGAGGAAGATGACTTAAATAGCTGCTGTCTGCCAGGCCACAGCCTGTGGCACAAACACAGAGAAGAGTGAGGTCATAGAAGTAGCTCATTACCCCTAACACAATATTGATTTTAATAGAAGCCTGGTTGGGGCTTGATGTGATGTTGAAAAACTGGATTGGAAGTTAAGACATGTGGGTTCTAATCCTAGTTTGACTGGTAACCAGATGTTAGTCTATTCCTCTTTTTTGACCTTGGTGTCTGACTCCTTGAGACCCCATCGACTGTGTGGCCCACTAGGCTTCTCTGTCCATGGGATTCTCCAGGCAAGAATACTGGAGTGGGTTGCCATTTCCTTCTCCAGGGGATCTTCTGGACCCAGGGATCGAATCCTGGTTTCCTGCATTGCAGGTAGATTCTTTACCGTCTGAGCCACCAGGGAAGCTTGGTGTCACTATTTGTGAACAAATAATGAAGGGACAAGTTGAGATGATGCACAGGACTTTTTCCAGCTTGGCAATCAATCAATACATATTTATTTAGCAATGATATGTGCCAGGAACTTTATTATGTTCTGGGAATACATTAATAAGCAAAATAGACTTGCTGTTTCTCTTTATTTCGACAAGAGAAAGAGCCAACAAATTGATGTAGAAGGTCTTTATGGCTACTGCTAAGTTGCTTCAGTCGTGTCCGACTCTGTGCGACCCCATAGAGGGCAGCCCATCAGGCTCCACTGTCCCTGGGATTTTCCAGGCAAGAACACTGGAGCGGGTTGCCATTTCCTTCTCCAATGCATGAAAGTGAAAAGTGAAAGTGAAGTTGCTCAGTCGTGTCCGACTCTTAGGGACCCCATGGACTGCAGCCTACCAGGCTCCTCCATCCATGGGATTTTCCAGGCAAGAGTACTGGAGTGGGTTGCCTTTGCCTTCTCCAAGAAGGCCTTTATGATGCCTTAATATTCTTGAGGAGTTAGAAAGCTGCAGGAGTTCTATTGCTGTGCCTCAAGGGGGCTATATATTTGTATTAAAATTTTACTGCAACTCCCCATTTTATCCTCTCATTAAATTTTGTTGAAGTTATTGTAACCACCTCCTCACTAGTGTCTTTGTCTCCATTCTCAGTCCCTCTGTGAACGTGAAAGTGTTAGTCACTCAGTTGTGTCAGACTCTGTGTGACCCCATCAACTGTAGCCTGACAGTCTCCTCTGTCTATGGGGGTCTCCAGGCAAGAATAACAGAGCACCAACACATGCCCATGTGGTGCTGCTGCTGCTCCCTGGCCGCTCATTTCAGAATTTTTTTTTCTAAACTTTATTAAAATTATTTGGAAATTCAGGCAGCAGTACAAAGTCTCTGACCACTGGATACACTAAACATCGAGTTCATAGTTTTAGTTTGTTGTGGGTTTGGGTACCTGTACTTTTTGAAATCTTCTGCCCTTCATTTAATTACCAAATGGCAAAGTGCCTTAAGTTTCTCTATCTACTACCCTATTATTTATAGAACAGGAATTTGTAAAGTAAGATTGAAAAAATAAAATGCACAGAATGGGTTGCCATTCCCTTCTCCAGGGGATCTTCTTGGCCCAGGGATCGAACCCAGGTTTCCCACATTGCAGGCAGATTCTTTGCCTTCTGAGCCACCAGGGAAGCTGGTGCTTCCACACAACCATATAAATTGTTATCATAAGTTGCTATCAGTGTTCCAAGAAAAGATTAATATCTTTCCCTTTTTAAAACATTTTGTCTTTCTATGGCCAGCAAAAGCATGCAGATTCCTTAAGATGAGATTCAAAGCCCTTCATGCTCTGGTTTGAAACTTTCTTCCCTATTTTTGCCCAGCACACATATTAGTCTGTGTTCTAGTGGAAATGAACTACTTATGTGGAAATCCATAGTATGTATTGCAATCTCACTTAGAATACAATGTAAGTTTTCTGTCACTATACTAGGAGCCCTGGGAGAGCAGAAATAGCATCATATTTATGTCTGAATTCCAGGGTGTCAACCAGCACTTGGTAGCACATTAGGTACTCAGTAAATATTTGTGGAATTGATTGGATACACTTTTGGTGGATCTTTCCCCACCTATTATGTATTTCATCAAGCTCTCAGTGAATAACATTTGTTTGATGCTCCACTAGTGCTAGGCATCAGTGAGTCCCAGTATTAACTTCCCCTGGGAACCTACAAGAAATGCAAATTCTTGAGACATGTCCCAAGCAGCTTTGAAGGTGGGAACTACAGAATTGATGCTTTCCGATTTTGGTGCTGGAGAAGAATCTTGAGAGCTCCTTAGAGAGCAAGGAGATAAAAACAGTCAATCCTAAAGGAAATCGACCCTGAATATTTATTGAAAGCACTGATGCTGAAGTTTCAGGTTCAATACTTTGGCCACCTGGTGCTAAAAGACAACTCATTAGAAAAGACTCTGATGCCAGGAAAGATTGAAGGCACAAGGAGAAGCGGGTGACAGAGGATGAGATGATTAGATGGCATCACCGACTCAATGGATATAAGTTTGAGCAAATTCCTGGAGATAGTGGAGAATAGAGAAGCCGAGTATGCTGCATACATGGGGTCACCAAGGGTCGAACATAACTTAGTGACTGAACAACAACAACAACACAAATACCAGATCTCTCCAGAATTCTTATGCATAATAAAGTTTGAGCAGCAAACCCTCTAAACCATCCAGTTCAGTTCAGTTGCTCAGTCGTGTCCGACTCTTTGTGACCCCATGAATCGCAGCATGCCAGGCCTCCCTGCCCATCACCAACTCCTGGAGTTCACTGAGACTCACGTCCATTGAGTCAGTGATGCCATCCAGCCATCTCATCCTCTGTTGTCCCCTTTTCCTCCTGCCCCCAATCCCTCCCAGCATCAGAGTCTTTTCCAATGAGTCAACTCTTTGCATGAGGTGGCCAAAGTACTGGAGTTTCAGCTTTAGCATCATTCCTTCCAAAGAAATCCCAGGGCAGATCTCCTTCAAAATGGACTGGTTGGATCTCCTTGCAGTTCAAGGGACTCTCAAGAGTCTTCTCCAACACCACAGTTCAAAGACATCGATTCTTCAGCACTCAGCCTTCTTCACAGTCCAACTCTCACATCCATACATGACCACAGGAAAAACCATAGCCTTGACTAGACGGACGTTTGTTGGCAAAGTAATGTCTCTGCTTTTCAATATGGTATCTAGGTTGGACATAACTTTTCTTCCAAGGAGTAAGCGTCTTTTAATTTCATGGCTGCAGTCATCATCTGCAGTAATTTTACCAGAAGCTAATTTATAGACTCTGACTCATTTTTCATTTGATAAAACTGTAGTTATTCAACTAGTGCCAGAACATTTTGGCCAGGGATTCCACTAGTTGATTAAAATCTAAAGTCAAAGCCAGAATAAAGCCTGAGAATTGGCAAGCTTGAGACAAATATCAAGATTTTTTAAGCTACTTTGCTTATCAAAGATCCACTGTAGTCTTTAGCTCTTTTCCCAATAGCAAAAATAAACACTTGCAAGGGTTATATAATGTGATCAAACTCCCCTATACTATAAAATGGGTGTGTATTGGACAAGGGCTAGGGAAGTGTTAATATGTTAATCTACCTTGATATCACAAGTTGAATTTACAGAGACCTCCATGCTATCAGTCATTTATTCACTAATTAGGTTTATTTATTTTTTTATTTAGGGCTTCCCCCCATGGCTCATGGAGAAGGAAGTGGCAAACCAGTCCAGTATTCTTGCCTAGATAATCCTGTGGACAGCAGAGCCTGGTGGGCTGCCATCTATGGGGTCGCACAGAGTTGGACACGACTGAAGTGGCTTAGCATGCATGGATGCATGCCTTGGAGAAGAAAATGGCAACCCACTCCAGTGTTCTTGCCTGGAGAATCCCAGGGATAGAGGATCCTGGTGGGCTGCCATCTATGGGGTCGCACAGAGTCGGACACGACTGAAGCGACTTAGCAGCAGCAGCCCATGGCTCAGTGGTAAAGAATCTGCCTGCAATGCAGGAGACAAAATAGATGAGCATTCAATTGCTGGGTCAGGAAGATCCTCTGGAGGAGGGCATGTCAACCCACTCCAGTATTCTTGCCTGGAGAATCCCCATGGACAGAGAGTCTGGTGGGCTACAGACCAAAGGGTCGCAAAGAATCAGACGTGACTGAAGCAAATTAGCACACATTTATTTATTTACTGAAGGTCTACTATGTGTAATTATTATGCTAATTATTATGGAATTGCACAAATAATTAAAAGGCACTGTCTTTGCATGCAAATTGCGAAGTATAATGGGGGAAATATTCAACAAATATGCAGTTTTAAAACAATACCATGTGTGTTAATTAGGAGTAAACATCAGTGGTCAACCAGCCCAGCACATAAGCCTTAACTCAACTTCCAGGGTTTGGGAAGCTTCCTGAAGGTACTAGTGTGTTGACTGAGGTCAGAAGCACAAGTGGGAGCTATTCAGGCTGAATGTGCAAGGAGAAACAATAAAGTGGAGAATAGGGTAAAAGGATGTTCCAAACAGAGGAAATTGCATTTACTTTGGCCATAGAACTGTGCAGAAAAGCAGCAAAGTGCCTTCATGTGACTGTAAGTTGCTCAGTCTGGGTGGAACATAGAATACTAAAAAAGGTGAGGAGAGATCAGAGTTGTGTGACATGGACCAAATTGTGAATGCCTCCTAAGCCATATTAAGGTGTTTGCACTTAATCCTTGAGAAGGGGTGAAAGGAATTAGACTGAGGGAATGAGGAGACAAAGGTCAGTAAAAAAGACCTGAAAGCATTTCAAGCATCAAAATAACCAGTGTACTTTCTGCTTTAGGAGGATAGCCTGGCTGGATTGTGTATGACTGATTGGATTGGGACAAGACTGGATGCAGGGAGGTCCAATAGAAGTATAGCAACCTGAACCAAGTCACAGTAAGGATGGAAGGAAGGATGGCTGCAAGAGATTAAGTGCCAAGAAGCAACAGGCTTGACTGGATGTAGGATGGAGAAACAAGTCTAAAGATGGTGCTTAAGTTGGATCTTGGGACAGTGGGTGGGTATGAGTTCACTGAGACAAGGAACTTAAGATGAGGGATTCAGAGAGTGGACAGCAGTAGTTGAGAGAGCAATGAGGAGGCGCTTATCTCATAGTGAAGTTTTTTTGAAAGTTGGAAGTCTGTTCTGCAAAGGAATACGATGAGACCACCAGTTCTGCTCTGAACGTTCCTTGGATGTTTTTGAGTACATATGTTCCATCTCACAGACCTAGGATCTGCCAAGGATACTGGATTGAAGAGGAGAAGTAGCCATAAAACAGCTCTTTGTCTCATTATTCAGTTCAATGAACCAAGGAGAGGGCTGAAGACATAAGACTCTGCTCCTCAGTTACTTATAACCTCTATGCTTATCTGTTTTTGTTTGAGAAGAAGGAAAAATATTATATTAACCTACTTTGCACCACTGCCCAAAGGAATTTCCAACTAAAATGTATATAAAAATTGTATAACTTGAACATGATAATAAATGCATTATAACTGACCTGAAAAACTTAAAAAATTTCTTAATCTGTGAAACTTTTCACCAATCTGTAACTTCTTTGAAGCCACAAGTCCTGAGTTTTTTAAACTATTTACTACCCTGTCCCTTACCATAAGATCAGGGAGAATATAACATTTTCTCTGATGTAATTAAAAGCAAGTGAAATCTTGCATTGAAACATGTATATTACCATATGTGAAATAGATGACCAGTCCGAGTTAGATGCATGAAAAAGGCCACTCAAAGCTGGTGCACTGGGACAACCCAGAGGGATGGGATGGGGAAGGAGGTGGGAGGGGGATTCGGGATAGGGGGCACGTGTACACCTATGGCTGATTCATGTCAGTGTGTGGCAAAAACCACCACAATATTGCAAAGTAATTAGACTCTAATTAAAATAAATAAATCAATTAAAAAATATTTTTGCTCTGGGATTAGAAATCCAGAACAGTTCATGTACTGCTGCTGTCTAAATTTTGAACCACTGGTTCTTTATTGTTATTGTGTTTAAGGATTCTATTATTCCATTTTGATTAGAAGATGATATTTTGAAGGGAAAAAATATCATTATTAGATTTGATATTGCCTAGCTTGGTGACCTTGGGCAGACCTCTTTGTGTCTCATATTTCAATCACTTCTGTTCTGTGGAATGAAGGTGATCATTTTTATTTTGCTTTCCTCACTGGCATCACTAAAATTTTATTTGAAAAGAGTTTACTTAGGGCTTACTATATATTGGGCAGTTTGCTAAGTTTGGTGAAGGAGGGGAAATGCGTAGAATGACTGTGGAGATGCATATTTATTCAGAAACATTACAAAACAACATGAAACTTACTGTTCATTTCTTCAAACAGCTATAGGAGGGAAAAATAACAAAACTAACAGCCTAAGCCAATCAAAGAAGACTTGATAAAGAAGGTAACATCAAAGCTATTACCTTGAAGAATCTGATTGAGTAAATGGGGAGATGAAGTCCTCTGCATTCTAAATAACACATAATAAAGACATAGGGTCATGCTTGGGACCCTAACATGAGAGATAATTATTAATATTGAGTGTTATTTATATGCCCAAGTACTACTGAAAAAGAGAGGCAAGGCTCAGATAATCTTTTCCACCTACAAAGCCCAGAGCTTTGCCTGTCATTACCTCTTTTACTCAGCACGCAAATATAAGCACTGCACACTAATTTGTGGTCTGAAATAAGGGAAAGATTATGGCCCAAAGGATATTACCCAAGGGATCCAGGAACAACGAACTGGAAAGGAGTATGACTCAAAGTCGTCAGCACTCGATGAAGTTCAAAGTCAAGGAATCCAAGTACACATGCCAAGTCTTAAGGTCAGAAGGTAGGCCACAAGATGGAAATGAAATCAAAGGTTAAGCACAGGATGGAAAGTGGCATGACACCAGCTCACAAAAGGAGGAAAGGTCCTGGAATCTAGTACTGAAATAGTGTAACTTTCTTTTACTGCTCATGGGGTACATGGAATGACTTGTATGTAATCAGTTTTATTTATTTTTTCCTAATTCTGCTTTTGCATTTCATTGATTCCATTTCTTGTATTATAAGACATGCATTTTGGTTTAAAAAGTGTTCTGGCTTTTAAATCCCACTTGAACTATCTATCTTTACCATCTATCTGTACCTTCACCCCATCTTCGCCAGACATTAATTCATTCTGCAGATAGCCTAAGTCTCTCCTTTTTTATTTATTGAAAGTTAACTTTTAGAAAGTGAAATGAAAGTCACACAGTCGTGTCCAACTCTTTGTGATCCCATGGACTGTAGCCCACCAGGCTCTTCCGTCCATAGAATTCTCCAGGCAAGAGTACTGGAGTGGGTTGCCATTTCCTTCTCCAGGGGATCTTCCTGACCCAGGGATCAAACCTGGGTCTCCTGCATTGCAGGCAGATTCTTTACCATCTGAACTACTAGGGAAGCCCCAACTTTTAGAAAGATTTACCCAAATTTTATTTAAATACCTGTTAATGAAAAACTAATTTTTTTCTTCTTGTAAGATTTGAGGTGAAGGTTGGAAAATATACTTAGGATGCAAGAAAACAAACATGTTCACATCATTTTCAAGGGGATGAGAAATGAATTTTTCTTCTTATAAATGAAGAATGTGAAAGTTTACTGATAAAAGAGTTTTATCTACATCATTGAGCAAAATTCTTAGGACTGAAAATTCATACTATATTCAAAGAAATATAAACTGTAATAGTAAGTCAAAGTTCATATTCCAGTAGATTTTTAAACTCTAAAGAAAGTTTTTGAATATCCCAATTTTGCAAGGCAGTGGGAAAATGGACATTCTTTAGGATTGCTAATGAGAGCTAAAAATAGTCAAAAGCTCACTAGTGAGCAGTTTGACTATGTATGCAAAACTTTAATAAATGTCTTGCTCCATTTGTCTCAGAAGATCTACTTGCAGACATTTAGCTTCTAGATGGAAAGCCTTATGTCTCCGTGTTCTGACTGTCCCAGAAACTCATTTCACAGAGAAGAAGATATAGCAATGAATGCACATCCCTGGAATACAAAGGCTTCTAATGTTAATTTTAAGTACTTTTGGAACTTAGGGTCTTCCCTTCTCTCATTAGGAAGGGAATTCTAAATTCTAAGTCTCAGTTTGTGCAAGAACTATACATTTGGCATTTCTAATGCTGTGTTCAGTTCAGTTTCTTGTGTGATGCTGTAAATTCATGCTCCTCTTTTCTTTTTTCTTAATTATTAAGTATGTCTTTATTTGAGATTTATTTTGCTTTCCAAATGAGAATTTTCTTTTAATTTTACTGGAAAGGAGTTATATGTGTTTAACATAAAAGTTGTGTAGCTTAGAGCTTAGAAAATCAGTGCACTTCAAATTCCACAAATAACCTATATACTGTTAAAAAATTAAAGCAAAATTAATTATTTCCCATTTTAAATAATGTTTTTGAGTTATCTTGTCTGTGATATATATTCTATGTATTATATTTCATGTAATACCTTAAATTGCACCAAAGTCTTTTAAACTTCAGTACCATTTCTTTCTCATAACAACCTTATGAATAAGCTCTAATTTTATTCCATTTGACATATAATGAAAATGAGTCTCAGGATGGTGAAGTAACTTGTAAAAGATTTAGCTGGTAGTTATAGTTGGACTCAGGCTCTTCATATAACACTAGATGCGTTTCTGGTCTCCTCAGGAAGACCTCTCATAATTGCACCAGAATCTTTGGCAATGTCTGCCTCCTGGACAATACATTATTTCCCAAAGGTCTTCTCAGTGGGATCTTCTGACTGTGTCTGAGAGCAGAACATTCAATAGCACAGTTGCTTTCTCAAGATCATCACCTGCGTTCACATCAGAGTCCTACGTCACATCAGTGCAATTTCACCAACACCATGTTCTCAGTCCTCGAGCCTCTTGTTGCTGTGACCATCTCACTTTTCCACCCCACACATACACAAGATACTTGGCTGGATAGCTACATATCAGAGTCTGGAAAATCTTAGGATATTTCTAAATTTAGCCTAACATTTATATTTCTCTTGGTATACCTTAAAAATCTTACTACATCTGTTAAACAGATTTCTGGAGCCCAACTTCAAATCAGGCATGCTTGGAAACTGAAGAAATATTTAAACTGCTTCTGAATTAGTTGTGAAAACAATAGCATATATTCAGTTGTTATTTATAGAAGCTTTATGGATATTACCAGATGCTATAGAGTTCCCCAGAGAATACTGGCTCTTGCTCTGGTGTCAACAATAAAGATCAAAATCTACATGGGAAGAATTGCCTATTAAATCCAGTAAACTCCTACCTCTAGTGTTTAAGGCCCATAACCATATTGCTTAAATGTATTTTTTCAGTCTCTTCTTGAATCAAATCTCAAGGACCCAGCTAAATATGGATTGTTTGCTTTCTTTGACATGCCTTTTGTGTTCACACTTAATGACTATTATTCTGACCCTTTTCCACTGTTCATGGGGTTCTCAAGGCAAGAATACTGAAGTGATTTGCCATTCCACGTTTTGCCAACAAAGGTCCATTCAGTCAAAGCTATGGATTTTCCAGTAGTCGTGTATGGATGTGAGAGTTGGACTATAAAGAAAGCTGAGCACTGAAGAATTGATGCTTTTGAACTGTGGTGTTGGAGAAGACTCTTGAGAGTCCCTTGGACTCAAATCAGTCAATCCTAAAGGAAATCAGTTCTGAATGTTCATTGGAAGGACTGATGCTGAAGCTGAAACTCCCATACTTTGGCCACTTGATGTGAAGAACTGACTCACTGGAAAAGACCCTAATGCTGGGAAAGACTGAAAGCAAGAGAAGGTGATGACAGAGGATGAGATGGTTGTATGGCATCACCAACTCCATGGACATGAGTTTGAGCAATCTCCAGGAGTTGGTTGATAGACAAGGAAGCCTGGCATATTGCAGTTCATGGGGTCACAAAGAGTCGGACTTGACTGAGCAACTGAACTGAACTGAACTGATGCTGACCCTTTGACTCGGCAGAATAATAGTCCAGTTATTAAGGAAAGTCTACATTTTCACAAGCATCTCCATATATATTTTATTTTATGGTCTTAAGAGCCATTTTACAAGTGAAGAAAATGAAACTTTAGGAGGAAAATGCCTTATTGAATGTCTTACTCTTGAAATCTAGGCTTCAAAGCTTCATCATGCCATACTGCCTTTCTAGGTACAATGCAACTGAAAGGTACTTTCAAAACTACAACTGCATATTTATGATGGGGTTTAAGGGAATTATATACTGACAAACTGATATAAATGTCATTCGGATAAAAGAATAAATAAAAATAAAAGAATTTAGACTTTAAAACAGCAAAAAATAGAAGGATCCTTCACACATAGTATTCTTTCAGAGTAGAACATTCTTTCCCTTCCTCTTTTTAAAATTCTTACTCATCAATGTGATTTTAGCTTAAGTATCACTTCCTGTAGGGAGCTTTTTCTGACCCCCTCTTGCTTCAGGACTGGAATAAATAGTCTTTCCAGGGGATTCTATGGCCCTGTGATTTCTCCACCATAGCAATTAACACATTGCTATTCCTTGCTTCATTTTTCTATTTTACTGTTAGATTGAAAGCTCCATAAGGGACAAAGATTGTACTCTTCTTTAATGTATACCAGCACCTTATACATCGGCTGGCACATGGTAGTCACTTATATTTGATGAATGAAAGAAAGAAAAGAGAGAGAGACTGGGGTGGGGGGTAGATACAGAAAGGGGTGATAAAAAGCCCTTAGATTCTAGAGTCTAACCAAACTTAGAGTTTTTTACTTTGAACAGTTACTCAACTTCTCTCAATGTATAGTTTCTCATCAGTAAAATAATCATGTTAGTTAGAATAACAGTAAAAGGGTCATACTAGCTAGAATAACAGCTATTTATAAAAGGTCTTATGAGGTGCCAGGAACATAATAAAAAATGAAAATAATTTCTTTCTGATGTCTAATTGCATGGCATTCTCTCATTCTCAGTTTATAGTGTGACTCTGAAGAGCTTCTATTTATATACTTTTGGTAGAAGTTCCTCTAATAACATCCCATGCTCTAATCATGCAGAGAGCCCTTGGACATTTCAAAATCAACACTTCAGACTTGAATTCATTGGCCCTCCTCTCAAGACTTTTCTCTCCCTTTATTTCCAATTCCCATTAAAGGTACCACTATTCACACAAAAGACAAAGTCTGAGCCAGAACCCTTGAATGCTGCCTTCACCGCTCTCATTTATTCTTAGTCTATAGCTCTGCTTTTCAGCTCGGGGACGCTTGGGATGTCTGGAGACGGTTTTGGTTGTCACATTGGGGAACAGGTGGTAGGCAGCATCTAGTGGGTAGAGGCCAAAGATGCTTTAAAACCTCTGATAATGCACAAGACAGCCTGCTACAGCAAAGAATGATTCCACTCAAAGTACTAGTAATGCTGAGGTTGAGAAAACTTGGTGTAGAGTGAAGAGCTAGTAATCTTCCAAAACTGGCATTGTAATCACTGGTCTTTGAAACTGCTGACAGTACTGCATAATTTACTGGTGGCAAAGAAAGGCTGACTTCCTCCAGATGGTGCTGTAATTACCCCAAATTTCAGTAGAACTGATGAGACCTGAGATTGACTGCTGAGAAATATAGATTCTACAGATTTTCTCTAGAATAGCAGTCTCAAAATGTGATCTTGGGACCTCTATAAGCCCCTGAGACTTTTTTAGGGAGTATTCAATATTAAAATTATGTTTAAAATAATATTAATATAGGTTATTTGCTCTTTCATCCTTTATCTTATGAAAATAGAGTAGAGATTTCCATAGTCTATATGACATACAACATTGCCACATGTTAAATTCAGGAAGAAGTATGAATATCCACCTGTATTACATCAAATCAGACATTAAAGACATTTTGAAAATTGCATAATACCTCTATTCTCACAATTTTTTTCTAAAATATATGGTTATTTTTCATGAAAATGTTGTTATGTTAACATATAATGGATTTATTAGTTACTTCACTGTTACTTAAAACAGCATTATTCCGATTATACAGTAGAAGTGACAAATAGATTCAAGGGATTAGATCTGATAGACAGAGTGCCTGAAGAACTATGAGCAGAGGTTCATGACATTGTACAGGAGGCAGTGATCAAGACCATCCCCAAGAAAAAGAAATGCAAAAAGGTAAAATGGTTGTCTGAGGAGGACTTACAAATGGCTGTGAAAAGAGAAAAGGAAAGATACACCCATTTGAATACAGAGTTCCAAAGAATAGCAAGGAGAGATAAGAAAACCATCCTCAGTGATGAAGGCAAAGAAATACAGGAAAGCAATAGAATGGGAAAGACTAGAGATCTCTTCAAGAAAATTACAGATACCAAGGGAACATTTCATGCAAAGATGGGCATAATAAAGGACAGAAATGGTATAGACCTAACAGAAGCAGAAGATATAATGAAAAGGTGGCAAGAATACACAGAAGAACTATACAAAAAAGATCTTCATGACCCAGATAACCATGATAGAGTGATCACTCACCTAGAGCCAGACATCCTGGAATGTGAAGTCAAGTGGGCCTTAGGAAGCATCACTACAGACAAAGCTAGTGGAAGTGATGGAATTCCAGTTAAGCTGTTTCAAATCCTAAAAGATGATGCTGTGAAAGTACTGCACTCCATATGCCAGCAAATTTGGAAAACTCAGCATAGGCCATAGGACTGGAAAAGGTCAGTTTTCATTTTGATCCTAAAGAAAGGCAATGCCAAAGAATAATCAAACTACTGCACATGCTAGCAAAGTAATGCTCAAAATCCTCCAAGCCAGGCTTAAACAGTAGGTGAATCATGAACTTCCAGATACTCAAGCTGGTTTTAGAAAAGGCAGAGGAACCAGAGATCATATTGCCAACATCTGTTGGATCATCGAAAAAAGCAAGAGAGTTTCAGAAAAACATTTACTTCTGCTTTATTGACTATGCCAAAGCATAGTCATTGTGTGAATCATAAGAAACTGTGGAAAATTCTGAAGGAGATGGGAATACCAGACCACCTGACCAGTCTCCTAAGAAATCTGTATGCAGATCAAGAAGCAACAGTTAGAACTGGACATAGAACAACAGACTGGTTCCAAATAGGAAAAGGAGTACGTTAAGGCTGTATATTGTCACCCTGTTTATTTAACTCATATGCAAAGTACATCATGGGAAATGCTGGACTGGACGAAGCACAAGCTGGAATCAAGATTGCTGGGAGAAATATCAATGACCTCAGATATGCAGATGACACCACACTTATGGCAGAAAGTGAAGAAGAACTCAAAAGCCTCTTGAATAAAGTGAAATAGGAGAGTGTAAAAGTTGGCTTAAAACTCAACATTCAGAAAACTAAGATCATGGCATCTGGTCCCATCACTTCATGGGAAATAGATGAGGAAACAGTGGAAACAGTGACTTTATTTTGGGGGGCTCCAAAATCACTGCAGATGGTGACTGCAGCCATGAAATCAAGATGCTTGTTCCTTGGAAGAGTAGTTATGACCAACCTAGATAGCATGTTTAAAAACAGAGACATTACTTTGCCTACAAAGGTCTGTGTAGTCAAACTTTGCTTTTTCCAGTAGTCACGTACGAATGTGAGAATTGTACTATAAAGGAAACTGAGTGCCAAAGAATTGATGCTTTTGAACTGTGGTGTTGGAGAAGACTCTTGAGAGTCCCTTGGACTGCAAGGAGATCCAACCAGTCCATCTTAAAGGAAATCAGTCCTGAATATTCATTGGAAGGACTGAGGTTGAAGCTGAAACTCCAATACTTTGGCCACCTGATGCAAAGAACTGATTCATTTGAAAAGATCCCGATGCTGGAAAAGATTGAAGGCAGGAGAAGAAGGGGATGACAGAGGATGAGATGGTTGGATGGCATCACCTACTTAATGGACATGAGTTTGAACAAGCTCCGGGAGTTGGTGATAGACAGGGAAGCCTGGTGTGCTGCAGTCTATGGGATGGCAAAGAGTCGGACACAACTGAGAGAATGAACTGAACTGAACTGAAAACTAATTAATAAGGAAATATTTTAGAAGCCTTCAGTTTTCATTTCTACCACAGGAAATACTGATAGATGATAACTTATTCAAGCAGAAATACTTTGGGTTGCTCAATAATTTTTAAGAATGTAAAAGGGGTTAACAGAACCACAAATTTTGAGAATTGTTATTGCAGTGCAGTGTTTCTTATATGCTGTGTATTAACTACATGTAATATATTAAAACACAAAACACATACTCTGATTCAGTACATATGATGGTTAATTTTGTGTGTCCACTTGACTAGGCCATGTAGTGTCCAAATATTTGATCAATTATTATTTTGGGCACGTCAGGGTGTTTCTGGATGTGATTAACACTTGCATCTGTAGATTAAGTAAAGAAGATTGCCCTGCCTAATGTAAATGGGTCTTATCCAACCACTTGAAGACCTGAATAGGACAAAAAGACTGATCTGCCTAGAGTAAGAGGAAAATTCCTCCAGCTTTGACTGCCCTTGAGCTAGAGCATCGGTTTTTCCCCAACCTTCTGATCCAGACTGAAACACTGGCTCTCCTTGACTTTCATGAGCTGTCATTTAGACTAGTACATGCCATCTTCAATCCTGGTTCTCACACCTTGAGAATCAGACTGGAACTATACTACCAGCTCTCCCAGCTCTCCAGCTTGCCCAATGCATTTCCTGGGACTTGTCACCATACATAATCACATGAGTCAATGCCTTATAATTAATTTCTCCATATGTATTTATCTCCTATTGGCTCTGTTTGTCTGCAGAATCCTAACATATTAGGTCTGGGGTGGGGCCTGACATTCTGTATTCTAACATCTTCCCAGAAGATGCTAACATTGCTGATCCATGAAACACACTTCTAGTGGCAAGGGTGAAAGCATTAACATGGGAGTTTATTAGAAATGTGCAATCTCAGATCCTGCCTAGAAGCTATGAAATTAGAATCTGCATTGGAAAAGTCCCCTCCGGCTCATTCATGTGCACATTGAAATTTGAGGGACACTGGTCTAGTGGACCCTGACTTGCGTAGCTTTTAAAAAAGAGGCTTGGACTCCATCCATGTTGATCAAAGACCAATTAAATCAGAATCTCAGATAATGGGGTCTAGAGATCCTTACATTTTAAAAGCTGCACACATGACATTAATGTGCCATCATGAATGGAAAACATTGGTCTAAACAAAAAGCTGAAGATTAATAGTCGCAACAGTTTGAAACGTTTGAGGCTTTTTTAAGAAAGGAAATTAATTACCTAGGGTATGGGATGAGAGCAAAGGATGTCAATTAGTCAGTTGGTATTTTTGGATATGTAACTGTAAAATAAAATATGAAACGAATATTGTGGCACTACTGTCTGGAAGAGGAGATCATACAACTTGTGTGTCTGATGTTATTTTTTCCTGGAGTGGGAACTTAGCTTTGAGTGTTTACAGAAAGTTCTTTCTAAATCTAGAGTTCTTAAATTGTTATGTGAAACAAATTGTTATTTAGAAGCAGATCCACAGAACTGGATGGAGAAGGAAATGGCAACCCACTCCAGTGTTCTTGCCTGGAGAATCCCAGGGACGGGGGAGCCTGGTGGGCTGCCGTCTATGGGGTTGCACAGAGTCAGACACGACTGAAGCAACTTAGCAGCAGCAGCAGCAGCCACAGAACTGGAAGGTGTCTTAGGGATTATCTGGTCTAATTGTTTCATTTGTAGATGAGGAAACTGAGGCTCAGAGAGGTGCCCTTCACTCACCGTAAGGGCAGCTTCCTATAGTGGAGGCAACAAGCCTGGGTTTGACTCGCAGTTCTTATACCACCTCTGGAGTCATTTCTTTGTCCCAAGAACAAGTTGCATGCTCTGGCTAGTACTCTTGAAGTCTAGAAGTACAATGATCAGGTAAGTGCAGTGAAGCCTTCATTAAAATTTTGCTTATTACTGAGTTCTTTAATTCTGCAACTGTTTAGTGAGCTTCTGTCAAGTAGTGCCAGAAACACAGTAGATATACTTAAAAATAGTTATGTTGTCATACTGTAATTATCTGTGGAATTACACAGTAAAGCCAAAATCTCCTGATTTGTGCTTTGGTATTTGTTTAGCTTTCCAAGGCCCACTTGACTTCACATTCTAGGATGTCTGGCTCTAGGTCAGTGATCACACCATCGTGATTATCTGGGTCGTGAAGATCTTTTTTGTATAGTTCTTCTGTGTATTCTTGCCATCTCTTCTTAATGTCTTCTGCTTCTGTTAGGTCCATACCATTTCTGTCCTTTATTGAGCCCATCTTTGCATGAAATGTTCCTCTGGTATCTCTGATTTTCTTGAAGAGATCTCTAGTCTTTCCCATTCTGTTGTTTTCCTCTATTTCTTTGCATTGATTACTGAAGAAGGCTTTCTTATCTCTTCTTGCTATTCTTTGGAACTCTGCATTCAGATGTTTATATCTTTACTTTTCTCCTTTGCTTTTCACTTCTCTTCTTTTCACAGCTATTTGTAAGGCCTCCCCAGACAGCCATTTTGCTTTTTTGCATTTCTTTTCCATGGGGATGGTCTTGATCCCTGTCTCCTGTACAATGTTATGAACCTCATTCCATAGTTCATCAGGCACTCTTATGTGAAGTCAAGTGGGCCTTGGAAAGCATCACTATGAACAAAGCTAGTGGAGGTGATGGAATTCTAGTTGAGCTATTCCAAATCCTGAAAGATGATGCTGTGAAAGTACTGCACTCCATATGCCAGCAAATTTGGAAAACTCAGCAGTGGCCACTGGACTGGAAAAGGTCAGTTTTCGTTCCAATCCCAAAGAAAGGCAATGCAAAGAATGCTCAAACTACCGCACAATTGCACTCACCTCACATGCTAGTAAAGTAATGCTCAAAATTCTCTAAGCCAGGGTTCAGCAATATGTGAACCGTGAACTTCCTGATGTTCAAGCTGGTTTTAGAAAAGGCAGAGGAACCAGAAATCAAATTGCCAACATCCGCTGGATCATGGAAAAAGCAAGAGAGTTCCAGAAAAACATCTAATTCTGCTTTATTGACTATGCCAAAGCCTTTGACTGTGTGGATCACAATAAACTGTGGAAAATTCTTCAAGAGATGAGAATACCAGACCACCTGATCTGCCTCTTGAGAAATTTGTATGCAGGTCAGGAAGCAACAGTTAGAACTGGACATGGAACAACAGACTGGTTCCAAATAGGAAAAGGAGTACATCAAGGCTGTATATTGTCACCCTGTTTATTTAACTTATATGCAGAGTACATCATGAGAAACGCTGGACTGGAAGAAACACAAGCTGGAATCAAGATTGCTGGGAGAAATATCAGTAACCTCAGATATGCAGATGACACCACCCTTATGGCAGAAAGTGAAGAAGAACTCAAAAGCCTCTTGATGAAAGTGAAAGTGGAGAGTGAAAAAGTTGGCTTAAAGCTCAACATTCAGAAAATGAAGATCATGGCATCTGGTCCCATCACCTCATGGGAAATAGATGGGGAAACAGTATCAGACTTTATTTTTCTGAGCTCCAAAATCACTGCAGTTGGTGACTGCAGCCATGAAATTAAAAGACGCTTACTCCTATGAAGGAAAGTTATGACCAACCTAGATAGCATATTCAAAAGCAGAGACATTACTTTGCCAACAAAGGTTCGTCTAGTCAAGGCCATGGTTTTTCCTGTGGTCATGTATGGATGTGAGAGTTGGACTGTGAAGAAGACTGAGTGCCGAAGAATTGATGCTTTTGAACTGTGGTATTGGAGAAGACTCTTGAGAGTCCCTTGGACTGAAAGGAGATCCAATCAGTCCATTCTGAAGATCAGCCCTGGGATTTCTTTGGAAGGAATGATGTTAAAGCTGAAACTCCAGTACTTTGGCCACCTCATGTGAAGAGTTGACTCATTGGAAAAGACTCTGATGCTGGGAGGGATTGGGGGCAGGAGGAGAAGGGGCCGACAGAGGATGAGATGGCTGGATGGCATCACTGACTCGATGGACGTGAGTCTCAGTGAACTCAGGAAGTTGGTGATGGACAGGGAGGCCTGGCGTGCTGCGATTCATGGGGTCGCAAAGAGTCGGACATGACTGAGCCACTGATCTGATCTGATTTGTTTAGCTTCCTGTCATACTGCCTTCCTTGGCAGATGAAGAAGGCTGAGTATTGAACTATTCACCCAGCTGAAAAAGTGAGATTGGGACATTGGTTCTGGACTGATTATACTGCTTTCTCTGCAAACAGACCTGGGCCTGAAGAGCAGAAATTCACATTGGAAATCCTTAGTAACTGAAATTTCCTCCCAGCTTTTCCTTCTTTCTCTGAAAATAGAATGACTTAAAAAGAAACAGAGAGATGGATAAAGGAAAGAAAAGAAAAGGCACACTGTTGATGTACTGTATGTTGGAGGGTTCTGGAAAAATTTATAATGTGTTCTGTACTCAGAGACAAAATTTTCCAAAAGGACATTTATACTATTTCCTTCCAAGAGTCTGCATCCTGTTATAGTCTGGAAGAAGTGACCTCATGGTGTTTGTATTTGTCTCTCTCACAAAACCTCTTTTATAGTATTAATGCATGTGCCGATCCTAGGATATGTAATACATGAGGCTCTGACTTTGGCAGGTCATTCAAAGAACATGGAGCTACTTTCATGCTGGCGTCATCTTGTTTTATAGTGGCAAAGGGTCTGGGAGCGAGAGAACCGGCTAGGACGAAGTTCTATGCCAAGTTTCTTGGAAAATATATGCCACAGCAATCTAAGGAACCTAATAAAAGTGAACGAATATTAACTAGTGATTCTTATTATTGGTCTCCAAGGAACTGACAGTAATCACTATAATCCCTTACAGCCTTTTAGAATTATAAGGTGATCGCTTGCACATTACCTCATTTGTACAGTACTTTACAGTTTATAAAGTACTTCCTCATAGATCAGCTCAGTTGTTTCTTCCAATGTCCATCTGAGTTATGCAGGACCACTGTTTTTGCAAATTTCTCGGTACAACAATTGAGGCTTTGAAATAAGTAAAAATATGTAAATTCTTTGAAATAGACTTTGACAATATCAGAAAGTATATATATATATTATATATATATGTATCTATATGAATTCATTTGGTTTCCACAAAAAAATATCTGCAGTAAATAAAATTATGATCAATCCCATTTGCTTATAAGGAAGCCACGAAGTAGAGAATAGATGACTTAACTGAGATTTTGCAGCAAATTAAGTGGCAGAATGAGAATTCAAATCCAGACTGACTCCTTAAAAAGTGCGGTTTCTACCGCATAAAACTGCCTCTCTAAAGAGCATGGGCTTGGAGTCAGCCAGACCTGTGTATAACTCTTGGCTCTTGCACAAGAGAAGTGTAGGGTGAAGTCTGAGAAACTACTTAACCTCATGAAACACAGCTTTCTAATCGGTAAAAGAGGAAAAGGAATCCCTACCTCATGGGATTAGCGTGAGGAAAAAATGAGCTAATGTTTGTAAAATGGTTAGTATAGTGCTTGACACACAGACTGGGCCCAATGACTGTCATTGTAATAAATTTTATCACTGGCCCCTATTACTATACAAGCCCATCCCAACTTTAGTCCCACCAGTGCTGCTCAACAGTGTTGGAAAACATCATTCATTTTTTTCCAGGTAAAGCTGTATACTCTTCTCCCAACAGAGCAGAAAGATCTGCACTAATCTCTGTAACAGAAGTCAAGATTGGAAGGGTCAACACTTTCATCTCTCTCTTTCTCTGTCCCCTAGATCTCAGGCAAGCCCTCTCGTTTTCAGTCTCTATTCCCAGCTGTAGGTCTGAGTGAACAGCATAAAGTAAGAGCCACACTCCAAAGGAAAACAAACTGAGGCTGTGTCCAGACATCTGGTTGAAACTTCAGAGCCCGGGACCCCACACCAAGAGGCTCCTGCTACTTTATGGGGTGTTTTGTCAATCTCTGCTGTCTCCACTGCACCTCTAAGAAATCAAGATCTGATACTAAAGGTGGGTTTGAAGTAAAGCAGCACTTATACTCAGGGAATACATAAAGAAAGCATGTAGAAATCAGTCTTGATCATTTATTTGTTAAACACACTGCTTGTTCTCATGGGGGATAGATCCTTCCCAGAACTTTTCCCTTCTACCGCGGACTCAGCACCTTATTGTATTCGAGGGATCTTCAGGACCCTGCCTCACTGGCTAATATGTCTTAGCCTCTGACACTCCCTGACATACACTTTGTATTCCCCTCATTCTGAACTGGTTTGAATTCTTCAAATGCACCTTGTCTCTCACATTGTAGTGCTTTGCACAAGTTATTCAACAAGGATTCTCATTCATTCTCTGAAATGTTACAAGGTGAGTTCCTATTCTTCTTGAAGATGTAGCTCGAGTAACTCTTTGAAGGAAGGTCTCCTGGAGGCCTCTCTTCCTCAGGAGCTGTCTGGGGTAAAATCAGGGATTTTTATCTTTTCCCTGTCATTGTTTTTCTTATGATCTTTAAATGCTATATATATATGTGTCTGCTCAGTCTCTTTGGTTGTGTCTGACTCCTTGCCAGCCTATGGACTGTAGTCGGCCAGGTTCCTTTGTCCATGAGATTCTCCAGACAAGAATACTGGAGTGGTTCATACCCTCCTCCAAGGAATCGTCCTGACTCACTGATCGAACCCACTTCTCCTGAGTCTAAAGCACTGAAGGTGGATTCTTTACCTGCTGAGCCATCAGGGAAGCCAAAGGAATGAGAATAAATGTGAGGAAAATATCAGACACTATCTGTAATAATGTGTAACATGTGGCCACTGCTAAATACTATTTACTTAATAAATCTATTAATAATGATTACTATTATTAATTTAAAAAGCAATATTATTATTAAGCAGCATTATTAGTTTATTGAGATTTCATGGGACAACAAGAGAAGCCCAAATACTCTGGATTTGAATCTGAGCCTTGGTTTTTTTAATTTGTTATGTGACATGAGCCCCTTTAAATATCAGTTAATTCATCTGGAATGTGGGGCTAATAATACCTACTATAAAGCTTTTTATAATGAGTAACACAGAAATCTGCAAACAAAGTCTTGGAAAATAGGAAATGCTCAATAAATGATCAATTGAATGAATGAGTGACTGGTATTTTAAAAAATTAATTCCACTTCATTGGGTCTGACAAACATCATTTCTCAATGAAATTAAACATTCTCAAAAAGATAATACTGATTGCATCTACTCATTGAAAAATCAATGAAAATTATGAGCAACTATTTTTAAAAACTGAAAGTTAAAATTTAAAGGTGAAATTAACTCTACTTTTACAAACACATTTTTACCAGATGCCAAGATTTTTCTACAAAAATCTGAAGAGGGGAGTGGGTTAAATAAGCAAAACATTTCGGTTAAAAGATCAATACAATTATAAGAAAATGAAATTTAAAATGAAGTTTACTTATTAGTAAACACTATTTTTTTATGTGTCAAATAGCTTTAACATGTAATTTAAGAACACATTTCAATTGATGGAGAAAGATGCAAGGAAATATGAAATACTTTGGAAAAAATCAGCTAATTGAATATCTAAATAATTAGTGTATGCAAAGGCTAAGCAGTTACTGAACACAGGTGCTGGTGACACAGAGAGGTGGGACAGTTAGATCCCACACTCTGATTGCTCAGAAGAGAGGACCAGATCCTGAGCCACATCGCAGACTTGCCCTTTGATTAACTGCTGACTCTCACATTTTCCTCAGCTGTTCATCTGTGCTCCAGTGTCTCAGAAGCCAGAGTGGATGCAAAGTGTTGCGTGTGAGCTGCAGAACTCTGGCCACCCCAGAGGGCTTGTCCTGAGTCTCTAGTTAATGTTTAACATGAGAATAAAACATTACCAGATGCAGTGTCTTAACTTTGCCTGCCATCTGCCTGACTTCTTCAGGGGGTCCCTCTTGGCTAATGATCATTTGACTGTAATTTTGGAAAGCTGCCTTGTAAAGGGAGGCAGAGAAGAGAGAGACGAGGAACGCAAAGCAAAACATCTTGTGTTGTGCTGGGAAGCTAAAAACCTGGAGCGTAGTTTCACTGCAGCAATGAACTTGGTGAAGGAATTTGAGAAAGATACTCCCTCTTTTTGTGCCTCAGTTTCTTCATTTATAAAACAAAGCAATAGGAAACCTGATATCCCTTCTAGAGCTAGCAATAATAGTCACAGTCTAAATTTAAGTTTTAAATTACCATCTATCCTATACAGTAATAGCCTTACCAAAACAATAAAATCTTTACAGTAGAATAACTGGGGTACCTGGAGAAATAAGTTTTATTATTCAGTCAATAAAAGAGAGGAGAAAACCAATACACAGCATGCTTACTATCTGCCATACACTTTCATAAAGTTCCCACTTTACATGATGACAAAAATGTAAGTACACTTTCCCCATTTTAGAGAAGAGTAAAATTAAGTTCTGCTGTTGTTGTTGTTCAGTCGCTAAGTCATGTTAGACTCTTTGTGACCCCCTAGCTTGCAGCATGCCAGGCTCCCCTCTCCTTTACTACCTCCCGGAGTTTACTCAAACTCATGTCCATTGAGTTGGTGATGCCATCCAACCATCTCGTCCTCTGTTGCCCTCTTCTTCACTTTTCCTCAATCTGTCCCAACATCAGGGTCTTTTCCAGTGAGTCTGCTCTTTGCATCAGGTGGCCAAAGTATTGGAGCTTCAGCTTCAGCATCAGTCCTTCCAATGAACATTCAGGGTTGGTTTCCTTTAGGAGTGATTTAGTCTCCTTGCTGTCCAAGGGACACTCAAGAGTCTTCTTCAGCCCCACGATTTGAAAGCATCAATTCTTTGGCTCTCAGCTTTCTTTAAGGTCCAAATTTCATATGTATACATGACTACCAGAAAAACCATTGCTTTGCCTATAGGGACCTTTGTCAGCAAAGAGATATGTCTGCTTTTTAATATAATGTCTAGGTTTGTCATGGCTTTTCTTTCAAGGAGCAAAGGTCTTTTTTTAAATTTCAGGGCTGCACTCACCATCTGCAGTGATTTTAGAGCCTAAGAAATGAAAATCTGTCACTGATTTCACTTTTCCCCCTTCTATTTGCCATGAAATGATGGGACCAGATGCCATGATCTTAGTTTTTTGAATGTTCAGTTTTAAACCAGCTTTTTCACTGTTCTCTTTCACCCCCCTCAAGAGGTTCTTTAGTTCCTCCTCACTTACTGCCATTAGAGTGATATCATCTGCATATCTGAGATTGCTGATATTTCTCCTGGTAATCTTGCTCTCAGCTTGTGATCCATCTTCCTGGCATTTTATATCATGTACTATGCATAAAAGTTAAGTAAGCAAGGTGACAATCTACAGCTTTCCTGCTGGGTCAGAAGTAAAAAATCTGCCTGCAACACAGGAGACCCAGGTTACAGCCTTGACATACTCCATTCCCAATTTTGAGCCAGTCCATTTTTCCATGTCCAGTTCTAACTGTTGCTTCTTGACCCACTTACAGGTTTCTCAGGAGACAGGTAAGGTGTTCTGGTATTCCCATCTCTTTAAGAATTTTCCACAGTTTGTTGTGATCCACACAGTCAGAGGTTTTAGCATATTCAATGAAGCAGAATTTTTTCCAGAACTCCCTTGCCTTCTCTATGATCCAACGAATGTTGGCTGTTTGATCTCTGGTTCCTCTGTCTTTTCTAAATCCAGCTGGAACATCTGGAAGTTCTCTGTTTACAGACTGCTGAAGTATAGGTTGAAGGATTTTGAACATAGCCAATTATCTTGAAAAGATCTCTAGTCATTCCCATTCTATTGCTTTCCTCTATTCCTTTGCATTGTTCATTTGGAGGTGGGAGGGGGGTTCAGGATGGGGAACACATGTACACCCATGGCAGATTCATGTTGATGTATGGCAAAACTAATACAATATTGTAAAGTAATTAGCCTCCAATAAAAAAAAGACAGTCACATAAGAAAAAAAATATTAAAAAAAATTTTAAATTGAAGGATAATTGCTTTACAATACTGTGTTGGTTTCTGTCATACATCAACATGAATCAGCCATAGGTATACATATATCCCCTCCCTCCTGCATCTCACTCCCACTGCCCACCCCATTCCACCCCTCTAGGTTGTCACAGAGCCCCAGTGTGAGTTCCCTGAGACATACTGCAAATTCCTCCTGGCTATCTATCTTACTTATGCTAGTGTATGTGTTTCCATGCTACTCCATTTACCCTACTCTCTCCTTCCCCATCCCCTGTGTCCACAAGTCTGTTCTATTGTCTGCTTCTCCATCGCTGCCCTGCAGATGGGTTCATCAGTGTGCTTACTGTGTGCATAGTCACTCAGTTGTGTCCGACTCTTTGCCACCCCATGGACTGTAACCCACCAGACTCCTCTGTCCATGGGATTCTCCAGACAGGAATACTGGAGTGGGTTGCCATGCCCTCCTCCAGAGGATCTTCCCAATGCAGGGATCAAACCTAGGTCTCCCAGGTCTCCTGCACTGAAGGTGCATTCTTTACTGAATGAGCCACCAGGGAATTCATCAGTATCTTCTTTCTAATATCTCTCCTTCCTAGTCTCTGGAACTCTGAATTCAATAAGGTATATCTTTCCCTTTCTCCTTTGCCTTTCACTTCTCTTCTTTTCTCAGATATATGTAAAGCCTCCTCAGGCAACCAGCTTGCCTTCTTGCATTTCTTTTTCTTGGGGGTGGTTTTGGTCACTGCTTCCTGTACAATGTTATGAAGATCCTTTCATAGTTCTTCAGGCATTCTGTCTATCACTTGATCTAATCCCTTGAACCTATTTGTCACCTCCACTGTATAATCATAAAGGATTTGATTTAGGTCATACCTGAATAGCCTAGTGGTTTTCCCTACTTTATTCAATTTAAGCCTGAATTTTGCAATAAGGAGCTCATGATCTGAGCCAGTCAGATGCAGGTCTTGTTTTTGCCGACTGTATAGAGTTTCTCCATCTTTGGCTGCATAGAATATAATCAGTCTGATTTTTGTTCCAGAGGCAAATAACTTGACTAAGATCAGGATATTAACTAGCAAAGTCAAGATTTGATTCTTTGTATTTACTCATTGGGACTTCCCAGGTGGCTCAGTGGTAAAGAATCTGCCTGCTAATGCAGGAGACACAAGAGACACGGGTTTGATCCCTGGGTTGGGAAGATCCCCTGGAGGAGAAAATGGAAACCAATTACAGTATTCTTGCCGGAAAATCCAATGGACAGACAAGACTGGCAGGCTACAGTCCATGGGGTCTCAAAGAATCAGACATAACTGAGCGATTGAATGTGCACGCACATATTTACTTATTCCTTCAATAAACATTACTGAACACCATGCCAGACACTGAATTAGGTATAGAGTTAGAACAGGAAATAGTGTTTCCAAAGATCATATTTCTTTTTGTACTATAGTAAAGGTATACTCTTGCCAGAGCATCTTGAGAATGTTAATCTTTAGTGTTCTGAGACTCAATTTTCAACGTGGGCAATAGAACAAGGAGAGTGGTGGGGAGGAAAAAATTTCAAGAAAGAATAAAAAACATATTTATATAAGGAATTTAATAAAATATAATTTATGTCAATTATCGTGAAGTAGGGATCATTGACATATTTAATATTGACTTTTCTAGGTCAATATTATTGCCAGTGAATGCTGGTGTGTTGTGGACTATAAAATAATTTATTCTTCTCAGTGGGGTTGTAAATCAGTTATTTCTTTCTAAATAAGGTTTACCAGTTCAGAAAAGATGGCTTTTTCTGCCATCTAGTGGTCTATTTTATTAAGTTATCAGCTATAAAATGAAAGTACCAAAATTAACCTGAAGACATATTTTAATTATGTTATGTGCTATGTGAATATGGGAGTCTAGCCAACAGACCTAGAAAATATTAAAATCTGAGATAGACCCAGCTCTTGGGCACCCTTTGAATATACTCTTCCTCATAAAATCTTGGAAAACTCATAAATTAACTAGGAATAAACCTAATATAAAGATAATTAAAGAAGCCTACCAAGGAATAAGGGCTTCCCTGGTAGCTCAGTGGTAAAGAAGCCTCGTGCCAAGGCAAGAGACACAGGTTCAGTCGTGGGTTATGAAGATCCCCTGGAGAAGGAATTAGCAACCCATTCCAGTATTCTTGCCTGGGAAAACCCATAGACAGAGGAGCCTGGCAGGCTACAGTCCATGGGGTCGCAAAAGAGTCACATACAACTGACCAACTAAGCAACAACAACCAAAGAATACAGAGGAAAGAGTATATTGCACTTACTGAAAAAAAAGATTTATTATTATTATAAATAAGAATGCCATTTCCAAATTTAGCTATAAATCCAACAAAATCCTATGCAAATTCCCAAAATATTTTTTGTTATATATTGGAATGTCATAAATAGATACTAATGCTTAAACAAAAAAGAAAATGTGAAACAGTTCTCCCCATAAGACCTGCTTAAGATATATAAAGATCCTAAGATAAGTCATTAAAAGATGTAAAATATGCAGAAATAAATAAGTAGGATGACTGAATTGCACACAGAATCAAGAAACAGAATGAGCAAAAAAATGTTGGTGTTCATCTGATGATTAAAGTGACATTTCAAATCACTGGAAAAAAAGAGAGCAAATATTCAATGAATGGCATTGCCAAAATGTGTTATGCTTTTGGGAAAAACAGTTATTTTCAACTTTGAGCCATCTATTAGTATAAATTCCTTATGGTTTAGAGTGGTAAATGTAAAAAGTAAACTATAAAAGTGTTGAGAAAATACAGGGTAACTTTTATAACCATATGGTAGGGGAAATAGAGGCAAAACACAACTCCAGAACCATAAAGAAAATGTCTGAAATACTTGACTATATAAAATCTTTCAATTTCTCTGTAATGAAAGACCCGATAAACAAAATTAAACAACAAGTGACAGACTGGGAATTACATTCTGAATATAAAAATGCTTTTCTATATCTACACATCATTAAGAAAACAAATCAATAGAAAATGGGCAAATGATTTGTATCAGGATTCACTTAGCATATGTAAATGGCCAATAAACCATTAAAATGCTCAAATTTAACACTAAGAAAAATGCAAGTTAAAATCAAAATAAGATATTTGAATGTGTTTTTTTTTTCAGTTTTATTTATTTATTTACTTTACAATGTTGTATTGGTTTTGCCATACATTGACATGAATCTGCCATGGGTGTGCATAAAATGAAAATAAGATATTTGAATGTATTTTTAAAGTTTAGTATTATCAAGAATGTGTAACCATGTGGGGCAATAGGCACTCTCAAACCATCTTGAAGAGTGATAAATCTGTAAAGCAGTTTTAGAAGGCAATTGGGCAGAATCTATAAAGTTTTAAGTGCACACATCTTTGGCAAATCAGGTCTACTTCTGGAATCAATCCTTAGGAAATAGTTACATATGTGCACAAAGATATATGTTTGCTGCTTAATTTAAAAAATATAGAGAAAAATGTGGAGCATGTTAAAGTGAAAGCACTTTCTTCTCTTACTTTCCAAAATGTTGCACTGTCCTGACTTTTTCTCTCTTCCTCAAATGGCCCCTTACTCAAAGAGACTGAGTCTATTTTCTGGGTTCCTCATCGTCTTCCTCACTTCCTCCTGTTGCAGTTTCCCAGGACTTGGTCTTAAGATCTCTTCTCCATCTACACTGTGACCTCTTCCAGTCTCTAAATTCCCTGATTCAACATCCACTTCTCTCCATTTGAAAATTTATGTTTCTAGCTCAGATTCCCCCTCCGACCCCCAGACTCATATATCTACCTGCCTACTGACAGCTTCTTTTTCATATCTAATATACACTTCACCTCACACATGGCTTGAAAAATAAACTTTTGATCCTGTCTTCCAAACCTGTTCTCATCTTGGTCTTCCAGAACTGAATAACTAGAAACTATCATTTCAGTAGTTTAAGCCAAAAGCCTAGAAATCACTATATGAAATCACTTTTTCTTATCTCCATCCCATTTGGCAGTAATTTGTGCAATCTTATTACAGATGTATTGTAAAGATCTTTGAAGAATCCAATCAACGCCCACCTCCTCCATGCTTGCTCTGGTCTGAGCCACCGCCATCTGTTACCCAAATGCCTAAAACAGCCTCCTACCTGGCCTCTCAGCTTTCACTCTGTGGTCTACTTTAAACAGGGCCAGTAGAGTGATTCTTTCAAAATGAAAGTCAGATTCTCTCTCTCTCTTGCTTAGAGTTTTCCACTGGTTTCCCATCTCATTCAGAGTGAAAGTCAGGATTTTTACAATAATTTATCTAAATCTTAACCTACGTTTTAGCCCTGACTTCTTTCCTCCCAAAGTTCCCTCCCCTTACCTTTCTCATCAGACTCCCTTGGCTCACTCTTCTCGAGACTCTCTATCCATCTTCTAAATCTTCAAAAACCCCAGACATAACCTCGGCACAGGATCTGTGCACGTACTCTTATGCCATCTGGCATACTGTATATTTTATGCTTTATAGAATGGTGTGTTTTTATTTTCTGTCTCCTTCTACTGGACTGGTTTTTGATTGGGTTTTTCTTTGGTTGTTTGGATGATTTTGCTTATTATTATTCACTGGCCTACCTCCACATCTTCAAATAGTTACTCAGCACACAGTAGCAAGTAAGCATAAGCTGAGTGAAGGAATGATGGAAGTCCATCAATAGGAGAGTATTAGAAGACTGCCTTTAAACTTTTTTTTTTTCAATTATTCCTAAAATAATTTTGAGAAACTGTGACATTGACTTTATTTTAATCACAGTGTTTTATTGCAGATGTGATTTCTGATGTTTTTAATATTGTGCCCATGCTTTAAAAAATATTTTAATCCAAGTTTAAGGCTATAAATTCACTCAATCAATATATGGAAAAAGTCTGCCATATAATTCAAATAGCAAAGATAGCTCTCATATATCAAAAATATTTTACTTCATCTGCAATTCAAATAGACATATATACCTATTCAGGGGACAGCCATCTTACTTCTGAATTCCAGTGCAAAGATATTTCAATTGCCTGAATGAAATCAATATTACATTCTCAATGTTTAAATTTTCTATGCCTTGCTCTTCCTGGCCCCTTCCCCCAGAAGCTATGCATTCTCCATTGTCCTTTGATTTGCACTGCAAAGTGTTCTATATTTTGAGGCAATTACATCATAGTAAATAATAGGAACTGGTGAAAGACATGCTTTTCTGCTGTTAAAAAGGAGAATGGTGACTGATGGTGAAAGTGGGGAGAGGAAAGAAAACCAATCTGATCATAGGCAGTCTCAGGCAAATAGCTTTGGAGGCAGAGCACACTGGAAAGTTGAAGATTCAGGAAATCAATCCCTTTCTTCACTCACATGTGTTCCTGGAAAGTGTATGACAAACCCTGGGTATGCAGGCACTGAAAATTCATTCTAAAAGGAAATTATACTGTGGAATTCTATGCAACAGTAATTTTAAAAGAAGTGCATCTATATGAAATTATGCAAGAATTTTTAAGAAATAATTTCAATTGAAAAAGCAAATTGCATGACTATGTTTCCATTTGTTTTTGAAATGTATAATTAATTTACCTGTGTATGAAAGTCAACTCATAGAAGGGGACTGCAGAAATGCAGACAAATCTATTAGTGGTGAGTAGATCTGAGGAAGGATGGAGGAGTGGAGGCTAGGGGACACAGAATAAGAGATTCACATTTTGCTTAGCTAATGTTGTTGTTGAGTCTGTAATAAGTCATGTCCAACACTGAGACACCTTGGACTGCAACACGCCAGGCTTCCCTGTCCTTTGCTATCTGCCAAATTTTGTTCAAACTCATATCCATTGATTTGGTGATTGCCATCCAACAATCTTAGCCTCTGTCACCTCCTTCTCCTCCTGCCCTAAATCTTTCCCAGCATCAGGGTCTTTTCCAATGAGTCCACTCTTCACATCAGGTGGCTAAAGTATTGGAGCATCATCTTCAGCATCAGTCCTTCCGATAAATATCCAGGGTTGATTTCCCATCACTTCAAGGCAAACAGATGGAGAAACAGTGGAAACAGTGCCTGACTTTATTTTTCTGGGCTCAAAAATCACCAGATGGTGATTGCAGCCATGAAATTAAAAGACGCTCATTCCTTGGAAGGAAAGTTATGACCAACCTAGACAGCATAATAAAAAGCAGGGACATTACTTTACCAACAAAGGTCCGTCTAGTCAAGGCTATGGTTTTTCCAGTGGTCATGTATGGATGTGAGAGTTGAAAAAGCTAAGCGCCGAAGAACTTATGCTTTTGAACTGCGGTGTTGGAGAAGACTCTTGAGAGTCCCTTGGACTGCAAGGAGATCCAACCAGTCCATCCTAAAGGAGATCAGTCCTGGGTGTTCATTGGAAGGACTGATGTTGAAGCTGAAACTCCAATACTTTGGCCACCTGATGCGAAGAGCTGACTCATTGGAAAAGACTCTGATGCTGGGAAAGATTGAAGGAGGGAGGAGAAAGGGACGACAGAGGATGAGATGGTTGGACGGCATCACCGACTCAATGGACATGAGTTTGGGTGGACTCCGGCAATTGGTGATGGACAGGGAGGCCTGGCATGCTGTGGTTCATGGGGTCACAAAGAGTCAGACACGACTGAGTGATTGAACTGAGCTGAAACTGATTTCCTGTAGGATTGACTGGTTTTATCTACTTGCAGTTCAAGGAACTCTCAAGAGTCTTCTCCAGCACCACAATTCAAAAGTGTCAAAAGTTCAGCCTTCTTTATGGTCCAACTCTTGCATGTGTACATGACTACGGAAAAACCATAGCCTTTACTGTACAGATCTTTGTTGGCAATGTGATGTCTGCTTTTCAATACTCTTGCTAAATTTGTCATAGCTTACACTTATTTTTTTTCTAATTTTACATACTTTTAAGAAAAGCTACAGTTAATTAAAAACTAACTATGAAAAATACTAACAGACTCTGATTTATAGTGCTGAAATAATCTTAAGACATTTTTTGCCTTAGTGCAGCTTGTAAATGCAGTTGAATATTATCAATAGCTTTTCAAAAATATAAGTCAGTTCTAGCAACTCCTACTTTAGTCTTCCCTTCTTACACTGATATTTTCCTATACCCTTGATACTCACACTGAGTCTTCATCATGTCGTGTGTTCTGCTGCAGCTCTTTCTGTCTATAACTGCTTCCCTTACTAGGTGGTAGATTCCTTAAAGAACTATACCATTTTCAACTTGGTAGTCCCCATATCTTACACAGTGCTTAGGGTACAGTAGTCTCTCAATGACATTTGGAATGAATGAATGTGTGAATAAGTGAATGGAATGGAACAAGAAGTCTGTCCTCTTGTCTCTTCTTTGTCTCATTGATTTAAAAATAAATAATATTTTTGTTTTATCTTTCATGTCTAATGATCTCTTAACTTATTGAACAGGAAGCTCTAGACATTTGACACATTTACAGACATTACCTCATTTTTCTTCCCCATTCTGTGGTAAGGAACCATGAGTAGAATGTAGATTCAGCTTACACATAAAGAAGCAAAAACCCACAGACAGAAAACAGCTTTCTAAGTGCACAGCCACAGACCCTGTGCCCATTACAAATGTTAATCCAGCAGCATGAAGACCCATGGATAACTTAAATACTTAGCAAACAGCTCTTTTAATAGTACTTTGTGATATTTGAAATTTAAAATATGTTTTTAAAAAGCCTGGAACTCTGCAGTTCTTCTTTAGTAAGTTAGATATAATTCATTAAATCACAATTTAGATGGCCTTTTAAAAATCATTTAAAGTTGCCTTCAGCTAGTTCTTGAAATTTTTAAAAGCAATACCAGAGAAAGTCATCTCAACCTTTTTTTTCAAAGGGAAAGAAGAATGATTATTTTTATGACATGGGCACGTGTTTGAACACATTTACTCAAATAAAAGCAAAATGGAAATCTACAAAAGCAGAGAAAACTTTTATTTGTATTTGAGTTCTGTAGTACTTTTGGTATTAAATATTAGTAGCAGTAGCAGTTAAAACAATAACAATGAAGCAAAAGAGCACAGTCAAGCAGGAACGTGGTAGGAGACTTCAACACCCTTCTCCATGCCTTCCTCAAAGATACGGAGCATTTGCTGAATAGAAGCCATAAAGCCATTTCTGGGTTTTATGATGTTTACAAGCTTTTGTGATGTGCAGCATTAAGACAATATTCTAGATCCCTATGTAGTATGTGTTTTTCACATTTCAGACCTATACAAAAAGAAATGTAGTATTCTCAGAGACAGAAGTGAATATAAGTTGGACTCTTATACCCTTTGTTGCTAAGTCACTTCAGTCGTGTCCGACAGTGTGTGATCCCACAGACAGCAGCCCACCAGTCTCCCCCGTCCTTGGGATTCTCCAGGCAAGAACACTGGAGTAGGTTGCCACTTCCTTCTCCAATGCACGAAAGTGAAAAGTGAAAGGGAAATTGCTCAGTCATGTCCGACTCTTCGCGACCCCATGGACTGCAGCCTACCAGGCTCTTCTGTCCGTGGGATTTTCCAGGCAAGAGTACTGGAGTGGGGTGGAGTGAAGTATAGAAGACTATACAGACTAAAAAGGAGTGAAGTATAGCACCTCTAGACCAACAGGTGTGGTTCATTTCAAAGATAGTATTATAGCTTTTCTTTAGGAAAAAAAAGACAATTTAAATGTGTGTTCAATCATGTCCAACTCTGCAACTCTGGACTGTAGCCCACCAAGTTCCTCTGTCCATGGGATTTTCCTTGCAAGAATACTGGAGTGGGTTGTCATTTCCTACTCCAGGGGATTTTCCTGACCCAGGGATTGAACTCATATTTCCCTCATTGGCAGGTGGGTTCTTTACCACTGAGTCAATGAGGACATCTACTCAATTGAAATACAATATCAATTTTAAAGTTTCCAGAAATATATTTCCCTATATAAAGAGAAATAACTCAATAGGAAAGCAGGAGAATTAGGAAAAATAATTTGATAAATAACAACTAAATACTAGAAATTTAACTAAATGTTTTACACATCAACCAGATCTTCAGAGTGAAATAGTAAGGTCAGAGATATATTCTTCCATTCATCATTTGAGGATAAAAATAGATCCAGGGAAATCCACTCATGTAAATTCTAATACCAGACTTAAGTGGACTTCACTTTTAAAGGAATGAGGAAGTGGAAAACAAAATAAAGAAATACAAAAAAAAAATAAGTACCCCATAGGAACTATTAAAATATTCTTTAACATAAGGCATGCAAATAGTTACTGAAGTGCTCATACTTCTCTTCAGAAATACTGTACTAACACAACAGAGGATACAATAATATTCACCTCAACTGTTGCTAAAAAGATATGTATTAAAATAATTCTCAGTATAAAATATTTTAGAAAACTAGAAATACTAAGTTCAAGGTAGCATATGAGAAATATGATAAAATATCTTCTTTCTATAAAAAATCAGTTAAAATGATAAATATATGCTTTTAATGAACAAATTTTTAGCCACACTCAAAAACAAGGAAAGAATAAAACAAACTTGAATCCACCACAGAGTCTGCTTCTTCACTATCGTGAAGCTGGAACTAAGGCTGTGTTGCTTGGAAACAGATTTTGAGATGTCTCTGCCTAGCAGACAAATTTAAAACTAAACCATTTTCAAGGCTAGTATCTATACAATACTGAAGCCAGTACACTAGGAGAAATTCCCACCGCAGAATATGGAAAGAATTCCTCTACGAACAGCCGAGAATCACAAAATAGCTAAGTAACATCTACTTCTTTATAGAAACACAAATAAACTCAACTACCAAAAGAACTTATAACTAAGGAAGTAGGGACCATAATGCAAAGTAAAAACTATTTTAAGTGTTAGTCCCTCAGTCATGTCTGACTCTTTTCGACCTGCCGCTCCATTTACTGTAGGCTTCCAGGCTCCTTCCTCTGTCCATGGAATTTTCCAGGCAAGAATACTGGAGTTGGTTGCCATTCCATTCTGGGGGGATATTCTCGACCTGGGAATTGAACCCAGGTCTTCCACACTGCAGGCAGATTCTTTACCATCTGAACCACAAGAGAAGAGACCATAATGCAGACTAAAAAGGATTTTAAAACAGTATTTAATATCACAAAAAGCCAAAGGAAGTAACTTCTTTCAAAACCAGCTTCAAAAAGTGAGAACCAAACATTATGATAAAGAACAGATGCTCATGAAGAACAAAATAAAAATTCTAGCAATTAAAAAAAGTATTTTAATTTTAAAAGTTCACAAAGGGATCAAAAAATGTGGTAGAAAACAGAGCTGAGAAACTTCTCTGAGCATGTCCCCAAATACTGAAAAGATTAAAGAAATGTCACATACAATAATAGGTCCAGAATCAGACCTACTCTTTGAATAAACTGACACCTATTGCTGGCAGATCTTCATCCAGTGTGCCTTTAGCACTGGGTTCTGCTTAGTTTATGCAACATTGATTAATGTTGCTTTGACCTATGTTTCCTTCTAGGACACTTAATTTGCTTTGTGAGTGAACTTTACTGAAACTGCTTCTTCATGGGTTTATTTATTCACTTCACAGCAGTTATTCAATTAATTTACCCTAAACACTTATTTGGAATTTTACCATCCTGTGTTAGGCACTGTATATTTTTGCATATATACACCTCTCTTCATCCAGTGAATATTTGGGACAGCAAAGAAATGAGAATTGTCTTTTGTCCATGAGGAGATCACAGTATAGCTATAAATTTAATTATTATCACACATACATATTAAAAGGTTATAAAGAGGTACAGGTGAAATGCGACAGGAGTATATAATTGAAAATGTTACTTCTGGAGTCCGAAAATCAGGGAAACGTGATGGGAGAGATGTCATATATTTGAGTCCTGATGTGTCATCGTAATTTTCAAATACAGAAATGAGAAAAAAAAATTCAAAGTTTCTAAGCAACTCTAAAGAAATTGATTGATTCTTGACCTGCAAATTCTTCTGAGTTGTGTCAGTGTGATACGTGAACCTCGGCCACTAATTTGCATTCAAATTACTACACTGGTCTTTTTCCTTAGTTTTGCCTTAGTTTTGACATTTATTCATTTGGAGGGATGGTGATGCTTTAACTCTGCCCTATTTGAAGGATTAACTAATAAAAAATGACTTCATAAGAACTTCATTCCATAAAAGACATTATTTTGTTGTAAATATTTATAATTATTGGCTATTTTCTGAAAATGGACTCTAAAGAAATCATAGCGAAAATTGTACTTTAATATGGCCTCTAGAATGTGTGGCCTTGTTAAATGTTTATTACCATGTCTCAATAATACAAAGTCCTTTAATGTATATCTTAAAATAAAATCAGTAGTGATTTTATAGATCTCCAGTATTAGTGGCAAAGAGCACATTTTCCTGGGAGAAAATAAACCTCTCACTTTGCTACAGAAACCAACTGCCACTTGAAAAGCAATGATTGAGGATAGGAAAAACAATCTTTCTGCCCATAGGGGGAGCCATAGGAACACAAGTTAAATAAACAATTAATAAATGAAACTTGAATTCATCACTCAAGCAGATACCTTCTTTTCTTTTCCTTTTTTTCCGTTCATTCAGTTCACTTCAGTCGCTCAGCCATGTCCAGCTCTTTGCGACCCCATGGACTGCAGAATGCCAGGCCTCCCCGTCCATCACCAACTCTTGAAGTTCACCCAAACTCATGTCCATTGAGTCGGTGATGCCATCCAACCCTCTCACCCTCTGTTGTCCCCTTCTCCTCCTACCCTCGACCTTTCCCAGCATCAGGGTCTTTTCAAATGAGTCAGCTCTTCATATTAGATGGCCAAAGTATTGAAGTTTCAGCTTCAACATCAGTCCTTCTAATGAACACCCGGGACTGATCTCCTTTAGGATGGACTGGTTGGATCTCCTTGCAGTCCAAGGGGCTCTCAAGAGTCTTCTCCAGCACCACAGTTCAAAAGCATCAATTCTTCTGTGCTCAGCTTTCTTTTCAGTCCAACTCTAACATCCCTACATGACCACTGGAAAAACCATAGCCTTGACTAGATAGACCTTTGTTGGCAAAGTAATGTCCCTGCTTTTGAATATGCTGTCTAGGTTGGTCATAACTTTCCTTCCAAGGAGTAAGCGTCTTTTAATTTCATGGCTGCAATCACCATCTGCAGTGATTTTGGAGCCCCCCCAAAATAAAGTCTGCCACTGTTTCCACTGCTTCCCCATCTATTTGCCATGAAGTGATGGGACCAGATGCCATGATCTTAGTTTTCTGAATGTTGAGCTTTAAGCCAACTTCTTCACTCTCCTCTTTCACTTTCATCAAGAGGCTCTTTAGTTCTTCTTCACTTTCTGCCATAAGGGTGGTGTCATCTGCATATCTGAGGTGATTGATATTTCTCCCAGCAATCTTGATTCCAGCCTGTGCTTCTTCCAGCCCAGTGTTTCTCATGATGTACTCTGCATAGAAGTTAAATAAGCAGGGTGACAATATACAGCCTTAATGTACTCTTTTTCCTGTTTGGAACCAGTCTGTTGTTCCATGTCCAGTTCTAACTGTTGCTTCCTGACCTGCATACAGATTTCTCAAGAGGTAGGTCAGGTGGTCTGGTATTCCCATCTCTTTCAGAATTTTCCACAATTTATTGTGATCCACACAGTCAAAGGCTTTGGCATAGTCAATAAAGCAGAAATAGATGTTTTTCTGGAACTCTCTTGCTTTTTCCATGATCCAGTGGATGTTGGCAATTTGATCTCTGGTTCCTCTGCCTTTTCTAAAACCAGCTTGAACATCAGGAAGTTCATGGTTCATGTATTGCTAAAGCCTGGCTTGGAGAATTTTGAGCATTAATTTGCTAGTGTGTGAGATGAGTGCAATTGTGTGGTAGTTTGAACATTCTTTGGCGTTGCCTTTCTTTGGGATTGGAATGTAAACAGATCTTCTCCAGTCTTGTGCCCACTGCTGAGTTTTCCAAATTTGCTGGCATATTGCATACAGCGCTTTCACAGCATCATCTTTTAGGATTTGAAACAGATCAACTGGAATTCCATCACCTCCACTAGCTTTGTTCATAGTGATGCTTCCTAATGCCCACTTGACTTCACATTCCAGGATGTCTGGCTTTAGGTGAGTGATCACACCATCATGATTATGTGGGTTGTGAAGATCTTTTTTGTACAGTTCTTCTGTGTATTCTTGCCACTTCTTCTTAATATCTTCTGCTTCTGTTAGGTCCATACTGTTTCTGTCCTTTATTGAGCCCATCTTTGCATGAAATGTTCCCTTAGTATCTCTAATTTTCTTGAAGAGATCTCTAGTCTTTCTCATTCTATTATTTTCATCCATTTCTTTGCACTGATCACTGAAGAAGGCTTTCTTATCTCTCCTTGCTATTCCTTGGAACTCTGCATTCAAATGGTTATCTTTCCTTTTCTCCTTGGCTTTTTGCTTCTCTCCTTTTCACAGCTATTTGTAAGGCCTTCTCAGACAGGCATTTTGCATTTTTGCATTTCTTTTTCTTGGGGATGGTCTTGCTCCATCTCCTGTACAATGTCATGAACCTCTGTCCATCAGGCACTCTGTCTATCAGATCTAGTCCCTTAAATCTATTTCTCACTTCCACTGTATAATCATAAAGGATTTGGTTTAGGTCATACCTGAATGTTCTAGTGGTTTTCCCTACTTTCTTCAATACTTTTTTCCATAGAGGAGCCTTTTTTTTTTTTTTGTTTTACCATTCTTTGATTATTTCCTTTTCTGTAATTTTTTTAAATTCCTTGTTTCTTTCTCCATATGTTTCCTCTTCTTTCTCTATCTCTTTTTCCTTCTTAATTAAAAGTAAAATTATTATAGGGCTTCCCAGGTGGCACAGTGGTGAAGAATCTACCTACCAATGTGGGAGATCCAGGAGACATGGGTTCTATCCCTGAGTCGGGAAGGTTCTCGACCTGGAGAAGGACATGGCAACCCACTCCAGTATTCTGGCCTGGAGAATTCCATGAACCGAGGAGCCTGGTGGGCTACAGTCTATGACATTGCAAAGAATTGGACATGACTGTGCCTACATGCATGCATAGAACTATATACATTTTCATACCAAAATGTTAGAGTCAGAGTTTATATTTGAAGGGACCCTTCTGATGATATTTTAGTCTAGTCCCTCCTGCCTGAGTTTCCAGGACCACAGTCTTAGAAATTTCAGGGTTCATCAGAAATCCTGCTTTCCCAATTGACTAGATATGTAGCAGAAGTCTTGAGATAGATAAGTTTTCTTTCTTTCCTTTTAAGAAATATGTCTACTGCTTCCTGCCTGCCTCAGGAGGGCGTTATTCTCTCTATAATTAGCATGCAAAGCATCCATTTACCTCTCAATGACATTTCTTAAGACTCTCATCTTTGCTCAAAGGAAAAATAATTTGAGGGCTGAAACAGCAGTGATGGTAATTCAATTCTTTACTCAGAAAATACTTCTTAAGTGCATTCAAGTTTTTAATATTTTAATCTCAGATATTTTTCTCCTTTCCTCCTTTAATAGCTGTTAAAGTAGCTGAATCATCAGTAGGAGGCAAAAGGAAGGAACAAGGGTGACTGTGGCAGTGAGAGAGGCTCCAAGAATATAACCACACAAAGTAAAAGAAAGATGAAATCAGAAATTCTCACCCAAACTGTCTAGCTATCAGATCCCCAGTATCACTTATTCCCTGGGCTAAATTATATGAAACTTGTCACATTGGTCTCCCAGAATATTCATAGAATTTTTCAGATCTCCCAACAGAAAAACATTTTCTAATTTACATACCTCAAAGTCCCACATTGCACAAGACATTGCTTTTGATTTTGTGGTAAATTATTAAGGAAGTGGGAAAATCATCTTTTTTTTTGAGGAACTTAAAAATGGTGGTGGAACAAACCTCACTGGAAAAACAAAAAACTCCAAGGCTATATAGAAACACTGTACACGATACTTACACCATTGTGGCTGCATAGAGATGGACTCATTCCACAGGATCCACTTAAAACCCTTTTTGAAGAAATAGTCATTAGCAGTGTTCAGGAGAAAAGTGATTCTGTTCATTGGACAGGAAAGTGGGCAGCAAGCCATGCAAAAGGGAGGGTATATATGTAAGCTCTGGAGACAAATCAACTGCATTATTTACCTAGGAAAGTTGGTAATTTTTCTGGCCAGAGTAGAGAATATGAGTTGAGGTAAAGCAAGATATTTTGTAGATAACTATTATCTTCAAAGGTAAAAGATAAGGAGAAACAATTGTAGTTTTAAGGTCACCCAAGAAGTAATTTGTAAAACTATAAAAGTAAATCTTCTTTTTTTTTCTTAAATATTTTGCTAGGGAAATTTTCAAACCTACTTTAAAGTAGAGTGGGATTTGTTGATGGATATTTAGGCTGCTTCCATGTCTCGGCTATTGTAAATAGCGCTGCAATGAACACTGGGATGTATCTTCTCAAAGACACATATGATTTTCTCTGAAGATATGCCCAGGAGTGGAATTAGTGGATCATATGGTAGCTCTGGTTTTAGTCTTTTAAGGAGCCTCCTTACCGTTCTCCATAGTAGCTGTACCAATTTACATTCCCAACAACAGTGTAGGAAGATTCCTTTTCCTCCATACCCTCTCCCTCAGTTTTTATTTGAATGGATAAAGATGTGGTATATTTACACAATGGAATATTATTCAGCCATAGAAAAGAATGAAATAGTGCCATTTGCAGCAACATGGATTGACCTAGAAATTATCATACTAAGTGAACTAACCAGACAGAAAAAGACAAATATCATATGATATCACTTGTGTGTGACATCTGAAGAACAATAATACAAATGAACTTTTTACAAAACAAATAGACTCACAGGCATAGGAAACAAACTTATGTTTACCAAAGGGAAAAGGGTGAGGATGGATAACACTACTACATATAAAATAAGTAACAAACAAGGACCTGCTGTATAGCACAGGGAACTGTCCTCAATATTTTGTGATAACCTGTATGGTAAAAATGATCTGATTAAAAAAATACATATATATATATATATATATATATATATATATATATATATATATAATGTGTAACTGAATCACTTTGCTATACTCCTGAAACTAATACAACACTGTAAATTGACTATACTTCAATTTTAAAAAAGAAACGTGTAAGAGAAAAAACAAAGTAGAGTGGAATTATGAATCTCTTTGCATCTGTTACATGCTGCTGCTAAGTCGCTTCAGTCATGTCCGACTCTGTGCGACCCCATAGATGGCAGCCCACTAGGTTCCCCCGTCCCTGGGATTCTCCAGGCAAGAACACTGGAGTGGGTTGCCCTTTCCTTCTCCAATGCATGAAAGTGAAAATTGAAAGTGAAGTTGCTCAGTCGTGTCTGACTCTGTGCGACCGCATGGACTGTAGCCCACCAGGCTCCTCCGTCCATGGGATTTTCCAGGCAAGGGTACTGCAGTGGGGTGCCATCGCCTTCTCCGCAGTATGTGCTGATAAATATCAACATTTTGCTAAATATTGCAATGAATAAACAGGTAAATTATTTTGTCTCTTGTGAGTAGTAGTGACTGAATACTTACATAGGTTTTTAGAAAAAAAGCATGGATTTTCAAGCCGGAAAAAAGCATTTATACATTTAGAGTAAGTCATATCAGTTCTGCTTTTAAATTAGCTTCCCATAGGCCTGAAACAGGAAGAAAATGGGAAGTCTCTCAGAAATCAGGTTTTGATATGACAGTCTTGCCAAGGAAGTCGCTGTATAGTAAAGAGGCCTTCATGGGGACAGTGTATCTCCATGGGGGCAAATGGAAATATAGTTTAAATGTAGCTAAAGAAGCCAAATATTCTCACAGACTAGAAACAATAGTAATAGCCAGATCATAACTATATTTCAGATACTGAAAGTGGAAATGACACTTGATAAGAATGCTACCACATGTTATGCTGGGTATTTTAACTACAGTGCCTCATTTAAATCTCATAAAAATCACTTTTAAGATAGTTTTCCTATTTCACATGTAAATTATCTGGGACATAAGGTTCTTCAGTCACTGGTTCATGACACACGACCATTAGGTTCAGTCTAACTTCCAATTGTGTTTATATCCACCTTACAATCAAGAAACCAGAAAGGGGGAAAAAAAATACAGCGATCTTGCTCAAGGTCGTGACACCCAGGGACCCAAGGTAGAAATGATCTCTAAGAGGGTCTGATAGACCATGCTGAGCAGTTCAGGTCGTTCTGATATCCAGAGGGACAAAATGCAGTTTGGATAAGATAGTACCTTCTTTGTCAAGGAGATGGTAGACCGGCCACTACTAAAATCATGCTATTTTAAGTCACCACTTAGTGTGTTTTTTGTCTTTTATGTGTTCGGTCATGAAAGGAAATTTGTCCAAGCATGGGACACAGAAAAGAATTCAGAAAGATGAGGCCAAGTGGTGGTAGGAGATTTCAGGATGGAGTAAGTAAACGGGTCAACCTGGTGACTTGGATAGATATTAGAAAAGTGCCTAACACCGGGAGAGGATGGTAAAGGGTACTGGCTCCATTCCCAGCTGGACTTTGTCTCACAGCTCCCTGGAATTAGGACAAGTATCTTTATGGAATCCCAAAGGAAAGTTTGAATTTCCCAAGGTATGATTTGCTTATAATGGAATATATACAAGGTTTGGGGTGCAGGGGTTAAAAAAAGATTTAAGTTATCCATTAAGTTTCATGAGTATTAGAAAGCATTTTTTCTGAATGTGTGAATTCATAGACATGATTAGTTAGAACAAAGCTAAAGTTTTGCAAATTAATTTAGAGAATAAAATTAAGTTAAAATAGTGTGGGTATTGTATTGGTGGACTAAAGCATTTCTGAGTAAGGTAGTATATGCCAAGTAAGTCTACATTGGAAAAAGAGGAAAGACATGATGGGGACATGTGGGTGGAATGGTCGGGGATAAGGCTGGGCAAGCTAATGCCACAGGACAGTTGGTCATATGTTAGTGACACACTTCAAAAAACTTCCCCAAACACAAAAGGGAAATTTGAGGTCTGAAGGAAAAGATAATTACCAACTATCTCATAGAAAGTCACTTATAGAGCAATGACTGGATCTCAGGGATTTTGGGTCATAATCCAGCATTTCTTTTTCTTTTTTTTCACTAAGCCAGTTCCATCTTAAAAAAGTATTTTGGTTGTATAGGAATGATGTCACTACTCAATTCATTATGCTGCAAGTTCTTCAGTTCAGTTTAGTTTAGTCGGTCAGTCGTGTCCGACTCTGCAACCCCATGAAACACAGCACACCAGGCCTCCCTGTCCATCACCAACGCCTGGACTCCACCCAAACCCATGTCCATTGAGTCGGTGATGCCATCCAAACATCTCATCCTCTGTCGTCCCCTTCTCCTCCTGCCCTCAATCTTTCCCAGCATCAGGGTCTTTTCCAATGAGTCAGCTCTTTGCATCACGTGGCCAAAGTATTGGAGTTTCAGCTTCAACATCAGTCCTTCCAATGAACACCCAGGACTGATCTTCTTTAGGATGGACTGGTTGGATCTCCTTGCAGTCCAAGGGACTCTCAAGAGTCTTCTCCAACACCATGGCATTGAAACATGTAAAATATCATGTATGAAACGAGTTGCCAGTCCAGGTTTGATGCACGATACTGGATGCTTGGGCCTGGTGCACTGGGACGACCCAGAGGGATGGAATGGGGAGGGAGGAGGGAGGAGGGTTCAGGATGGGGAACACATGTATACCTGTGGTGGATTCATTTTGATATTTGGCAAAACTAATACAATTATGTAAAGTTTAAAAAATTAAATAAATAAATAAATAAATAAAATTAAAAAAAAAAAAAAAAAAGAGTCTTCTCCAACACCACAGTTCAAAAGCATCAATTCTTCTCTGCTCAGCCTTCTTTATAGTCCAACTCTCACATCCATACTTGACCACTGGAAAAACCGTAGCCTTGACTAGACAGACCTTTGTTGACAAAGTAATATCTCTGCTTTTGAATATGCTATCTAGGTTGGTCATAACTTTCCTTCCAAGGAGTAAGCGTCTTTTAATTTCATGGCTGCAATCACCATCTGCAGTGATTTTGGAGCCCAGAAAAACAGTCAGCCGTTGTTTCCACTGTTTCCCCATCTATTTACCATGAAGTGATGGGACTGGATGCCATGATCTTAGTTTTTTTAATTTTGAGTTTTAAACCAACTTTTTCACTCTCCTCTTTCACTTTCATCAAGAGGCTCTTTAGTTCTTCACTTTCTGTCATAAGGGTAGTGTCATCTGCATATCTGAGGTTATTGATATTTCTCCCAGCAATCTTGATTCCAGCTTATTTTTATATTATCTAGTGTTTCCAATTTAATTCAAAAAGTATTTGTATGGAGGATGTTCAATATCTTCATAATTTCATTTGAAAGATATCTATTGCTAAGTCGTTTCAGTCATGTCCAACTCTATGCGACCCCATGGACTGCAGCCTACCAGGCTACTCCGTCCCTGGGATTCTCCAGGCAAGAACACTGGAGTGGGTTGCCATCTCCTTCTCCAATGCATGAAAGTGGAAAGTGAAAGTGAAGTTGCTCAGTCATGTCCAACTCTTAGCGACCCCATGGACTGCAGCCTACCAGGCTCCTCCATCCATGGGATTTTCCAAGCAACAGTACTGGAGTGGGGTGCCATTGCCTTCTCCTAAGATGTCTACAGGTAGATGAAAATAATTGAAAATATTTTTTAAATTGTCTAGGTAATTAATGTAAAATATTTTGATAGAAGAGCGTTGAGACTTGAACTGTGCTTATTTGTAAGAGCGGAGGCAAAGAACCACAGGGACCCAGTTTCAATTGTGGTCTGCTGATCCACAGAAGGGCTGGAAACAATGTGCTTAAGAGTCTTGCCATGTTGGTTTTTATAACAGGGGAACAATGAAACCTTTTTGCAAGATGTATTTGAAGCTTACAGATAATAAAGAGCACTGGAACAGCTCCAGAAACATAATAGGTATTAAAATGGGTAGGAACTATTATTGTGTGTGATAGGGTAAGGAAAAGGAGAAGGTATGCTTTAAAATTGTCTCAAGACCAGAAACAGGAAGTATTTTTGATGTGGTACCAACAGAAAGTGGATAAATAGGAAGAGAATGATAGATTTGGGTTTTTACAACTGTGTTCAGAGCACACAAGCTGGTAAGTATGTGAGTTCTTCTTACATTAGCACCCTTATTCTAGAGAATGAATCTTTTTCCTACCCTTAGAGGTTTTGGTAGTTATGCTATTTCACTTAACATTTGTGCAACATACTGGGAATTTAAAAGGGAATTTCCTAAGCCAAAATATAACTCCTGCTATCTGAATTCCATAAAACTACAAAGTTGACAGATCTTAATGAACATTTTTAGCATCTGGGTTATATCAACTTCTCTTGAATCATAAATCTTTTATCATGCCCAGTTTTGGAAAAGAAAAATTGTAATAATATTGTTTACATTTGGCTGTATTTCTTTGCATAGAGGGACATTGAGATATGAAACGTTTTATGCATGAAGTGTGAAGCAAATCCATTTCTTTTAGACTAGAGTTAGCAGTAGATTCCTCAAATTTAATCTATATTATTCTTAAAGTAAATACAAATATATTGTTTAAACTTATATAGCTCTTACAAGTTTGCAAAGTACTTTTATTTTCACACATAGTATTTCATTTATTTCTCATGACAGTAGTATGCTGCTGCTGCTGCTGCTGCTAAGTCTCTTTAGTCGTGTCCGACTCTGTGCGACCCCATAGACAGCCTCCTACCAGGCTCCTCTGTCCCTGGGATTCTCCAGGCAAGAACACTGGAGTGGGTTGCCATTTCCTTCTCCAATGCATGAAAGTGAAAATTGAAAGTGAAGTCGCTCAGTCGTGTCCGACTCTTAGCGACCTCATGGACTGCAGCCCACCAGGCTCCTCCGTCCATGGGATTTTCCAGGCAAGAGTACTGGAGTGGGGTGCCATTGTATAGGCACTAATATTCTCATTTTCTAGATGAGGCAGCAAAAGCTCAAAGTGTCAGTATCTTGTTTAAGGTCACATGGCTAATAACAAATTGATCCAGATCATCTGACTCCAAATTCAATACAGTTTTCACTTTGTACCTCCATTTTTTATTTCCATCATTCTGTATAAGACAAAGCATGAAATATGCTTGTCCTTGCCCTTGAAGGATTCCCAATTTCATTTGGCAATGAACACACACACACACACACACACACACACCCCTGAGTGAAACATCACTATAGGCAAAACATCAATTATAATTCCAGATGCCTCATAAGTGTTTCTCATGAGGTTGTTAACACTAAAAGAGAAAGACAGCGATTGAGATCGCTATGAGTTGGCATGACCAGGGACATATCGTAGAGGAAATAAGAAGAAAGGTAAGAATATTTTTTGAGTAGAAAACCAAGCACCCACTTAGGATGATTGTAGTAGTCAGGTTGTCCTCCACCCCCAAGCTCTAACTCTCATCTGTAAACATTCCAAAAGGAGTAGGACATTGCATTCTTGGCTGGGAATTAAACAAGCAAATGAATCATTTGAAAATTCAGTGCTGGAGCAGGTTTTCTTCTGATCACAATGAGAGATATCCATGTTTATGGGCTCATTGCTGACGAGGTATCCACAGTAACCAAATCTGTACTGTCTAACATGTTTAACATGCAGATACCTTTCTCATTTCCAGGCTTCAACAAGGCAAACCCTAACGTTTTGTCAATATGGTAAGTGCTGTGGACAGGGAGATAAAGGAAAGAGCACTGAATTAAAAATTTGAAGAACTGGGCTTTACCTTAGCATTGCAGCAACTGTATGAGTACGATCTTGAGCAACTCACTTCTTTTCTCTGTGTTCCAGTTTCGTCATCTATAAAATGGGCCAAATGGGACCTGCCCAGCCTACCTTTCTGCAAAGAATTAATGATGGAGCAACATACGTGAAAGTATCCTGAAAATGTTAAATTATATAAAATATTACACAAATTTATACATTATTGGATAAGAAAATGGCAACCCACTCCAATATTCTTGCCTGGAGAGTCCCATGGACAGAGGAGCCTGGCGGGCCATGATCCATGGGGTTGCAGAGTTGAACACGACTGAAATAACTGAGCACACATACATTATATTGATATACACTATATGCAAAAACTGTGTATTGATTTTCAAGGGATGCTTGTATAAAATGTCCTCCAATTATCTTTCGCAGCTTAGCAAGTACTTAATTTTTTTGTGTCATCACAATTCCCAAACGTCTGACGTGCATAGAGGTAAATGTGAAACCAGTGAACATAAAGATTGAGTAAAAAAAGTCATTTTCCCATAAGCCTACTCTTCAGTGAAACTGCTGATTGACCTTTTGGGCAGGAGTCACTATATTAAGTAAGCTTTTATAGAATTATTGGATATGTGGAGGGTTGGGATAGGACTTGGTGAATTAAATTTTTTTTTTAATGTAAAGACTGAAGAATAACCTTCTTTGAAAACTTATTGAAATAACAACAACCAATTACTGTGTGACACTTCAGTCTCTAATGATATGCTATTAAAAATGTTTGGGGGAGAATGGATGCATGTGTATGAATGGCTGAGTCCCTTGTTGTTCACCGGAAACTACCAGAACATTCCTAATCAGCTATGAAAGTGAGAGTGTTAGTCACTCATTCACATCTGACTCTATGCAGCCACAAGGACTGTAGCCTGCCAAGCTTCTCTGTCCATGGGATTTTCCAGACAAGAATACTGGAGTGAGTTGCCATTTCCTCCTCCAGCAGATCTTCCCAACCCAGGGACTGAACCTGGGTCTCCCGCTTTGCAGACAGATTCTTTAACATCTGAGCAACCAAGGAAGCACCAGCCTAATAACAAAATAAAAAGTTTAAAGTTTGAAAAAAGAAATGGGCTCTACAGACCAGCCAGAAGATAATACCACCCAGAAGCCTGTTAGAAATGTAAACGCCCCAGCCCTGCCCCAGATTTGTCCCAGAATCTTCATTTTTAACAAGATCCTTGGTGATTTGTATGCATATTAAAGTTTGAGACCCACTAGCCTACGAAACATTATCAGATACATTGCATCATTTGATTTTTGAGACTATTGTTTTAAAAATAGTATGAATACCTTGTCCTCCCCACACCCCCTATTCAAGAGTAACTCAGAGAAGTTAAGACAGTGACATGAGTAAATGTGGTAACTGAGGAATTTAGATGTCAACTTTCTGATTGGAATATTTGTGCTTCTCCCACTATAGGTCTGTTTTGTTGCATCTCTCTCTCTAGTATGTTGTATGAAGACCTATTTTGAAAGTGGATGTAATGTCCAGCAATCCTTTCTGACTTAAAGATCCATTGATTTACCTAAAGTACCCCACTCATGAAACCCTGGCTCATGATACAGGAAACCTCAGACAAGCAGAGGAAGAACTACTTCCTTTGGTGGCACAGTCAGACCCTTTGGGTCTGTGCCAAGCTGCTGACAGGGGAAATACCCATTTCACATTTTTCTTCATTTACTTGGATAACTGAGGTCTTAAATGACATCAGACTTTCTGAGAGATCTTCCTGGGAGTTCATTCTTAGCTAATCTCATCATCAGGATACCACTGTTACACGGTGCCACACCTGGAATTGTGCAAACCAGTGACTGACTGGGTTTCTTTCAGGTGCCTCCAGAGCAGAGGTCCTTGGAGTCCAGAGTTTGCTTGCATTGTAGGGTGAAAGCCTGATTCAACCGTGTACTAGAAGTGCTTGAAATACACTGTTGGATGTCCTTCAGCTGTCTCTTTCTTAACAGATTTCTGACCTTGTCATAGAACTCATAGGGATAAGCAGTCAACAGGAAGTGGTTTGAAAAGTCTCATCAACAGTGATTTATTTACAGCTGAGAACTGGGGGATTAACTATACTCCATGAAATATAATATGTGGACAAACAATTTTAAAAAAGAAAACAAACCCAAAATGAAAAATCTGAGAACTGGTAAAGACACTATGATTGTGTTTGGAAGCTTCCTAATATCAACTGTAGTCCTATCCAGAAATGAGGTTTTTATTGTCTTTTTTAAGAATGACCTCAGGGAGCTTTCCAGGATGGAGAGACCTGGATCTACAATATATCACCTGCTTCCTGTCTACCCTTAGGATGTAGCACTGAAGATACCAACAGAATCTAGAGTGCTTTAAGTTAAGATTCAGTCAATTCTCAAAGTGAGAACTAATACCCAGGTGGCTGTTCCTGTTCAGTTAAAGTCGGTGAGTTCTTTATGCCCCATGTATTTCCCACTAAGTCTTACTGTTCATGCCTGCAGCCACAGCAGCTCTATGAGATGTGCCTTTAACTCTTACACTGCTGTTGTATCTAACCTACAGATGCTCAAAGATCTCTTGAAATGTTCTCTTACCAACTCAACTATTTCAAATCCTGGACCTCACTCAGTGTCATTCCTTTCTGAACCTTCCTCTGATAATTCAAATCAAACACAACCACCACTCACAGTTAATGTCTTTACTAGAGCACTTGGGTTTTCTCTCTGTTTTAGTGACTTGTGTAATTGTCAATCTCTCCTACTAGGCACATCTCAGTCTGTTTTACTAGATGGTTTTTGTTTATGTGATTGTATAATACCTATTTCTAACGCATTCTGAAACACATGAGTGCAACAATAAATCACCATTTGAATAGGGACATCCCTCTCAGAGTTAAGAAAGAAATGTCAAGCCTTGCTCCTGAAGTTTGGAGTAAGCAAGTTATATTTACAACCTTCAAACCCTGTGGGTGTTTGAGGTCATCTATGTACCCCAGGGGCTGAATCCAAACCTGTCGAACTTGTTTTCCAGCCAGGATGAAAAGAGCTCTTCACTTCAAAAAGAGGTTCCACCCTTTTCCATTTCATAAAACCTATTATCCTGTTCTAACATAATAGAACACTAGACTTTAAGATTTTTAAAAATCTTCAAGAAACTAGTGTTGTGGCACAAGGGGCATAAGAAAAAAATTATGGACGTTAAAAAAATAAATATTATTATAAAGTTTATTATTCTTTTTAAATAAATATATCTTAACTTCTTTTTAAAATTGCTCTAGAGATAAAAACATTTCAAGCAATCCTTAAAAAGAATAGTAATTACTCCATATTTGAGACTTACAAAGAAAATGGCTTTAGGGTAGGTACCTTCAAAGCAAAACTCTTAAATGTGTAAAAAATATGCAAAGATTCTAGTGAGGGAGAATTGGAAGAGTGATCTTTGAAAGGATCTACAGTATCCTGAGATTTTAAAGGTAAATGAAAAAAGTTGAAAGGAGGATTTGAGATGACAAAATACTGCGAATAAGAGATATTGATGGGGGAGAAGGGGATCTAGGAAATCTAGGTAACCTGCCTCTCAATTTTGCTATGAACCTAAAACCGTTCTAAAAAATAAAGTCTTTAAATGTAACTCCAGATACTGCCAAATGTCTTTCCTGGCTGAGAACCACTGCCTTAGTTCTTAAAAATGTATAGTGCGGACACCACCCCAAATCTACTGAATGAGATACTCTGGGGGTGAGGCCTAGCAATCAGTCTGTGTTTTAACATGCCTGCCTTGCCCTGTATTCTGATGCAGCTTAAGTTAGAGGTTTACCAACTCCTCAAAACAAGTGTGTCCCAGAGGATGTAGACTTGTATTCCTTAGTGTGAGGAACATGGATTATCTACATCAGACTCACATTTGTTGTTTCTTGAAGCAGCATCTACGGGCCCACTGAAGATTTCTTTAATCAGAATCTCATAGGCGATGGGGAAGATAGCAGTGAAGTAGAAAGCAGGGATCCAGTGTTTTCCTTTATTCTTTTTTTATAAGGAAGAATACCCCAATGTCTCTTATGTAAGCAGAAGTTGAACACCACTGACTAATACAGACTTTGGAGACTTTCTTTAGGTATATCATTTTTACCGCAAGTTCTGGTTTTGTGTTTTCAAAACAGCTTTCTGACGACAAATTGGCTTTTGATTTAGACCTACCTACAGCAATGTTTCTCAGCCTTGGTTGCATTTTTTAAACACCTGGGGAGCTTTTAAAAAGCACCGCATTATCCAGTCCCCACCCAAGACCAATTAAATCAACATCTTTGCGGGTGGTATTTTTTTTTGAGTCCTAAATAATTCTAATATGAGACTAGCCTTGAAAACCACTGGGCTGTCAGGGAAAGCATTTAGTTTGTTTAATGCTTACATATCTCATTACAGACTATGAAAGTAATGTTCTGATTTGTATTTTGTTACTCTTGTGTGTGTCTCTTTAAATCATCCCATTTCTAAGGATCACAGCTAAATACTAGACTCCTTAATGCAGTCATGTAATTGGGATATTCTCCTTTCCACACCACATGCTGGCCTTACCTGTTTTCTCCCTTCCATCTCTTGTAAGTCAATCTTCAGGGTTTGTTCAGTTAATTATACTAGAGAAATGGCTGCAAATTTCTGTCTTCAAAAAATAGAGGCACTTTGATGTTAATGTAATCAAGCTTTTAGATGTTCCTTCCAATACACAGGGAGTGGGGGGAACAGAAGAACAAACCATATACCAACAAGGAAGGATTTAAACTAACCCAGAATGCAAACATTTTATAGAATAGCTTTCCTGTGTCTTCAGAAACTCTTTATTATGAAAAAACAAATAAATAAAATCAAATAATATGTTATAACATTAGAAGAAAGAATATTTTAAATTGAAAGAGATTTAAGAGACATAACTACCAAAGGCAATGTCTGGGCCTTTACTGAATCCCAGTTCTAAGAAACAGCTATAAGTGAAATGATGGCAATGCTTGGAAGAATTTGAATATGATTTGGGTATTAGATGATGTTAAGAAATTATCCTTAATTCTGGAAGGTATGACGGTATTGTGTCTACATAGGGAAATGTCCTTATTTTTAGAAATGAGCAACAGTGACAAGATGCATAAAAATGCAGCAAAATATTGTTAACAATTGTTCAATCCAATCTGGGTTATTATTATTATTAGAATGTGCATTATATTGTTTTCTCTCCTTTTTTCATCTCTTGGAATTTTTATAGTAAAAAATGACAAAAAAGAAAAAGAAAGCATATAAAGGCAGTTTAGATAGTGGAGACTCCTCTGGAGTGGGAATAAAACCACCTGGGTCTGGTCTTGACTCTGAGTGGGGCCTTCTCTGGGCCTCATTTGTTCCTATGCTGAATGAGGGGATTAGACTGAGGTCTTTTCTGCTGTAATTCTGGGATGAATGTCCTCAAACACAATTTTATTAAAATCCGTTATAGTAGCTGGCATTTCTAAATGCAAGATTTGCTCCTGAACATGATTTATAATCTCTCTGGGTAATAAAAATTGTGGATGTAGGGTAGGTTCTTTTTGTGGGGGGGAATATTTTTTATTGTTCATATTCCAATAGTGAACAGTGAACAGAAATGGTAGCATTTCTCTTTGGAGTTTATGGAAAACTCGAGTCGTCTAACCTACAGTAAGAAAGCCTCAGATCAAATTTCTTTTTTTCTTTTAATTATTTTTTTTCCCTTTTAAAACACAGTTATTACCATGTTGCATTAGTTTCTTTGTACAGCAAAGTGATTTAATTATAAATTTGTTGTTTAGACACTAAGTTGTGACTGACTCTTTGTGATCCCATGGACTGTAGCCCTCCAGGTTCCTCTGTCCATGGGATTTCTCAGGCAAGAATACAGGAGTGGTTGCCATTTCCTTCTCTAGGAAATCTTTCCAGACTTTTATGAGGGAAGTACTATTGTTTTTTATCTCTCTATTGCAGATGAGGATTACTGAAGTACGGAGACATGATACCACTTGCCTGATGTGACCAAACTGGGATTTGAACTAGGAAGCCCAGCTCTAGAGCTTGCACTCTTAAGCCATATCTCTACTCAAAACTGGAGCAGTAGTGTATTCCAGGAAGAAGAAATAGAAATTGCAAAGATCTTAGTAGAGAACGGACTTGGTGTGTTTGACCAAAAGAAGACCACTGTGGCTGATGACCATAACCAAGGGGAGAGAAGAGGCAGAAGAGGAAGGCTAGAGCCTGATCATGTAGAGCTGTGTAGGATTTTAATCCAATTTCAACAGGAAACCTGTAAGAGGTTTTGAGCAAAGGAGTGATATTATCTGGCTTTCATTTTCAAATGATCCTTTGGGGGAGGGGGGCTGGCATTGACTTTCTATTATTTTTAAAATGTTTTTTATTGGGGTATAGTTGCTTCACAGTGTTGTGTTAGTTTCTAGTATACCCCAAATGAATCAGCCATACATATACATCTAACCCTGCCCTTTCAGACTTCCTTCACATTCAAGTCTGCTGCTGCTGCTGCTGCTGCTAAGTCGCTTCAGTCGTGTCCGACTCTGTGCTACCCCGTAGACGGCAGCCCACCAGGCTCCGCCATCCCTGGGATGCTCCAGGCAAGAACACTGGAGTGGCTTGCCGTTTCTTTCTCCAATGCATGAAAGCGAAAAGTGAAAGTGAAGTCATTCAGTCGTGTCTGACTCTTCGCGACCCCATGGGCTGCAGCCCACCAGGGTCCTCTGTCCATGGGATTTTCCAGGCAAGAGTTCTGGAGTGGGGTGCCATCGTCTTCTCCACACATTCAAGTCACCAGTATTTTAAGTAGAGTTCCCTGTGCTACATAGTTATCTATTTTGTATGTATCAGTAGGGTATATGTATCAATCTCCACTCTCACTGCTCTATGGAGGATGGATTCTAGGGGAGCAAAAGTGAGGCAGAGAGACCAGTTAGGATGATGTCATAGAACAAACAGGCAAAGACTAATGTAGCTTAAGTTGGTATTGTAGTAATGGGTGTCTTGAGATGTAGCTGGATTTGAATTTCAAAGAAACAGAGACAAAAGAACTCTCTGGCGTGTTGAATCTGGGATGTGAAGGTAAAAGGAGCATCAAGGACTACTGGAGGGTTTTGGTCTGAGCAGCGAGGTTGATGGTAGTATCATTTATCAGAATAAAGAGGACTTGGGAGAAAGTAGCTTTGGGGAACAGGGAGAGGAGAAAGAAAACGGTAGTTTTATTTTGGCTATCTTAAGAGTGTCTTGGTTGTTAGATATTAGCACCTAGATTTTGAGTATAGAAAAAGTAAACTTGGTTTATTCCAGTCAGAGAGAAAAACATTATGGTAAGCAGAATTTCTTCTAAAATAAATTCAGACTGGGCAGTAGAAAGAAGCATAGTAGCCAAGAATTTATTAGTCTAGATAAAAAGTTGCAAATAAGTGGCCCTAGGATACATTTTCTTTGGAACTCAAAATGTTTTAAAAATTAAGTTACTTCACATAAAAATATTTCTGGCTTCTCTTAAAAAAAATAAGAAGACACGGTAATGCTGGGTCTATGTTTCCAGGTTTGAAGCCTTTTCGTTTCCACAGATCTTGCTACCCAATGTATTGTTCCTGTCCAGCGTTTAGAGGATTTTGAGATCATATCACTTGATCTAGATTCTAGTCTCCACTCTGCCACTTATGTTTGTTTGATACTTTGCAGTTATTTATTTATTTATTTTTTGGATCCTCAGATTCTGAACCATGAAGTATGGGCTGGCTGTGACTAACTCAGAGTTGGTAGCTCAGTCAGTTGTGTCCGACTCTTGCAACCCCAATGGACTGTAGCCCCATAGGCTCCTTTGTCCATGAGATTTCCAACGCAAGAACACGAGAATGGGTTGCCATTGCCTCCTCCAGGGGATCTTCCAGACCCAGGGATCGAAGCCCAATCTCTTGCTTTGCAGGCACATTCTTTACTGCTGAGCCACTGGGGAAGCCCCATAAAGTGTTCTGTGACTAGCTCACAGGGTTCTTTTGAAAATCACCTTTCAATAATGGCTAACCCGCTGAGCGAAAGTTGTAAAGTCAATATCCCTCTTGGGGTCTTAGTCAGTCCATCTATTTAAAAAAAAAAAAAAGTTGGGTCAAGTAACCTCATTCTGGAACTTCTGAAATGCAGGTATAGAGTGAAAATAGTGCCCTTTCATTGTTATTAGGAGAGTATTAGTTGAACTTCCTATTAAAAATAAATGAGTCTCCAAGAGTTTCCAAAAGAACTAGAAGAACAAAAACAAACCACAGGTTACTTATTCTTGTTCCCGAAGTCGGTGGCTTATGCCTGAAAGCAGGCCTTATATGTTTTACCAGCCCCCTGAGTGCTCCACTTGAATTGCTGGACAGAATGCCAGCGAGGGACTCTGGCTGTGAGGGGTGAACCTTGTCTGATTGCATCAGCAGGCTGGGCCGGGATGCTCGATTCAGTTCAGAGTAGCCGTTCAGCAGTTCAGTGACACATAGAAGGTCATGGACTTCAAAGAGAAGGCTGAATGTGGAGTTGAAGGCCTGTGCAGAGCAGCTGAGTTAATGATCATACTTCATAATTTCACGGTGTGCTGATTCTCCCAGCCACGGTGCTCAGCCTAACTCCTACTGGTTTGGCTTGGAAATCAAGAGCGTTCACCCCAAGATGCCTCCCTGATTCCTCAGCACATTTCACTGAGTATCTTCTTTTATGCAATTTTTTTCTGCTTAGAGAACTTGGTAAGATAGTGATTCTCATTGTGTTCGGGCATTGCTCCATGATTTACAAAGCCTTTTCACATCCATTACTTCCTTTGTCATCTCACAAAGTCTGTGAGCTGTGCAGGACAGACAGGATCACCTAGATCTGAGAGATGGGGAAACAGAGTCAGAGAGGAAAGAACTTGCCCTGATCACCATAGGCTAGGAAATGCCACATTTATGCTTGTCCAGTGCTCCTGCTGCTCTGCCATAACTTGTCAACCTGACAGCAGAGATATTTTTAAGGCATTTTATTCTTTATGTTTGAGAATCCCATGGACAGAGGAGCCTTGTGGACTACAGTCCAAGGGGTTTCAAAGAGTCGGACCTGACTGAGCAGAGCAGACAGCAATAAGAGAAACATAATAGCTATCTAAGAAGCATGAGTTTCCTTCCTTTTGTATGTTGAAACCCTTACTGCTATTTTCCCCAAATACTCTCTTCTATTCCTCTTTGCTATGATTCTTTCTATCTTTAACTTTTCCCTTAGCCTTCTATTATGACCTGTGAAGCTAATCATCTCTTCTGCTCATTCCTACGGGGATTTCTAAAATCTAGGATGAAGTTACACAGGGCACAAGCTGCACCTTTTATGGGAGAGTATCCTAGGAATGGAGCTATTAACCAGACTATTTTTTTAAGGTCATCTTAGTTCCTCCAGCTCTTTTTAAAAAGTGGACATTGACCACCTTGACCCCAGTCACTGGAATGTCTGAGGAAAGCCCTGATGGCTAAAAAAGTAGTTGTGAATTCATTAAGATTTGATCGCAAGGAAAAGCTCCTGACAAAATGTTCAAGAGAGGTACCGTCAGAACTTTCTGAGAAAAGTTCATAAACGTGTCTGTGCATGAGGGGGTGGTTTGAGCAACAGATGCCAGATTCTGAAGAAAGAACAGTTCTGGTGGAACAAAAGTTCACTGGGGCAAAACTAAGAAAGGGAAAGAAAATAAAACCAATCTTTTTCAGTTCAAGTTTGTCTAAAAGAAACATGTCAGAGGTACCTTTGCCAGCCTTTAGCTAGTTATTCCTCATCTGGAATGTTGAAAATATAGCTAACTCCCACACCAATCTGACATGCCCTCTGGGGACTGTGCATTATTGTTTACCAAGAGAGTTGCTTTAAAGCAACAGACTTTAAAAGTTCTATGGGTAGTTAGAGGTAGACTTTCTCTCAAAATTGCTATACAGACTATATCTAAAAATATGAAAATTAGAGTCCAGAGGCTGGGCTGATCCCAGACTTGCTTCTGATTTGCTGAATACACTTGACACGTGTCAAACAGTCAGACAGAAGCATATCATTATGGGTGACGGAATTGTTTTTTGCACTTAATGCATACAGGCTGTGCCAGGTCAAAGAGGCAGAAGCTGATGTTGGGGTAGATAGATGTATTTTCAAGATAGGAGACCTACATTGAGAAATGTAAGATCCCTAAACTTATGCTCAGGCTGCTGTTGGAGAAAAGTGGGTCACTGGATTGGGAATACCTTTTATAAGACTGTCCCTGGGGTCTTGAAATCTGCAGGTCTGTATCTCTAGATATCTGTGGATGGGACTGGGTGCTTTGGAAAGGCAAGGAAACCTCTTTCTGATGAAGGGATTGAGTGGGTGGAATTGAAGTTGGAGGCTCTTCTCTTTGTGCAGGTGTGTGTGTGTGTGTGTGTGTGTGTGTGTGTATGCTGACCTGGGCTTGGCTACCCCAGCTGTTCTTTTGGAAAGCAAAACAACAGCCTAATTCCCTGGTTCACCATCAGCCAGTGTTTCAGTCCCACAATGGTGGTGGTCTTGGGAATCATAGCAGACCACCCACACAGCAAAGAAATGAAAACAATATCTAGCCCCTCAAGCTACTTTTGCACTTTTAATCTCAAAACATTTAGAAGCAGGAAATCTTTTCCAACTTATTATTATGAAGTCCCTGGGACAGGCATCAGCATTTTAGAAGGAGGGAACCTAAAGTCCATATGAAGCATGATAATATCAATATTGTATAGTAATAACAATGGTAATTTATACTTTCTATTCCTCCTTGAAGAGTTTTTTCCCTTGGAGGTTCCTTGAGGAAGAAGATGCCCTTGCTTTGGCATGACTTAAATTACTGTTTTGACCCTGGCATTAGCTCTATTACTTTTGCAATTACCTTAATTTATCTTAGTCATAATGTCTCTTCAATAAAATGAGGAGAATTCTGCCCACATGAAGCAACCCTCATGACTGGGCTAATTGCATATACATATATGATATGCATACTCTCTCTATAAAAATATACATGATAAACTAAACAGTTGATTAAAAATACATTGTACTATCAACTATAACTATGTTTATTTTGCAAAAGCCTTGAAGAATTTTATGAAACAAAAGGTATAGCCCACTTTTGATTCAATTTTTGAAAATTAAGACTCCACTTTAAAGTATACTTTACCCAAAATGCAATTGGATTTTCATAATCAACACTAATAAAGCAATTGAATTGGTGTACTTCACTACACTAGAGCTTGGAGAAGTCACAAAAGAGTACTGACAGACGGGTTAGCTGGAGAAGCAGGACCTACACAAAAAAATCAGGCAAGAAGGAACAATATTAATGTATGTGTGTATGTGTGTTAGTCGCTAGGTTGTGTCTGACTCTTTGTTATCCTGTAGACTGTAGCCCACCAGGTTCCTCTGTCCATGGAATTCTCCACGCAAGAAAACTGGAGCGGGTTGCCATTCCCTCTTTCAGGGAATCTTCCCAACCCAGGGATCGAATGCAGGTTTCCTGCTTTGCAGGCAGTATTCTTTACCTTCAGAGCCATCAGGGAAGCCCATTAATGTGCAAACTCCTACTATTAATAATATCTTAATGATGAAGTTCTCTCATGTGTGATAATGGACTCATTTCTAAACTCTGAAGATACATACGGCTTGTCATATGTCATTCCATAGACACCTCCTTTTGTACCTTTCAGAGAGCTTTTGAGGATATGTGGCTTCTACATTGCACCATCTTCTTCACTGATCAAGGTGATGATTTTCTTGCTGGCATTGTTCTCATCAATAAACACTCATCAATTGCTCAGTGAGGTATACTAGCTCCCCTTGATCTGGTTTTGGAGTAAGCACTATGGAAGGACTAGCCCAAGAGGATGGTAACAGTATACCTACAAAGACTTTGGAACAGAGAGAAGTGATACTATTTACAAATTTGATATCCCAGTTAAAAAAATAAAATAAAATGAAAGAGTAAAAAAGGGAAAGAGGAAAGAGAAGAAAGAGGAAGGGAGAAAACTGAAATTCTTAAGTATTTAATCAACAACAGCCAAAAAGAAATTTGGGCAGGCTTTCTACAAAACACAAAGTTCTGAGATTTTGTCTTATAAAAGTGTAAAATAGCAAAAACGCTCATGGCCAATCATGCCAAAGTGAAAGTAAAAGTCGCATAGTCATGTCCGCCTCTTTGTGACCCCATGAACCGTAACCCACTAGATTCCTCTGTCCATGGAATTCTCCAGCCAAGAATACTGGAGTGGGCTGTCTATTCCCTTCCCCAAGGGATCTTCCCAACCCAGGCATCAAACCCAGGTCTCCTGCATTGTAGGCAGATTCTTTACCAACTGAGCCACCAGGGAAGCCCCAAATTGTGCCCAAAACTTGATTTAAACCATTCCTTGCAGTGTCAAAGTAGCCAAGTACAACTCCCTTAATGACTATTAGCCCCAGTAATTTTTGGTTGCAGTTGTTACCATGTGGCAGCACTTATGGTGTACAATGAAGCTAAAGATTTTCCACATCGTGTTCTCTTCCTATACACGTGTGTGAGAGGAAGGACTAAGGAGCTAAGAGATCCTCAAACCTCAGCATTCCAAATGAAAACTAGTTCCAAATGAAGGTGCTTGGCCATATCTCCGGAAGTCCCATCCCACAATCTTGGGGAAAGTCCCAGGAAACTGATTTATTGATTCATACCTTAGGTAACCTGATGAAGGTGGTCTGGCTACTATACTTTAAGAAATACCAACATAGGATCTGGGCTTCCTAGGTGGCTCAGGGGGTACAGAATCCTCCTGCTATGCAGGAGATGCAGGAGATACAGGTTCAATCCCTGGGTCAGGAAGATCCCCTGGAGGAGGACATGGCAACCCATTCCAGCATACTTGCTTGGAGAATCCCACGTACAGAGGAGCCTGGCAGGCTACAGTCCATAGGGTCACAAAAAGTCAAACATGACTGATGCATGCAGGCCACGTAGGATCTAAGAGCTCAAGATTTCAAGTCAGAAAAATCTAGGTTTACATCCCAGAACCTGAAGCTCTTTGCTATTTACCATTGGGTGGGTTGTTCAACTTTTTAATCTTTAGTTTTCTCAACTATAAAATGAGAAGAATGACACTCATGGAAAGGGTGTACAAAGAACTTGGCTTAGGAATTGCCACATAGTGGGCATTGTTGACTGTGGATATTGTTTGATATGACTTTAAGCCTAAATAAACTCTGGCAACTCTTTAAAAAGTTGGATATCTTGAAGGTTCCAATTTATTTTTGAGTAGAAAAAAATAATGGCATTATTTTCTTCAAGATAATGGTGCAGCATTAGTACAGTGAGTTTATACTTTCTTTTCTGGTCAGCTCCAGAAGACCACACTGAAGATGACAAGTCAATTGGAACACTAAGGCATGACAGGTTCATCCTTGGAGAAACTGTAATGTTGTAAGTCAATTGCTGATAAATGGCTTTGAAACAGTCTCATGAGGGTATTGAAAAATATTTTCATAGTCATCATGGTTTAGGGTAATAAACATAATCAAGGACTGGGGATCCAGGTGGCAGTTCTCCTGGTGATAATGTGAGGGTTTGTCTTCTTCACAAGGATATAAGAATCATGGAGATTCAAGTGAAAACAACTTGAAAATTGTGCAACCCTAAGATGATAGGATTGTTATGATGATACTTTTGCTCTAAAAACCAGAAAAGATAACTAACAAAATAAATACTCGCATCTTTCATAAAGAAAGCCCAGTGTCATGGGCTGATGATAAGTATAGTCACAGGCCACTGCTGAGTCACCAGAAGGCCAGACATCCACATGGCTAGAATAGTGAAGGGCTGATTTAAGAATCAGGTAAGAGGCCTAGATTAAACTGTTTTCAAGCTTCGAGCCTGTGCAGATACTGGAAGATTCTAAACAACACTACATCTAATTAGACACTCGAGAAAACAGAGAAGGGAAATTCCAAACATTGCCAGTTAAGCTGTCACACTTTTTAGAAATTAAAAATTTAAGTAAAATGTGTACTTTTAAAAGCCTAAGTTTTGAGGCAATACCTCAATCAAATAAGAAAACAAAACCAAATTACAGACCAGGTTGTTTACTGAGTGAAAATTCTAGCCTTTATTATGGTTGTGGGATTTGGATCTCTCAGAGCTATCACACCTGGCTCATTGAGCAATAAATGCCTGTGGTACCATGAGTCAGATCGTGCATTAACTGGCAAGTTGAGAGAATCAGGACACAGTCATATAATGACGTCTTTCTACCTGTATGGGAACAAATCTTGCTACCCACAAAGTAATGCGGCTTAATGTGGATAAGAAAGGGGAAGGCGGAGGAGGCAAGAGGCCCAGGACTGGGAGCTACTCTGGGGAAAATATCATTTCTATTGACAAACCTTCAGTCAGTTATGCTCCTCCTTCTGTGTTCTCTCTGTACTTTGCAATTATCTGTCCTACATTTTATTTATTCATGTCAATCTATCCTTTCAACTAGATCTGAGGTCCTAGAAAAAAAGATGTATATTTATTTTTAGTCTCACCTTCTCGGAGAAGGCGATGGCACCCCACTCCAGTACTCTTGCCTGGAAAATCCCATGGACAGAGGAGCCTGGTGGGCTGCAGTCCATGGGGTCGCTAAGAGTCGGACACAACTGATTAACTTCACTTTCACTTTTCATTTTCATGTATTGGAGATGGAAATGGCAACCCACTCCAGTGTTCTTGCCTGGAGAATCCCAGGGACAGGGGAGCCTGGTGGGCTTCCGTCTATGGGGTCGCACAGAGTCAGACACGACTGAAGCGACCTAGCAGCAGCAGCAATGAATATTTGTTGAATTATTTCAACTATCAAGTTCTGGGCTCTTTAAACATATTGCTCCAATTAGTATAGCAGGAAGTTGATTAATCCAGATAAGAATACAGAGGTCTACACTTTCCATAGGGTTATGATAAGGACTGGAAGATCAAGTGTCCCTAAGACTTGCACAGGAAAATCAAAACAAAAAAATGAGATTCTATTCAGTTTCTGGGAAAGCCACAGACTTAAGAAAATAGGGCTACAACCACTGATGGAAGGGCAGAGCCCTTTTGCTCTCTCCCTGGGTTTTATTATCCTTACTGAGAATAACTGGGGAATGACTCATGGTTGTTTGCCAGATGCAAGAGAGAGGTTGAAGCAGAGAACAAATCTTAACCTGGAGTCCTGGCACATCCCATGAAATGTCTTCTTGGGCTCCTTGCTGTGAGAATTGTTCAAGCAGAGGCTAGACACCTGTGGGGTGGGTATGCTGTAGGGGAAACTTTCATACTGAGTCTCAAATAGAATTGAATCAGGTGGCCTTTAAGTCCTTATCCATTACATGTTTTTTCCAATTACTATATTCTACAAATACAAGCTAAATCATTTATTGAGCATTGTGTTAGGTACTGAACAAGGTGCTTTTTATATTAATATAATTATAGCCAACACTTGCAATGCATTTACTATGTGCTGGATAGAGTTCTTTTGTATATGTGTTTCATACATCTTCACATAAACCTATGAAGTAGGTATTATTTTAGGTTTCATTCTACAGGTGAGAAAACTGAGATGTGTGTGATTCAGCCCTGTGCACAAGGATATTCAGCTAGTCAGTAGCAGAGAAGGGGTTTTAACCCACAGTCTGACTCTATAGTCATATCCATTATACTATACTGCTGTACTATACTATACTCTACAGTTATAAGATTACAATAACTGTGTGACCAGAGGATTGCTACTTTTTCTTTATTGATGAGCAACTAAGATATAAGATACATGCCGTGTGCCTTTGATCAATATGGGGTCCTCTCCAACTTCCCTGTTGTCCCTATCTGGCTCTAGTGCCACTCACTCCATGCCTGAGTTTCTGCAAAGACTTTTTATCTCTACATCCAACCTCTCTTGCCTCCCACTCACCCTTCAAATTGCTGCATGATGTCATTAAAGAATCTCCATTGGCTCCTTCTTGTCTGTGGCATCATGTTTAAATAAGTCAAAGTTGTGTGACTTTTCACAACTTGCCTCCCTTATCTTTTCCAAACATCTCTGACTCTTTAAAATATAGACTCTATTACTATAAGACTTATAACTGTTCTACTTATATTTGTTAACTTTGTTTCCTAGAAATAATAATACTAATATGTCCTTGTTAGGTAACATATTCAGTTTATATAGTCCTCAAATGCAGATGTCTCTTTCTATCTCTCCACAACATTCATTTTGGCCCCATGTTCTGACCCTTTCATCAATAACTTTTGTACTTGATATCGCCAGAGTCTTAGTTCAGTCCCTCATTATCTCCAAATGAATTCTCTATTTTTTTTTTATTATTCTGCTGCTGGTCTTATCTCTCCAAAAGCCACACTTAGCTCAAAACTGCTGATAAAAAAAAGCTTTTTAATTATACTAACTTTTTAGATTAAAAAAAACAATTGGGCCTTGAAAGCCAGTCTGGGAATTGGATACAGAACATTTTTATATAGAATATAATAATATTGGAAAAATATATGTTTTCTTCTGGACCATATGGTACAGGATTGTGTTATAAACCAAGCACAAGATATCAAAGGTGCTTGAGAAAGGGGTAAACAAAGTTTTTGTTGCTATTGCTTCCTTTATTCCTCTTCTGTGCTGTGATTCTGTCTCTGGAGAAGGTTGGTTTGAAAGGGAAAAGTCAAAGGAAACAAAGGAGAATGCTGTGGATGACAGGATGGTAGCACAAAGAGATCTAAGATGCTGTGGACCTAACCTCCTGGACTGACCATTAAATATCACGATGAGAGCTTCTGACTCTTACTATAGCAAGCCTGTACAGCTGCCCAGCTGCAGGAAAACTCAGATTTTGGAACAGACTGAAAAATGAAGAAATCTGATCGAGTCTTTTGATCCCATTTCTGATCTGTTAGATCTTATTTCTGTTTCATTGAGGTTCTATGGTTTCTTCATGGCCCCATTGTGGATTTTCATGTACTTCCTCAGACATAAAGTACTTGTACCTTTCCTGCCAGGTCATAATTTGAATCCTTCACCTCCATTTCCTCTTCTTTTGGTATTAAAAGTACATGCTAGACCTTAAAAATTTCCACAGTTCGTGGATATTCTGGGGTTGTTGTTTTCTTTTCAATTTGGGAAATTTCTGTTTACTGATTTGTCTTAAAGTTCACTGATTCTTTCCTCAGCCATGTCCATTCTGCTGATATGCCTATCAAAGACATTATTCTTTTCCATTATATTTCTTATTTTTAGTACAGTTAGCCATCCATAACTGTGGTTCTACATCTGTAGATTCAACCAACCATGAGTTGATCAGCAGTTGGTTGAATCCGCAAATGAAGAATCTGTGAATACAGAACCTGTGGATATGGTGGGCTGACTGTACTATGCCATTTCATACAAGGTTGAGTATCTGTAGATTTTGGTATCTATGGGGAGTCCTGAAAACAATCCCCTACAAATACTGAGGCATGCCCATGTTTACTTTTGATCCTTCCTTAGAATTTCCATATCTCTGCTTATATTACCCATCTGTTCTTTCATGTTGTCTTTTCCATTAAAGTTCTAACATAATAATCACAGTAATTAATATTTTAAATTCTCTTGTATTTTCCATATCTGTGTTGTATCTGAGCCTGGTTCTGATACTTGCTTTGTTTCTTTGGCCTGTGCATTTTCTCATTGTGGTATGTCATTTCCTTATGATGCATCACGTAATAGGAGCTGAGGTAAATGGGACTTTATTGTAAGGATTTATGTTAATCTGCATAAGAGTTGGGTTATTTTATATCTGCTGCAGTTGTAGGTGTCAGAGGCTTCCAATTCCTGTGCCATCCTCTTGTTTATCTCCTGTCTTGACTTTGGATTTTCATTAGTAGTACTCTTTCTCAGAGAATGTCTGTGTCTTATAGCTCTTTCAACTGTAATCCTGTTATAACACTGAAAGCTGTTGGTATGGTGGGAAACTGTGGGGGACAGGAAGAATTTTATAATCTTATGATTTCATCTCAGTCTTCTAGCATGTCTTTGTCTCTGGTGATGACCTTCAGAAGTTTTCTCAGTGATGTGGCCCCTCACATCACCACCTCAGGTGATACAGGAAGGCTAGAGGGGACGGAAGTTGGGGAAATTGGAATTAAGCTCCTGTAGTCTTTTTCCCTTGTGAGTAGGTCTTTGTCACGGAGAATGCTTGTACATTTCACAATAATTATACCCTCCTTATTCCTTTCCCCACCAGAGACATGAAATCCTTTTCTTGGATCTTCAATTTTATAATCTGATGGGATTCCTGGAGATAAAAACCACAAAACTGGGAATCTTTCTAAAACTGCATCCCCTATTTTTTCACATTCCCATGATAATATACACTCAGCCTCTAGCAATTCATCAAAATCACCATTCAATCATTCCTATCAGTTTATAACTTTAGTACCTTTTGCTCTAGGGAAGTGGATCTCATCTGTGTCTCTCTGAATTCATTTGTCTCTCTAGGATGGTGTTTTGCCCTGCAATCTCACTTCTCTGATGGGTCAAAGAAAAGTCATTGGATTGGTTTTCAATTTTTTCATATTTTTCTTCTTGTAAGCACAGGAGTGATGACTTCTAAGCTCTTTACACTATTGGAACCAAAGTCAAAAGATGGCTGTGAAATGGTAAAGAAAGAGACATGTATATGCTGTACCTTATTCAACTTTACCTTAAGCCTTATGCCCAGCAGAATACAGTAGGAAGCTCAACAGGTTATGAAGTATTAGTGTTGAGTCAACAGAAAAGTACAAACTGTCCCACACATCAGGAAACTAGTACACTCAAGTTAATCAACTGAATCAGTGAATATTCCTAAGTGTAATAATTACATAAATCATAAAAGAGACATGTCTAATACAAAAGCATAATAATGTTTTGCAGTGTTAGATATGCATTCTTGAATAAAATTACAATCTTACACCAAGCAAGTTATTATTCATACTGCTTATAAATCTGAAACTCAAAAGAGAGACCTATAAATTTTCACCAAGCAATAGCACCCACATACTTTATTCACATGTCTGCTCATTCCCAAGCACCAGATTTTACACAGCTGCCTGAAATTTTGGCAGAAAATATCCCAGATGCTGCCAAGGTTGTGAGAGAGGAAATGAATCTTAACCCAGCTGCTTCCAACTTTTAGGAGGCAAGATTTTACGTTTCTGAGTGTTTAGCAAATGTAGAATAGGGAGGTGAGAACAATGGATGAGGAAGAGAAAATTTCTTTATGATTGAGACTAAATTTCTATTAAGTACTCATGAATAGAATATAGCTTTAAGTTATAGTCCTATGTTCAATAGTAAATCAACTAAATATTTTATATGAAAATGAGTTTATACTGGTATCTCTGATTCTAATCCACCACCACAAGGTTCATTCTTATCTTCCTGAAGGTAAGATTTTGATAGCAGAGGAGCTCATTATATTAATGTAAACAGAAACATACAAGTTCAAAAGCCTTAGTGCTACTGAAGGAAATGTGCTAGTCTTACATGGCTTGGATGGGAAAAGGAGAGTTATACTGTGAAAAATGCTGCCAGTAGAAAAGGAAGAAAAGAGCTAAGTCTAATAAATGTACTGATATAAAGCAGAACCATACAATTAAGCCATATGAAATATTTAGTTGATGTATTGTTTGAACATAGGACTATAACTTAAAGCTACATTCTACTCATGAGTACTTAATAGGAATTTTAGCCTCAATCATAAAGAAATCTTCTCCTCCTCATACATTGTTCTCACTTCCCAATTCTACATTTGCTAAACACTCAGACTTAGCTCTTTTCTTCCTTTTCTACTGGCAGCATTTGTCACAGTTTCAGTTCAGTTCAGTCACACAGTTGTGTCCGACTCTTTGTGACCCCATGAATTGCAGCACGCCAGGCCTCCCTGTCCATCACCAACTCCTGGAGTTCAACCAAACTCTTGTCCATTGAGTCAGTGATGCCATCCAGCCATCTCATCCTCTGTCGTCCCCTTCTCCTCCTGCCCCCAATCCCTCCCAGCATCAGTCTTTTCCAAAGAGTCAACCCTTCACATGAGGTGGCCAAAGTATTGGAGTTTCAGCTTTAGCATAAGTCCTTCCAAAGAAAACCCAGGACTGATCTCCTTTAGAATGGACTGGTTGGATCTCCTTGCAGTTCAAGGGACTCTAAAGAATCTTCTCCAACACCACAGTTCAAAAGCATCAATTCTTTGGTGCTCAGCTTTCTTCACAGTCCAATTTTCACATCCATGCATGACCACTGGAAAAACCATAGCCTTGACTAGACATAGCTTTGTTGGCAAAGTAATGTGTCTGCTTTTGAATATGCTGTCTAGGTTGATCATAACTTTCCTTCCAAGGAGTAAGCATCTTTTAATTTCATGGCTGCAGTCACCATCTGCAGTGATTTTGGAGCCCCCAAAAATAAAGTCTGACACTGTTTCCACTGTTTCCCCATCTATTTCCCATGAAGTGATGGAACCAGATACCATGATCTTAGTTTTCTGAATGTTGAGCTTTAAGCCAACTTTTTCACTCTCCTCTTTCACTTTCATCAAGAGGTTCTTTAGTTCTTCTTCACTTTCTGCCATAAGGGTGGTGTCATCTGCATATCTGAGGTTACTGATATTTCTCCCAGCAGTCTTGATTCCAGCTTGTGCTTCTTCCAGCCCAGCGTTTCTCATGATGTACTCTGCATAGAAGTTAAATAAGCAGGGTGACAATATACAGCCTTGACGTACTCCTTTTCCAATTTGGAACCAGTCTGTTGTTCCATATCCAGTTCTAACTGTTGCTTCCTGATCTACATATAGGTTTCTCAAGAGGCAGGTCAGGTGGTCTGGTATTCCCATCTCTTTCAGAGTTTTCCACAGTTTATTGTGATCCACGCAGTCAAAGTCTTTGGCATAGTCAATAAAAAAGAAATAGATGTTTTTATGGAACTCTCTTGCTTTTTCCATGATCCAGCAGATGTTGGCAATTTGATCACTGGTTTTTCTGCCTTTTCTAAAACCAGCTTGAACATCAGGAAGTTCACGGTTCACATATTGCTGAAGCCTGGCTTGGAGGATTTTGAGCATTACTTTACTAGCGTGTGAGATGAGTGCAATTGTGCAGTAGTTTGAGCATTCTTTGGCATTGCCTTTCTTTGGGATTGGAATGAAAACTGACCTTTTCCAGTCCTGTGGCCACTGCTGAGTTTTCCAAATTTGCTGACATATAGCATGAAGCACTTTCACAGCATCATCTTTCAGGATTTGGAATAGCTCAACTGGAATTCCATCACCTTCACTAGCTTTGTTCATGGTGATGCTTTCTAAGGCCCACTTGACTTCACATTCCAGGATGTCTGGCTCTGGGTGAGTGATCACACCATCGTGATTATCTTGGCCGGGAAGATCTTTTTTGTACAGTTCTTCTGTGTATTCTTGCCACCTCTTCTTAATATCTTCTGCTTCTGGTAGGTCCATACCATTTCTGTCCTTTATCAAGCCCATCTTTGCATGAAATATTCCCTTGGTATCTCTAATTTTCTTGAAGAGTTCTCTAGTCTTTCCCATTCTGTTGTTTTCCTCTATTTCTTTGCATTGATTGCTGAGGAAGGCTTTCTTAACTCTCCTTTTCCCATCCAAGCCATGCAAGACCAGCTCATTTCCTTCAGTAGCACTAAGGCTTTGAACTTGTATGTTTCTATTTGCATTAATATAAAGAGCTCCTCTGTTATCAAAATCTTACCATCTTTTCAGGAAGATAAGAATCAACCTCATGGTGGTGGATTAGAGTAAGGGATATCAGTATAAACTTGTTTTCATACATACACACAGATAGATACTGAAATGAAAATATAGATGTGTATGTACACTTTGTCAGTATATACACATATATTCCACAGATGTTAACATTAGGGAATGCTCAATGGAGTTATGTGGGGAATCTCTTTACTATTTTTGCAACCTTCCTGTAAGTTTAAAGTTATTTCAAAATAAAGAAAGAAAGGAAAATGGAAAAGCTTTGAGTCCATATGCCGTGTAAAAATGTTTCTAACAAACTGAAAAGCTTATTGTGATTTAAGGTTTAAGTCAGCATGACCTTCACAAACCTCCCCAGAAGTCATCTGTTCCTTTCTCCATAAGTCTTTATGGGGAAAATTATATCATAGAGGTTCAAGCCTCTATCTCTATTCAGAGATATTTTTTCTTATTCCAAATGGAATGAATTAAGAAAGATATTGGATGTGGAAAAGAAATTTGATCACACTATAAGAAGTAATTCCTCATTCCTTCTCTGCTGCATTCATAGGCTAGAATTTCACTAAGAATCCAACTGAGTCTCAGAGCAAGCATGCTAAGTAGTCATTCTTTCCCAGTAGCTGTGGAGAGAAGAACTTGGTTATAGTTGCGGGAGATGAGCAAACCTGCCTTGAGGCAGGAATACAGGAGTGGATTTTAAAAGGAGCTCATGCTTCCAAGAAATAATTTTTTTTCAGCTTAAATAGAAAACCAATCACATAGAAATTGCAAGTATCCCAAAACTCTTACACTCAGGCTTCAAGTTCAGTAAATAATTGTAATATCTATCCTAGGAAAGGAATATAGTATAGCAAAGGAGTCTGAATTGAGAATCAAGAAAGACCCATGTAACCTCCAACCAGGTCAATAAATACCAGATGTGGCATGCTACAATGCCCCCTATATACCTCTTTCTAATAATCACAAATACCCTTTCTCTGAAAAGGAGATGTATCCATATTGCTGTCTATAGCTACAATGTGTTAATTTTTAATTGATGCAAGGTTTCCCATTATATAACTATTTGCCATTGTTCAGTCAGGAAGGTGTGTATGACTCTTTGCAACCCCATGGACTGCAGCATACCAGGTTCCTCTGTCCTCCAATGTCTCCCAGAGTTTTCTCAAAATCATGTCCATCTCATCCTCTGCTACTCCCTTCTCCTTTTGCCCTCAATCTTTCCCAGCATCAGGGTCTTTTCCAATGAGTCGGCTCTTTGCATTAGGCGGCCAAAGTATTGGAGATTCAGCTTCAGCATCAGTCTTTCCAATGAAAATTCAGGGTTGGTTTCCTTTAGGATTGACTGATATGATCTTCAAACTAGTCCAGATACCATAGTTTATTTGCCCATTGTTGATGGATACTTGTCTATCATAAACTGTGTCACAAGTAATATTCTTTTGTTGTTGTTGTCTAGTCTCTAGGTTGTGTCTGGCTTTCTTGTGATCCCATGGATTATAGCCCCACAGGCTCCTCTGTCCATGGGTTTTCCCAGGCAAGAATAATGGAGTGGGCTGTCATTTCCATCTCCAGGGGACCTTCCTGACCCAGGGATTGAACCTGTGTTTCCTGCATTGGCAGGCAGCTTCTTACCACTGAGCCACCAGGGAAGCCATACATGTAGCTTATTGCACACATGTAGCAATTTTTAAAATCCGACTTTTTGTTAGATTTTATGAAAATAAAAATCAACGAAATGAGGAAAGCAAAGCTGTTTGACCAAGAACTTGCTATAGCAAAGGAGTCAGCCACTGTTACTTGCATTTTGTCAAAGACTCAAATGCAGGCAGAGAAATGGGAAATGTTATAGTGGAAGGAAGAGGGCAGGCTACAGCTGTACCACTAAAGGATGTTGGCGTGGGAAGCTAAAGGGGTGTGTATCTGACTTTCTCTTGTTGGTCCAAAGTTGAAACTGGGGAGTATTAGGGAAGCCATCAGTTAACAATCAAGTCCTGATCATTTGGGGTCAATTGTTACAGGAATCACTGTTTAGCTCCCTAGATTGTTACTATAGATAGAAACCTGGCTTCCTACAAGGCCCCTTTATAGAAGGCTGGCTTTTGGGACTGGTTCTTGCAGATAAAAAGTTGATTTTCTGGGCAGTTCACTGCAGGAGAACTGAGTTCTACTTTTATATATGGTCTGGCCATTGTTTATTTGTATATTCAGTCTCACACTTTCGTGCTTTCTGTCAAGTTATCTGGTTATCTTGAACTTCAGAGCATAATGAAAATATATTTCATATCATTTTGTTAAAGTGGAATAATATATTGAATAACTGTTGCTCTTTAACACATATGAATATTCTCTCTTCTTTACGTCTCTTTCAATTCAATAGGTGTTTGACACTGTCTACCAGTGAACTTCAAGCAGCATTGCATGCAATGTAAATGTTATAAAAAAATTCAAGCATTAAAGTACTGGAATGGTTATTTTGATATCTTTCCAACTTCATGAATCCATGGTAGTGCTGTAGTATCCTTGTCTTCCTTGTAAGGATAAAGGTTCTTGGATGTGGACCAAGGGCCTTGACCCAAGGGCATATAGCTACTATGCAGAACTAACATTTATATCTAGTTCTGATTCCAAAGTATATGCATAATTTTTTCTTTCCTATTTATAAATGTCTCCCAATATTTTAGATATTTTCTTACCTTATCAAATCACAGGAATACTTGTAAGATTATAATATGTTGATAGAAACTCATCAAACAATTATAAACTATAATAAACATTTTGAATACAGTAAGTAGCTAAAAATGATTTCACAACTGAATTGTTTCTAGCAATGATAAAAATTTGTATTTCTGATGAGTTGTTTTCAACTTTATAACCAATGAAAATAGAGAATTCAAGTTATTTTATATTTTATTTTGAGCACCATTTGACAGGAAAATCGTATTTTATATATACCCGTTGTAATAAAGAGAAGAAGATGAACCACCCAGTAATATGTTGATAGTCTTGAATTAAAGTATTCCAAACATCCTTAATGCTTACATCTTGGAAAGATTATCACTTTTTTAAAAATCAAGGCTGAGGTTGTTTAATTTACTTTGAGGAAATCTAACTCTGCTTATTTCACTCAGTTATAATTAAAGAACCTCAAGATTTTGTTTTATTTTCTCTTTTAGCCACAGAATCTGTTTTTTCATAACTAAGTTATTCAAAATAAATGTCATTGCATTTTAAATAATAAATATCTCTTAGGATAATGTTATAATTAAATTATGAAAGGAAATATTTCTTTTGTTATTCTTTTCATAATAACACCTATTAGCATTTCCTCAAGGATCTTTTAGGAAGTACTATTATATTAAAACTACAGGGACTAAGCACTCAGAAAAAGTGACAGGATGCATTGAAATTTTCCAGCTTTGCCATGCTTTTCATAGCTAAGATTTCACTCTCCTATTATCTGACTAGTTGTCTCTGAGAAGTTGGATTTTAAAAATAGCACTAAATTATAAAGAAAGAGGCATTCAATATTTGAAAGTATTCCAACTGGAATGTTGACTTATTTATACATTCAACATAGCATAGTGCTGAAGTTAGCTGATATTTATCATGGAGGGTTTTCTCCACCTCCACTTTTAGAAAATAGTTGTGTGAATAGCTGATCCATGGAAATTATAAGGCATGGAATTATGGACTCCTTTATATAGCTTAGTAAAACTTGCCACCTATTACTGTCCTTTCAGAAAAGTCTAGGCTAGCTCCTGTCCAGACCTGCGGAATCAGGCTGGCCTTGTTCCAGTCACTTCCTTAAAAAACCTAGCAAAGGCTACAGCTCAAAAAGTTTTGTACTGTTACAAGAAACACATTTACAACATAAGCGTATAGAAAGAATGAGAGTAAATGGATAGAAACAAATATACCGTGCAAATACTAGCCAAAAGACAATCAGTGTAGCTATTGTAACATCAGACAAGATCTTTAACAAAAGAATTTCTAGGAAAAGGGTCATCTCAAAATGATTAAAGATTTAATTTTTGAAGAAGATATAATTTTAATTTTTATACAAATAGTAATGCAGATTTAGCTAATAACACAGACTCAAATTAAGATAAAATAAAAGTCATTTAATAAAACAATAAAAGCCAAGTTCTCAATGAATATTTGAAAAATATAAATGAAAACGATCTAATTGACATATAAAATACTATACTATAAACTTTAGAATATATGGTTTTTTCAGTTGCTGAAGAACAGCAGATAAAGAATCGATCAATGTATGGTAAAAACCACTACAATATTGTAAAGTAACTAGCCTCCAACTAAAATAAATAAATAAAAAGAATTTATCTGCTTGCAATGCAGGAGACACAGGATATGCGGGTTTGAACACTGGGTTGGGAAAATCCCTTAGGGGAGGAAATGGTAACCCATTCCAGTATTCTTGCCTGGTAAATCCCACAGACAGAGGAACCTGGCAGGCTACAGTCCAAAGGGTCACAGAGTCGGACACATCTAAGTGACTGAATGCGAAGGAGCATTTACAATAACTTATCAGTTCTATATCATCAGGCAAATCTTAGTAAATTTCAATGGACTGACATGAAGTGTGTGTCTTTTAACCAAAATACAATTAAAACAGAAACCAAAGATTTAAAAAAAGATAGTTAGAACAAAAATCTTCACTTTTTTAAATTAAGAAATGTGTTTTAAAATGATCCATTGACCAATAAAATAAACATGGAAGTTAAAACATATGTTTAACTGAACGCTAACACAAGCATGACATTTCAAAATCTATGGAATACAGAGAAAGCTGTTCTTAGAGGGAAATTTTTATCTTTAAATTCATGTAAGAGAAAACAAATGAGATAGAAAAATAAATGAATTTTAGCTCATCTGTCTCAAAAAGTTTTATTTAATAACAGCAAGTTAATTTCAAATAAAATAGAATGAAAAACATAGAAAATATGGATACCAATGAAATAAATCTACTGTACAAAGGACCCCAAAATAGTCAAATGTTTATTGTTGGAAGAGGCTAATAAAATTGTTAATCCTTGCTGCAATTAACAAGGAAACAAAAAAGCAAGAAGGAAAATAGACTTGTTTTACTTTAATGATTGTAATGATGAAATATGGGTAGAGTGAAGAAAAGAAATTTTTACCATGGGCAGCATCTCTGCAAGTGTGGCTTAGCAAGTGTTTGCACTTTGCAAAGGAGTGGTTTAGAAATGATCTACTTTTTTTCCACAGGGATTTACTATACCAGCTGGATTTTTCCTTTGAGACTACTTATAAAACTCACAATTGCTGATAAGAAAATAGGTATTTTATCTTCTTCTAATTTTCTTGAGATCCAAAATCACTGCAGATGGTGACTGCAGCCATGAAATAAGAAGATGCTTGCTCCTTGGAAGAAAGGTTATGACCAACCTAGATAGTGTATTAAAGCAGACACATTACTTTGCCAACAAAGATCCATATAGTCAAAGCCATGGTTTTTCCAGTCGTCATGTATGGATGTTAGAGTTGAACCATAAAGAAAGTTGAGCATTGGAGAACTGATGCTTTTGAACTGTGGTGTTGGAGAAGACTCCTGAGAGTCCCTTGGACTGCAAGGAGATCAAACCAGTCAATACTAAAGGAAATCAGTCATGAATATTCATTGAAAGGACTAATGGTGAAGCTGAAGCTCTAATACTTTGGGCACCTGATGTGAAGAACTAACTCTTTGGAAAAGACCCTGATGCTGGAAAAGAATGAAAGCAGACAGAGAAGGGAACAGAGGATGAGATGATTGGATGCCATCGCTGATTCAGTGGACATGAGTTTGAGCAAGTTCTCAGAGTTGGTGATGGACAGGGAAGCCTGGCGTGCTGCAGTCCATGGGGTGAAAAAGAGTCAGACACGACTGAGCAACTGAATAATAACAACTAATGTACTAACACAATGCAAATCATAGCCTCTTTTCCTCCTTGAAGTTCTATAGAAAGATGGACAAAAATTCCTTAACTCTCTGTCAAGTGAATTGAACCAAAACACTTGAATTTATCTGTTTATAATAGGCAGGAGAAGGTGATTTGAGTTATTTATTCTCATATGTCTTGTAGTTTGTAATGAAATCAAGCAAATACGAAAACACACTAGTATGAATATATTTACTTTTGTGCCCAAGGAATTTAAAGAAACAATGATTTCTAAAATCTTTAATTAATAACCCAAATACCTGTACATCTATCCCCAAATATTTGTATTTTACGTAAAGGAATTGGATAGATCTTATGCTTGAATTTTGAGTGTTGTTGTGTTTTATGTCCAAATATTCTAGACTCTGAAACTGGGCAGTTAAAGAGATGGAAAGACAAAAATACAATAGTAAAATAAACACTGTTCAGATCAGATCAGTCGCTCAGTCGTGTCCGACTCCTTTCGACCCCAGGAATCGCAGCACACCAGGCCTCCCTGTCCATCACCAACTCCCGGAGTTCACTCAGACTCACGTCCATCGAGTCAGTGATGCCATCCAGCCATCTCATCCTCTGTCGTCCCCTTCTCCTCCTGCCCCCAATCCCTCCCAGCATCAGAGTCTTTTCCAATGAGTCAACTCTTCGCATGAGGTGGCCAAAGTACTGGAGTTTCAGCTTTAGCATCATTCCTTCCAAAGAAATCCCAGGGCAGATCTCCTTCAGAATGGACTGATTGGATCTCCTTGCAGTCCAAGGGACTCTCAAGAGTCTTCTCCAACACCACAGTTCAAAAGCATCAATTCTTCGGCACTCAGCCTTCTTCACAGTCCAACTCTCACATCCATACATGACCACAGGAAAAACCATAGCCTTGACTAGACGAACCTTTGTTGGAAAAGTAATGTCTCTGCTTTTGAATATGCTATCTAGGTTGGTCATAACTTTCCTTCCAAGGAGTAAGCGTCTTTTAATTTCATGGCTGCAGTCATTATCTGTAGTGATTTTGGAGCCCAGAAAAATAAAGTCTGACACTGTTTCCACTGTTTCCCCATCTATTTCCCATGAAGTGGTGGGACTGGATGCCATGATCTTAGTTTTCTGAATGTTGAGCTTTAAGCCAACTTTTTCACTCTCCACTTTCACTTTCATCAAGAGGCTTTTGAGTTCCTCTTCACTTTCTGCCATAAGGGTGGTGTCATCTGCATATCTGAGGTTATTGATATTTTAGGAAGTAAGAATTGAGAAAATGGGAGATGATGAAGAAGAAAAGCTTTGAAAAAAACATGCTGGCTGGTTGAAAGGAGGATGGAGTTTGCCTGGTGTGAAGGAGAGAGAGTGAGAAAGAAGAGTTCAGCCTTAGCTGTTTTCTGGCTTCTCTCACGCATACCAAATCTAAAAAGGGAATTGAAAGAACCTGAATTTTGGAGTCACAGAATATTGGCTTGAACAATGTATCTTCCTGAAAACTTGGTTTCTGTATTTGTAGAAGAGATTCTACAAATAAATTCTTTATTTAATTCTTTATATATGACCTTAATGAAATAATTACATAAAAATGTTCAGTTAATTGTTACAGAAATTTTGATTTTAATATTTTGTCTGGTGGTTGAAGGAGGAATATATTTGATGTTGAGGGGGAGACATTTTTTAATAAAAGTCATACAATATAAGTAGACATATTATGAATAAAAATAATAATATTAGTATAGCTAGCATCTATCAAACTCAAGTGTCAAACATTGTAGTAAGGTTTTCACACAAATATGTCATTAATTCTCATAATAATTCTATTCTATTCCTACTGTAGAGAGGAAGAAACTGAGGTACTGGGAATTCAATTTACCTAGGGCTCTCAAGCTTAGAAGTGAGGCTCTAACCACTCACTTTCTGGCATTACCTCACCAGAGGCAACACTGAGATGAATTTACTTTTACCTAGAAAAGTTATGTTGAAAATACTTCTTGGAAAAAACATTTCTTTCTCTGAAAAACTCAGCTTCAAATGAAGGTAGTTAGTATAGTAGAATCAGAGCCCAAGTTAAAAAAAAACTGTTTTCCCCTTTTAAGTATCAAATTATAAACATTATGGTAAATCTAATTGAATACAGTTCAGGGCCTTTTTGCTTCTTTCCAATTTAGTTGTAATGAGCGTACAGCAAATTAAATCTATAAGGAAAGGAGACCTAGCCAGACCCAAAGTATGGTTTCCACAGGATATAATATAAAAACCTGTATATTTTAAAATTATGCTGTGGTTCAAAGTGTTTGAACTGTACGTAGATTTTTGACCACCAGCATTGTTGAGAAATTGCTAAGACTGCAGAAAGGGAATTGTGTGTACTGCAGAGAAATCTGGCAATTAAAGATGAAGCACATACTGAGACCCATTGCTCGGTGATTGCACAATCACAGAACAGGAAAGGAGTCCTCTCCCAAGAGACTTTCATCTTAACAGCATTTGCTGCATCTGCACCTACGCTTACATCATCTGTCTAGCCAGTGCAGATGTTCCCACCCATCAACATATTCAAAAAGAAAGAGTTAAACAGCCAGAGAGAATCCACATGATAAACAATCATTAGTGGTCTATGTGGGTAAGGAACATTCATAGTCAGAGTTTTTATTTGTTTGTTTTTGGTGTATATTGCTGATTTTCCTTCGAAACACGCCTTATTCAGTTTCAGTGGTATGCTTGTCTTCTTAGCTCTTGCCAAAAAACATTAAGCAGCAAATGTATAATAATAGCTTTGTTCTTTTGTGCCCCTGGAATGGGTCTTGGTCTTAAGTAGGAGAGCAGTGCTGGGCCCTAAAATTCTTTGATTATAGTGGCATAATTTTTCTCCCTGGCAATTTCCAGTCTGGGAAGAGTCAGCTGACAGTTAACAGCGGATGAAGTGGACTGAAAAAGTCAACAGATAACAGCAAGGTAACCCAGAGTTAAAAACAGCTGGGGTTCTCTAATGCACCTAGGCTGGAGGGGCCAAGGAAGAAGGTGATAAACTGGTGCCTGGGGTTCAGGGTCTCCTAGCAGAAGCTGGAATCATGAGGGAAGGGAGCGAGATCAAGGAAGAGATGCAGACAGAGCCAGAGATGGTTTACAGGGTAAGGAAGGAAGAGGGAAATAGCTGGCTTCATTCTTCCATCTCCTGTCACTATCTCCCATTAGCAAAAAGCCAGCAGACACGTAACCTGGTTATTACAGTCTGCAAAGGTTAGCCTCGTTTCAATGTCAAACAGCCTATGGGAAGAGTGAGGGACTGATCAGAGGATAACAAACCCAGAATTGGCAAAGGAAGTAGAAATAGACGGAAAAGGAGAGGTTTGGAATGGCTTAGATCAAAGTAGCGGCAGAGAAAATAGAATGATTTGAGGTATATTTAGATTAAAAAGAAATAAAACTTAGCATGACTTAGTGACAGATTAGGTTTGAGAATTAAGGGAAAAGAAAGTGCTGTGAACAATTTCAACCATTTTCATAGTTTGGGTTAGTTTTATAATTTCTGCAGAACGGTAAGTCTGCCACTTAAAATAATCCCTGTATGTTTAATCAAACTGTTCCTCCAGTTATTAATAAGTAAGAAAGAGTCGTCAGCAGTTGGCTAGAAGTCAGACGACAGAGAAGGAAGGAGATTGGCTGATGCCGTGGGTTGCCATGGTTATTGTTGTTGGTTATTGTCATCAGGAGGCACAGGAGAGAACAGAAAGTTATATAACCAAGGAACAGAGGATTTACAGGATAATACAGCCTCTGGATATCATTTGAGGCTGAAAAGAAGTATTGTTTTACAATATTGAATTACAAAGACCAACTCTCTGGAGAAATGAGAAGGCTACTATAGGAAGCAGTTCTGGTAATAATTGCCAGATGTGGATGTACAATATGTGAAAAATACTTTGAGAATTTCTACAATAAGCCAATTAGCCAGTCCAAATACAGGATTTTAAATCTGAACTATTAGAACAAAGATGGAGACTAAGATGTGGTGTATCAGAACAAATGTGGAGGCTATGATGTGGTATAGAGGAATTCATGAGCCAAGACATGATGACCACAGACTCATCTCATGCAGTTGCCACTGCATTTAACAGGGGACATGAGGGACCCGTAGTCACTAGGCCTGCCCTTGGCAGCTATTGCTGTAAACCATCAGCAAAGAGCTAGAAGCTTGACATCAAATGCCTCGGTTACCATTAGTTTATAAAATTTTAACTTTAGTAATAATGTAAGAAAAAGAAAAAGAGATCAATGTCATTAATAATAATCCAATTCCATAACGATAAAGTATCTCTTTGGCCCGATGAAGAAGAATTACTTAAGTGTTTACCATAGTTTCTCTTGCCTGGAGAGTCCCATGGACGGAGGAGCCTGGTGGGCTACAGTCCACGGGTCGCAAAGAGTCGGACACAACTGAGCGACTTCACTTCACTTCACTTTACCATATGTAAGGCTTTGTGCTAGTTCTTGAAAAGACTACAGAGAAATATAGGGCATGTTGTAGCACAATCACAGGATCCTTTCATTTTTAATTTTAGTAGCACAATTAATTAGATCCAGTAATGCTGAATTCCAAGCAAATTCACTTTCCTGGTACATACTGACATTTTACATATACAAAAACCTCTAAATTCATGGGGGAAATGTCCATATCAAGAACCATAAAAGGTTAATATATAAATATATACATCCCAGGATCTGAATAGATAATTATAAAGTGAACATTATCAAACTAAAATGGAATGAAAGTTTGATATAGACTACAGAGTTATGCATGCAGGTCAAGATGTATGGAAAGAGTAACATGGAAACTTACTATATGTAAAGTAGATACGCAACAGGAATTTGCCCTATGGCTCAGGAAACTCAAACAGGGGCTCTGCATCAACCTAGAGGGGTGGGATGGGGAGAGAGGGTGGGAGGGAGTTTTAAAAGGGAAGGCGATATATATATATATATATATATATATATATAGCTGATTCATGTTAAGGTTTGACAGAAAACAGCACAGTTCTGTAAAGCAATTATCCTTCAATAAAAAATAAATAAATTATAAAAAAGAAGCAACAGTTACAACTGGACATGGAAAAACAAACTGGTTCAAAATTGGGAAAGGAGTATGTCACAGGTGTATATTGTCATCCTGTTTATTTAACTTATATTCAGAGTACATCATGCAAAATGCAAGGTCGGATGAGGATCACACTTGAAAAAGATTGCTGGGAGAAATACCAATAACGTCAGATATGTAGATGACATCACCCTAATGGCAGAAAGTAAAGAGGAACTGAAGAGCCTCTTGATGAAAGTGAGAGCTATGCTATGCTATGCTAAGTCACTTCAGTCGTGTCCGACTCTGTGTGACCCCTAGACAGCAGCCCACCAGGCTTCCCCGTCCCTGGGATTCTCCAGGCAAGAACACTGGAGTGGGTTGCCATTTCCTTCTCCTTTGCATGAAAGTGAAAAGAGAAAATGAAGTCAAACAGTCGTGTCTGACTCTTAGCGACCCCATGGACTGCAGCATACCAGGCTCCTCCATCCATGGGATTTTCCAGGCAAGAGTACTGGAGTGGGGTGCCATTGCCTTCTCCATAGAAGATGGCAAAAGCTGGCTTAAAACTCAACATTCAAAAAACTGAGATCCAGTCTCATCACTTCATGGCAAATAGATGGCATCCAGTCTCATCACTTCATGGCAAATAGATGGCATCCAGTCTCATCACTTCATGGCAAATAGATGGGAAAACAATGGAAATAGTGACAGACTTTATCTTCTTGGGCTCCAAAATAACAGCAAATGGTGACTGTACCCATGAAATTAAATGATGCTCCTTGAGGAAAAAAAGCTATGACAAACCTAGACAGAGTATTAAAAAGTGGAGACATCACTTTGCCTACAAAGATCCATCTAGTCAAAGCTATGGTTTTTCCAGTAGTTAAGTATGGATGTGAGAGTTGGACTATAAAGAAAGCTGAGGGCAGAAGAAATGATGCTTTCAAACTGTGGTGCTGGAGAAGACTCTTGAGAGTCCATTGGACAGCTAGGAGATCAAACCAGTCAATCCTAAAGGCAATCAACCCTGAATATACATTGGAAGGAATGATTCTGAAACTCCAATATTTTGGCTGCCTGTTGGAAAGAGCTGACTCATTGGAAAAGACCCTGATGTTAGGAAAGAATGTAGGCAGGAGGAGAAGGAGACGACAGAGCATGAGATGGTTGGATGGCATCACTGACTCGGTTGACATGAGTTTGAGCAAGCTCCAGTAGTTGGTGATGGACAGGGAAGCCTGTTGTGTTGCAACCCATTAGGTGGCAAAGAGTCAGACACAACTAAGTGACTGAACAACAGCAACAGAGTTACTAAACAGTTTGTACCAGTTCAGTTCAGTTCAGTCGCTCAGTTGTGTCTGACTCTTTGTGACCCCATGAATCGCAGCACTCCAGGCCTCCCTGTCCATCACCAACTCTTGGAGTCTACCCAAACCCATGTCCATCAAGTCAGTGATGCCATCCAACCGTCTCATCCTCTGTCATCCCCTTCTCCTCCTGCCCTCAATCTTTGCCAGCATCAGGGTCTTTTCAAATGAGTCAACTCTTCACATCAGGTGGCCAAAGTATTGGAGTTTCAGCTTCAACATCAGTCCTTCCAATGAACACCCAGGACTGATCTCCTTTAGGATGGACTGGTTGGATCTCCTTGCAGTCCAAGGGACTGTCAAGAGTCTTCTCCAACACCACAGTTCAAAAGCATCAATTCTTCGGCACTCAGCTTTCTTTATAGTCCAACTCTCACATCCATACATGACCACTGGAAAAACCATAGCCTTGACTAGGCAGACCTTTGTTGACAAAGTAATGTCTCTGCTTTTTAATATGCTGTCTAGGTTGGTCATAACTTTCCTTCCAAGGCTGCTGCTGCTGCTAAGTCGCTTCAGTCATGTCCAACTCTGTGCCCATAGATCACAGCCCATAGATGGCATAGACGGCAGCCCACCAGACTCTGCTATCCCTGGGATTCTCCAAGCAGGAACCCTGGAGTGGGTTGCCATTTCCTTCTCCAATGCAGGATAGTGAAAAGTGAAAGTGAAGTTGCTTTGTCGTGTCCAACTCTTAGCAACCCACAGACTGCAGCCTACCAGGAATAAGCGTCTTCTAATTTCATGGCTGCAGTCACCATCTGCAGTGATTTTGGGGCCCAAAAAAATAAAGTCAGCCACTGTTTCCACTGTTTCCCCATCTATTTGCCTTGAAGTGATGGGACCAGATGCCATGATCTTAGTTTTCTGAATGTTGATCTTTAAGCCAACCTTTTCACTCTCCTCTTTCACTTTCATCAAGAGGCTCTTTAGTTCTTCTTCACTTTCTGCCATAAGGGTGGTGTCATCTGCATATCTGAGGTTATTGATATTTCTCCTGGCAATCTTGATTCCAGCTTGTGCTTCCTCCAGTCCAGCATTTCTCATGATGTACTCTGCATATAAGTTAAATAAGCAGGGTGACAATATACAAAGAAGTCCCTAAATGTCATCTTGACCTGTATACAGTCTCTGAAAACTGATAAGTAAACTATTAGGAGATATATTCTTGTACCAGAAATAAGAAAATAATGGAATGAGTAATAAAATAACAGTGTAGGAAAAAAGAACCAAGTGTTCTACATAGGAAAATAATTAAATACCACTTAGGAAACAATCAGATCAGCCAGAGCTGGGACCCTGAAGTTGTTGTTGTTCAGAAAAGCAGGATGCAAATAACTTTATAGAAAATATATGAGGGGCAAATTGACCAAATATTGAGTCTCATCAAGCAATCCCACAGTTCAGTAGTTATCCAAGAAATAGAAATCAAGATCTCAAAGAGATAGCTGAACTTCCATGTTTGTGGTAACATTACTCATTATACTCAAGATATAGAAACAAGCAAAACATCCATCAGTGGATGGATAAAGAACATGTGGTATACACATAAAATGGAATATCTTACTTTTTGAGTTAATATGTGGCAGAGAAAAATATAAAGACTACAAATGCATTTTGATATCATAGCCTTAATTCATTTTTAGATACCAGAAGTTTCACCAGCCAGTGTGTTTGCACCTTCAGTGGAAATGGCACATGAAATTGGAGGAGTATTATAAAAATAGTTTTTACTTCAGAAAACTCCTGAGTAAGTGTTAGGCTTCCTTAGAAGATTGAGCATCTAACTTTGATACCTCTAAATTTGGGTGATTGTACTGCAGAACCATAAAAGACTAACTGTGTGATTCCTTTTATAACATTGACAAGACACAACCCATTTGTCCAAAAATTCAATCTCACATCTGAGATAACCAGTGTTACCAGAAGGGCAAATGTTTATATTAATATCAAAGTTATCAAATTGTCTAGATTTTGTTTTATTCTTATTAAGTGGAATGTCTTCAAGTACCTGATTACCTTTTACAAGAATAATACATTTGAAAAATATTTTATAAAAATTCTATTTAAATTATTAATAATTCAAAATTGTATACTATGAGAAGTCTTACCTTTCAGTTACTTTTACTTCTAAGTGAGAACTTTGGATAAATAATAACCGTTATGCAATCCCATAGACTGTAGCCCGCCAAGCTCCTCTGTCCATGGAATTTTCCAGGCAAGAGTACTGAAGTGGATTACCATTTCCTACTCTAGGGGAATCTTCCAGACCCAGGGATTGAACCAATGTTTCTTGTGTCTCCTGCATCTGGCAGGCAGATTCTTTACCGCTGTGCTACCCGAGAAGCTGCACAAAGAATAACTGATAGTGGGTAATGTCAGTGACTACTAGAACTAAAAAATATAATTATTTATTGAATACTAACAACAACCCATGAATTAGGTAGTTATTACTCTCAAGTAAAGCTGATAAAATTGAGTCTTAGAAAGGATTAAGGCCCTCACTAAGGTAAACAGAGGTAGTAAGTGGAAGAGAACATAATCGTGAAGCTATTTAAGTGTCGTTGTGAATTCCTGACTTGTTAGTCAAGAATCTCATGTCAAAGTAGGGCTCCTCATTCTTGGAACTGTAAGTGGTTTGACTATTCATGAGCACTGACAAGACTCTCACATAATCTACCCTTGGTATAGGTTCATGACAAAAGAGCTTCTCTTGGAAGGTTCTTAGTGTTTCTTGCTGTGATCTGTGAGCTGAGTCACAGTTACAGAATGTCTGACAATATTGCCTAAAGGCCTTGAGGCTGGCAGAGGAAGCAGTACCTGATACTGAGCTTAAAAGTTACAACAGATTTTACACTGGATTATGATCCAGACTGAAAGAGGATCTGGAAGTTAGTTCTTTGGGGGTACTTTATAAGGAAAAGTCTCTAGCGATAAATGGAAGATAACCTCTGAAAAATACTCCAGAGAATGGCGATTATTTGGGAGAATCTGACTTATGCTATTTGTGACCCTGTATTTCAGTAAGTATCTTGGTATCTTGTCTTCAGAAGACCTGGGTTCCATCCCTGGCTTGGGAAGATCCCCTGGAGAAGGGAAAGGCTACCCACTCCAGTATTCTGGCCTGGAGAATTCCATGGACCGTATATCATCCATGGGGTCACAAAGAGTCAGACATGACTGAACAACTTTCACTTTTACTTTTGTCTTCAGAGGTAGGAGAGATGACCACTTGTCTAGGATGCTTTTTCTGATAGAGGTGATTGTCTCAGATCTTAAGGATTGTAAGAATTAAGCAAACTATCCTGCACATTTTTACAGTATTCTACACAGGACACATGTATGTTTGTATGTAAAGAATAGAAGATATCAAATATCTACTGTGTTCCAGGTACTGAGCTAAACATTTTCTTATAATTATCTGACAGTCTCACAATTGAGCTTGTGGGTTTTGTCAGATCCACAGTAGTGCACAAAAACAATGATTGGGTTACATTAAAGTGGTTACAGGGAATTAAAAGATTTGTGACTTGCAATAAACTGTGGGAGAAAAAGTATGAATGTTACAAGTTTTATGAAAACTAAGTCTTTATAAAGGCAATTTTTCTTTCTCTAGCCAACGTATAGCTTAAGTTAGATTTAGAGGATTAACCCTGATATTTTCCTTAAGGAATGTTTTTTTTCTTTTTTTTTCCTTTTTTTTTCTGAGCTGGACTCCCCCACGGTGAGGTGGCAGTTTAAATTTAAAAAGATTAAATAACTCAGAAACTTCATCTCAACCTACTTAATTTCCTAGGATTCCTGGCCTGAACACTAAGCAGTTTTGTAAATATACAACAACCTGAGATCATGGGAGGATTTAAAGCTATTTTTCAGCAGTTAATAAAGTGGGAAAAGACCAGGACTTGGGCTCAGAAGATCCAAAGTTGTCTTGGCTTGAACATAATTTGTGAGTTTGGTCAAAATTCTTCCTTTTTCCAGATCTCAATTTACCTATGTTTATCTGAGGAGATTGATTATTATATCGATCACGACTCTTTTAGAAGCAAATGTCAGAAATTCAAGTCAAAGTGCATAAAGAAAATAAGACAATTATCAGTGCACTTAACTGAAAAGTCCAGAGTTACAGCTAGGTCTAGGTCTGGCTAGATCTAGGGGCTGGAATTATGCTGTCCGGCTGTTTTTCTACTTACTGCCCCCAGCCTACTTCATAGAGTTGACTTTTCTGTTTGTTTATTTTTGGCTCTAGACTTTTCTCTTTTAATCTAGCAACTTCTAAAGAAAGAGTTTTTCCTTTCCTAATAATAATTACAGTAAAAGAATGGAGTCTCTTTAGTCCACTTGGTTTGTGTGCTCTGCCTTAAATGGACCACAATTTATTGGTTTAATTAAGTTGATTACTCATTTATTATTTGAACTTTAAAATGAGACAGTTACTATGGGGCTTTAGATATCTGTGATAAAATGTGAACAAACTTAAAATATATAACTATATAAATACCCTGCCTCCATAAATAGAGTGGGACAAAGCAGGACAAGGAAAGAGAGTGATAGGGTCTATTTTGCATATAGTGATCAGACAGGTCTTTTCTGATATGGTGATATTTGTGATTCTTCTGGGAAAAAAGTGATGCTGGGAGAAAACGAATCAAGAAACTTACTGTGCCCTGGGAATAGCAAGGGGACTAGGGTGGTTGGAGCAGGATGATTTAGGAGGAAAGTGGCAGTATGAGGATAGGAAGGTATTGCCAGGTTTTATTCTTAGTTAGACATTCTGGAAGACTGATAACAGTAGAGACACAAGAGAATTACCCAACTTATATCTTTAAAGGATCGCTCCTGTTACTATTTGAGAATAAACTCTGGTACACAGGACTGGAATGTAGGGACTTACTAGTTTTGGTAGAAGATGATTGTGATTTAAGCTACAGTAGCAGGTGGAAAGAAATGGTAAGATTCAGGATGAATTTTGAAGGTAACAGGGTTCACCGATGGATTTAAAAAAATCTTCCTTTAATTGGGAGACCAAGAATCATGAATATTATTCATCAGACTTGCTCATCTTCCTTGGCATGTAATGTAGGTATGAGATTGGATATACTTCTTTAAGTGCTTCTTGAATATTTTTCTATATTCTATGATAACATTCATAATGATATTTACAACTCTGTTACGGATGTGGAATATATTGTTGTTTCTCTCCCCCACTGGGAGTGGGTAGTAGGGCAGACGATTTGAACCACACCTACTTAGAGTCATGTAGGTTATTCTCTGAAACTAGACATCATGCTGATACTAAGGGAGAGCAAATGTTGGACACACACAGAAATCACAGAAGATTTCTAGTATAAAAGATGTTTAGTGTAAACTTTTCTTAAACTCTAGGGCTTATACCATATCTTTCCATTAATTCTCAGAAAAAAGTTGTTTTAATTTTTATTGATAGTGAAGCATTTCCTCAAATTTCTGAATCTGAAATTTGAATCCTTGCATGTGCCTCATCTCTATTACACTTTCTCTTCCACTTTTGCTTCAAGTAAACTGAGTCACTTTCTATAACTTAGACATTTTGTTCCCTGCATTGTTTTATCCCAACACCTCTGACACCCTTGTCTCTACTGGGAATGCCAGTGCTTCTTTTGTCCACTTGGTAGATTCTGGATTCCTTAATGTTTCCCGCTCTGTCAACTTTCTCAGCCTCTCTACAGCTCCTCCCTCCTCTGGGCTCCCCTTAGCACTTCAATATCAATCGTCTCACCTCTATTCTACATGGTCATATTATCCACGTGCATTAGTTTCTCAAGGATATAGATCTCAGGTTGACATTGCTGAATCACAGTGGAAGGATCAGCTTTTACTAGATATTTTAAAATTGGTTCTTTAAAGTGATTTAGCAATTTACTCTTTTAAATGAGGGTGAGAACCCCTTTGTTCATATCCAAGCCAAATCTTGGCATGTAGATTTTAAGACTTTTTCCAATCCAAAGAATATGAAACGAATGATTTTCCCCTTGAGTGGTCATTCAAGGTTTTCTGACAAACCTGATTTGTATCCTATTTGACTTATGTTTCTTTCTTTCTTTATTTTTTTCCCATTATTTCTGTTTTTAAGGTCCCTGTGTGTAGGCACTGCCTACAGGAGGCATCATTCATGTAAACTACCATGGTTACAGTTCAGGTTTCTGCAAAAAGTTGGCCCTGAGCAAAGACAGTGTTTTACTTATCTCTCTATACCAGTTCTGTTTAGGTCAGGATTTGGCATATACTAGGCACTAAATGGCACCCCACTCCAGTACTCTTGCCTGGAAAATCCCATAGACGGAGGAGCCTGGTAGGCTGCAGTCCATGGGGTCACTAAGAGTCAGACATGACTGAGCGACTTTCACTTTCAGTTTTCACTTTCATGCATTGGAGAAGGAAATGGCAACCCACTCCAGTGTTCTTGCCTGGAGAATCCCAGGGATGGGGGAGCCTGGTGGGCTGCTGTCTATGAGGTCACACAGAGTCGGACATGACTGAAGTGACTTAGCAGCAGCAGCAGCAGGCGCTAAATAAATGTTGAATTGAATACAGAATAGTTTCACTGAACATTTGGGCAAAATTACTTCGCTTCCAACAAAATATGTAGTAATGTGACTACATCTAGACATTATTTTTATTGTATCTATTTTTTCTGTTTTATTTATTTATTTTTAAAGCACATTATCAGAAGATGTGCTTGTCTGTATGATGTGTTGAGCTTTCCAGGTCACGCTAGCGGTAAAGAACCCACCTGCCATTGCAGGAGGCAGAGGGGTTTGATCCCTTGGTGGGAAGATCCCCTGGAGGAGGTCAGGGCAACCCATTCCAGTATTCTTGCCTGAAGAATCCCATGGACAGAGTAGCCTGACAGGCTACAGTCCATAAAGTTGCACAGTCAGACATAAATGAAGAGACTTACCATGCACACATGTATGATGCATTATAATAACCTGCCTTCTTAATTCTATAATATGGAGCTCTCAATGCTGAGTCTGTATATTATTCTGGAAGACAAACACTGAGATAGGTACATATATGAAATCAGAGACTCTACCCAATCAACTGTGTACTTGAAATTGTCAAGATTAAGATTTTCATTTTCCCAGAAGAATTATGCTTGAGAATCATAGTCTTTTACATTTTTTTTTGTATTTTTAGTTTACAAAGAACATTCATGTATATTTATGGATAGTGTATCTAATTGGATAGTGTATCTAATCCAAGTTTAGTGTATTGGATATGCTAAAATGAAAAAGGTTAAGGGGGACTCATATTACTGAGCCTAAGAGATGTTAAAGATGCTTACTCCTTGGAAGGAAAGTTATGACCAGCCTAGACAGCATATTAAAAAGCAGAGACATCACTTTGCCAACAAAGGTCCATCTAGTCAAGGCTATGGTTTTTCCAGTGGTCATGTATGGATGTGAGAGTTGGACTGTAAAGAAAGCTGAGCGCCAAAGAATTGATGCTTTTAAACTATGGTGTTGGAGAAGACTCTTGGCAGTCCCTTGGACTGCAAGGAGATCCAACCAGTCCATCCTAAAGGAGATCAGTCCTGGGTGTTCATTGGAAGGACTGATGTTGAAGCTGAAACTCCAATACTTTGGCCACCTGATGTGAAGAGCTGATTCATTTGAAAAGACCCTGATGCTGGGAGGGATTGGGGGCAGGAGGAGAAGGGGACAACAGAGGATGAGATTGTTGGATGGCACCACCTACTCAATGGACATGAGTTTGCGTGGACTCTGGGAGTTGGTGATGGGCAGGGAGGCCTGGTGTGCTGCGGTTCATGGGGTTGCAAAGAGTCAGATACGACTGAGTGACTGAACTGGACTGAACTGAAGAGATGTTAGCAACTTGGTCAGGGTGATGTAGTTAATGAGGCATGCAAAATCTGATTTTCATGGGCAACAGTGTGCCTATCTGTGAAAATAAATATCCTGACTTCACTTGTTGCTGGATGTGACCATAGAAACATCACTTTATCCAGTGAGACATAAAAATGGAAATTGGATTTATTTGTTTTACAGCATATTTCTTTATTATCTTTTCTAATGCACTATTTGCTACAATCCAAAGAATATATATGCAATATATGTAAGTTTTAAAGAATAATGATTATGTAATGAAACCACTTACTATGTAATTCAAAGATTAGAGTATAACCAACAACCTCCAATTACCTTTAAGTTCTTCATCCATCCCACTGCTTGTCTTCTTCCAGAAGTAACATTATATTGAATTTTGTGTTTATCACTTCTGGTTTTCTTTTTCCATAGTTTTCTTCTTAGATATAATGCCTTAACAATATATTATTTAGTTTTTCTAGCTTTAATTTTTATAAAAATAATGTTATGCTTAATGTGTTTTTCTGAGACTTTCACTCAAAATCATTTTTAAAACATTCATTTTACGTGTAACTATATTCTATTAATTTTACAGTTATAAGATATTCCAGCATTTGAATACACCAGATTATTTACCATTCCCCCACCAACAGACATTTGAGATGATTCCATTGTTCTCAGTTGTTTTCCTTGTATGTGTGTAAGAGTTTCTCCAGTAGTGAATTTTTATATGAATTTGGATGTTTACAGGATAATGCATTATTTCAAAATTTGTTGGAGAAATTGAAAGAAACCCATCACCATTGATACCCATTCCCTTCAACACTGGTATTATCAGACTTCTTGCTGCTGCTACTGCTGCTAAGTCGGTTCAGTCATGTCCGACTCTGTGCGACCCCATAGACGGCAGCCCACCAGACTCCCCCGTCCCTGGGATTCTCCAGGCAAGAACACTGGAGTGGGTTGCCATTTCCTTCTCCAATGCATAAAAGTGAAAAATGAAAGTGAAGTCACTCAGTCGTGTCCGACTCTTAGCGACCCCGTGGACTGCAGCCTACCAGGCTCCTCCGTCCATGGATTTTCCAGGCAAGAGTACTGGAGTGGGGTGCCATTGCCTTCTCTTATCAGACTTCTTAAATGTTGCCAATCTAGGAAATATGGTTGGGTCTAAATTTACATTTTTATTAATTTTATTAACAATCTTTTATTATTAAGATCATTAATAAGATTAAGCATATTTTCATACTTTTAATGACATTGTAATATTTATCTTTTTGAAATGACTTTGCATGAGTTTTGCTTATTTTTCTATTAGGTTGTAGTTTTTGATTGATTTATTGGAGTTCTTTTTATATTCTTTATATTAAATCCTTGCTTATCCTGGTTATCTCCTCCTGGTTATAGATTGTCTTTTCATATTTTTATTATGTCTTTGATGAACAGATGTTCTTCATTTTAAAGTAGTTATATACATCCTTTTTAAAAAATATGGTTTGTTTGTGTTTTATCTAATAAGAAAAATTGCTGTAATTCACCCCCATGTGGATAGCATTTCCCTACAACATATTATTGAAGAATCTCTCATTTCTTCACTGATCTGCTATACCTCCATGTCTTATATCACAGTTCAGTTTTTTATATGCTTGGACTGTATTGAACTATTAATCCCATTATTCCTATCCCACTAGTCAGTTGCTCCTTGTAGTGGGGATTTCTGAGAAAGTTTTGGTTTTCTAATATGTTTGCTATTGTTTCTGCTTTCTTCCTCTTTTTCTTCTTCATCTGTGTATGTTGAATAAGGTAATAAGGATGAAAGAAGAGAGGCATCCTTGAAGCCATAAAGTAGCTATGAGAATGGAAGCTGCGTGCTAAGAATGATAAAGAAGACAGAATATGCATGGTTATTTGGCTATATTACATATTCCTCATGCCATCCATGGATTATCTACTTCTGGATGACTTGTTACATGAGATGAACAAAACTCTATTTGGTTAACTCTCTGTATTTTTATGTGAAATCCAGGAGGTGCACTATTTATATTTCTCTTCAAATAGGAATTTGCCATAGTGGAAACAGTTTGCAAACAGCTTTCAGCTGCAGTGCCATTGGGATCTGCTGCATCCTTCCAGTTGAAGCCACACTCTTGCTGGACAGCTCTCAGATGAAGACTGAGTGCAGCAGGGGTACTAGAGCCTGGCCATTTCTGCCCAGTTCAGGACTCTTCTATGGGCTTCCTTTAAACCACAGCTCTCCATGGGCTGGCTCCAAGGCTTTCTCAAAGCTACACAGCAGGTTGAGGCTTTTCCTACAGAATTTCCCCTTAATCTACTCTTTTGCAGGTGTTAGACCAGGCTGTGTCAACTAGTTATGGTCCATGGACCAAATTTGGACCACAGCCTTTTTTTTTTTTTTTTAATTTCTATGGTCTATAAGCAAAGAATAGTTTTTGCATTGTAGACAGTTAAAAAAAGAAAAAATAAGGAAGAATATGTGACAGAGACTATATGTATCCCATAAAGCCTAAAATATTTACTATCTGGATTGCCTGCCCCTGTAAAGGCTTTCCTGTCTTTTCCTGCTTTCTTTACCCTTTCCAACAGGAATTAACATTCCATCTCTTGCAATACTAACTCCATCTTGACATCTTGCTCCCCAGAATACTTACACTGAAACAATTAGCCTTTGCTACTATATGAAATTATTAAAATGTAACCATTAAAAAGATTAGTAAAGGGCAGAATTGGGACCAAAATCCAGGGCAGTCCTATGATTCTAATACACCAGACTTCCATGAGGATACTTTTGAGAATACTAGAATGAAATATTTGGAAGGTAATAACAGATTCAATAATAGGTAAAATAGATGTGATTTCTACTTTTATTGACTTTTTAACCTAGTGATTATAGGTATCAACTTAAGTGTCGACAGTTTGGGGCATATTTTCAACTTGTGAAGTCATATGAAAATAATGATTGATTACACTCTTCTTTTTAAAGTCCTTTCTTCATTTTAGAGTTCCACACCCCTGCCTTCTCCCACTGCCTCCTGATCATCTCTACTTGAATGCGCAATAGGCATCATAAACTTAACATGTCCAAAATAAAACTTCTGATATTCTCTTCCAAATCTACTTTCCTGCAGCCTCCCATCTCTGATTTTTAGCGGCTCCATCCTATCAACTGCCTGGGCCAAAAATCTTGGAGTCATTTTTAACTCTTATTTTAACTTGCCATCTCACATTCAGTCAATTAGCAAAACCAGCTGGCTCTACTTTCAAATATTATCCAGATTATAATCACTTCTTACTACATGGCTATCACCAAGCCCTATCTTGCAGGATTATTGGTAATAACTTTCTATCTGAACTCATGCTTTTCTCCTTACCCTCATATAGTCTATTCTCAACACAATAGAAAAAAAGATACATCTTATTTTAGATTTCATGTCTTCTCTGCTCAAAACCTAACATTATCCTTTCCTTTTATTTAATGACAGATGAAGTCCTTACAGAAGTCCACCATGCCCTATAGTTTAAATTCCCCTTCCCTTCAAGCCTTCGTCTCCTATCAGTCTCTTCCTAGCTTGAAGCATTCAAACTACACTGGTGTCCTTACTCTTTCATCCCTGGTAGCTCAACTGGTAAAGAATTTGCCTGTAATGAGGGAGGCCTGGGTTCAATCCCTGGGTTGGGAAGATCCCTTTGAGGAGGGCATGGCAACCCACCCCAGTATTCTTGCCTGGAGAATCCCCATGGACAGAGGAGCCTGGCCAGCTGCAGTCCATGGGGTCACAAAGAGTTGGAAACAACTGGGTGAGTAAGAACAGCACCACTTTAGAGCATTCAAATGGAAAGATCTTTCCCCTATATAGTTGATTTTTTTCTTATTCTCCTATATATTGTTTCTTAAAAATAACCTTTTCATTGAGGACTTCCATGACTTTAATTATTTTATTTCAAAAGGATTTATTGGAGTATAGTTGCTTTACAATGTTGTGCTTCTGCTCTATAGAAAAGTGAATCATCTATACATATACATATGTCCCCTCTTGTAGATTTCCTTCCCATTTAGGTCACCACAGAGCATTGAATAGAGCTCCTTGTGCTATACAGTAGGCTCCCATTAGTTATCTATTTTACACATAATAGTGTACATACTAGTAGTGAGTAGCATGGCAACCCACTCCAGTATTCTTGCCTGGAGAATCCTATGGACAGAGGAGCCGGATGGGCTACAGTCCATAGGGTTGCAAAGAGTCGGACACAACTGCAGGGACTTAGCACTGTGTATATATGTCAATCCCAATCTTCCAATTCATCCCACTTCCTCTTCCTTCCTTGGTGTCCATAAATTTGTTCTCTACATCTGTGTTTCTATTTCAGTTTTGCAAATAAGTTAATCTGTATCATTTTTACAAATTCCACATATAAGTGATTTTACACAGTATTTGTTTTTCTCTTTCTGACTTATTTCACTCTGCATGGCAGTCTCTAGGTCTATCCATGTCTCTGAAAATGGCACTGTTTTGTTCCTTCTAATAACTGAGTGATATTCCACTGTATGTATGTATCACATCTTCTTTATCCATTCCTCTTCTGATGAGATTTTTAGGTTACTTCCATGTTCTGGCTATTGTAACTAGTGCTGCAGGGAACACTGGGGTGCATGTGTCCTTTAGAATTATGGTTTTCTCTGGGTATATGCCCAGAGTGGGATTGCTGGGCTATATGATAGTTCTAGTTTTAGTTTTTTTAGGAACCTCCATACTGTTCTCCACTGTTCTCCACAAAGGCAGTTCCGATTTACATTCCCACCAACAGGATAGGAGTGTTCCCCTTCCTTCCACACCCTCTTCAGCATTTATTATTTCTAGACTTTTTGATCACAGTCATTCTGACCAGTGTGAGGTGATACCTCACTGTAGTTTTGATTTGCATTTCTCTAATAATTAGTGATGTTGAGCATCTTTTCTTGTGTTTGTTGGCCATCTGTATGTCTTCTTTGGAGAAATTTCTATTAAGGTCTTCTTGTCCATTTATTCATTGGGTTGTTTGTTTTTCTGATATTAAGCTGCATGAGCCCTCTGAATATTTGTAACTCTTGTCCAAGCCTCCCAGTTCTTGCCTACTTTAGTTCTTATCTATATAGTTTATTACCATTTCTTATGCCATATGTTTATCATGTTTATCTTATTGTCTGTATTCCCCATATAGAATGTATGTTCTAGAAGTGAAGGTTTTTTTGTCTATTTTATTCATGGTTGGTTACTTTGTACAAATCCAGGTGCACTGTTTCTTTTGTGGCAGAAAATACTTGGCTTCTTAAAAATATTATCAGAATGAGTGAATGAATGTTTATGAATTCTGAATGGTAACAGTATATTACCACACACTTGAATGGAAGAAGAAAAAGAAACCAAAATTATTTTTATTTTGTGATACTATGAAAACAGTGAAACGATAACAACCTCCAAAGCTTATCTTTGGGAAAGAAAATATGATTAGAGAAGATTGCATTAAATTATTAATAATTTTGCTTTTGAGTAGCACAGCACAGTATGGCTATTACAATATTTAAGATAATTATTTCTACCTTTCTATATTTTTCTACTTTATTATTAGTATTAGTTTTAATTTGTATTAGTTTTAATTTTATTATCAAGAAAAATAAATATTGTAGTGAAAATAATCCTCAAAAATAAATTCCTTTGTCCTCGCTCTATTAGAGGTCATTTTTCTACTTGTATTCCATTCTCATCTAGAAGGAAATGTTCTCTGCTACCCCTGACCCTTGTTTCAGATCTCTCTTAGGTTATTGGATTTTTTTTTTTAATTAAGCAGCATCAGTAGCTACCTGAGGAAACCACAACATTAATGGAAACAGGAAACTTAATAGACAAAATGATTAAAAGAAGAAAATGCCCCTTTGGGAGAAGAAAGTACTCTAGTTCAGGTCATCTCATTTAAGAAATATTTGTGCAGTTTTCAAAGTTTCTTTCTGCAATTGGTTTGTGTGTGTGTTTACTTTTTTCTTTTGGGGGAAACAGACAATCAGAACAATAAGTTAAAGAAATTATGACATAAATGAAACCACAGAAATGTTATACAATTAAAAATAAATGTAGCAAGATTATGCTTTGGCTAAGGACTTTTCTAAAATTTTCATATAACAAAGGAAAATAACTCAGTGATTATAATACAATAAACACTTACCTCCTTGAACTAATATTATTTGTTAAGCAGAAGGCTTTCTTTAAATGAGAATTTGCTTTGCATTAATGACTATTACATGAGTTTGAGTGAACTCTGGGAGTTGGTGATGGACAGGGAGGCCTGGCGTGCTGTGATTCATGGGGTCACAAAGAGTCGAACATGACTGAGCAAATGAACTGAATGATTATTATGGTGAGTGATTTAAAAATAATAGAAAATGACAAGAAAGAAGGTTATTTACCAAAGAAATATGACAATAGCTTCTGAAGACTACCTCCTTTTAACTCCTTCCCTTCTTAAGTGAGAAGAACCTCTTGGGGTCTTGGGGACAGGTACAGGTCCTTCCCCATACCCTCTGCTTTAGCTCCACTCTGAAGTACCTAGTTTTTGATGTGATTTCCAGAGTTGTTTTGCAGATGAGAAAATCCCTCACCGAATAGAAAATGTTAATTACTCGATGACCAAGAGGACATAACCCAAGGCCTCCTGAAGCCTAGAGACTGTCAATATTAACCTCTATTACACCACCCTGTTACCTCACCATCAGCCAATCAGAGAATTGTGTACAAGCTAATCACATACCCTGTGACCCCTATTCCCTCATCTGGCTTTTAAAAGTGCTTTGCTGAAACCCTTCAGGGAACTCGGGGTTTTTAGGACAGGAGTCACCCTTGCATGGCCCTACAATAAAACATTCTCTGCTCCAAACTCTGATGTTTCAGCTTGTTTGGCCTTACTGAACTTGCACTAATACTCTCACCAGAACAAACAAAAAACACCTAGAATCATGAAATAGAAACATGACCTGAGAGAAAAGGTAAATGTACAACATTGTCGTCTACATGTGTGTTTACACAGAAAATTTTTTGAGCACACTTGGCCTTGAGAGATGACATAGCCCAGTGGTTTGCAATTCAGAATGTGCATTAGAATACCCTGGGAAACTCATACCTAATACACATTTCTCAGAAATTCTGATTCCCTTAATCTGGGTTTAAGTCCTTGGAAGTCAGAGGTTTCAGAAACCTCCAATGGTCAAAAGCTTCCACGTTGTTATGGTAAGAACCACTGAGTGGGGCCAATCTCTTCCTTTTACAAATGAATAGTGAATAGAGAGCTCTATGCTCACTGAGGCTGATCACTGGCAGAACCAGTGCTAGATTTCAAGTTCACTTTTCTTCCCACTTAACACTTTTTACCCTGCTGGGGCCTAGGAAAGAGTCTTATTTATTTCCGATACCTTTTAGCCTTGTCTGCATTTAATTGCACTAGTCTATGGTAGGTGTTTAATAAATGTTAGTTGAATAAATCCATATCTCTTGCTAATTGTTGATATTAGCCATATGGGAAAAACCTGTCAGTGGAAGATGAATATTCAAAATACCATGAGTTCCCCACAGTTTCAGAGCATTGAGAATGTTTCTCATTGTGTTTTTAAATCCAACAAGCTGTCCTTACATAACCCTGGAAACTGCAGTGACTTCTGCCAGTTTCCATGGTACCAGCTAATTGTAGAGATTTTAGGGCAGGTTGGGGATGCTGCTGCTGCTGCTAAGTCGCTTCAGTCGTGTCCGACTCTGTGTGACCCCATAGATGGCAGCCCACCAGGCCCCACCGTCCCTGGGATTCTCCAGGCAAGAACACTGGAGTGGGTTGCCATTTCCTCCTCCAATGCATGAAAGTGAAAAGTGAAAGTGAAGTCACCCAGTCCTGTCTGACTCTTAGCGACCCCACGGACTGCAGCCTACCAGGCTCCTCCATCCATACCTAAGGGTATATCTGGGGTTGGAAAGGAGACTACAGAAATCTTAACACCTGAGCCACACTCAAAAAGAAGGAAAAAAATAAAAAATCCATTACCAGATTTTACTAGGACCAACAGCAGGCTTTCAAATGTGGGAATATGGGGATGGCATGGAGTTTTTCCTGGACTTAGACACAGATCCACATAGAAAGTACTAGTTGATGAGGAGGAGAGACAGCTTGGTTTGCAGGACAGTGGCATCCAGAAAGAGCCTACACAGGGGTGGTGTCTACTTGGTATGATTGACAACCCAGCTTTTCTCTTCAGAGTTCTTATCAGCACTTAGGGATTTTATTTCCTCTCAAATTTCATGGGCCTGGACCCATCCAGGAGGATTTCAATTCTGTAGAAAGAGTGGAGATCTGACACATCTGAGTAATTTAAAGAGACTGACAATAATCTTTATCTCTCACCCTTAAGGCTAACGTCCCCATAGAGCTCCACAGAGAGCTCAATCTTATGTTTACTAGCCTGTGTCTGTACTATGTAAATTGCTTAAGAAGTGGTTACAACTAAGGCTGTATCAATCATTGATATTTTTAGATAATAAGTGAATAAGTTTCATCACTTGTTTTCCTAAAAAGTAGTTTTGGTAATGCGTGTGTGGTCATGTGCTCAATCCTACCCAACTCTTTGCAGCCCCATGGTCTGTAGTCCGACAGACTTCTCTGTCCATGGGATTTCCCAGGCAAGTATACTGGAGTGGGTTGCTATTTTCACCTCCAAGGGATCTACCTAGCCCAGAGATTGAACCTACATCTTCTGCATTTCCTTCATCGGCAGGCAGATTCTTTACCATTGTACCACTTGGTAATTATTACAAAAACAATAATGGATTTCTAGCTTTCACTCTGCCAACTTGTAGGAAACACGACAACTTAGGTTTTCACAGTGCTTTACAGTTGACTACTTTATCACTTAGTCATTTATTGTAGTCTGTCTCCTTTCTATGGATGAGAGAAATGAAGTTATCTCTCCTGACATTCTCTTCTATCATCACCCTCGATGAGGAAGAAGCACAGTGGAGAGCAATAGGGCATCCCAGTGGGCGGAGTTACTCAAATCCTTGACAACTGGCCCAGAGGCACCATGGCTATTTCCCAGGAATACATGGTAAGTTGGATCCTATCCTGAGCCATCTTGTCTTCCATGCAAGGCAATCTTGAAATAAATGATTAAAAAAAATAATAAACTGACTAAAGATTTATATTAAAAAAAAACAATTTATTGAAACAGAGTAATGCTTTATACACATTCCCATTACAAACCCCTGAAATATCTATCCGTTTCCAAGTAGGGTAGCAGAGTACAAAAATATCAAAGTCAGACAGATTCTGGTGTCACAATTCTGTTGCCCATTTTGTACTATGGATATCTTTTCAGAGTTTACCAACTAGTAATCACATGTATTAATATTTGCCCATCAGTAGGATCTATGAAGGTAGCCGAGATTCTTTGAATTACACATTCTAGGAGCACAGACTTTCAGGTTTGGAAGACACACTAAAATTTACTAGGTTCAAGTACTATGATTCAATCCTTTGGATAACTTCCCCTAGGTGGTTTCACTATGAGTTATATTTCTAAACTACCTATCCTAGCCATGTTAGCTGCCAGCTAGTAGCAATACCTCTGATGACATCACTTAACCAATATCTATCTTGTATACCCTTACAAGTTATTAAAACTCAAAAATCTTCCATTCTTTGGTCAACACTTACACTTCCGTTTTACCCATTACATCTGCAAACTTGTTCTAGGCCAAGTCTGCATTCCAGAAAGGAGAAAATCTTAGCCACACAAAAAGCATCAGGCCACCTTGATCAAAGAAAACTAAGACTTCCTTTAAGTTTTTTTCACTTAGCAAGCTGAAATTCATTTGTCTCCTCACTTATGAGGTTGGTTAAGACAGGAAATCAATTTCTCAAAATTTCTCTTTTCAGTCATTTGAAAAATAGTCTAAAATCTATGTGCTTAAATTCTTTAATTCTTTCCCCAGTACAATACTTTTCATCTTACAAAATCACATTTACATGTATCCTGTCTCACTGGATCCCCTCAATAGCCCTGTGAGGTAGGCAGGTCAGGCATTACAATCCTCTCTTTAGAAATGAAGCAATAAATCTAGGGCAACCTGTGCCTTGCCCAAACTCACACTGTAATTGATAGCACCAAGACTCATCAAGTCTCCAGACACGGAAGTCAACACCCTTTCCATTACAACATCTTGCTGAAGTGAAGGAGTTATTTACCACAAACTGGAAAACTAAGAGCAATTGTTAAAATGGAACAGAGTGCCAACAAAATGGTGGCCACAGCTGAAAGGAAGGTACAGGCCTGAGGAGAGAGGAAGGTGCCTAACCACGAGAAGGCCTGTGTGTAGGTTTGGTTCAACGACTTCTTAACAGCCAATTTAGCAAACAGAAACACTACTTAGGCATATTTCATGTTCAAAGAATGAGCATAATATCAACTAATTAATACTTACACCACTCTACCAGCTGGTTAAGTATCATTATCTCAATTTGACAGATGGGAAAAGAGGAGAAAGATTAAGTGACTTGCCTATAAGCTACAGAGAGAATATTTGTCATCAGAGTATCACTATAGAAATTCGAGTACTTCATTCAAACAGTCTGTTCCTCTCTGGGAAGAGGTAAGCTATACAAGAAAACAATACAGTTAAGGAAGGGGACAAGAATAAGGTAGTTTGGGAGGGCATATAACTGACTAAGTAGCTCAAAAAATTTAATCAATAGAACTGCGTTACGATACTTGGAAAAGCAGCACACAGCTCCTCAATGGGACAAATATTTTCAAAGCAAATAAGCGTGTTAGAGGTCAGGGTACAGGAGGCGTATGGGAAGGTCAACAGGAACATATCATCTAGTCATACACAGAAAGACTTGCTCCCAAAGTTCCGGTCTGCAAGAGACTCTTATTGACTTCAGGAATTAAACTATAGGCATATAAAATATGTTATCAGATTCAAGAGTTAAGCTCAACCTCACAAAAAACAAAGGCATGAAGAATGACTGAATGCTGAAAAAGCAAGTGCTAAAAGGTCATGGTAATAAAAAAATATGATACAAACATTTAAAGAGGGCACATGTGAAGAACTGAAATAATTCATACTTGGTAAAGCAGGTCAGGTCTTCTGTGAAAGACAGTAAAAGCTGATGAAGGAGGGTAAATGATATTTGACCTATTATGTATGTATACATAAAGAAAGAAGAATTTGAAAAATAGCAAATAAAATGACTTAATCAAGAATTAAATAATTTTTTTCACTTTTTAGATATATTTTAAGAATGCTGGTACCAATACAATGAGAATAAGAATTCTTACTATTTTTTTTATAGAAAAAACATGTTTATGTACATATCTATATATATTTAAGGAATGCTCTCTCCCCTCATTTGAGATGATTACTCAGTGGGAAGCAGTAATACAAATGGAAAAGTCTTCCCTTCTGTGTTGAGGAAAGGAGACAAGGCTAAGTCATTTTTAGCAATGGATATTTTAAAAAAATATGTTTTTTGTTGTAATACCACAGTTCAGACTACAAGAGTCAAAAGCTAAGATCTTAATGTCAATGCCAGTATTTCAATGTCCATTTCTTGTTGGTTCCAACAGGATTGTCCGCTTTCGCTTCTATGTCACACATAGTCTTTCCCACTGGAAGGTGCTGGCTTGGGATAGGGCCTGGGTGTTGGGTAAGATGTTGTTTTCCTCGGACAGGAGCAGCACAGCAGGGCGCCTCCCAGAAGGCAGAGAGAAGCAGCAGCCCAGCCAATGAAGAGAGCCTGACCAAATTCATACCTAAAAAAAAAAAAGGTGATTCATTTGCTTAATCAATGAACCATTGGAAACTTCTCTAATGTAATTAAAGAATGAAATCAATATCACACTCAGATTGTTTTCCACTGGAAAAAAATCCCCTGTGATCCCTTTAAGTTTTATGAAGTACTTTAAGGTTTGTGGACACACACACGAGAACGTTCACATTGCAGTTGTTGACAATTTGCAACAGTAGATCAGGCAATGTGGCATGTAACACCGGGTTAATTATGCAAATATTTCCAAAGACTTTTCCATGTGCAGGAGACTTTTAAAGTATGCTACATACCTTAAAAGTCAGGTTTGGAATATGGTTCCTAGGCTAAAACAACAAGTCATGCTATCACCAAGTAACAACAGTATTCTATAAAAAATAAAAAAAACTGCCAGAGTGTTTTGGAGACTATTAGACTTTTCAACAGTTAACCCCTGATAAACACTAAAATCTGATCTATGATTTTGCGGAAAAAACTCCTAAACAACCCATAGATTGTTCTAGATTAAGTTGATCCAGGTGGATGTATTAAGCCATACTTCTGGGAGAAGATCTGTGACCGACGGTCGACAATAAGGAAAGAGAAGGGTCGGATCTAGAATGATAAGGCCTGAGTTTGAATCCTGATGCAAACTCTCAGCGGCTGAATTGTGGGTCATGAACTCTATGTGTCAACCTCAGAGGCTGCTTCTCTTAAAGCCCAATGATCCCATCTTCCTCACTGTACTGCTTTTAGGATCATGTGAGACAGTGTAAGTAAGCATACAGTGCCTGGCAATTTATAAAGTGCTTTCATATCCATTACTGGTAAACTTTTAGCCTATTGACCTCCAGCAGTTTCTGTCCCTACTTTGTAGTCTTATGGGATAGGTTCCAACAACATCCTGGCAGTATCTGTTTTCTTATACATGGGTGACTATAAACAAAGAAGCACACCTTATCTCTCCACCACTAGCATTTTTCATCCATTCATCTTAGCACTCAACAAACAATAATTACATCTTAACATCCCAACTCTGAATATAGTTATTAGGCTTTAAAGAAGTGAACACAGTGACACAAAGAGCCTTGTCTCTGATCAAAGGGTGTTCATTACGTGAGAGCCAAGTGTCAGCTCTTTAACTTCCCAAACTTGCAATATTAAGAAGGATGGTCTTTCTAAAATTATTTTATGGATGTGATGAAACACAAAATTTCATAGTGGTAACTCATCCTTTTCATAAATAAAATTGTTTTTTCCATAAATAAAATTGTTAGGAATGAAGTTTATGTTAAAGGTTATTAACCTCTACAATAGAACTGTTTTTTTTGATCAGTCATAAACTGTGTTTAGTTACAAATAATCACAATTAAGTGTTGTATCAGAATATACTTCAAAAGTGAAATTTCAAATCTATTGGTGTCTTTATTAATATTAAAAAAATTAAAAAATATGAAAAAAGGTCCAGCATACATTTGGAAAGTATACACCTTTTCTACTTTGAGGTTTATTCTGTCATCAATACATGCTATTAAAGTAATTATCAAACTATTTTTAACATGTCACAGGCCATTCAAGTTATTTTCAATTTTGGCAAAAATTCCATAAAATGCTGAATAGCAAGTCTGGGAAGTCACTATAGTAACTGGACTTTGCAGAACATAAAAGGGTATTTTCTCAGAGAACAAACAATTTTATATGTGACTATCATTACCTGGCATTGACCGGGGTCATGGGGTCATAGAATTCTTGAACAATTCTATTGCCATACCATGCTGTGGCAACTAAAATAGCCAGACCTATGGAAATTCAAAACAAAAGACTGTTAATCACCATGGAACACAGAGCATAAATGCATGGCTCATTAAATTTATAAGTATTTTACAAGAATAAAATTTCATCAATAATGCTGACATTTTAAATTTAGTCCATTTTAATTCAGACGACATTAATTTAGGATGAACAGAGGTTCAAACATGATTTTGTATAAGTGTTCTCTTAAGACAGACAAAAATACTAGGTTGGAGTTAGGCACATGACTGTTCATCTTATTCACTTACAGTTTAAGGTCCCTGGCACAAATAACATTCTTTTGGAAACATTCAGGAGATTCATGTCATTTAAGATCTCTTTAAAATAGATTGTTATAAATTAGTGTGCTAGACTACTTTTGATAAAACCAAAGTCCTTATTAGTAAAGCTTGCAAAAGGGAAGATGAAAACTCTTCTACATTCTTCTTGGCCAAAATGCAAAATTCCCATTTCTGAAGGATCAAAATGAATGTAAATAGCTAGATAGCAGGAACACATTGGACCTGGCTCAGAGCACACCAATCACCTAAATCCCTACACCCCTATTGGCCAGATGTTCCAGGTCTTGCCATGGGATTCAGTGAGGCGCCACATCAGATCAATGTACGCAGCGCACTCTCAATTTCTCATTCCTCTCGCATTTCAGTGCATGTGTGCGTGCTCAGTCTTTGTCTGGACTGCAGCCTGCCAGGTTCCTCTATCCATGGGATTTTCCAGGCAAGAATACTGGCATGGGTTGCCATTTCCTCCTCTAGGAGATCTTCTAGACCCAGTAGTTGAACCTGCATTTCCTATATTAGCAGGTGGATTCTCTACCATTGAGACACATGGGCAACCCCACAGAAACCACTTAGTCAAAATAATCTACTCTATCATTTATTAAAATAAGTATATAGTACCTCAATATTTTTATCCAAAGAACTTAAATAATTTCTTTTTATAGTCTGGGCTTAGGGGGCACTAGTGTTAAGGAAAATGCCTGCCAATACAGGAGATGTAAGAGACACAGATTTCGATCCCTGGGTCAGGAAGAACCCCTGGAGGAGGGCATGGCAACCCACTCCAGTATTCTTGCCTGGAGAATCCCATGGACAGAGGAGCCTGGCAAGTTATAGTATATAGGGTTGCATAGAGTCAGACACGACTGAAGTGACCTAGCACACAGTCTAAAAATTCATCACTTTAGACAGATTAATATTTCTATGCTACACCCATTGCCCTCTTCCTCCTACAAAAAAAAAAGTGGTCCAACCTAACTGCCTCTAATACTTGAAAGAAAACACTGTGGCTTTTGGCTGCTCGAGTAGAAAATATGAATACTCTGGAACTTGCAACCCTCACTCCTAGGAAGTCCGTGAGACTGTAGGAGTGATGGATGGGAGTTACTAGAAGATTAGCAGAGGACAATTCTACTCAGTAAGTGTATTCTTAGCCTTTGGTGTAAAACCTAAGTGTTGGGAATAAAATGCTCTGCAGTAGTAATTTGAATAATCTGTAACCAAATGTTTAGTAAAGCCACAGGCATTCTTCCTTCATTGTTCATGAAACCCATATACTTTTCTTAAAGAGAAAATGAGGAAAAAATCTAATTCTAGTTTTTCCTAGTGGTAGATTATACTACTACTGTCATTTCCAAAAACAATAGACTACCATATATAGTTTATGTAATAGTCTTATTGTTGTTGTTTAGTCTCTAAGTCATGGACTTAGAGACCCAATGGACTATAGCTTTGCCAAGCTCCCCTGTCCATGGGATTTCCCAGGCAAGAATACTGGAGTGGGTTTCCATTTCCTTCTCCAGGCAATCGTCCCATCCCAGGGATCAAATCTATATCTCCTGCATTGGCAAGCAGATTCTTTATAGTTGAGCCATCAGGAAAGCATATGTAATAGTCTATTTCAAAACAATAGACACCTACTATATATGACATATAATAGTCTATGATTTTATATACATACACAATTTTATATGCACACATTATCTTATTTAATATTAACTTTATTATAAGACTTTACAAATGAACTGTCCATGTCCTGTTCTGGCTCTCATTTTCTCAAAGGTCACATAATAAGATTTGAATAAAGCAATAAATACATATTTATTTTCTATGGAGAATGTAACCTCACTCTTTTATCAAGGTTTTTATTCCAAGACTTTTCTGCATTATTTTCTTTTTTTAACTCATTTTTTCTTATTTCCTACCATTCCAACATTCTACCTGAATTCCAAATGCCCTTTCTCTTTATTGATCTATGGGTAAAACCTGTTCATTCCAGAATCAGTACTGCTTACATGGAATAATGTCCTCCACTTCCTCCAATAATCCCAGCCCTATTCATTCCATTCATTTATACCTGTATGATTACACCTTCTTCATGTTCTCTCTCACCATTCCCCATCTTTCCCATGTAGTATCAGTAGAGACACCACAGAAATTTTCTGAATTACACAGAATTGGTCCTCAGTATTTGCTAGATAGAAAAAATCTCTCCCTTCACTTAAGGAGACTGTTTCTAATGAATCAGTTGGCACCTGAAACCTCAGGGAATAGACCTGTCCGCTGTGAACATAGATCTCAGATTTTAATGCAGTTCCCATTTGAGAAAGTGAAAGTCAACTGGGTTTAAAGTTTCTACGTCTTCATATTTTAAAGGAACTGAATTCAATTGATTCAAGAGCAATAAAGCCAACATGATCTAAGGAAGCCAAAAACTAGACCTTAAAAAACATCAGAAAGAGTTTAATAAGGTCTAAGAAGGACAGGGCCTCTCTTACCTGAAATAAGAAAGATCACGCCCCCAAAGACAGCCATCCGCATCTTCTGTGCCTCATCGTCTTCCATGCACTTCATACACTTCATGCCAACGGTGGCCACAAAGATGGCTATTAGTCCCAGCAGGATGCCAATCACCATCAAGGCACGGGTTGCTTGCAGAGTGCCTGACAAAAAACATTTTAGAACATGTAACAATCATGCCTAGACCAACAAGAGAAGAGTTGTAGAAGACCATGTATATTTCAATGTTGTATGGAAGACAGAAAACAACCAGGAGTCAGGAGACCCCAGTTCTAGTGATGCCTTTGCAGGAAACCCACACAGTTTCTCCTCCAGAAAAACAAATATCTGGCTGAATGATGAATAAGAATTCCTCCAGCTCTAACAGTTTATGTTTTTAACATTAAATTCAAAATCCTCTGAAAAATAATTAATGATTTGGTTGAATAGGCTTATAACACATTGTTAATTCTTACTACTGGAGAATTTTAATTCTGAAATAACAATCATACATTATCCTTAATGTTAAACCATTTATACTTTAAATGGTTTACAATATATCTTGGTAATAGTCAACAGCTTTACACTCCAGTCATCAAGCTGGAAAAAATCTGGGTGGGTGAATTTGGAAGACAAGAAATGAATTTATCATAGATTGTCTTGGCTGGATAAGCAACACATAAATCCAGTGATGGGGGTGGGGTGGGAGATCTGAAAACCACTTTCTCAGAACAAAACATAATAGCCTTTGAGATGTTATTTTGGAACACAGTAGGTTTATATTCAGAAATATCACTGGTGTTTAAAACTATTTAAATTACTATGTTGTAAAATGGCTGACAATTCAATGTAGCACTTCTTAGGATTCCACTAATTTTCTAATTTCTTGTTCTTGTCATTGGTATACTAAGTCATGATCAAATATATAGGGTTAGGTTTGAGATATGCCAGTAAATATATTAAAGAGTAAAAGCGTGATGCCATCCCTATGGCATAAATTCTCAAAGAAATTCTCAAAAAAATCTGAGGCACAGATTCTCAAAGAAAAGTGAGTTGTAACTACACTGGTTAGATGAGTTTAACTTTAGATTTATTTCCGTCATCAAATAAAGATCATTATCTCTTTGACAGTGTTAACATATGACAAGTCTTTATGCAAATATAAAAATTATTTACATTATAATAACAAAGTGTGCTATTTTATGGGTAAGCCAGTTACTATTCTTTGGGACCATGTTTTTATTATGTAAAGTATGAATGATGATATCTGTAACCAAGAAGTTGGAACAATTGACTTCCTAATGGTCTCAAAACTAGATGACATGATAGAAAGGTTTTATATCTCAGTATCTAATTTAGACTTAGGCTCAGTGTCAGTATTTTTAGGGTTGAGAATTTAGGCTAAAAATCATAATTAACGGTAAAGATTTCTAAAACATCAATTTATTTAAATTTGTTAATATTTCCATCCTTGCCATAATCAGGCAATCTATGATAAAATCATAGTAACCTCTTTCTGAAAGTATTAAAGACATTTTTTGACTGTATATGAGAGATATTTGGGAAGCCAAGATCAATTTTTACTTGATTTAATTACAAAGCAAACCAAAGGCATTCTCATGCTCCCCTCATAGATTCACTTCCCCATAAATGCATGTGGGCAAGTGTGCACCCAACTTATACACTTATCTGAAGATTGAAGGTTGGCACAAGAACTTCTGAATCAAAACATGTTTCATGGATCATGGGTTACCAGGAACTATCAGTTCAATTCAGTTCAGTCGCTCAGTCGTGTCTGACTCTTTGTGACCCCATGAACCGCAGAATGCCAGGCCTCCCTGTCCATCACCAACTCCTGGACTCCACCCAAACTCATGTCCATCGAGTCAGTGATGCCATCCAGCCATCTCATCCTCTGTCGTCCCCTTCTCCTCCTGCCGTCAATCTTTCCCAGCATCAGGGTCTTTTCAAATGAGTTAGCTCTTCGCATCAGAGGGCCAAAGTATTGGAGTTTCAACTTCAGCATCAGCCCTTCCAAAGAACACCCAGGACTGATCTCCTTTAGGATGGACTGGTTGGATCTCCTTGCAGTCCAACGGACTCTCAAGAGTCTTCTCCAACACCACAGTTCAAAACCATCAATTCTTCAGTGCTCAGCTTTCTTTATAGTCCAACTCTCACATCCATACATGACTACTGGAAAATCATAGCCTTGACTATATGGACCTTTGTTGGCAAAGTAATGCCTCTGCTTTTTAATATGCTGTCTAGGTTGGTCATAACTTTCCTTCCAAGGAGGTAAGCGTCTTTTAATTTCATGGCTGCAATCACCATCTGCAGTGATTTTGGAGCTCAGAAAAATAAATGCTGACACTGTTTCCACTGTTTCCCCATCTATTTCCCATGAAATGATGGGACTAGATGCCATGATCTTCGTTTTCTGAATGTTGAGCTTTAAACCAACTTTTTTACTCATCTCTTTCACTTTCATCAAGAGGCTTTTTAGTTCCTCTTCACTTTCTGCCATAAGGGTGGTGTCATCTGCATATCTGAGGTGATTGATATTTCTCTTGGCAGTCTTGATTCCAGCTTGTGCTTCCTCCAGCCCAGCGCTTCTCATGATGTACTCTGCTTATAAGTTAAATAAGCAGGGTGACAATATACAGCCTTGGTGTACTCCTTTCCCTATTTGAAACCTGTCTGTTGTTCCATGTCCAGGAACTATAGCTGCTTATAAGATTATTGTGAAACCTCCCTTGGAATCACAAACGATACTCTGGTATGAAGAGAAAAGTACCAAGGACTCCATAATTACGGTGTGTCCTTCCTTCTGGTTTGCCAACAGTTTTGCAAAGGCAATCATGCTCAGAAGGAAAATAAAAAATAAAATAAATAACCTCTTCTACATAAATAACCTCTTCTACAGAAACAGAGATTTCTTATCTGGTCCTAAGTGCCACTCAGAAAGAAAGCATTTCAGTCAAAGGAACACTGGAAAAGGAGATGCTGAAAGTCACAGAGATGATTCACGTGGAGGACAGGGTGACCACTCATCCATTTTGGCTGACTCTCTAGGTTTTAAAACTACAAGTCCTGCCTTCTGAGAAGGTCTTCAATCCTGGGCAAACTGGGAAAACTAGCCACTATTGGAGGATGTTTGGATGTGGAAAGTAAAATGAAAAGGGTTAGCAAGGTAAGCAGAAGGCATTTATCAAGTACGATTTTGCAAGCTAGGGAAAGGGTTTTGGAGTTTATTCTAAATGTGAGCAGAAGCCATTTAGGGTCTTAAAGGAGGAATGAAAAGATTTTTTACCCTGTCTTCCTCTGACAGGGTAAAAAATATGTATAGCATTTTACTTCTCTCAACTACCTTTTGCTCTGTCTGTCTATTAAGCTCAATTTTCCAACCTTTATTCACCACTTTGGTTGCTTTCTCTGATGTCTAAGTTTTCTACTTTGAATTGTAGGGCTTCAAATCAGATCCAGCTTCTATAATCGTTCTGATCTTTACTTCATGTATGAACAGCAGGCCACCAACCCAGCAGGTCTGAGCACTTGGATCACAAGGTACTCTTCACGAGGAGTCTGCTGGGCCTCAAGCTCCTGAGTCAAGCCTGTATAAAACCACCCAGGCAGAGAGCGTACATGGATCAACCACTTCAGGGCTGCACCTGCACTCGCCTGGGATTATCTCGTTTTCACAGTCTTCATCTCTGAGTCTGTTCTCCTTTCAGTTCTCAAAGAAAACACATTTAATTCACACCCCATTTTATTCTTTCCACTACTTTACAAAATTTCTAAGGGGAAAGGAACAGATATTTTGTTCTGTGTGCTACAAACTCTAGTAAGTCTTATAGTATAAAGAATTATATGCATAATGCACAAAAATAACGGAGAAAATGGGGGAAACCTATACTCAGGAATCATGTAAACCATATATTGCAAGAAGATCATATTTCATTTTAAAAAATCCGATAAAAAGCAATACTGTTATTTTGTGAAGCAGTATTTTTTCATTTACATCCTGACATCCACTGGCTTAGGAAATGTCTGTATTTTACAATACTAGATGGGCATCAAACACAAAATCTCATCTTGCATCACTGGAGATATTTGGATGAATTCTTAACTATAGTGATATGTGGGGAGAAATGTAAACATAGGGAAAAAAGCCTGAGAATCATAACAGCATCAAAACTCACTAGTTGGGCACATGTAATGGTGGATTACAAGTCAAAGTAAGCAAGCGTTACAAGTTATGAGGGTTTTACATGCAGATAGAATCTAAATTGCACAGTTTTAAGCTGGGACCAGATGAATCCTTCAAATTAATGTCTTATAGAAGCCTTTTAAGTCAGAGAGCTAAAATATGTAATTGTGGGCTCCTTGATAACTTGGCCAAATATTTATTCATATTTCTATTCAAAGCACTTAACAATACCTGGCAAGCTTCATGGATTATTCAATCTGGGATCAATTAATTTAAATTTGAATATGTCTTTATCTTTTAAAAATTCATATATAATAGGTAAAAATACCTTTTGTGTTAAGCTTAATTTTTGAAATAACACCAAGAAACACCTCTTAGAAAGCCTCAAGATACTAAAATCTTGCTACATAAAGCCAGATCTAGTTTAGATTATTAAAAGCTAGAAATTCACCTACAGAGAAAAAAAATCATACTTTTTGTTTAACCGAATCTAATTTTAAAAAATTTTCTAAATTATGCATCTAATGAGCTTCCAAGATGAAGTTTTTTTCTGGTGGAACAATGACCAGCAGGGCAGAGAAGTTGAGAAATATTTGAAAGCCACCAAATATTTTAGGCCAGAGAGATAAAGTCTTGAACTATTAACTCTGAGTTGACCTGAGTGGCTCCAATCTGAAGCAAGTATGTTTCTTTCTGGCCCATTAAATTTGCCTCTACAATATTATTACCACCGATTAAAGCTGTCTTTGGAGAAAATGGTTAGTAAACATTCAAAAAGGTACACTATTTATTGTTCCTCATAATTATTCAGCAGTACATGGAGAAGGCGGTCTTTTAATTACACTTAGCTAGACTGATAATCTTGAGATTAAAGACTCCCTAAGGAGTTCTTAACACTTGCAACCTGAAAGTATAATTTGAAAACATACTTACAAAGATCTCTACTTAGGAGACAAGAAACGAGTTAGAAGTTACTGATCTACTACAGTGAGGTTAATCAACATAAGCGTAGAAAGACAAGCAGAGACAAGTCAGTGGAATTTTTTTTTTTTTAAAGCATTTCTAAAGTCTTACTACACAAGCAGCAGAACTTCTTTAAATACCTGGCATTGTTCATGCTATTTACTAGCCATATTACTATATTATTACCCTATTATATATCATAAATAAAGAAGATTTTAATTATATCTCTATCTTCATGCAGTCCCTCTTTGTATCAAGTTGCTTAACAAGTATTAAGTAGATAAACTGACCACTGGGTGACTAGAACAAAAATCCTCTTTTTTCTTCTGCAATTAAATGAACTCATCACAGACTGTCACAGAGCTATACTCCCATGACATCTTCACTTATTAAACTGTTCACTTTTAGTCAAGTTCAAAGTTTCTCAAGAGTCTTCACTGTTAGCATTTCCATTTGATTGATGTATGAACTGGTGGCCACTGGGTGTGACCTCAAGACTCCAGCACAGTCAATAACTGTGGTCTGGGATAAGGCAGGACTTAATCATTTTTCAGGATGTTCCAAACATTTTTGCTATCTTTGTTTCTTAAGAGAAATTGTCTCATGATTAAATGTACACTTCTCTGTTAATTCTGTGCCACTTAGTCATCACTCCAATCAAGGAAGCCTAAACTCTGCCACTTGCCTATGTCCTTTGTATCACTGAAATTAGTAACAAAGACTGTTGGCACTGAAAGGAATCAACATTTGCACATTATCCATCATCTTAGCTGCATTTTTAGGAACAAGGATAGGGCCTGGCTCATGCTGGTTGAATGGATAAATGAGTCATGGATTCATCTCCCTGTTCTGCCCACTCTGCCCTACTTTACAAGTAGGGAAACTACAGTCCAGAGGGATCAAGTGGCTCACCATTATAAACATGGCTAGTTAGGGTAGAACCAGGGTCAGAACTGAGTATTCAAGCTTGCATTTGGGTTTTGACTTTCATCATTCCAAAAATCAGAACTAATTCTCAAAAACAGATCTGAACACAAATGGCCCCTTAAACACCAGTGGTTCAGCAGGCCTAATGCAGTCTAGAGAAGTGTTAGGAGGTGCCCTCATCTCTGCCTCTACATCAAAGACCGTCTAAGTCAGTGCTTTTATTATTTGATTGAGCCTGACATCATGGTGAGAGTTCTGGGAAACTTCACCGACAACCAATACTCATTAAAGCACACCTACACACATGTGGATTCACGTAAAGCAAGTTGAACAGGCCAGAGGAGCTTGTAAACAAATTACAGAATCCTAAGTTTAGATGAGACTTACAGAGAGTCTAGCCTAACCTCCCATTTGTCTGGGACTTGGATTTTCCCTACAGCATTCCTTCAAAATACTTATTTATTCCTCTGCCTGCACACCTCCCACCATGCAACCTCCTGGGGCAACCCAATCTTTGGACAGCTCTAGCTATTAAAGTCAAGCGAGGAGAAGCAATTAACTAAGCACATGAAATAGGAACTAGCTTGCCAAAAGTTTGAAAAATGAATCAAAACAAGGCAAGACGTACAGTTTAATCAAGAAAATCAACTCTATCTGGCACTCTCTTTTGCATATTCCAACTATCAGTCATCAGTGTCAATAAACATCCATTCTTGGATGGAAGTGAAACTGTCTTAGCCATGGTAAAACCACAATCCATGATGTATTATTTGTTTACCCAGGAAATTCCCCAGTTACATTTTCATAAACTGCTTTGCAAGAACCATCTAAAGAAGCCTTGCTGTATCTCACTTTTGACATTGCCTTAAGTACGCTGTATCCCTTTAGACACTGCCATGAGCTCTTTGCAGCTGACACTAGTTAGAGAAGGGGAACCAGGGATTTTAACACATCTAGTGCTATAACCTTTATAAATCCCAGAATCTGAGCCATAAATTGCCAAGTGGGCTCCACTGGCAGAGAACAAGCTACAATTTTAAGAAACTTCTAAGTTTTTCACCTAAAAGCACTTTGTGAAGTGTGACTTGTTTCAAGGAACACTAGTTATATGTACAGATAAGCCTGTTCACCTCTGGATATCACAGTACTAAACCAAAAACAGCCAGTGAATCACCTCCCAGGTCTCTACTTCAGGTGGGTGTGAGCACAACTGTCCAGGTGGAGAACAGAGACAGGTAGGTTCTCTGGGCTCCATCCAAAGGCATCTAGTGAGTCACTGGCAGGTTGGGAAGTATACCTGTGAGTCAAGGCTCTCTCTTCTGAGAGTAAGTTTTGAGAGAAAGGCCTCAGCCCCACCTTTGATAAACTCTGGCATTAACCAAAAGGAAAATAGGAACTGACATGGAGTTAAAAAAAAAGAAATCATCAGAAAGCAATCTCCAAAACGGGTAGAGGAAAGTAGTGTTCATATCTTCCATCATAGCTTTAAAAATCATAACAGTTATGATAACTAGGTATAAATGAAAATAAAACATTTTAACACATCATCATGTGTAGGGATAACCTATTTCGGTATTAACAACATGGATTGATCTGATTTCATTTGGCTGTTTAAGGAAGGTAAAAGAAAGTCTATTTGCACATGTTGAAAATGAACTACTAGTACTTCCCTGGTGGTCCAGTGGCCAAGACTCTGCACTCCCAGTGCAGGGGAGCCAGGTTCGATTCCTGGTCAGGGAACTAGATTCCACATGCCACAAGTAAAAGATCCAAGATGCCCTCCAAAAGATCGAAGATCCTGAGTAACACAACTGAGACCCAGGGAAGCTGAATAAATATAATTTGAAAGATACTTAAAAATAAGAAAATGAATCCTTTTGATCAGAGGAATCAGAGATCTATTTGGAATTGTCCTTAGAATCATCTCCATCTGGCAGTGCTTCAATTTGACATGCCAAATGCCATACAATTCCTTACATGTATTTATCCATCCATGAAGAGATTCAATGATTATATAAAGTCATATACTTAATGTACTCCTTATATTTGGCATAAAAGAATCCTAATATGGGAACTCTGAAAAGCTGAAACGGCAACACTAAAAACCGCCATGTGTACACTGACTCACAAATTCCACAGGTACTCGAGAGTTTTAAACAGATTTGGAACAGAGTGAACAACTCTAAAGGGCATGGCTTTTGACAAAACCACACACAGGAGGTGGACAAAGCAACTGAATAAACTTGAGTAATGACTTGAACACTGCTTACTGTCAGCACACAAAGGGGACTGGTGGGCATGCTTGTTTGTCTAGGCAAAGGCTAAGGAAGCTTTTATTCAAGTTAGTTCAAGTGCATGACAGACACAAGTTCAGGACAACTAATGTCATATCTCAAGGAAGTTACTCTGGCCATGAATTGTTATTACCTAAGTAAGCAGGAATTTAATGAATTTCTGACAAAACTCAGAAGTTTTTGTTTTAAAAAACAATAAAAGAAAAAATCCATCCAGTCACTCTTCCCTCCACCATATCTAGGACTATTTCTCTCTACATAATCCTGTCCAAACTTATGAAAGAAAGAAGCCAGCATTCGTTACATAGAAATTCCTCTGTGGGAGACAGAAACTCAGAGAAGACCCGCCCTCTCTCTCCTGACCTCTGCATTCATCAGCTGTATCTCCCTAGTGGCTTCATTTTCTCCTTTATCTAATGAAGGGAGATAATTTTGAACGTCTCTTTCTTCTCATCCTTTTTCTATCTGCCACCCACCTTCACTTTCCAAAATAAGACTATACAATCCACCTCCTCTGAAGACTCCTGGTCTGAGAGCTAAACCTTCTGGGGAATCTTAAGAGACTTACTTCTTCAAGGAGTCTTTGGAGGGAAAGACTTCCTCACACTTGTTTAGTCCCTCAGTCGTATCTGAGAGTCTGTAGCCTCATGGACTGTAGCCTGCCAGGCTCCTCTGTCCATGGGATTCTCCAGGCAAGAATACTGGAGTGGGTTGCCATTTCCTTCTCCAGGGGATCTTCCTGACCCAGGGATAGAACCCAGGTCTCCTGCACTGCAGGCGGATTCTTTACCACTGAGCCACTGGGGAAGTCCCCTTCACACTAACTGGATCTCAGAAGTCAAAAGAATTAGATGATTCAAACTCAAGTGTAAGAAGACACTAGGTTGAGACAGTCTATGTAGGAATCTGATTTCTTCTCATGACAATTCATAGTAAAGATAGAGAAAAAAGCTATATCTAATAACTGGCATTATCTATTTAATTTTACAAACTGGAGAGGCTTTCAGGCTCCAAACTTTTCAAGGCACATCATTTTCTTGTCCTAACCCTACAGTTCTTCAATTTTCACAGAATCTGAGAATGTCCAGGAAAGGCCTAAGAGCTCAAAATCGAGTTTGGCTCCCACTCGCTCAGTTGCCACCCCACTCATGGGTATGTAAGATGAAACTCACACCTTGAGAACAGTGTCACCTAGGCAGTTGGAGGAAAAATTAGAGCTTAGGTCTGGTTGTCCCTTTCCCCAAACCAGGGTTCTCTCTGCTACCTTATGGTGGGGCACATGATCAGCAGACTTGATCCACTGAAGGTTGACAGACATGTAACCACACAACAGAACCGTTTAATAGCTACTACTCCAAAAGGGAGCCATTTGGGGTTGGGTCCCTGTAGCTCTGACAGAAAGGAATCTGCGGGCAATGAAAGAGACCCGGGTTCGATCTCTGGGTAGGGAAGATCCCCTGAAGGAGGAAATGGCGACGCAATCCAGTATTCTTGCCTGGAGAAGCCCATGGACAGAGGAGCCTAGCGGGCTACAGTCTGTGGGGTTGCAAAGAGTCGGACACGACTGAACGATTAACATTATACCACCCTGATTTACAACTGGGGAGTGGGGAAGGCACTCACTGTTCAGATTCAGCAAGGAGTCGAAGACTTTGCACTGGATCTGCCCGGTGCTCTGAGACACGCAGGACATCCATAGCCCCTCGTAGATGGCCTGGGCCGTCACGATGTTGTCACTAGCATAGGAGTAAACCTTCCACTGGGGCAGCGCCGTGCTGACGATGGAGCCGATCCAGCCCAGAAACGCCAGGATGAAGCCCAGCAGCTGCAACCCCGCGTTGGCCATGACTCGCTCGGGCGCCCGCGCTGGCTCGGGGGCAGCAGGTGCACAAGGCGGAGTTTGCAGGTGCGCACCCGGGACTCCCGGGGGTGACGGAGCCTAGCGGAAGAAGTTCTTGCAGGGAATCCTGCTCCCTGCGCTGACGTCGGAGAAGCTCTGGGACGGGGTCCGGGTCTTGGTCGGCGCTGCGGTTCGGAGGCGAGAAGCTGAGGCTGCTCCCGGACCGCGACTGAAATGCAGACCCGCTGGGCGCCGCGATTTAAAGCAGCTCCGCCCCCGGCCTGACCCGGCCGCCGCGCAGCGCCCTCTGGCGGTTTCCGGGCGGGTTGCTGGAAAGCGAGAGGGACCGCGGGAGCCCGCGATGGGGCCCGAACTCTGGCGGGAGGGTCCTGCCAGCCAAGTCGGGACAACTCGAGGAGGATCAGGTACGCATAGTGTTCCGGTGCTGCTCGTTTCCTGTCTTTTCTCCTCTTGCCCTTTTCCTCTGTGAGTCTTCCCAGGCTTTCCGTTCATTCAATCCACATTTATCCAAAAATGACTACGTATGTCTAAACACTAAAAGATGCCAAGATGAAAAATTAAGACCTCAAGGGACGCACAGTTTCATTTTCGACTTTTCCCTCGCTGATTAAAAGACATTTCTATGGCTCTCCACCCCTCTAACCTCCCTCACACACTTTCCTCCCTTTCCGTTCAGCCTCCTCCCCATTTTCCTTTCCTCCCAATGCCCTTTCGTCCCTTTGAGATCTCTTTTAGAATCATAAAAGAAATGTTGATACCTTATTTATTAGGAAACTGAGACCCAGAAAGGAAACGTGGTTTTCGTAAGACCATACAGCAAGTTGATAGCATATGCAGTACTCTGGTTCTCAGCCCACTCTGCCCAACTACATCTCAGCTTGACCGAAATATATGTCCTTTGAGCTTCCCTGGTGGCACAGCGGTAAAAAAAAAAAAAAAAAAAAATCTACCTGCCAATGCAGTAAAGGCAAGAGGCACGGGTTCAGTCCCTGGGTCTGGAAGATCCCCTGGAGAAGGAAATGGCAACTCACTCTGGCATTCTTGCTTGGAAAGTTGTATGGACAGAGGAGCTGAGTCGGTTACAATCTATGGGGTCTCAAGAAGTACCTCAGTGAGTAGGACTTGACTGAGCACACACACCCATCCTTATGGAAATACAGCCTACCCTCCCCTACCCCTACACTTGTACACACCCACACCCAGCCTACCTTCCACCATTCCTACACTTGAACACACACACACACGCACATCATCATCACCCTCTTTCTCACAGCACTTTGTCTTAGAGCAGTGATTCATTCTCAGAGGGACCTGGCCACCCAGACCCGCTGCCCCTCCAAAGGGTGTTTCTCGGATGTTATTCATCAGAGGTGACAGCATCTAAAAAGTCCCCCCAAGTAGAAAGAGACCTGTCCTGGGATTAGAAGTCCAAGTTCTGGCTTTTGCAGTGTGACTGGCTGTGGCCAACACCTCAGATTTTAGCTTATTCAGCCTTTAGTTTTGCTCTGTGGGTCTCTAAAGCTTCCTTCTTTGTAGTTACTCAGAAGTGTACCTCAGATGCTGTGGTTTGGAATAATTAAAATGTTTTCCGAACCTCTTTGTGTGTGTGGTGCCAGTGTGGTGGGAGGAGAAGCCCTTATGGTTTTAATAAAAACAGAAGCACCTCCCAGGCAGAAATAAACTTGCAAAAGGGAAAACAAGATATGTTTCAATATTTCCTATGGCAACTGCCAGTTTATAGTAAAGAGGGAGTTAAAAATTTTTTTCATAGTGTGAATGAGAGGGGTGAAGAGAACTCTGCCACTTGGGGGAATGTTGGTGGTGCACGCTATGCATGTGTGAGGTGAGACAGAATATGAGAATCTCTGCACCTTCTGCTCAATTTTGCTGTGAGACTAAAACTACACTTTTAAAAAATATATAAAAAAGCAAAAAATCCCAAGCACCACCACCCTCATTTCCACCTGGCTATCGTCAGATACCTTAGGAAGGTTTAAATCCAAAGGACAAGTCTGCATGGAGATTTAAGGACTAGCAATGAAGAGGGTGGACTTCCTTGGTGGCTTAGTAGTAAAGAATCCTCTTGCAATGTAGGAGATGCAGGTTTGATCCCTGGGTCAGGCAGATCCCCTGGAGAAGGAAATGGCAACCCATTACAGTATTCTTGCCTGGTAAGTCACATGGACAGAGGAGCTTGGTAGGCTACAGTCCATGGGGTCTCAATAGAATTGGATACAACTTAGCAACTAAACCACCGCCACCACCAATGAAAAGGGTAACACATAAGCTAGATGAAGAGATTTAATTTGGGATAAGCAGGAATTAAGCAAGTGGTGTCCTTTCTTATCTGAAAGCCTCCTCAGACCCTGGAAAGGCTCTCAGGCTGCTCTGTAGGGCAGGACCACATCCAGGCTAAGTCCTCAGAGTCTGGGCCCACAGTTATTAATTCTTTCTATACCTAGATGAATGTTTTGTAGGGTCCTGTGAGAGATATCAATCACATTTGATTTATTTATGTGTTAAGGACTGTTAAGCTCAGGGGAGGTTCTCAGACTTTGCTTAGGACTACACCACCATCATGTGAATCAAATAGTCTTATCTTTTTGTTCCAGTCAATTCAGAATTAAGATTATTAAATTTTTGTCTTTGTTTTTTAGATTAGAGTAATAAAAACATGATTTTAATTCAGTGAATGTATTTGTGCACAGGCCTTTTAATGTACATTAGGACCTGTTTTTATCAACCAACAGTTGTCAGGAATTAGAGGGATGAACTCTGTGGCCAGTATGGCCCCATGTTTTTTGTTTTTTAAGTCCAGGTCTGTGTGAGACTGATTACTTCATTGCCCACAGCATATTTGTGAGGCTGTGGTTGATGCTGTTTACTCCACTGAGATCCATGCCATCTCTGGCATATCTAATCCTGTCTAGTTTTTTGTCCTTCCCTCAGAGCAGATAGATGAGATAATGGCTCACCAGAAATCCATCAACTTAAAGAGGAAAAACAACTTACAGACATTGGTCTTTAAATATAAACAGAGGTTTATATATACCATCTCCTATGTGAGGTGACCATTCAGGTATGACCTAAATCAAATCGCTTATGACTATACAGTAGAAGTGAGAAATAGATTTAAGGAATTAGATCTGATAGACAGAGTGCCTGATGAACTATGGACGGAGATTCGTGACATTGTACAGGAGACAGGGAGCAAGACCATCCCCAAAAAAGAAATGCAAAAAAGCAAAATGAGTGTCTGAGGAGGCCTTACAAATAGCTGTGAAAAGAAGGGAGGTGAAAAGCAAAGGAGAAAAGGAAAGATATACCCATTTGAATACAGAGTTCCAAAGAATAGCAAGAAGAGATAAGAAAGCCTTTCTCAGGGATCAATGCAAAGAAATAGAGGAAAACAATAGAATGGGAAAGACTAGAGATCTCTTCAAGAAAATTAGAGATCAGTTCAGTTCAGGTTTCCCTGGTGACTCAGAGGATAAAGCTTCTGCCTGCAATGCAGGAAACCCGGGTTTGATCCCTGGGTCTGGAAGATCCCTGGAGAAGGAAATGGCAACCCACTCCAGTATTCTAACCTGGAGAATCCCATGGACAAAGGAGCCTGGTGGGCTACAGTCCACGGGGTTGCAAAGAGTCTGACAAGACTGAACGACTTCACTTTCACTTTCACCTTTCAGTTCAGTTTAGTCACTCAGTCGTGTCCGACTCTTTGCAACCCCATGAATCGCAGCACGCCAGGCCTCTCTGTCCATCACCAACTCCCGGAGCTCACTCAGACTCACATCCATCGAGTCAGGGATGCCATCCAGCCATCTCATCCCCTTCTCCTCCTGACCCAATCCCTCCCAGCACCAGAGTCTTTTCCAGTGAGTCAACTCTTCATGAAGTGGCCAAAGTACTGGAGTTTCAGCTTTAGCATCATTCCTTCCAAAGAAATCCCAGGGCTGATCTTCAGAATGGACTGGTTGGATCTCCTTGCAGTCCAAAGGACTCTCAAGAGTCTTCTCCAACATCACAGTTCAAAAGCATCAATTCTTTGGTGCTCAGCTTTCTTCACAGTCCAACTCTCACATCCATACATAACCACTGGAAAAACCATAGCCTTGACTGGACGGACCTTTGTTGGCAAAGTAATGTCTCTGCTTTTCAATATGCTGTCTAGGTTGGTCATAACTTTTCTTCCAAGGAGTGTCTTTTAATTTCATGGCTGCAGTCACCATCTGCAGTGATTTTGGAGCCCCCCAAAATAAAGTCTGACCCTGTTTCCACTGTTTCCCCATCTATTTCCCATGAAGTGATGGGACCAGATGCCATAATCTTCGTTTTCTGAATGTTGAGCTTTAAACCAACTTTTTCACTCTCCTCTTTCACTTTCATCAAGAGGCTTTTGAGTTCCTCTTCACTTTCTGCCATAAGGGTGGTGTCATCTGCATATCTGAGGATACTGATATTTCTCCTGCCAATCTTGATTCCAGCTTGTGCTTCTTCCAGCCCAGCTTTTCTCATGATGTACTCTGCATATGGTGACAGATATACGGCCTTGTAACAATATACAGCCTTGATGTACTCCTTTTCCTATTGGGAACCAGTCTGCTGTTCCATGTCCAGTTCTAACTGTTGCTTCCTGACCTGCATATAGGTTTCTCAAGAGGCAGGTCAGGTGGTCTGATATTTCCATCTCTTTCAGAATTTTCCACAGTTTATTGTGATCCATGCAGTCAAAGGCTTTGGCATACTCAATAAAGCAGAAATAGATCCTTTTCTGGAACTCTCTTGCTTTTTCAATGAACCCTCGAATGTTGGCAATTTGATCTCGGGTTCCTCTGCCTTTTCTAAAACCAGCTTCAACATCTGGAAGTTCACGGTTCACATATTGCTGAAGCCTGACTTGGAGAATTTTGAGCATTTATTTTACTAGTGTGTGAGATAAGTGCAATTGTGCGGTAGTTTGATCCTTCTTTGGCATTCCCTTTCTTTGGGATTGGAATGAAAACTGACCTTTTCCAGTCCTGTGGCCACTGCTGAGTTTTCCAAATTTGCTGGCATATTGAGTGCAGCACTTTCACAGCATCATCTTTCAGGATTTGAAATAGCTCAACTGAAATTCCATCACCTCCACTAGCTTTGTTTGTAGTGATGCTTTCTAAGGCCCACTTGACTTCGCATTCCAGGATATCTGGCTCTAGGTGAGTAATCACACCATCATGATTATCTGGGTTGTGAAGATCTTTTCTGTACAGTTCTTCTGTGTATTACTGCCACCTCTTCTTAATATCTTCTGCTTCTGTTAGGTTCCTCCCATTTCTGTCCTTTATTGAGCCCATCTTTGCATGAAATGTTCCCTTGGTATCTCTAATTTTCTTGAAGAGATCTCTAGTCTTTCCCATTCTGTTGTTTTTCTCTATTTCTTTGCATTGACCACTGAAGAAGGCTTTCTTATCTCTCCTTGCTATTCTTTGGAACTCTGCATTCAGATGCTTATATCTTTTCTTTTCTCCTTTGCTTTTCACTTCTCTTCTTTTCACAGCTATTTGTAAGGCCTCCCCAGACAGCCATTTTGCTTTTTTGCATTTCTTTTCCATGGGGATGGTCTTGATCCCTATCTCCTATACAATGTCATAAACCTCCATCCATAGTTCATCAGGCACTCTGTCTATCAGATCTAGGCCCTTAAATCTATTTCTCACTTCCACTGTATATTCATAAGGGATTTGATTTAGGTCATACCTGAATGGTCTAGTGGTTTTCCCTACTTTCTTCAATTTAACTCTGGATTTGGCAATAAGGAGTTCATGATCTGAGCCACAGTCAGCTCCTGGTCTTGTTTTTGTAGACTGTATAGAGCTTCTCCATCTTTGGCTGCAAAGAATATAATCAATCTAATTTCAGTGTTGACCATCTGGTGATGTCCATGTGTAGAGTCTTCTCTTGTGTTTTTGGAAGAGGGTGTTTGTTATGACCAGTGCATTTTCTTGGCAAAACTCTATTAGTCTGTGCCCTGCTTCATTCCATCTTCCAAGGCCAAATTTGCCTGTTATTCCAGGTGTTTTCTTGACTTCCTACTTTTGCATTCCAGTCCCCTATAATGAAAAGGACATCTTTTTTGGGTGTTAGTTCTAAAAGGTCTTGTAGGTCTTCATAGAACCGTTCAACTTCAGCTTTTTCAGTGTTACTGGTTGAGGCATAGACTTGGATTACTGTGATATTGAATGGTTTGCCTTGGAAACGAACAGAGATCATTCTGTCATTTTTTAGATCGCGTCCAATTACTGCATTTTGGACTCTTTTGTTGACCACGATGGCTACTCCCTTTCTTCTGAGGGATTCCTGCCCGCAGTAGTAGATATAATGGTCATCGGAGTTAAATTCACCCATTACAGTCCATTTTAGTTCGCTGATTCCTAGAATGTCAACGTTAACTCTTGCCATCTCCTGTTCGACCACTTCCAATTTGCCTTGATTCATGGACCTGACATTCCAGGTTCCTATGCAATATTGCTCTTTACAGCATTGGACCTTGCTTTTATCACCAGTCACATCCACAGCTGGGTATTGTTTTTGTTTTGGCTCCATCCCTTCATTCTTTCTGGAGTTATTTCTCCACTGATCTCCAGTAGCACCTACTGACCTGGGGAGTTCCTCTTTTAGTATCCTATTATTTTGCCTTTTCGTACTGTTCATGGGGTTCTCAAGGCAAGAATACTGAAGAGGTTTGCCATTCCCTTCTCCAGTGGACCACACTCTGTCAGCCCTCTCCACCATGACTCTCCCATCTTGGGTGGCCCCATGGCATGGCTTAGTTTCATTGAGTTAGACAAGGCTGTGGTCCTAGTGTGATTATATTGACTAGTTTTCTGTGATTATGGTTTCACTGTTTCTGCACTCTGATGCCCTCTTGCAACACCTACTGTCTTACTTGGGTAAATTAGAGCTACCAAGGGAATACTTCATGCAAAGATGGGCTCAATAAAGGACAGAAATGGGAGGAACCTAACAGAAGCAGAAGATATTAAGAAGAGGTGGCAGTAATACACAGAAGAACTGTACAAAAAAGATCTTCACGACCCAGATAATCACGATGGTGTGATCACTGACCTAGAGCCAGACATCCTGGAATGTGAAGTCAAGTGGGTCTTAGAAAGCATCACTACAAACAAAGCTAGTGGAGGTGATGGAATTTCAGTTGAGCTATTTCAAATCCTGAAAGATGATGCTGTGAAAGTGCTGCACTCAATATGCCAGCAAATTTGGAAAACTCAGCAGTGGCCACAGGACTGGAAAAGGTCAGTTTTCATTCCAATCCCAAAGAAAGGCAATGCCAAAGAAGGATCAAACTACCGCACAATTGCACTCATCTCACACGCTAGTAAAGTAAAGCTCAAAATTCTCCAAGTCAGGCTTCAGCAATACGTGAACAGTGAACTCCCTGATGTTGAAGCTGGTTTTAGAAAAGGCAGAGGAACCAGAGATCAAATTGCCAACATTCGAGGGTTCATCGAAAAAGCAAGAGAGTTCCAGAAAAGGATCTATTTCTGCTCTATTGACTATGCCAAAGCCTTTGACTGTGTGGCTCACAATGAACTGTGGAAAATTCTGAAAGAGATGGAAATACCAGATCACTTGACCTGCCTCTTGAGAAACCTATATGCAGGTCAGGAAGCCTTAGTTAGCACTGGATATAGAACAACAGACTGGTTCCCAATAGGAAAAGGAGTACATCAAGGCTGTATATTGTCACCCTGCTTATTTAACTTATATGCAGAGTACATCATGAGAAATGCTGGGCTGGAGGAAGCACAGGCTGGAATCAAGATTGCTGGGAGAAATATCAGTAACCTCAGATATGCAGATGACACCACCCTTATGGCAGAAAGTGAAGAAGAACTAAAGAGTCTCTTGATGAAAGTGAAAGAGGAGAGTGAAGAAGTTGGCTTAAAGTTCAACATTCAGAAAACGAAGATCATGGCATCTGGTCCCATCACTTCATGGGAAATAGATAGGGAAACCGTGGAAACAGTGTCAGATTTTATTTTTGGGGGCTCCAAAATCACTGCAGATTGTGATTGCAGCCATGTAATTAAAAGACGCTTACTCCTTGGAAGGAAAGTTATGACCAACCTAGACAGCACATTATAAAGCAGAGACATTACTTTGCCAACAAAGGTCCGTCTAGTCAAGGCTCTGGTTTTTCCAGTGGTCATGTATGGATGTGAGAGTTGGGCTATAAAGAAAGCTGAGTGCAGAAGAATTGATGTTTTTGAATCATGGTGTTGGAGAATACTCTTGAGAGTCCCTTGGACTGCAAGGAGATCCAACCAGTCCATCCTAAAGGAGATCAGTCCTGGGTGCTCATTGGAAGGACTGATGTTGAAGCTGAAACTCCAATACTCTGCTCCCTGATGTGAAGAACTGACTCATTTGAAAAAACCCTGATACCGGGAAAGATTGAGGGCAGGAGGAGAAGGGGACGACAGAGGATGAGATGGTTGGATGGCATCATCAACTTGATGGACATTGGTTTGGGTGGAGTCCAGGAGTTGGTGATGGACAGGGAGGCCTGGCGTGCTACAGTTCATGGGGTCAGAAAGAGTTGGACACGACTGAGCAAGTGAACTGAACTGATGTGTGGTGACAGAGACATAGGGATGTCAGATCACTTTCCCAGGACTGGATTCAGTAAATGCTGGGGTTCCAGACTGTACACTTTGACTCTAAAGCTCGCACCTTTAAACACTGTCCTACAGGAGTTCCCTTGTGAATCAAATCAAATAAGGGTCCTTGGGTTTTAGGGATTAGGCATCCTTATCATGTGTTTTTTCTCCACACTATGACTGACTTCCTGCTTCTTCCTGTCTCTTCTTAATCTCTGCTGCTGCCCACTAAGAGTCTACACTTTGGGGATCTGGAAGCATGTGGGTAGAGTGTTGCTGTCAAGGAGGGAGATATGAGTGGAAACAGCCAGTAGTCCACTGGTTTACTCCATATGTGACTAATACTTGAGCTCGACCATGATCCTGAGAACAGGAATTAGTACAAGACATACACAGAGAGATGAAAGTAAAGCTGAGACTATGGGTGATGGAAGAGACAAAGGAACACAATCCCAAGAGGTAGCATCCCAGAAATGGTGAATGATGAGAAATGCAAAAGTTGTTGCAAGGTAATTGTTTCACTTAGGGACAATGTGTGTTACTATTGACTTTTCAGGGCTTCTCAGATCATAAAAGCAAAGTGGATGAACATATTTCTAAGTAAACAATTGACTGTAGAATTATTTAGCACTCATGAGAAAAATCAGAGCACAAGTGTGAAAGTTTAACATGCATTCTAGTATTAGAACATGAAGATTACCAATACTAAGAACGTTGGTGCTTTCCTGTCATAACCACTACTTAAAACAGTCCTTTGAATCCCCTTGGGGTTTTAGAGGAGGTAGCAAGGTGTATGGTTTAAAACACAAACATTTGAATCCTAGTTCTATCACTTAGGAGCAGAATAACTTCAGAAAATTTATGCAACATGTTTGAGCATTAGATTTTTCCTCTTTCAAATGAAGAAGTAAAACTTTATTGTGTTGTGATGTTAAGTAAGCTAATATGTGTACATTACTTCTGACAGTAGTTAGTACATAGTAGGTCAACTCCGGGAGTTGGTGATAGATAGGGACGCCTGGCGTGCTGCAATTTCATGGGGTTGCAAAGAGTCGGACACGACTGAGCGACTGAACTGAACTGAACTGATGCACATGGAATGATGGCTATTATATCAAGTAGAACAGATATATTTATTAACCTAGCCACTTGTAAATGATACATTTGTTCAGAAAGACTCTTTTTCTTGCCTTCATTCTATTAGAATCTCACTTAATGTCATTCATAGTTGAATCATGGTGACAGGATATGAACTGTTTCTAGCAGGCAGATATAATTTTATGTTCAGAAGTTGAAAAGGCAACAATGAGAGGGGTGGGGATTTTAGATGAGATGTGTAAGCTCCGTCTCGTGGCCCTGGACAGTTTTCACCTCCGAGTCCTTGGCAAGTGTCCTTGGCAAGTAATAAAGGCCAAGGGGTTTTTTCTACAATGGGGTGAGCCAGGAGCAGAGGGAGGATGGAGTCATGGTACCAAATGACTGCATATCAGCATAGTTCTTCAAGCATTATGTGGGAAAATCCTTAGTTTGTGAGTTGTAACAAGTCTTTGTCTTGTTATGCGGACTTAAATTTCTTTCTTAGGTCCCCGCATAAGCTCCCAGCCTCAAAGATCTATCTCCTCAGAGAAAAAAAGAGGGAGAGAGAAAAAAAGATGGAATTCTGCTATAAAATTGACTCTTTGAATCATAAAAACTTACTTTGAAGCAAGTTGGTGAAGGACTGTTCACTACTTTATTTTGTTTGTGTTCTGTTTAGGGGAAGATTTCCTTTTAAACATTAAGCATGTTAGAAATAACCCCCTAGTTTGATCATCAATAATCAAGGTCAATTTGTGATATTTTACTTTAAATCTCCTTAATGTAACACAAACTGTATAAGGCAACATTCTCCAGAGAAACAGAATCAATAGGAAATATAGATATAGGTAGATAGATCATCCTTATATTGAACATAATGTTTGACAAGTTATAACATGCTCATGTGTGTGTTGACTTGCATCTGACTCTTTGTGACCCCATGGACTATGGCCCATCAGGCTCTTGTGTCTATGGAATTTTTCAGGCAAGAATACTGGAGTGGGTTGCCTTTTCCTTCTCCAGGGGATGGATCTTCCCGATCCAAGGATTGAAGCTGTGTCTCTTGTGTCTCCTGCATTGGCAGGTGGATTCTTTACCAACTGTTCTAACTTGGAAGCAGCAAGATATTAATAATATCTTATATATATTATAATATTATATGTATATATAGAGAGAAGGATCAGATCATATCAGATCAGTCGCTCGGTTGTGTCCGACTCTTTGCGAGAGAAGGATAGATATATTTCAAATAATTATTTATTTATCCTTTATTCATTCTAATTATTCTTTATTTTAGAGTTGACTCATGAAACTGTGAAAGCTGCCAAGACCAAAATTTGTAGAGTTAGGCCAGAAAACTGCAGACTCAGATAAAAGTTGATGTTGAATTCTTGAGTTCTGCAGTCTTGAGGATTCCTTTTTTATCCCCTGAAACATCAGTTCTGTTCTGAAGGCCTTCAACTGATTAGATGAGGCCTGCCCACATTATGGAGAGCAATCTGCTTTACTCGAAGTTTAGTGATTTAAATGTTCAGTTCAATTCAGTCGCTCAGTTGTTTCTAAAAAGGAGCTCCCCTGGTAGCTCAGCTGGTAAAGAATCTGCCTGCAATGCAGGAGATCCCAGTTCAATCCCTGGGTTGGGAAGATCCCCTGTAGAAGGGATAGGCTACCCACTCCAGTATTCTTTGGTTTCCCTGGTGGCTCAGACAGTAAAGAATCTGCCTGTAATGTGGGGACCTGGGTTCAGTCCCTGAGTTGGGAAGATCCCCTGGAGATGGGAATGACTACCCACTCCAATATTGTGGCCTGGAGAATTCCATGGACAGAGGAGCCTGGCACGCTACAGCCCATGGGTTCTCAGAGTCAGAACATGACTGAATGACTTTCACATCTTTAAAAAAATACCTTAACATCAACATCTATACTGGTGCTTGACCAAACAACTGGCTACTACAGCCTAGCCATGTAGAGACATAAGATTAATCATCACACTAAATAATACTTACTAATTTATTTGGATCCTAAGAGCTTTATTTGTATGAACTCACTTAGTACTCAAAAAAGCCAGTAAGTTAAGTTTTAGTCACAACAGATAAGGAAACTGAGGCCCAGATAAGCAAAGTATTAATAGTTTGCCCCAAGTTACACAGCTTGTAAGGGCAGAATTGGCATCCAAACTCAATAGATCTGGCTTCTGAGGCAGAGGGCTTAGGCGGTGGCCTGCTCTAACCTGAAGCACATGTTTATATTTATCTCCTTTGTGACTCTTCCAACCACCCATACAGGGACATCCACAGACTGAGCCCTCAACAAGTCTCCAAGTCAAAGTCATATCAGAGTGAATAGCAGGTATTCAGCAGAGTGAATAGCTCAGAAAGTGTTGGATAATTAAGTAAATGAATGAACAGATGAATAGACTGAAGGAGGAAGGATCTGTAATCTTGATGATTAGGGATCTGAAGCATTACCATGCAATGGTGAGTAAAATCAGTTTTGACTCTCGAAGAGATCCAGATTTTTTGTGGTGTTGGTGGGAGATCAAAACAAAAAGAAATTGCAATGTGATAAAGATTGTAATTTTTAATACCTTGGTCTTTGGGATAAGACTAAATTGATGTGAGATTGCTTTCTTTCTTCATTAGACATAATACTAGATAAGTTAGTTTGTCTCTCCATGCTTATTCTTTGCCATATGTAAAATAAAATAAATAGAGGTAAAGCAGAGAGTTGTGGAAAGGAAACACATTGATTGAGATTGTGTCTATTGTATGCTGAGCCCTGCACCCAGAACGTGGACAACATTTAATCAATGACAGCTATATCGTAAGAACCTTGGTGAGCGTCCCAAGGCCAAAGAATAGAGAGTGTTAGGCTGATTTTATCAGGCTGAACTAAATATTTGAACTAAATTCCCAAGAATTTATACCAAAATGTAGAGCAGAGTTACAGACTGGTGAGCAGCATTTCAGATTTGGCCTGAAACAAAAGTTTCAGATTTTTTGTTTGAAGTGCCCAGGAGTTTTCCAAAAATTAAACTTGTTTTACCTTTGAGAAATTAGAAGATTCCTCTTTAAAAAGTCTAGAGTCTGATCAAAAAGAGATGGCCATACTGCATAGCTTTAGATAGGCTCTCTGGTTTCCTATTTCTCCACAATGTCTGCTATTCTTTCTTCATTCATTTATGTTACTTCTCTGGATACTGTAGGCTCTTGATGCCAGTGTGCACATAGGAAGTACACGTAGTAAGTAGCTGAATTGACAGGACCTGTATGTTATGCTAAGGAATGTGGGGTTTATCATATCCTAGGCAATCAGAAGCAGTCACAGAATTTTAAGCATGGACTTGAGCAGATTTGTATTTTAGAAAGATTTTTCTGGGCTGCAGGAGCCAGAGATAGAAATCAGTTAATGAAAGGCTGTGGAAATAGTGCAAGAATAGGTTGGTGAGAGAGTTTGGTCAGTGTCAAAACAGCAACTTGGGAGGCAGAAAGTAGTGTGTACCTGCCAGTGTGAGTTGAAATGAATCTTGTATGCCTTTATGTGATTTAAAATGTTTATGCTGAGCCAAGAGTGATAATTTTTGAAAATGCTGGATGGTTTTGTCCATCAACACAGGACAGAAATATTATATATGTCCTTGCATTCAATGGGAAACAGAACTCTGATTTCCTAAGTTTTAATCATTTCAAAGATGGAGGAGAAGCTGGACATTTTGGATTGACACAGAATAAGTCTTTACTATGGCTCCTTCCTAAGAAATTGTCAAGGACAATTGTATTATGCATGACTGTAAACTGTAAATTGCAACTCTGCTTGTTGTAGAGGAATAGGATTTGGGAAAGGGAGAATTGATGAGGAAGAATGGGTATTAATGATTACTTCCAATGAATATATAGATGTGAATGATTAATTTTACTTGGGATTATTTGGGTTTTTTTCTTGAGGATGATAGAAAGACATGACAAGGTTTAAAGTAGGAGCAAGACCTGGTCAAGTTTGTTTGATAATGTTTTTAACAATGTTACTCTGAAGAATAAGGGATGGATGATGGAGGGGAATTGCTGGTAGGATACTGCAGTACATTCCAGTTCAAAGAATGTGACTGTGATGTGGGTAAATGCTGGAGACCAGGACTTTGAGGATCCAAATTAAATGGGAATAACTGGTTGAAAAAAGTATGATGGGATTAGTTCATTGGTATGCTTACACCAGTTAGCTATCAAATTAAGGGAAAAATTGAAATATTGTAGTGAAGAAATTTCAACTCCCCCCTGCCACCCTCTTAATCATATGCACTCAGTTCAGTTCAGTTCAGCCGCTCAGTCCTGTCTGACTCTTGGTGACTCCATGGACTGCAGCATGCCAGGCTTCCCTGTCCATCATCAAATCCTGGAACTTGGTCAAACTCATGTCCATCAAGTATGTGATGCCAACTAACCATCTCATACTCTGTCATCCCCTTCTCCTCCTGCCCTCAATCTTTTCCAGCATCAGGGTCTTTTCAAATGTCAGTTCTTCACATCAGGTGACCAAAGTATTGGAGTTTCAGCTTCAGCATCAGTCCTTCCAATGAATACTCAGGACTGACTTCTTTTAGGATTGACTGTGTGGATCTCCTTGCAGTCCAAGGGACTCTCGAGTCTTCTCCAACACCACAGTTCAAAAGCATCAGTTCTTCGGCATTCAGGTTTCTTTATAGTCCAACTCTCACATCCACATATGACTACTGGAAAAACCATAGCTTTGACTAGCTGGATCTTTGTTGGCAGAGTAATGTCTCTGCTTTTTAATATGCTGTCTAGGTTGGTCATAGCTTTTCTTCCAAGGAGCAACCATCTTTTAACTTCATGGCTGCAGTCACCATCTACAGTGACTTTGGAGCCCCTAAAAATAAAGTCTCTCACTGTTTCCATTGTTTCTCCATCTGTTTGCCATGAAGTGATGGGACCGGATGCCATGATCTTCATTTTCTGAATATTGAACTTTAAGCCAACTTTTTCACTCTCCTCTTTCACTTTCATCAGGAGGCTATTTAGTTCTTCTTTGCTTTCTGCCATAAGGATGGTGTCATCTACATATCTGAGGTTATTGATATTTCTCTTGGCAGTCTTGATTCCAGCTTGTGCTTCCTCCAGCCCAGCATTTCTCATGATGTACTCTGCATATAAGTTAAATAAGTAGGGTGACAATATATAGCCTTGACGTACCCCTTTCCCGATTTGGAACCAGTCTGTTGTTCCATGTCCAGTTCTAACTGTTGTTTCTTGACCTGCATACAGATTTCTTAGGAGGCAGATCAGGTGGTCTGGTATTCCCATTTCTTGAAGAATTTTCCACAGTTTCTTGTCATCCACACAGACAAAGGCTTTGGCATAGTCAATAAAGCAGAAGTAGATGCTTTTCTGGAACTCTCTTGCTTTTTCAATAATCCAACGGATATTGGCAATTTAATCTCTGGTTCTTCCGCCTTTTCTAAATCCAGCTTGAACATCTGATAGTTCACGGTTCACATACTGTTGAAGCCTGGCTTATAGAATTTTGAGCGTTACTTTGCTAGTGTGTGAGATGATTGCAACTGTGCAGTAGTTTGAATATTCTTTGGCATTGCCTTTCTTTGGGATTGGAATGTAAACAGATCTTTTCCCATCCTTTGGCCATTACTGAGTTTTCCAAGTTTGCTGATATATTGAGTGCAGCACTTTCACAGAATCATCTTTTAGATTTTAAATAGCTCAGCTGGAATTCCATCACCTCCACTAGCTTTTTACGTAGTGATACTTCCTAAGGCCCACTTGACTTTGCATCCCGGGATGTCTGGCTCTTGGTGAGTGATCACACCATCATGGCTATCTGGGTCATGAAGATCTTTTTTTTTATAGTTTTTCTGTGTATTCTTGCCACCTCTTCTTAATATCTTCTGCTTCTGTTAGGTCCATACCATTTCTGTCCTTTATCGAGCCCATCTTTGCATGAAATGTTCCCTTGGTATCTCTAATTTTCTTGAAGATATCTCTAGTCTTTCCCATTCTGTTGTTTTCCTCTGTTTCTTTGCGTTGATCACTGAGGAAGCTCTCCTTGCTATTCTTTGGAACTCTTCATTCAAATGGGTATATCTTTCCTTTTCTCCTTTTCCTTTTGCTTCTATTCTTTGCTCAGCTATTTGTAAGGCCTCCTTAGACAACCATTTTGCCTTTCTGGATTTCTTTTTCTTGGGGATGATCTTGATCACTTTCTCCTGTGCAATGTCACGAACCTGCATCCATAGTTCTTCAGGCACTCTGTCTATCAGATCTAATCCTTTGAATCTATTTCTCACTTCCACTGTATAATCGTAAGGAATTTGATTTAGGTCATACCTAAATTAGGTCTAGTGGTTTTCACTACTTTCTGCAATCTAAGTCTGAATTTTGCAATGTGGAGTTTATGATTTGAGCTGCAGTCAGCTCCCAGTCTTGTTTTTGATGACTGTATAGAGCGTCTCCATCTTTGGCTGCAAATAATATAATCAATCTGATTTCAGTATTGGCCATCTGGTGATGTCCATGTGTAGAGTCTTCTCTTGTGTTAAGAGGGCATTTTCTATGACCAGTGTGTTCTCTTGGCAAAACTCTGTGTCTTTGCACTAACATATCAGATGTACCAACATATCAGATACATGATATACATATATGTATATATAATATACATATAATATAGTGCATAATCATATCCACTAGCTGTACATATTTTCCAATTCAAAAATAAGATGCCTAACATTTACTGAGTCCTAAGTGTGTGTCCTCTACTTGAGACTTTTAAAAAATTAATTAATTTATTTGACTGTGTGGGTCTTCAATTTTTGTTGGGGCATGTGGTATCTTTAATTGCAGCATGTGGGATCTTATTCCCTGACTAGGGATTAAACTAGGGCCCCCTGCCTTGGGAGTGATAAATCTTAGCTACTAGATCACCAGGGAAGTCCCTGCCTGGGGCTTTTAGAAGAGTAAATTTGAATTATCTCCATTCTATTGAAAAAATATTATCTCATTATCCACTGTTTTTTCAAGGTATAAACTAACTAGCTATTAAATTATTAGATTAACTGCTCTATTTTATAATACTAGCACACTAATTATGATTTGTCTTCTAACACAGCTCACTGATGCTGTGTCCTGTGAAGTGGTTGAAGTCAGTTTGACCACAGTGGCTGAGGGCAGTGGTTGTATCTCCAGATTTCCTTCATTCCAGTCCTGGCTTTGCTGGTTGCTATCTGTATAACATAGGCAAGTTAGCTATTATCCTTTGGATGCCTCATGTCTTCATCTTCAAAATACAAATATTAGTATTGCCATCATCATTGAGTAAAGAGAAGGGTGTTAGAAAAGGGTCTGGCACGTATTGACTGCTTATAAGTCTTTTCTTTTATAATAGTTGGTATTAGAGGAAGATGGTGGGAATCTGAATCAGCACTAAACAGTGAGAATAGAGAGGGGAGGTGAGAAATTCTGCAATGGAAGAAGCTGCCTTATTGTGCTATGAAATGAAGTTTAAGTGCATACTTGAAATTCTATAACCCACTGAAAAATAATCAAAACTAACTGAAATTAATATTCCAAAGAAATGTGTGTATATAATTTTGCCTTCAAATTAAAAACTTAACTCTCAAAATAAAATCTGCTGCTGTTTCAGTCCCCCCTCCCATCCCTTTTTTCCTTTCACCTGTGAAAGCCTTAGAAAAGACTACTTATTCTATGAAAGTTGCACAGGGTAGAGGTTAAACCAGGTGGAACCAAACTCAGTGAGTAAACAGGAGAAATACAAAGAGGACAAAGAACAGGACATTGCAAAAGTCTGACAGTTGGGAGTGAATTTTAACTGATTTTCTGTTACTTTGCCCTGTACTATCAGACAGCTGTGTGGGGTCAAGGCCACACTGGATGTGTGCAGATTGCTGGTTGGATACCCTTGACCTTGTTGTTGGCAAAGGCCAAGCCTGCTGGAATTTGGCTGGAAAAAGTTATCTTCCCTGTAGTAACTGTCTTCCTCTACACTAACCCTCCTTGATTTTAATGGTGGTTGCCACCACATTCCCACGAACTTCATTAAATATTTACCGAGTACATAATCTACTAAACATGACTTTCGTACTTAGAGCAGGTAAAGACTTGTTTCTGACTTGCTACCTTATTATTTTGTGAGAATTGTCTTTGAGTCCCTTGGCAGAAAAGAGGAGAAACATTAATTATAAACCAGACACTAACCATAATGTTCAATTTATTAGCCATACCTGGCTATTTAAATTATAATTTAAATTAAATTTAAAAATTTTGTTTCTCTGGTGTATGTTTCAAGATCTCAGTATAGTGAAGGGTTACATACTGGACAGTACAAATGTGGAATATCCCATTATCTCAGATTCTTCTACCATTTAACACTGTACTAGAGTGCTGGTCACTCTTCTACAATTGATTTGACCAAATGCGCAACTTCTACATTTAAGAATGTTCTTTTTATATTTCTCTTAAAAATTAGTATATTCATTTCCTATGGATACTGTAACAAATTACCACTAATGTAATCATACGTTTATTGTCTTTCAGTCCTATGGTTCGGGAGACTGCAATGGGTCTCACTGGGCTAAAATGAAAATGTCTCCAGGGCTTCCTACCACTCTAGAGGCTCTGTTCCTTTTTGCTGATTCTCCATGCAACCTGCATTCCTCGGCTTTGGCTCTTTTCCTCCATCTTCAGAGTGAGCAACTCTGAGCTAGTCCTTTTCTCACTGCCAACTCTCTTTTTCTCCCTTTTTTTTTTTTTTTTTTTTTGCCTCTCTCTTGCACTTATAAAGACCTTTGAGATAACATTGGTCTCATTGGGATAATCCAAAATAATCTCCTCAACTCAAGGTGAGTTGATTAGCAACCTTGATTCCCTCTACAACCTTAATTCTTCTCACTTTGCCATGAAATATGACATATTCGGAGAAGGCAATGGCATCCCACTCCAGTACTCTTGCATGGAAAATCCTGTGGATGGAGGAGCCTGGTAGGCTGCAGTCCATGAGGTCACTAAGAGTCGGACACGACTGAGCGACTTCACTTTCACGTTTCACTTTCATGCATTGGAGAAGGAAATGACAACCCACTCCAGTATTCTTGGCAGGAGAATCCCAGGGATGGGGGAGCCTGGTGGGCTGCTGTCTATGGGGTCGCACAGAGTCGGACACGACTGAAGCGATTTAGCAGCAGTAGCAGCATGACATATTCAGGTTTGAGGAATTAAGGTTCAGACATCTTTGGGAAGGGCTCTTATTCTACCCACTTTAATGAGTTTTTATAAAGTACAGTGATTCTCCTTGAAGGGAGGGGCAATGTAAATCTATTATAGGCAATTATTCATGTGGTTCTGATTTAACAAAAATTCTAATTACCTATAATGAAATAATTAAATGATAGTTAATTATAAGAAAAATAAAACATTAATAAATATTACGTGCAGCAGGCAGTAAGATTCTAAGAGCTTACATATATGAACTCATAAAAGGATGGGTGAATAGAGACATTAATAGTGTCTTAATAGTAGCGTGGGATAAATGGAGACTCAGAGAATATTAATCAGGAAAACAGAATTCTCTTCCTAGCATAGTCACCTACTCATTTGTGCAATTTCTGTAGATTTAAATTGTTGACACAGATAAAAGTAGAAAACCAGATAAATCTATCCTATGGTTCTTTCCAACTCTTAAAATTTTCCTTTATATTTTAAGGTAGAAGAAGTCATAACATTGGGGAAAAAAATGGACAATATTGAGCAATGCAGAACTGCCCCACGTAACTTCAAAATAAAAGAGTAAGTACAGGAAAACTAAACAGAGGTGATTTAATTATAGAAATACAGCATGTTTTTATTTTTGTTTCTGATAAGATATAGAATGATTGAAGAGGTAAAGAAATTGGATAAAAATAATCAAACTGAGCCTGGGAACTGCGGGTGCATACACATTGCTTTACTAAGGATCAAGATAAGAAGGAGGAACACCAAGAGAACACTCTTGTCTTTCCGGTTATTTTAGACTGGCATTATTAATTAGTCTGAAACGTGTTTAAATACCTTTTCATCTTCTTGCTTTATTTTAATCAGGTGCTTAGAGAAACAGATGACTGTTTTGCCATTAGAAGAGCTACAATCTTGTCAAAGGCTATTAGACTTTATGCAAATAAACCTTTGCTCTCAACAAAGTTCATAAACAACTGAGACTGTGCTGCAGCATTCACACATGTGGTATGCAGCAGCACACTGAAAGATGACCCCAAAGAGTAACATAAAGGCTATTTCTGTAAGAGAAGATTTTTGAATTAAATAAACCTTGAATTTGTAAAGCCACAACTTTCAGATCAAGCTGTTTAAAAGCTATTGTGTCTAAAGGCTGTTATTCTAGAGATTAATCAGATACTGAGAAATCTTGGTGCCAATAATACTCTAAATATATTAACAAAGTAGCAGTATTGAGGGCATTAAACACATTAACTTAAATGTTTCGTGGCCAAGTTGTGTCTGACTTTTTGCCATCCCATGGACTGTAGCACGCCAGGCCTCCCAGTCCCTCACCATCTCCTCGAGTTTTCCCCAATTTATGTCCATTGAATCAGTAATGCCATCCAACCATCTCATCCTGTCACCTTCTACTTCTTCTGCCTTCTAACTTAAATGTATCCTTACTCCAAAACTATAGTTGATATTACATATACTGTAAATTGGGAAAGTTCTCTGATCGGCATTGAAACCTATCAGATAAAACTATCCCAAGTCTATCTCTTTTTCTCCTTTGCCTTTTGTGTCTCTTCTTTTCACAGCTATTTGTAAGGCATCCTCAGACAACTGTTTTGCCTTTTTGCATTACTTTTTCTTGGGGATGGTCTTCATCACTTCCTCCTGTACAATGTCATGAACCTCTGCCCATAGTTCTTAAGGCACTCTGTCTATCAGATCTAATCCTTTGAATCTATTTGTTACTTCTACTGTATAACCATAAGAATTTGATTTAGGTCATATCTGAATGGTCTAGTGGTTTTCCCTACTTTCTTCTATTTAAGTCTGAATTTGGTGATAAGGAGTTCATGATCTGAGCTGCAGTCAGCTCCCGGTCTTATTTTTGCTGACTGTATAGAGCCTCTCCATCTTTGGCTGCAAAGAATATAATAAATCTGATTTTGGTGTTGACCATCTGGTGATGTCCATGTGTAGAATCCTCTCTTGTGTGTTGAAAGAGGGTGTTTTCTATGACCAGTGCATTCTCTTGGCAAAACTCTATTTGCCTTTGCGCTGCTTCATTCTGTACTCCAAGGCCAAGTTTGCCTGTTACTCCAGGCATTTCTTGACTCCCTATTTTTGCATTCCAGTCCCCTATAATGAACAGGACATCTTTTTTGGGTGTTAGTTCTAGAAGGTCTTGTAGGTCTTCATAGAACCGTTCAACTTCAGCTTCTTCAGCATTACTGGTCAGGGCACAGACTTGGATTACTGTGATATTGAATGGTTTGCCTTGGAAACGAACAGAGATCATTCTGTCATTTTTGAGATAGCATCCAAGTACTGCATTTCAGACTCTTTTGTTGACTATAATGGCTAGTCCATTTTTTCTAAGGGATTCTTGCCCATATATAGTAGTAGGTATAATGGTCATCTGAGTTAAACTCACCCATTCCAGTCCATTTTAGTTCACTGATTCCTAAAATGTCAATGTTCACTCTTGCCATCTCCTGTTTGACCACTTCCAATTTGCCTTGATTCATGGACCTAACATTCCAGGTTCCTATGCAATATTACTCTTTACAGCATTGGACTTTACTTCCATTACTAGTCACAACCACAACTGGATATTGTTGTTGCTTTGGCTCCATCTCTTCATTCTTTCTGGAGTTATTTCTCCACTGATCTCCAGTAACATATTAGGCACCTACTGACCTGGGGAGTTCATCTTTCAGTGTCATATCTTTTTGCCTTTTCATACTGTCCATGAGGTTCTCAAGGCAAGAATACTGAAGTGGTTTGCCATTCCCTTCTCCAGTGGACCACGTTTTGTCAGAACTCTCCACCATGACCCGTCCGTCTTGAGTGGCCCTACATGGCATGGCTCATAGTTTCATTGAGTTAGACAAGGCTGTGGTCCATGTGATCATGGCATCTGGTCCCACCACTTCATAGCAAATAGATGGGGAAGCAATGGAAACAGTGTGAGACTTTATTTTTGGAGGCTCCAAAATCACCTCAGATGGTTACTACAGCCATGAAATTAAAAGACACTTGCTACTTGGAAGAAAAGTTAGGACCAACCTAGACAGCATATTAAAAAGCAGAGACATTACTTTGCCAACAAAGGTCCATCTAGTCAAAGCTACGTATTTTCCAGTAGTCATGTATGGATGTGAGAGTTGGACTATGAAGATAGCTGATTGCTGAAGAATTGATGCATCTCCCATGGACTGAAGCATGCCAGGCCTCCCTGTCCTTCACCATTGCCCAGTGCTTGCTCAGACTCATGTCCATTGGGTCAGTGATGCCATCCTATCATCTTGTCCTCTGTCATCCCCTTCTCCTGCCTTCAATCCTTTCCAGCATCAGGATCCTCTCTAATGAGCCGGCTCTTGCTGGTACCCAAACTCATCTTGTTTGTCAGAATGGTACAGTCATAGTCATCACCCAGATGCTGCAGGTGTTGGTTTCTGACAACCGATGTTTTAGCTGTAATGGGGAGGGCCTTTGGGCTTCCCAGGTGGTGCGGTGGTAAAGAATCTGCCTGCCAATGCAGGAGATGTGGGTTTGATCCCTTGGTCAGGAAGATCTCCTAGAGTAGGAAATGGCATCCCACTCTATTATTTGGAAAAATTCATGGAAAGAGGACCATGGTGGGCTACAGTCCATGGGATTGCAAAGCGTCAGCCACTACTGAGGATGCATATATGAGCATGAGCAAGGAAAGGAGAGCCTTTAGCTAGTAAGCACTGCCTAGAAAGTTATGCAACCCTCCACTTTAGCAGTGTTCAGTAATCAGTGGTTGACTAATATAAGGGTATAACAGCTCAACACCCTTGGATATAAGCAGTGAAACCTCTGTAAACAGTTGAGACTACAGAGCTCTTCATGAGTTCAGGTTGAGGATTAATTTCTCCTGAAGCCACATCTTTGTCTCGCTTCTTATCTTGCCCTATCCTCTTTCCCTCCCCTCTTTAAATGTTGACCTTGAGAGCACTCTAAATAAATCACTTGCTGAAGATTCTCTGCCTAAGACTCTGATTCTAGGGAACCCGTTTTAAGATAACTTATGTCAGAAATGGTCCTGTCAAGCAAATTCTAAAGATGTAATTTTGGAGCTGGATCATATACCAGCTGGATGGCAATGAAGACCCTGTCCCTAATGATAAATGGTGACTTGATAGTTCCTTGGATATTGTAGCAGTACAGTTGCTAAGATGATGGAGATGTGCTAGCTTTTACAGGGTCATTGGCATTCAAAACATACAGGAAAAATAGTAATATTAAGGAATATGTAATTGGGTGGCTACTGGTGAATGTCTGCTGGTACAGTAAGGAGAGAAAATAATTAATCATCTATTTAAAGATAAGTGTGAAAGTGAAAGGTCCTCCTTGGCAGCCTTTAAAGAGATCCTTGTCACCTGTAGCTGGAGAGCATACTGAACTGGTGAATAAGCAAATGTCTTGATAGTGAGAGAAGCAGAATTTCAGAGAAAAGGGAATACACAGCCTAGGTGACTGGATGCCATGATAAGACACACGTGCTTCAGAGAGTAGGAAAGATATGTTATATGACAATCTGGTGGCTTGTCACATCTGTGACTCTTTTAGCAAGCCAATAATCTGGGGCACTAGTCTAAGGTAAAGGGGAAATTAGTATACCTTGTGCGTCCTAGCCTTAAATAAGAAGCAATGAGCAGCAAACATCACTGTTTGGTGCAAACTGTGCATCAGCGAACTCTACTGAATGATTGAGCAAGTGATGTGGAAAGCTGCCAGGTTTCAGTAGGGGCCCTGGGCAAGACAGGACCTGTGGAGGCTATAGTATGAGTAGTCATACCACTTGGGTCATGTGACCCAGAAGATCTTACAATGGTGCATGCATTATTTGAGCATGGAGTCTCTGGCAGATAAGAGGTGCATGGAGTCTGTGGCAAGCCCCAACAAAATAGTTTCAAACAGGCAACTGACATTTTTGGAGAAAGAGCATGCCAGCTGCAGCAGGGAACATTTTTCAAAATGCAATTGCTGGAATGCTGCTGGACATGGTGTATTAGTTTGTGTTCTTTGGTGAAACAGAACCAATAGTATACAAAATATATTTATATTTACAAATATAAATGAAATTATATATATATATATATATGTGTGTGTGTGTGTATTTATAATAGGATTTGGCCTGTGTGATTGTGGAAGCCAAGAAGTCCTACAATCTGCCATCTGCAAGCTGGAGACCCAGAAGACTTGGTGGTATAATTCAGTCAAAGTCCAAAGCCCAGAAAAATGGGAGCACCAGTGTTTGAGGGCAGAAGAAGATAGATATCTTAGCTCAGGCAGAAAGCAAATTAACTCTTTCTTTACCTTTGGATTCTATTTGGGTCCTAAGTATATTGGATGATGCCAACCTGCATTGTTGAGGAACATCTTCTTTACTCAGTTTACTGTTTCGAATGCTAATTTCTTTAGAGGTACCCTCATAGACACACCCATAAATAATGTTTTACAGATATTGGGCATCCCTTAGCCCAGTCAAATTGACACACAAAATTAACCATCACAAGCCCACCTCTGACAACGTGGCGTCTGTACATGTGTTTAATTTCAATTTTATTTTATATTTTTATTGAAGTACAGTTGATTTAAATGTCATATTAGTTTCAGTATATAGCATGGTGATCTAATATTTTTTAAATTATACTCTATCTAAAGTTATTATAAAATATTGGCTATATTCTCTGTTCTGAGCAATATATTTTATAGCTTATTTATTTTATACATGATGGTTTGTGCCTCGAAATCTGCTACACCTATCTTGCCCCTCCCTCATTCCCTCTTCCAATTGGTAACCACTATATTGTTTTCTATATCTGTGAGTCGTTTTCTGTTTTTTTATATTCATTCATTTGCTTTATTTTTTTTTAGATTTTACATATAAATGATAACATACAGTATATGTCATTCTCTAGCTAACTGATTTCATTAATCATAATACCTTCCAGGTCCATCCATGTTGTTGAAACTGGAAACATTTCATTAATTCGTGAGGGTAAGTAATATTCCATTGTCTATTCAGGTTTCTTTCCCCATTTTAAAATTGAATTTTTTTTCCATTTTAAGTTGTATGAGCTCCTTATATATTTTGGATACTAATCCTTAATCAGTTATATCATTTGCAAATATTTTCCCTAGTATTTTGTTTTTTCATTTTGCTGATGATTTTCCTTGCTACACAAAAATGTTAAGTTTAATTAGGTCCCACTTGTTTATTTTTCCTTTTCTTTCTTTTGCCCTAGAAACAGATACAAAAGAAATATTGCTATGATTTTTGTCACAGTGTTCTGCCTATGTTTTCTTCTAGGAGTTTTATGATTTGCAGTCTTACACTTAGATCTTTAATCCATTTTGATTTTACTTTTGTATGTGGTGTGAGAAAATATTCTAGTTGAATTATTTTACATGGACTTGTCCAGGTTTCCCAGAACTGCTTATTGAAGAGATTGTCCCGTTGTGTATTCTTGCCTCCTTTGTCATAGATTAATTGACCATGGTTGCATGTGTTTGTTTCTGGGCTCTCTGTTCTGTTCCATTGATCTATGTGATTGTTTTAGTGCCAGCCTTATAATGATTCAATTACTGTAGCTTTGCACTATTTTTTGAATTCAGGGTGTGTGATATTTCCAGCTTTTTTTTTTTTAAGATAGCTTTGGTAATTTGGGGTCTTTTGCAGTTCCATATAAATCGTTTGTTCTAGCTCTGTGAAAAATGTCATGAGTATTTTGATAGTAATCACATTCAATATGTTGTTTGTTTTGGGGTAGTATGGACATTTTACCAATATTAATTCTTCTAATCCAAAAGCACAGGATACTTTTCCATTTGTATCATCTTTAATTTCCTTCATCAGTGTTTTATAGTTTGGGGCATATAGTCTTTCATCTCCTTGGTTAAGTTTCTTTATAGTTATTTTATTCTTTTTGATGTAATTTTAAGCAAAATAGTTTTATTCCTTCTCTTTCTGATAGTTCATTATTAGTGTATAGAAAAACAACAGATTTATGTGTATTAGTTTTGTATCCTACAACTTTACTGAATTCATTTATTAGTTTTAATAGGTTTTTTTGGTGGAAACTTTAGGATTTTCTATATATAGTATTGTGTTATCTATAAATAGTGACAGTTTTACTTCTTTCCTTCCATTTTGGATACTTTTCATTTCTTTTTCTTGTTTGATTGCTGTGGCCAGGACATTTGCTGCTGCTAAGTTGCTTCAGTCGTGTCCGACTCTGCAACCCCATAGATGGCAGCCCATCAGGCTCCCCGGTCCCTGGGATTCTCCAGGCAAGAACACTGGAGTGGGTTGCCATTTCCTTCTCCAATGCATGAAAGTGAAAAATGAAAGTGAAGTCACTCAGTCATGTCCGACTCTTAGCAACCCCATGGACTGCAGCCTACCAGGCTCCTCTGTCCATGGGATTTTCCAGGCAAGAATACTGGAGTGGGTTGCCATTGCCTTCTCTGCAGCTTTTCACTAGCAGTATGTTATTAGCTGTGGATTTCTCATAAATGGTCTTTATTATGTTGAGATATATTCTGTCTATACCCATTTTGATCAGAGTTTTATTAAATGATTTTGTTTGTATCTGTTGAGATGGTACTGTTTTATCCTTTTTGATGACATGGTTTATGGCATTGATTGATTTGTTGATATTGAACCATCCTTGTGTCTGTGGAATAAAGCCCATTTGATCTTGATGTATGATCTTTTTTATATACATTTGAATTATATTTGCTAATTTTTGTTAAGGATTTTTGCATCTATATTTATTGGAGATATTGGTCTGTAATTTGGTCTTTTGTAGTGTCTTTGGTTTTCATATCAGGGTAATGTTGACCTCATAGAATGAGTTTTAGAGTGTTCTGTCCTCTTTGATTTTTTGGAATAGTTTGACATATTAGCTTTTCTTTATATGTTTCATATAATTCACCTGTGAAACCATAGGGTTCTGACCTTTGATTTACCAGAAGTTTTTTTATTCTAAATTCAATTTCACTACTAGCTATCAGTCTGTTCTGATTGTCTGTTTCTTCCTGGTTCAGTCTTGGAAGATTGTATATTTCTAAAAATTTATTTGTTTCTTCCAAGTTGTCCAGTTTATAAGCATGTAGCTTTTCTTAGTCTCTTATGACTTTATACATCTTTTTAATATTGGTGTTTATTTCTACTCTTTCATTTCTTATTCTGTTTATTTGCACCCTTACTCTTTATTTCCTGATGAACCTGGCTAAAAGCTTATTAATTTTGCTTATCTTTTCTTTTTTTTATTTTTTAAATTTTATTTTATTTTTTAACTTTACAATATTGTATTGGTTTTGCCATATATCAACATGAATATGCCACAGGTATATTTATCTTATCTTTTCAAAACACTAGATTTTGATTTCACTGATCTTTTTATTGCTTTTTAAAAAAAAATCTCTATTTCATTTATTTTTCTCTCTAATCGTTATTGTTTTCTTATTTCTGCTTCTTTGGGCTGTGTTTGTTCTTTTTCTAATTCTTAATGATGGTAGGTTAGGGTTTTGTTGAAGTTTTTCTTATTTCTTGAGACAGGCCTGTTTTGCATTAACTTCCCTCTTAGAATTGTTTCTGCTGCATTCCATAGATTTTGGAAAGTTGTGCTTTTATTTTCATTTAAGACTGCTATTTCCTTATTAATTTTCTGTCTGGATATGTCAATTGTATCAGGGGTGTTAAATTTCCATATTATTATTGCTGCTGCTGCTAAGTCGCTTCAGTCGTGTCCGACTCTGTGCGACCCCATAGATGGCAGCCCACCAGGCTCCCCCGTCCCTGGGATTCTCCAGGCAAGAACACTGGAGTCGGTTGCCATTTCCTTCTCCACATATTATTATTACATACTTATAAGTCTCTTTATGTCTGTTATAACATGCTTTATATATTTAATACTCATATATTAGGTGCATATATACTAACACATTCTATATTCTTTTCTTGTACTATCTGTTTATCATTATATAAATCCTCTCTTTGCTTTATGTTGTAGACCTTTTCTCAAAGTCTGTATTGTCTGATGCAAGTACTGCTACCCCAGGTTTCTTGTTATTTCTGTTTGCATGAAACGTCTTTTTCCATTCCCTCACCTAAACTCTGTGGGTTTCTTCAGCTCTGAAGTGAATATCTTATAAGCAGCATAATTTTTTTTTCCTAATGAGTCACCCTTTGTTTTTTTTTTTGGTTTTTTTTTTAATTTTTTTTTAATTTTATTTTATTTTTAAACTTAACATAACTGTATTAGATTTGCCAAATATCAAAATGAATCCGCCACAGGTATACATGTGTTCCCCATCCTGAACCCTCCTCCCTCCTCCCTCCCCATACCATCCCTCTGGGTCGTTCCAGTGCACCAGCCCCAAGCATCCAGTATCGTGCATCGAACCTGGACTGGCAACTCGTTTCATACATGATATTTTACATGTTTCAATGCCATTCTCCCAAATCTTCCCACCCTCTCCCTCTCCCACAGAGTCCACAAGACTGTTCTATACATCAGTGTCTCTTTTGCTGTCTCGTACACAGGGTTATTGTTACCATCTTTCTAAATTCCATATATATGCATTAGTATACTGTATTGGTGTTTTTCTTTCTGGCTTACTTCACTCTGTATAATAGGCTCCAGTTTCATCCACCTCATTAGAACTGATTCAAATGTATTCTTTTTAATGGCTGAATAATACTCCATTGTGTATATGTACCACAGCTTTCTTATCCATTCATCTGCTGATGGACATCTAGGTTGCTTCCATGTCCTGGCTATTATAAACAGTGCTGCAATGAACATTGGGGTACTCGTATCTCTTTCCCTTCTGGTTTTCTCAGTGTGTATGCCCAGCAGTGGGATTGCTGGGTCATAAGGCAGTTCTATTTCCAGTTTTTTAAGGAATCGCCACACTGTTCTCCATAGTGGCTGTACTAGTTTGCATTCCCACCAACAGTGTAAGAGGGTTCCCTTTTCTCCACACCCTCTCCAGCATTTATTACTTGTAGACTTTTGCATCGCAGCCATTCTGACTGGTGTGAAATGGTACCTCATAGTGGTTTTGATTTGCATTTCTCCGATAATGAGTGATGTTGAGCATCTTTTCATGTGTTTGTTAGCCATCTGTATGTCTTCTTTGGAGAAATGTCTATTTAGTTCTTTGGCCCATTTTTTGATTGGGTCATTTATTTTTCTGGAGTTGAGCTGTAGGAGTTGCTTGTATATTCTCGAGATTAGTTGTTTGTCAGTTGCTTCATTTGCTATTATCTTCTCCCATTCTGAAGGCTGTCTTTTCACCTTGCTAATAGTTTCCTTTGATGTGCAGAAGCTTTTAAGGTTAATTAGGTCCCATTTGTTTATTTTTGCTTTTATTTCCAATATTCTGGGAGGTGGGTCATAGAGGATCCTGCTGTGATGTATGTCAGAGAGTGTTTTGCCTATGTTCTCCTCTAGGAGTTTTATAGTTTCTGGTCTTATGTTGAGATCTTTAATCCATTTTGAGTTTATTTTTGTGTATGGTGTTAGAAAGTGTTCTAGTTTCATTCTTTTACAAGTGGTTGACCAGAGTTCCCAGCACCACTTGTTAAAGAGATTGTCTTTAATCCATTGTATATTCTTGCCTCCTTTGTCAAAGATAAGGTGTCCATATGTGCGTGGATTTATCTCTGGGCTTTCTATTTTGTTCCATTGATCTATATTTCTGTCTTTGTGCCAGTACCATACTGTCTTGATAACTGTGGCTTTGTAGTAGAGCCTGAAGTCAGGTAGGTTGATTCCTCCAGTTCCATTCTTCTTTCTCAAGATCGCTTTGGCTATTCGAGGTTTTTTGTTTTTCCATACAAATTGTGAAATTATTTGTTCTAGCTCTGTGAAGAATGCTGTTGGTAGCTTGATAGGAATTGCATTGAATCTATAGATTGCTTTGGGTAGTATACTCATTTTCACTACATTGATTCTTCCAATCCATGAACATGGTATATTTCTCCATCTGTTAGTGTCCTCTTTGATTTCTTTCACCAGTGTTTTATAGTTTTCTATATATAGGTCTTTAGATTCTTTAGGTAGATATATTCCTAAGTATTTTATTCTTTCCGTTGCAATGGTGAATGGAATTGTTTCCTTAATTTCTCTTTCTGTTTTCTCATTATTAGTGTATAGGAATGCAAGGGATTTCTGGGTGTTGATTTTATATCCTGCAACTTTACTATAGTCATTGATTAGTTCTAGTAATTTTCTGGTGGAGTCTTTAGGGTTTTCTATGTAGAGGATCATGTCATCTGCAAACAGTGAGAGCTTTACTTCTTCTTTTCCAATTTGGATTCCTTTTATTTCTTTGTTTTTTTGATCAGAGCATTTAATCCATTGACATTTGAAGTGATTATTGATAGCTATGTGTTTACCGCTATTTTGTAACTTAGTTTCCAGTTGTTTTGTAGTTTTCTGTTCTCTTAGTTTCTTCCTTTGTGGTTGATAATTTTCTTTATGGTATACTTGGTATATTTATCTTTAGTTTTTGTGTATCTATTGTAGGTTTTGATCTGTTGCTACCACTGATTTCATATATGTTGACCTATGAGTATATATATATTTGTTTTAAATTGGTAGGTGTTTAAGTTCAAGCACTTATATGTAGATATTCTAAGATATATGTAGATATTCTAAGATATCTACATTTTTTATTTCCCTCCCACATTTTGTATTTTTAATGTCATATTTTACATCTTTGTATTTATTCCTTGTTTATTGTAGTTATAGTTGATTTTACAGTTTTTGTTTTTTAATCTTTCTACTAGATTACTTAAGCAGTTGATCCACAGCCTTTACTAAATAGTTAGCCTTCCTAGTGGGATTTTACCTTTCTATAAATTCTTACTTCTGTTGTAGCCTTGTTTTTCACTTAAGGAAGATCCTTTGACATTTCTTCAGTGTCAGTTTGGTATTGATGGACTGCTTTCGTTTCTGCTTGTCTGAGAAGTTCTTTATCTCTCTTTTAATTCTGAATGGCAATTTTGCTGACTGCAGTATCTTAGGTTGTAGATTTTTTTCCCTTCCAGGATTTTAAATACATCAAGGCACCCTCTTATGGCCTGCAAAATATCTACAGAAAAATCAGCTCATAGCCTTAGAGGGTTCCTTTATGTGTTACTTTTTGTTTTTCTCTTGCTGTCTTTAGAATTTTCTCTTTATCTTTAACATTTTCCATTTTAATTATAATATGTATGATGTGGATTCATCTTATCTGGGACTCCCTGTGCTTCCTGTGGGCTTCCATGATGGCTCAGACAGTGAAGAATGTGCTTTCAATGCAGAAGACCTGGGGTTGATTCCTGGGTTGGGAAGATCACCTGGAGAAGTGAATGGCTACCCGCTCCAGGCAATTTCCGTGGACAGTGGAGCCTGGAGGGCTACAGAATTCTTTCTTCAGATTCAAGAAATTTTCAGCCATAATTTCATCAAATACATTTTGATCCTTTTTTCTCTTTTTTTTCCTTCTGGGATTCCATATTACAAATATGGTATTGATGTTGTCCCATGGGTTCCTTAAAGTATTTTCCCTTTTTTAACTTAGTTTTCCTTTTGCTCTTCTAGTTGAGTGATTTCCATTATTTTATCTTCTAAATGACTTATAGAATCTTCTGTTTACCTAGTCCACTGTTAATTACTTCTAGTGTGTTTTGTATTTCAGTTATGACCAGTTCTTTTTAATATTTACAGTTCCTTATTAAAATGCTCACTGTGTCCATCTATTCTTTTCCAAAGTTCAATTACCATTTTATTACTAAGTGTTTGAACTATTTATCTGGTAAATTATGTATCTCTCTTTTGGTAGTTGTTTTTCAGGTTTTTTTTCTTATTCTTTAATTTGAAACAAATTGCTCTGTCTTCTCATTTTGCTTAAATTAATTTTTGTCTCTTGAAATTAGGTGAGATAGTTATCTATCCTGATCTTGAAATGGTGTGCTTATGTGCAAGCATCCCTATTGAGTCTGTATGTGTCCAGTGACTTTGGTGGGCTAACTGAATCTGAACTGAACATGAGTCATGTCTTCCCTCACTATGTGCTACCAGCCATCACCTTAGTGGAAGGTGGGGCTGTAGATGGGGAGTCTAGAGCCAGAATCAGATGGGAGCTTGAGTTTCTCCTCTGCTTAGTGATCAACACTGCCTTATTGGGAGTAGGATTGGGTCTCAAGTTGCTGGAGTAGAAACCCTAAGGATCTGGTCTGAGCTATTTCTGTTCCCACTAAGTGTGTTCTCTTTTAGCTCCCAGCACCAACACCTTCACCACAGAGGTGAGCAGTTCTGGAGCAAGAGGAGCTGGAGTGATCACCTATGGAGTAGTACCAGCATACCAGTTGGAGTTCCAGACCAATCCTGACTCCACTGCGTTCATGTGCTCCAGTAACAACTGCCCTTGCCCCACTCATGTGCTGTGCTGAGTCCAAACGGGCTTTGTCCCCATCAAATGCATTCTTTTCTTGATTGTGGTTACCTTTGCCCTAGTCGCAGGCTGGGGTGCACATTGGAACGGTTGCAGGAAACCAGCTGAAGTCCTGGGCATTTTAAATCTGGTTCCCCCAACCTATTTGAGGAGTTAGCAAGTGTGTGTGCACTCCTCATGACTGGAGTCTAGACTTTTTACAGCTCCTCAGTCAGTCCATGGTTTTCAAACCAAATAAGGGATTTTGGGTTCCAAGTCTCTGACGTATGTGCGTGCAACCACTAATTCCCCAGGCTGGCTCTCAGAGCCTGTATAATCCTCCTTCTCTTCTGTGTCACATTTTAGGGGTAAAGGTCCTGACATGATCACTTTTCTTCCCTTCCTACGTGACTCCATGTGGATCTCTCTTACAGCCTTGGATGTTTAAAAGTCTTTCTGACCATCTCCAGTTCTAAGCGAACATTGCTCTACATGTAAATGTATTTTTGATGTGATTTGGGGGCGATTAGCTCTGTGTCCTCCTACTCTGCCATCCTGGTTTCCTCCCCTCTACATATTTTCTTAAACCACACTTAATCTCCAAATAATAAAAAAGTCATAGTTCCACCTTACATGATACAACTACCCTGCGTACAACAGAAAACGCACTAATATTTTCTCCAGCAGAAGAAGTAAAATCCTTGAGTGATGTTTACTCTTCTCCTGCTATCCCATAACTTAAATGCATGTGTGCATGCTAAGTCACTTCAGCCGTGTCTGTCTCTGTGCAACCCTATGGACTGCAGCTGGCCAGGCTCCTCTGTCCATGGAATTCTCCAGGCAAGAATACTGGAGTGGGTTGCTGTACCCTCCTCCAGGGAATCTTACCAACCCAGGGATCAAACCTGCATCTCTTTATGTCTACCTGCATTGGCAGGCAGGCTCTTTACCACTAGTGCCACCTGGGACGCTCCCCATAACTTAAATACTATGATTTAAAATTAACAATACTTAAAGACTGATAGAAAGCAAGTAAATCTGATGTTACATGGTAAGGAAATATAAGAGGAAAGAAAACAAGGCTATTTGCTTAATATATGTATAATACACACTAAATTTATTCATAACAAAATTAGAAAGAAATGCTCAAGGTAGTTATAGTCCTTGTTTCTTATGCTAGGCACGTAGTCTTAACTAGTGTTTATAAATACCTGCTTCTGCTATTCAGTCTGTATTTCTTTTGCTCTCAGCAAGCACCTCGGCTGGTCATGGTTCTTTATATGGTGGGGTGACCCAAACCTTCATTTCCAAAGGATCTGTGCTATTGATAGTTCTGTCTGAATTACATTGTTGTGCTTTTCCATTGACCTTAATTACAGGGCATAACACTAAGAGATGCCGTAACAGATTTCCTGTAATTCAGACATACTCTTCCATTCTTCCATTGTGGAACAGTAGTACAGTTTCTCCTTGGTAGTCAAGATCACAGGCAGAATAAATATCTGGCTAAGGGACATCAAGCACCTATGACACTAGAGCTGCTTACTGTCAATTGGTGGTTGTCAGACTGACCGAGCCATCAACTTTAGCACCTAAGCAGAAGTTACTTATAAAAATGGAAGGTTTACATCTTAGATCAGCCTTAAGTGTATAAGTAAGATGGACAAACGCGTATCTGGACTTCCATGTCACCTAGCACAGTCTCAAAACTCACAAAACTCACAATTGTGGTCTTATGGGTGATTCTTTGTGACCAACTTAGGGGAAGAAGAAAACAACCCAGACTTGGTCCATGCATAGTTTAGGTTGAAGTTTTAGTTTGAATCCAAAAGGGGTTACTGTTACAGTATATCCCAACTCAGAGGCTGCCTTGAAAGGTAATAGTGATGAGAAAATTCGAACTGTAGAGAGGACTTTGGTCAGTTTTCATATCGCTATTCATATCACTATTCAACATACAATTTTGTTGAGAGAACTGTGTCTCCAAATAAAGATATACAGGAATGCATAGACAGTGATGAATAGCTTGGCTAATTGGTTGGAGGCATATAAAAACTAAAATTGCCAATTTAGGGGCAAGGATGTCCAGGGAAAAATATGGATAGACAAAAAGAAATAGCATAAAATAATAAGAATTTATTATAATATGTTAACCAGATATGGAGGATGACTGGTCTGGTAGATTATAAACCAACTTCTGTGCTTGCTGAGCAGACTCTTGAATGGAGTAGCCATGATGACAGAGATAGGGACTATCACTGAACTGAATATCATGGGCCTCCTTCTCATACAAATTGATCTAGCTAATGCCACAGCTAAATGTCTATCTGATCTAGAAACAGTTTCTAGTGCTGAATCCCTGATATAATATCATACTTTGAGAAGACCAACCAGACTTGATGATGGTAACTGGATAACACTGATTCTCTCTTATTCTGACAAAGGCAATAATTTGTCTTTAGACACAGAATGTCTAAGAGCAGAGTGACAAATAATCCAAGTATGTGTTTACCTTTTTTGCCATCACACACCTTCTCTAACATCACAACTAACATCACACACAAGGGCTCACAGAGTAATCTATAGAATAAGATCCCATGTATTATCTCCTCAGGTCAAGATACACTTTTAATGACAAAAGAAACATGATAATGAGAACATGGCAAACAAATCCTCTAGTGTTACCATATATTGACTCATCTGGAGGCTGCTGACCTGTTTAGACCATGGAAATGCACATTTAAGGCACATCTGCAATACCAGTTTGGAGCTGATAACCTGTAATGAGGACACTATCCTTTAGAAAGGAGTACACTTATCTTGAACCGTTGACCATACATTTCAATGAGAACAGAAACCAAGAGATGGAGGAAGGAATGACTCTACTTCACAAGCACTCCAGGCCTGACTGGAAGAATTTTTGTCTCCTGTTTGCTCAACTGAAGATCCTGTGGGCCTATTTCCCAGAAGAGGGATACATGCATGCTAAGTTGCTTCAGTTGTGTCCCACTCTTTGCGACCCTATTAACTGGAGTTACCATACTGGCCCAACTGTGTTGCAGGAAGGGGGACCCCTTCCAGGGCCCAAAACTGGGCTCTTGTCTAACACTCAGAAATGAATTGTCCTAGGAGACACATCTGCTGACAAAGCAAGAGATTTTATTGGGAAAGGGCACCCAGGTGGAGAGCAGTAGGGTAAGGGAACCCAGGATAACTGCTCTGCCACGTGGCTCACAGTCTTGGGTTTTATGGTGATGGGATTAGTTTCCGGGTGGTCTTTGGACAATCATTCAAATTCAGAGTCTTTCCTGGTGGCGCACGCATCGCTCAGCCAAGATGGATGCAGGCGAGATGGATTCTGGGAAGTGGACGGACATGCAGTGTCTCCTTTCGACCTTTCCCAAACTCTTCAGGTTGGTGGTGGCTTATTAGTTCCATATTCCTTATCAGGATCTCCTGTCATAAAACAACTCATGCAAATGGTTACTGTGGTGCCTGGCCAGTGTCAATCACCGTGCTTCCCCTAACAATTGTATACGCATGGGTATTTTAACCTGATAATCCCAAGGAAGTATGGTTGCTGTTACTTAATAGTAGCATGGAGGACTATGTTTGGTACTTAGGTGAACTATAGGATATTTCTTAATGCGTCCATGCCTAACCAAATTATAAATCAACTAGCACAGCAATCATTGCCTAGTAAGGGTATTATAATGGCGGTATCAAGTCTCAGTGATGAGAATGAATGTCTCACCAAATAAGCTACTGAGGCTGCCTGAAGCTCTAGGTGAGAATAAGAGGAATTTAGAAGAAGGTTTAAGTGCCATGGCGTCACAAAGAGTTGGACGTGACTTAGTGAATAAACATCAACAAAAAGAAGCAGAAGGTGATGGTATCACAAATTTTAAACCAACTGAAGCAAAGAATGCTGCAGTTCATCCCATTAATGCTTCTCTTACAAAATTTCCCAGAAATTTAGACCAAGCCAAGTTCTGAGGAAGCTGAAAACAGATGGGAAGAGCTGGGGCTGGGCTGGTGCACCCATCCCCCCAGTGGCTGTAGGGCCTGGCTGGTAACTGCTCAAGTTGGCATATTTCTCTGGAGGATTGCCCTAGGCTGTCTAAAGCTGTCACACTGAGATTTCTGAGAAGTTAAACTCTCTCCTCCCCAGGGTCAAACAGTCTCCAATGCCTGTCTAATGCATGGACAAGGAAGTGAAACCCTTCTTTCTCTGGGTAAGAATACTTCTAGCTATAGTCTATGTTCTGAAGTATCCCTTAGGACTAGATTGAGCCTAAACCTTTCCTGAAATCACTTTTTTTTTTTTTTTTTTTTTGCCTAGCTTCATCCTTTGCCTTTTTCACTCTCCTTTCTTCCTTATTGGAGAAGGAAATGGCAACCCACTCCAATACTCTTGCCTGGAAAATTCCATGGATGGAGGAGCCTGGTAGGCTACAGTCCATGGGGTCGCAAACAGTTGGACAGTACTGAGTGACTTCACTTCACTTCATTCCCTTATAGATTCAGCTGAGTACTTCCTCAAAGATCACTTACACAAGACTAACTTCCTTATGCTCTACTTCTCGGTTACCTGATCCAAATCAATGAGGTGTGCAATGGCTGCCTTCCTCTACCTAGGACCACAGTCTCATCTGGTGGTCACTTCCTGTGGCTATAGCTCTCTTGCCTGGTTTTGGTAAAGGCCCTCTCCTTTTCCCTTTTAGGATGCCTTGTCATGATGACTTTCTTCTGTTGAGAGTCCTGAGGTCTTTACCATTTCTTTGATCTTGCTTATGTCTTTGTGGACATAAGGAGGGGACATAAGGAGAGTCCCTTCATTTAACTCTTCTCCATTGCCCCATTTGTGTGTGACATCGATGTCCTGTCAGGGTCCTGGTTAATAAAGTAGGGGCAAGCAGAGAGTGATCTGATCAGATTAACATTTAGAAAGATCAATTTGGCAGCAGTTTAGAAGATAAACTATAAGAAAGGCAAGTCTAGTTGCAGAGGGATTATTTAAGGGGTTATCATTACAATTCAGAAAATAATTGAAAAAAATTAGATTTCAATATCCATGGAGATAACATGTTGGGGGTAAATTTGAGAGACATATAAGCAGTAAAATTGGCTTAAGGATTAAAATACCCTAATGTCCTGAGAGAACAAAATCACATATGATGTCTTATGAATTCATTAAACAATGAACAATGATTGTGTTACTACATCAAATACATTCACTGTTACCCTGTAAGACCCTGTGGTCTTAATGGAGAATCTTTCCTATTTTGATAGTTACTAAAAAAAGGCAAAACTAAGTTAAATGTTTTACTAGAGTTATAAGCAAAGTACTGTGGAAACACATAATAAGGAATAGCCATCATCTAAGGTTATAAAACACAGATTTGCCTAATTTCTTTAAATATATGTCTTCAAAGAAATTACTACATTACCCAAACATCTCTGATTAATTTCTTAAATTCTTCCAAAACCCATACATGGATTTTTAGACATTCATTTCCCAGAGACAATATTTAATTATCCTAATCATATTCACTACTACTGTTAAAAATTGCAAAAATGCCTATTAAATATTATTTAAATTGTCATTAACATTTGATGAGTTTAATGTGCATATAAATTTTTAACTCTAAATTTTCATATAAGTATAGTGGAATAATGACTAATGCATATAATATGCATAAAGACTTCATAATTAAACATGCTGCTGCTGCTGCTGCTAAGTCACTTTAGTCGTGTCCGACTCTTTGTGACCCCATAGACATCAGCCCACCAGGCTCTCCTGACCTTGGGATTCTCCAGGCAAGAACACTGGAGTGGGTTGCCATTTTCTTCTCCAATGCATGAAAGTGAAAAAGTGAAAGTGAAGTCGCTCAGTTGTGTCTGGCTCTTAGCAACCCCATGGATTGCAGCCCACCAGGCTCCTCCATCCATGGGATTTTTCAGGCAACAGTACTGGAGTGGGGTGCCATTGCCTTCTCCAATTAAACATGCTAGATACTTTATTATGCACTATATATTATACATATATATTATGCAAAAACATATTAAAATATATATATTAAAATTGTGCATGACTCTATAATTTTGGCCCAAATTTTTGTTTTGGCAAAACATTCAGAATTAAATAACTAAATTATCCCTGCTCCTCCTGACACAAGCAAAAGTGTGAAAATGTAAAAAAATAGTCAGTCCCCTACCTATGACTGAGTTCTATTCCAAGGGTGTGTTCGTAAGTCCAGTTTGGTCATAAGTCCAACAAAGTTAACTAGGTATGCAACTATTGGGTTTATGATACTGTACTGTAACAGGTTTATAATAAATTTCACTTAAATAATGCATAAAAACCAAACACAAGAAATAAGGAAAACATTTATCTTATAGTACAGTACTTTGAAATGTAGTATAGTACAACAGCTGGCATCCAGGGGCTGGCATCCAGTGAATAAGCAAGAACAGTTACTGACTGGAGGAGGAAGAGAGGGTGAGAGATGATAGAGTTGAAGGATGTCAGCAGTAAGAGGTGGGGGGCAAGCTCCATTTTCACTCATGCTGGACTTTGATGCTGCAGGTTGTAGTTTCTTGCTGGTTTCAATTCTATCTACCTCTTAAAAAAAGCAGTCCTGTGATGTCTGGGTAGTAGCTCTTTTTTTCTTATGATAGATGACATGGTAGCACTGGGAAGCTTTCTGAGTGGTTGCTATTCAGTTACTTCTTCCTCTTGTCTCTCTTCATTCTTCCATTGGACCTCCTGTTCCCTCGGGTATTCATTAGTGAGCTCCTCGTGATGCACAGCAAGGAGTTCAATGAAGTTATACTCCTGCAGATACATCCTCCTCCAGATTTCACTGAGGGTCACTAGGTTGCTGAAGACCCTTTCTCTCCTCATTCACCTTCTCAAATCCATGAAAATCATGAACAAATTGGGCAAAAATTCTTCCAAACTCCATTTATGGTGATGGCCATAACCTCACTCCATGCAGTCAACATTTTTATGACCTTGTAAATGTTACAGCCTTGCCAAAATTATCACAAGATTGTTCCTGATTCATCACTTGCCTTCACTGGCTGGCAAAAAAGTGTGACCTGAATACTATTTCTTGAAAGTTGCAATGACTCCCTGGCCCATAGGTTGGATGAAGAATGTAGCATTTGTGGCAGATATACTACATTGACATTGGATGAAAGTCATCCATAAATGGGGGAGGGTGGCCCAGAGTATTGTTGGGCAGCAAAAGAGCATTGAATGGGGAATCCTTCTCTAAGCAATATTTCTCTAACTTCAGGATGAAGTGATGAAAAAACTAGTCCTGGAAAATGACCTATGTAACCCAGGTTTTGGGGTTACTCTTCCACACAACGTTGCTTTTGTTTTGAAGGGCTCTTGGGTTCTCTGAATGATAAACTAAGAGAGCCTTCAGCTTCATATCACTGGAAGCATTGCCACCCAACAACAGTCAGCAGTTAGCCCATCCTTTGCTGCTATAGTCTGGCATCAAGTTCTCCTTCTTACTGATATGACTTCCGTCTGGCATCCTCTTCTAGCATAGTCCTATCTCATCCACATTAAAAACCTACTCAAGTAAACACATGCCTTCATCAGTAATTTCTCAAAGCATTTCAGGAAATTCCCAGGCAGTTATCATATCTGAATTTCCTGCCTCACCACTTACTTTTACATTATGAACGTTGGCTCCAGCCTTGAGCCAATGAAACCAGTTATGGCTGGCATTAAAAAATGTGCTGTCTGAGTCTTCACCATGTTTCTTCTTCAAGTCTTCATAAAGGCTTTCAGTTTTCTCTTGAATTAGCATTAAGCCGAGCAGGACACAACACTGATACTGATCCTGCATCCACACACTGAGAAGTTTCTCCATCTCCTCCATCCTTTTCTTTACTCTTTGATATTATTGTTGACATCATCACACAGCTGATTTCACATCATCCTCAATCTTGTCCTTGTTCTTTAGAATCATGCCAGTGGTTAAATTACTCATGTTACAAGAACAAGAGGTGTCTACCATCTTTTCACCTTGCTCCACTTTCTCAATTATTTTGTTTTCATCGTTATTGCTTGGTACTTCTTAGCAGTACCAGCTACATCACTGCTGTTTTTTTGCTTGCTTCCAGACATCCTGGGCTTGAATTAAAGGTTCTCTTCTGTACTCTATAAAGTACTGTACAGTAAAGTACACAAGACCACAACCACTTGTAGATGGTGCACACACATGACAATGTATGCCAGACATGTGAACTAACTTATGTGACCGGACATGCAAACGAAAGCTCCTGTCTTTGAAAGCTCATATCTTGAAGGTTTGCATGTAGAGGACTTATTGTATGTAAAGATTTCAGAGGACAGTGTGGCCACAGTATAGGGTTTATGAGGATAAACGTCTGGAGAAAGGGTTGTAACAATTAGCTGAGATCAAGCTGTAAAAAGTCTTCTTGTCTAAATTAGGAATTTGTTTGGGATTTAATAACTGATTGGATATTGACAAAGGACAGTCAGATAACTGTGAATTTTCCAGATTGGTTGATTGAATTGATATAATTCTATCTACCCAAAAGTATAAATAGAGTGAGTGGGAAGACTGGGCTTTTACTCAGAGAAAAGTGTAGGAAAAATAGGCAGAATTCCAGGATAAATGAAGAGTTAATCTAGCAACTGTGCTAACACTGGAATTTGTGGATTTAGAGTGTAAAGGTATCTGACTAAAGATACTCCTTCCTGCCCTGATACACACACAGTGCTGCTATGTTATCTGAGTTAAACTGCATTGTTACTTCGCAGTTCTTGTTGTCTTATCAACTCTCATGGCTCCAGGGAGAGAGGTGGGGAGAGCTATTAGATGCAAGTAGGCAAGATTCAGGCTTGGATGGATACTTATTGGATAATCAATCTTACATAAATTCTCTGTTCCTTCTGTGGCATATCTCAGTTTAGGGAATTTCTCTTCTCCTCCCCGGATCACACACTTGCTGCACTTCAGGAATTTAATTTAATCTCCCCTAGTTACACATTCTTTGACTGCACTTAAGGAATTTGAGTTACTTCCTATCAGTTTTGAATCACCCTCTTTGGCGATCTGGGAGTCATTTGGACATACTCTGATCTCATCACTATTATTTCTGTCCTCTGTAAACAAGTCTAATGTTTTCCCCAGTTTCATTCCTTCAGTTGCATTATCTCTTCTTTCTTTCTTTCTTTTCTTTTTTTTTTTAAAGATCCTGGCTTAATCTCTCTTTAGTGTAAGCAGTCTAATGCTATGAAAGAACTCTTTGGAGAGGAAAGGGTATTCTGGTTCTAGTTTTGCCATTGATGGCTATTCAGCTTTAGGCAAATGCTTTGCCTCATTCAGTTTCTGGATCATAAAATACAGGAAAGGGATAAAATAAATGTGGTTCAGAGACTTCCTATCTATAAAATTCTATGACTCGTAGTTGGTCCTAGATGGCCTGAGAGCCTGCCCATCTGTTTTCCCTTTATGGGCTATGATTGTACCTTTATTATTGTATTTATGGCATAGTACTTAAACAGTCATTGTTGTGGTTTATTTATCAAGTCATATCCGGGCCTTGCAACCCCATGAACTATAGCCTGCCAGGTTCCTCTGTCCATGGGATTTCCCAGGCAAGAATACTGCTGTGTGTTGCCATTTCCTTTTCCAGGGGATCTTCCTGACCCAAGAATCAAACCTGAACACATTTGAACACCCATGGACAGAGGAGCCTGGTGGGCTACAGCCCATTGTGTTGCAAAAGAGTCAGACACCACTTAGTGACTAAACAACAACTTAGTCATATTTATTTATTTATGTAATATATATTTACTGAATTACTGCTGACTATATACCAGGTACTGGGAAGCGCAAACAACAAAACAATTGTGGCCAGTCCTTTCAGAGTTTACAGGGTAACTAGGAATGTGGCGTGATGATATATGACTTGATGAAAGAAGCAGAAGATAAAAGCAGAGAATATTAAGGGATTCAAGAGGGATCTCTCCTGATCAGGAAAGTCTCCTTTAATACATTTTATATGAAGACCTAAAGGAGGAGAAAGGAAAAGGAAGAATGCTTGAGACAGAGGGAATAGCATGTTAGAATGCCTGGAGATGGGAGTACACCAAGATTTGAAGGAAAGTCTGTAAAGTGGAGAAGACAGAATGGAGGATAAAAAAGTACACAGAGGTGGCTGTGTGGTTAGATTTTGTTCAGATCAGTTTGAAATGTCTTAAGATTTTGGATGGTATCCTGTGGGCAAAAGAAAGACTGAAAAGTTTAAAGTAAGAATGTGCCCTGATCATATTTAGATTTTGAATTTCAATCTGGATTCATAATGATAATGAAAATAAAATAACTTTTATTGCATGCTTACTGTAGACACAGTTACAAATTCTCTACTAAGTTGTCCTATTTAATCTTCACAATAATTGTATTTGTTTCCTAGGGCTGCTGAAACAAATTGGAGAAAACTGAGTGACATAGAGTAACAGAATTTCATCACAGTTTTGGAGGCCAGAAGTCTGAAATCAAGGTGTCTCCAAGCTTATGGTCTCTCTGAAGGATCTGGGGAGAGTCCTTCCTTGTTTCTTCCTATCTTCTGGTAGCTGCCAGCAATTCTTGGCATTCCTCGACTTACAGATTCATCGTTCTAGTCCTTGCCTTCATCTTTACATTCTTCCCCATGTCTTACAGTTTCTCCTTTGTCTCTGCCTCTGTGTCCAAATTCCCCTCTTATAAGGACACTAGTCATTGAATTAGGGCCTATCCTAGTGCATATAATGCATTTGAACTTGACTATATCTGCAAGTGATTACATCCTGAGGTTATGGGTAGACATGAATTTTTGGGGGGACACTAACCAACCACAATAGCATAAAGAGGTTAACCTAGGTTGAGAGGTGAGGAAACCAAGGCATTGAGAACTTAAGAAATATTTCTAAAGTTACAAAACTAATGTATGGCCAAGGCAGGGAGACCAGTTAGGCAAACATTGCAGAGAGATGATGGTGTTGGTAGTAAGGATGGAAAATGTGCATGGTCCTGGTAAATATTGAAAAAATAAAATCTACAGTATTTGCTAATAATCTTGATGGGAAGAGTAAATGAGAGAGAAGTTAAGAAAAACTCCCAGGTTGCTAATCTGAGGAACTGGGTGGAGGTTCTTCCATTTATAGCAGTAGAGGACTCTGGGCAAAGGGCAGTTGTGGGGAGAAAGGGAATACATTCTTGGTTGTCAGGGCTTAGTTTGGTGTACCCAATGAAGCATCTAATTGGAAATAGATATGATAGTCTGGCACTCAAGAGAAAGGTTTGGGCTAGAACATCAGAAAATTGAATTAATCATCATTCATTATTTAATTATGAGTGCCTATGTTGTGGCAGGTTCCAACACAGGCACCAAGGACATAGCTGTAAATGGAAAGGCAAAGTTCCTGCTGTAGTAGAGATGCCATTTTTAAAATTGAAGTATAGTTGATTTATAATATGGTGTTAGTTTCATCTGTATAACATAGTGGTTCAGTACTTTTGTAGAGTATGCTCCATCATAGGTAATTACAAGATAATGGGTAAAATTCCCTGTGCTTTATAGTATATCTTTGTTGCTTCTTTATTTTATATATAGTAATTTGCCTCTCCTCTCTTCCCCCTCCTCTTTGGTAAACACAAAATTGTTTTCTATATCTGTGTGTCTGTTTTGCATATATATTTTTTAGATTCCACTTATAGCTGATATTATATAGTATTTTTCTTTGTCTGACATTTCACTAAGCATAATATTCTCTAGGCCCATCCATATTGCTGCAAAGGGCGATATTTTGTTTCTTTTTATGACTGAGTGGTATTCCATTGTATATAAATACTATATCTTCTTTATCTATTCATCTGTTGATCAGAAATTATGTTACTTCCTTGTCTTAGTTATTATAAATAGGGCTGCTATGAAACATTGGGGAGCATGTATCTTTTTGAATTAGAATTTTCATCTTTTCCAGATATATGCTCAGGACTAGGATTACTGGATAATATAACTCTATTTTTAGTTTTTTAAGGAAACTCCATATTGTTTTCCATAGTGGCTGCACTAATTTACATTCCCATGAGCGGTGTAGGAGGGTTTCCTTTCCTCCACATCTTCTCTAACATTCATTAGTTACAGACTTTGTGAGGAATTCCATCTTGACAGGTAATGGCAACCCACTCTAGTATTCTTGCCTGGAAAATCCCATGGATGGAGGAGCCTGGTAGGTTATAGTCCATGGGGTTGCAAAGAGTCAGCCACGACTGAGCGACTTCGCTATACTACTGCTACTATCTTGACAGGTATGAGGTAGTACCTTACTGTGGTTTTATTTGCATTTCCTAATAATTAGCGATGTTGAGCATCTTTTCATTTGTCTGTTAACCATCTGTATGTCTTTTTTGGAAAAATGTTTATTCATAAAGTCTCTGCCATTTTTTGATTGGACTGTTTGGTTTTTTGATACTGAGTTGTATGAGCTGTTTGTATATTTTAGATATTAATCTAATGTCAGTCTCATCATTTGCAAGCATTTTCTTTCATTTAGAGGTTGTCCTTTTGTTTTGTTGATGGTTTATTTTGTCATTCAAAAGCTTTTAAGTTTACTTAAGTCCCACTTGTTTATTTTTCCTTTTATGTCTTTTGCCTTAGGGGGCTGATCTAAGAAAATACTGCTACAGTTTATATGAAAGAGTGTTCTACCTAGTTCTTTTCTAGGAGTTGTGGTCTTTTCTGTCTTACATTTAGTTTTTTAAAGCATTTTGAGTTTATCTTTGTATATGTTGTGAAGGAATGTTCTTATCTCATTATTTTACATGTGGCTGTCCAGTTTTCCCAGCAGTACTTGTTGAAGAGACAAGTAATGCTGGGAAAGTAATCTCTATTGTATTAGAAATGCCATTCTTAGTGGGGAAGTCAGATGTTAGACAACAAAAATAAGACAACTTCAAACAGAAAAAAAATTCTATGTAGACAATAAAAATGGGTGATACATAAGTGAATGATTGGTAGAGTGCCTTCTTTAGTTTGGACGGTATAAGTAGATTTCTCTGAGGAGATGACATTTGAACTGAGACCTGCCTGGTATGAGGAGTTCACTTCATGAAGCTCAGTGCACAAAAGCCTAGCCTCTTGTATTTTGTGAGGAACAGAAAAAAAGACCAGTGTAGCTAGAGCAAAGAGAACCTAGGGAGTGAATGAGGGTAGTAGGGCATTAGGCTGGAATTCCAAGGTCAGTGGGAAACCTTGAATGTATGTATGTGTGCATGTATGTGTATGTGTGTGTGTGTCTTTGGAAGTGACAATCTGATTTATTTATTTAGTTTTATTTAAAGCTATGGAGTGGAAGCTGTCACCCAGGGAGAGAGAACAGAATGAGGAAAAAGGAAGGCCTGCAGTTATTTTAATTTTATGAAGAGACTCATGAAGAAGAAGTGGTTAGAGATATGGTCAGAAATGTGTTTTCTTATGTGCTTTTCCTATTACATTGAAAGCTGTTCCCCAATTGCCAAGAAAAGTGTCTTGTACCAAGTTGTGCCAACAAATAGTTATCAAATTAATTTCAAACAGATGAAATCAAATAGTAAAGTAAGCCTCCCAATTATGGTATTTTTTATCAGTGATGCTAAAATTTTATTTTTGCCCAAGTCTACCTCTTTCGGCTTTGTGACTTTAGTGTGTGTGTGTGTGTTTCACCACAACTGATACATAGTACAGTTTCTCAACCCTTAACTTTCATAGGATTTGATTGTATGACTTGCTTTGGTCAACAACATGCAGTAGAAGTGACAGTGTGTCACTTCCGAATGCAGACCTCAAGGAGCCCTGAGTATCTCTTTTCAGACTCTTGTACTTCTGCCATCACCATGAGGAAGACATGGCTAGACTAGACCCAGGAGGAAGGTTAAGAAATGTATAGAATATTGCTGCCCCTGCTGTGCCTGGTCAGGCCCAGCCTACAGCAAGGAGTTTAAGTAAGTTCAGCCTAGATTAGCCTCAATCAGTTAAGTCAACTCATAAGCATAGGAGTTAGAAAAAATGAGGGTGTGGTGTTAAAAGCACTACGTTTTGGAGTGGTTTGGTATACAACAATTTGTTGTTGTTCAGTCACTTAGTCATGTCCAACTCTTTGCAGCCCCAGCTTCAGCATCAGTCCTTCCAATGAATACTCAGGGTTGATTTCCTTTAGGATGGACTGGTTTAATCTCCTTGCAGTCCAAGGGACTCTCAAGAGTCTTCCAAAGTTCGAAAGCATCAATTCTTCAACACTTATCCTTCTTTATTGTCCAACTCTCACATCCATACAAGACTACCGGAAAAATCATAGCTTTGACTATATGGACCTTTGTTGGCAGAGTGATGTCTCTGTCTAGGTTTGTCATAGTGAACTGATTTACCAATCTTTTAAGGGGATGACCTAGTTGAACAAGCTGTAGGATAATGAGGTATTGATGGGTGAGTCAGAAAAGGGCCTGGAAAAAAGAAGTTTGTCATCTCCCACATCTGACTACATCCTAACATTTCATGAAGGTTCTAAGAATCCAGTAGGAATATCTGCAGATTTGGTTTAGAAAAGCACATGGTTTTGAGACATGATTGATTTTATTCCCTATATAAAGCCTGCTAAATTGACCCAAACTCTGGGGTAAAATGATAAAACTTTTGTACATGATATTAGTGCTTGGAGTTTAAGAATCATAATTTATGAGGACATGTAAACTTCATTATAGATGTTGGATTGCATTATTAAATTACTTACCATTTTAAGGATATTGAAAATTATTTATTCATGGTTAAAAAAGAAAAAATGGCAAAGCTTATCGTCAAAGAACTAAGAACTGCTAATTCTGAATTTAAATGTTGAAAAGACTATTGCCAAAATTGGGAGAACATGAAAAGTAAGCTTAACATTAAAGGAGATGGTATCTGGAGTCAGGGATATACAGTGTTGAGTTTTAGCTTCACCACTTAACTAGCTATGGCAGCCATGAGAACATACCTGTCCAAACCACAGGAAGGATAACTGGCTGTTGGCTTTGACATCCTTTACTGTGTTGGGGTTGAGGCCATTCCCTCCATGAGCTACTCAGGTCAGTGACCGAGAATGGTGAGACACCAGGCTGGCCCACTGTCCCCTATGACTTTGACTCAAGAAGTCCCAACAGTATTGCCAAAACTTCCTAGACTATGGGCAGACTTAACTTCCTTTCCCTCTCCTCTTCATCCTGGGTCAGACTTGTATTGTAGTCTGGTTTCTCTCCCCACCTCCTGCAGATCTTTTCATATTTTCTTTCACACATGTTTCCTTTAACAAAATTTTTGTGCAGTTTATCCCATCTTGTCAACTGCTTCTTAAGGAGCCAGATTATCACAATACCCAGAGTCTCAGTTTTCTCACATGTAAAATAGAATGTATTCCATAGGATCTTCAGTTCAGTTCAGTTCAGTCACTCAGTCGTGTCCGACTCTTTGCAGCCTCATGAATCACAGCACGCTAGGCCTCCCTGTCCATCACCAACTCCCGGAGTTCACTCAGACTCATGTGCATCGAGTCAGTGATGGCATCCAGCCACCTCATCCTGTGTCATCCTCTTCTCCTCATGCCCCCAATCCCTCCCAGCATCAGGGTCTTTTCCAATGAGTCAACTCTTCTCATGAGGTAGCCAAAGTATTGGCGTTTCAGCCTCAGCATCAGTCCTTCCAATGAACACCCAGGACTGGTCTCCTTTAGGATGGACTTGTTGGATCTCCTTGCAGTCCAAGAGACTCTCAAGAGTCTTCTCCAACACCACAGTTCAAAAGCATCAATTCTTTGGGGCTCAGCTTTCTTCACAGTCCAACTCTCACATCCATATATGACCACTGGAAAAACCATAGTCTTAACTAGATGGACCTTTGTTGGCAAAGTAATATCTCTGCATTTTAATATGCTATCTAGGTTGGTCATAACTTTCCTTCCAAGGAATAAATGTCTTTTAATTTCCTGGCTGCAATCACCATCTGCAGTGATTTTGGAGCCCCCCCAAAAATAAAGTCTGACACTGTTTCCACTGTTTCTCCATCTATTTCCCATGAAGTGATGGGACCAGATGCCATGATCTTCGTTTTCTGAATGTTGAGCTTTTAACCAACTTTTTCACTCTCCTCTTTCACTTTCATCAACAGTCCTCTTTAGTTCCTCTTTACTTTCTGCCATAAGGATGGTGTCATCTGCATATCTGAGGTTATTGATATTTCTCCTGGCAATCTTAATTTCAGCTTGTGCTTCTTCCAGCCCAACGTTTCTCATGATGTACTCTGCATATAAGTTAAATAAGCAGGGTGACAATGTACAGCCTTGATGTACTCCTTTTCCTATTTGGAACCAGTCTGTTGTTCCATGTCCAGTTCTAACTGTTGCTTCCTAACCTACATATAGGTTTCTCAAGAGGCAGGTCAGGTGGTCTGGTATTCCTATCTCTTTCAGGATTTTTCACAGTTTACTGTGATCCAGCTTAAATGAACCAGTGAATTTAAAGCAAAATTTTACAGTGACTGACACTTATAAAAGTTAGATTAATTAAAGGAAATTTTTATTGTTGTTATTGTTAATATTGCTTCTTAGGTTTTTTTGTTTGTTTGTTTTTAAGTGAAAAACATGCATTAGTGGATCCTGGATTGAGGACTCTCTATTGCTAGGGAGAAATAGGTATAAAATAAACAGAAAATGAAATAATAATCATGAAGTACTCTATATACACAATTAAAGCAAATAGTCAAATAAATCACAAACACCTAAAACTATATCACCTGTCAGCTGCCATGTAAAGTGAAAGGTGATATTTGATGCCAGGGTGAAGTAACCTGGCCTTCATGTTATAGAGACATTGGGGACCAAGCTTTCTTTCTTGATGGAAAAATTCAAGGGTATTAGGTTAAACCAGACCATCATCTCCCAAATATAAATAATGTCAGAGAAAGGTTTACAAGTGCAGCAAAATGTTTTTACTGACTTGAATTATCCCAATAATTACATACATTCAACATTTTGCTCAGGTTGAGGGCATGCAGCTAACTAATGGTCTTAATTTGATAGTGATTATAATTTGGATCATACTTTACTCAACATTATTTGAATGAAACTGAAACTGGAGGGCAACTGAACTTTTTTTTTTTTTTTTTTAAGGAAAATAAGACAACTTGAAAGGGGAAGGGAGTTCAGTATGGCTTCTTTCTAAGGTCAAACATAATTAAAAATTTTTAAAGAATAAGGAAAAATTACTAAGGGAATTATTTTTCTTGTTCTAAACATTGTACCCAGCATATAAATTCTCAGTAAGTATGTTATATTCAATTGTACTGAAATACTTCAGAAACAGGATGCAGGATTGGAATCATTTTTATGTAGATCTTTCCTACATATCTAAATAGAAGGATGAAAGTAGGGTGAATAAGATGATCATTTAAAGTCATTTCCAGCTTTTAGAATATTTATAACACTATTTTAGAATATCTAATCCAACTGTAAATTCCACTTTCTGTAGTAAAGTGGTATTTGAATTACTTATTTTTTATAGAGCTAATCAGGTTAAAGTGATTAGAAATCAAATTACCTATGGTTGGGAAAAGTTGAACAAAAATTGTAGCATTTGATTGTGATAGGTTTTCTTTTTTTGGTGGCTCATTATTATAAGTCAAAGCTATAATTCTGGTACATCAAATGGACCTTGAAATGTTGCTGTTGTTTTGAGAAGAGTTTGGGACCTCCAGTGAGCATCTTTTAGAATTTATCAGGACTCTGTTGCTTTCCTTATATTAACTCCTTCAGGCAATAAGTAGATCATTGGTTTTAAGCTGTTGTAATAGTGCTAAATTATTTCATATTTTACTCTTCTCTTTTTTTCTGTTCTTCTTTCTGCCCTTCAGAAATAGGTGTCAGACATACCTGTATGTGATACCAGCTCAGCATGTAGAAGTGGTGTGTCCTTGGGAAAGGACTTTGACCTCAACTTATTCTTAATCTCCTCCTGAGTTCCTAGTAAACTACTGAGCCCATAGTAAATACTCAATAATATTTGTTGAATAGATAATTTTTTGAAATGGAATCAACAAAGTATTTACGCCAGATAATTATTATGAGGATTAATTCAAAGTCAGAGACTCACACAGTTGGTAATCTTGTATGTTGCTAAATATTATATTATTAACTATATTAATGTTAGGGCTATGATGCTACCTTGATTCACAATTCAGTCTGAATGACCTAGTATGAATAATCTACTTCAATAACCTCTTAATTTCTCCATGCTTTCCATTTCTTCTCTTTAACCCTTACTTTCCAAAGTAACACCAAAATTTATTTTAATATTCAAGCCAGAATATACACTTAGGATAAAGTCCATATTAACAATTGAGATATCAGATTTTCCTCTTACATATATGTTTTTCTGACTTCACTAAACCTCCTTGAAATTACAATTTTTGTTTGTAAAATTGCTGACAGAAGACTGGTTCTACTATTAAAAGTGACAGCCCTGCTTTTCTCATGGAATTGGCCTCTTTCTGCATGTTAGTCTTATCTTCAGTTCATGGGCTTCTGCATTCGTTTTTTATGGTTGCTATAACAAATTACCACAAACTCAGTGACTTAAAAGAACAAAATGGTACTCTCTTGCAACTCTGGAGGCCAGATCTTTGAAATTAGTTCCACTGGGCTGAAACCAAAGTGTTGGCAGAGTGTCATCCCTCTGCAGGCGTGCTCCAGAAGCCTGTCCTTCCTTTGCCTCTCTGCCTCTTCTGGCTTCTGGTGTGTGCAGGAATTACTTGGTTTGTGACCACATCAGTCCTGTTTCTGCCTTCATAATTGCAATGCCTTCTCTTCTGTCTGTGTCAAATCCCCCTCTGTCTCTCTTTTATTAAGATGCATGTGATTGCATTTAGGACCCACACTGATAATCTCAAATAATTTACCCATTTTAAGATCCTTAATTTAATCATAACTGCAGAGTCCTTTTTTGAAAATAAGATAACATTCTGAGGTTTCAGGAATTGCAGGTAAGGAAGCATTTTTCAAACCACCACAGTTTCTCTGCAGAAATGTTTAATAAACCTGTGTAGGCAGAATTCTGCAGTGGCTTCCCAAATTCTTACTCCCTTGTGCTTATGCTTCATGAGTCCCTCCTCTTGAGTATAGATGGTACTGTGATATGACGGATTTCATTCCTGTGATTAGGTTATGTTATATGGCAAAGTAGATTTCGAAGATGCAATTAAGGTCCCAAATCAGTTTGTTTTGAGTTAATCAGAAGGAAGACTATTTGGGTGGTTCCAGCTTAATCAGGCAGAAGTCCTTACAAAGGAAGAGATTTGAAGGCTGAAAGATTTTTCTCTTGCTGGTCTTGGTGATGATGGAAATGACTGTGACTCCTACAGCCAAAAGGAGGTAAATTCTGTCAACAACTTGAGTGAGTTTAGAAGAGGATGGCAAGTGTCACATAGGATGGAAGCCCCAGTTACCACTTTAATTGCAGCCATATGAGACCTAAGCAAAGATCCAGCTGACCCATGCTGGACTCTTGACCACTGTAAACTGATAAAATAAATGGGTGTTATTTTAAGCCACTTAATGTGTGGCATACTGTTAGTGAGAAACAGAAAATAGTAATAGAATAGCCAGTTCCCGCAATGTAGTGGTTATCATGGAGAAGGCACTGGCAACCCACTCCAGTACTCTTGCCTGGAAAATCCCATGGATGGAGGAGCCTGGTGGGCTGCAGTCCATGGGGTCGCTATGAGTTGGACATGACTGATGCAACATAGCAGCAGCAGCAGCAGCAGTGGTTATCAGGTTTGCCTCTCAGGCAAAATCTGAAACTGGATGGAAAAAGCATGCATACTTTGGGCTTCCCTGGTGGCTCAGGAGTAAAGAATCTGGCTGCAATGCAGGAGATGCAGGAGATGTGGGTTCAATTCCTACATTGGAAAGGTCCTCTGGAGTAGGAAATGGCAACCCACTCAAGTATTCTTGCCTAGGAAATCCTATGGACAGGGGAACCTGGAGGCTACAGTCCATGGAGTCACCAAGAGTTGAACGTGACTTCAGTTCAGTTTATATCAGTCGTTCAGTCATGTCCGACTCTGCAAACCCATGAATTGCAGCACGCCAGGTGTCCCTGTCCATCATCAAATCCCGGAGTTTACTCAAACTCATCCATTGAGTTGGTGATGCCATCCAATCATCTTGTCCTTTGTCGTCCCCTTTTTCTGCTGCCTTCAATCTTTCCCAGGATCAGGGTCTTTGCAAATGAGTCATTTCTTCGCATCAGGTGGCCAAAGTATTGGAGTTTCAGCTTCAGCATCAGTCCTTCCTATGAATATTCAGGACTGACTTCCTTTCAGATCAGATCAGATCAGTCGCTCAGTCGTGTCCGACTCTTTGTGACCCCATGAATCACAGCACGCCAGGCCTCCCTGTCCATCACCAACTCCCGGAGTTCACTCAGACTCACGTCCATCGAGTCAGTGATGCCATCCAGCCATCTCATCCTCTGTCGTCCCCTTCTCCTCCTGCCCCCAATCCCCCCCAGCATCAGAGTCTTTTCCAATGAGTCAACTCTTCGCATGAGGTGGCCAAAGTACTGGAGTTTCAGCTTCAGCATCATTCCTTCCAAAGAAATCCCAGGGCTGATCTCCTTCAGAATGGACTGGTTGGATCTCCTTGCAGTCCAAGGGACTCTCAAGAGTCTTCTCAAACACCACAGTTCAAAAGCATCAATTCTTCATGGCTCAGCCTTCTTCACAGTCCAACTCTCACATCCATACATGACCACAGGAAAAAGCATAGCCTTGACTAGACGAACCTTTGTTGGCAAAGTAATGTCTCTGCTTTTGAACATGCTATCTAGGTTGGTCATAACTTTCCTTTTAGGATGGACTGGTTGGATCTCCTTGCAGTCCAAGGGACTCTCAAGAGTCTTCTCCAACACCACAGTTCAAAAGCGTCAAATCTTCGATGCTCAGCCTACTTATGGTCCAACTCTCACACCCATACATAAGTACTGGAAAAACCATAGCTTTGACTAGACGGACCTTTGTTGGTAAAGTAATGTCTCTGCTTTTTAATATGCTGTCTATGTTGGTCATAACTTTCCTTCCAAGGAGCAAGCATCTTTTAATTTCATGGCTGCAATCACCATCTGCAGTGATTTTGGAGCCCAGGAAAATAAAGTCTGTCACTGTTCCCACTGTTTCCCCGTTTATTTGCCATGAAGTGATGGGACCTGATGCCATGATCTTAGTTTTCTGAATGTTGAGTTTGAAGCCAGTTTTTTCATTCTCCTCTTTCACTTTCATCAAGAGACTCTTTCATTCTTCTTTGCTCCCTGCCTTAAGGGGGGGTGTCATCTGCATATCTGAGGTTATTGATATTTCTCCTGACAATCTTGATTCCAGCTTGTGCATCATCCAGCCTAGTGTTTCTCATGATGTACTCTGCATATAAGTTAAATAAGCGTGGTGACAATATATCACCTTGACGTACTCCTTTCCCAATTTGGAATCAGTCTATTTTTCCATGTCCAGTTCTAACATTTGCTTCCTGATTTGCATACAGATTTATCAAGAGGCAGGTCAGGTGGTCTGGTATTCCCATCTCTTGAAGAATTGTCCACAGTTTTTTGTGGTTCACACAGTCAAAGGCTTTGGCTAAGTCAATAAAGGAGAAGTAGATATTTTTTTGGAACTCTCTTGCTTTTTCTATGAACCAACGAATGTTGGCAATTTGATCTCTGGTTCCTGTGCCTTTTCTAAATCCAGCTTGAGCATCTGGAAGTTCATGGTTCACATACCATTGAAGCCTGGCTTGGAGAATTGTGAGCATTACTTTACTAGCGTGTGAGATGAGTACAATTGTGCAGTAGTTTGAATATTCTTTGGCATTGCTTTTCTTTGGGATTGGAATGAAAACTGATCTTTTCCAGTCTTGTGCCCACTGCTGAGTTTTCCATTTTTGCTGGTATATTGAGTACAGCACTTTCACAGCATCATCCTTTAGGATTTGAAAAAGCTCAACTGCAATTCCATTACCCCCACTAGCTTTGTTCGTAGTGATGCTTCCTAAGGCTCACTTGATTTCACATTCCCAGATGTCTGGCTCTAGGTGAGTGATCACACCATTGTGATTATCTGGGTCATGAAGATCTTTTTTGTATAGTTCTGTGTATTCTTGCTGCCTCTTCTTAATATCTTCTGCTTCTGTTAGGTCCATACCATTTCTGTCCTTTATTGTGCCCATCTCTGAATCAAATATTCCCTTGGTATCTCTAATTTTCTTGGAGAGTTCTCTAGACTTTCCTATTCTATGGTTTTCCTCTATCTCTTCGCATTGATCGCTGAGGAAGGCTTTCTCATCTCTCCTTGCTATTCTTTGGAACTCTACATTCAAATGGGTATATGTTTCCTTTTCCTTTGCATTTCGCTTCCCTTCTATTCACAGCTATTTGTAAGGCCCCCTCATACCACCATTTTGCCTCTTTGCATTTCTTTTCCTTGGGGATGGTCTTGATCCCTGCCTCCTGTACAACGTCAGGAACCTCCCTCTATAGTTCTTCAGGCACTCTATCAGGTCTAATCCCTTGAATCTATTTGTTACTTCTACTGTATAATCATAAAGGATTTAAGTCATACCTGAATGGTCTAATGGTTTTCCCTACTTTCTTCAATTTAAGTCTGAATTTGACAATAAGGAGTTCATATATATGACTTAGTGACTAAACAAAAGCAACAAAGCATTACAAAGTCACTTAGCCTTTTCTGAGATGAGATTAGCTAAACCTAGACAAAATTGTCCCTTGATAGAAATCCATGTAAACTGCCCAGTGTGGCTGAATAAAGGAGCAGATGTGCCATTGTCAATCTCTCAGCCGTGCTGGCTTCTCAATTTACTCATCTTAGGATACTTTGCTTAACATTTATTTGACATATAACTGATTGACTAGTTGAGTATCTGGCTGATCTAACAATATCTGAAATTATCAACATGATATTTAAAACCTCTACAATGTGATATCAACCTGTTTTTTGATTACTCTCCCCCATTCCACCTCTAATCTTCTTGGTCCTTTTGTTAAACAATACTGAAACACTTACTGCCCTCTAAATGCACAGTTCTATTTTCCATGATTTTTAAAAAATCTCTTTCAACAGCTTCACTATGAATGCTCTGTTACCCTTCACTTATTAAGGTCCCTTTCATTATTCAAGATCCAGCTCAAATATGACCTCTTTTAGAATCTTTTTTCATCAACTACTGTATTTGGTATGGCTAAAATTTGTCACTGTCCATTAGGCCTTTGCACATAACTTTGGTATAGCATCATATCACAGTATTATAGTATATTTTTATTGCTATTAAAATATCATATATATTTATTGCTGAATTGTGAATGTCTTGAAGCCAAGAACTGCATTTTATCAATGTCTCATTTCCCCATTGTAGTGGGCACCCTCTGTTTTGATAATAGCACATCCTTTTCCTTGGGAAGCAATTCTTTCTTCATGTGTTTTGTGTTGACCATTGCAGTTTTCTTGTCCCAATGTGGGCAAGACAGATTGACCAATCATCATGCCCTAATGTCTTAGCTCACAGACAGGCTGGCGCAAGACCTAAACTGAGCCAATACAAGCCATTTCTACTTTCTAAAAATGACCCCAATAAGGAAGAGCTCTGTTCTATTCGTTTGTAAGATCGTGGAAAATGGAAGCTTAGACCCACCTGAAACCATAAGCTGAATCTTGTGGTATTTTTCTCATTAAATAAATAATGCCAGTAGGCAGAAGAAGCAAAGAGAAGAGATGAGAAATCCTAAAAGACCCTGAATATGGATGTCCCTGAGACTAGACCTAACCCTGGCTTTTCAGATATCCCTACCTTTTCATGACAGCTCATTTAGGGCAAGTGGGTTTCTATATAATTTATGGAGTTCTGCTTAACACTTCTAAAGTATCTAACAAGTGGACAGGCTCACAGACTGCCTACCCAGTAGTTGTTCAATCAAGAAACGTTATCCTAAAGAGCTTTCATTTTTTTTTTTGTGAGAAGGGCACTATTATATTTACCTGAAGAAAAGAAACTAAAAAGAATCTCAAACATTTATAAAACATTTAAAACATTATTATTAGGACTCCCTTGTGTTGGTCTTACTGTTACACACAACAAATCTTCCTAGTAATCTGGTCTCTGTTTCTCACACCATCATTACCCACTTCAGAGATAATTAAATGTCTATGATGAGTAGGGATTACCATGGCTAGACTTGGACTCATTTGCTTTTGACCTGTTGACACCTTTAACTTTGTTGTTTTCATATTTTCATTTCTACTGACACATTGTTTCTGTAATCTTTCTTTACCCCACTTCAGCCAAATATTTAAACAATTACTGATTTGTAGAAAATATCCAAGTCCTAATCCTTTCTCTTTCAACTTTTAATTTGAGACTACAAGGGCAATGTGCTATGCACTTATGTTTATTCATCGCTTTTTGAAAACTTTCTAATAAAAATTATTTGAGAATTAATAATTTAGAAAGCTTGACTTTTTCTCTAGGATGATTTTAAAAATTGTAAGAATTTTAAAGAAAATATCAGGTCTCAGATTATTAGAAAATTTATGGACTTTAAATATCTTTCTCAGTAATTCTAATAGTAAACATTTAGGTTGTTATAACTTTTTAAGAAATATTTCATAACACTCCTATGAGAATGAATATAGGGCATTTTAATGGAGGGTTCCCATTCACAAACATCCCCATGGCATGCTTATAGTCAGTTTTAGGAGATGGCCCATATAAAAGGAAAATTGCAGTATAATTAATGATTAGTGGAGGTTGGGTACTCAAACAGTAAAGAATGGAGCAGTATTCAGGTTCATAATTAGATTTTAATATGTGTGCTTTTTTTTAAACTTCTCTATTTGACACACATCTGAAGTCCTCAACTTTTACCATTTAGGATCTGTCACATGAAGATCATCAGTCATTAAAAACTGAACTGAGTCTAGAAGAAATTAAGAGGAAAACCAATATTATTTTTGCAGAAAATAGTAAAAACCATCATCTTGATGGGTAGGGAATCTGAAATCTTTTTCTTTTCAGGTTCTTATATCAAACAAGTGCAAGCAATAATTAATAATTGCATCTTCAAGTATTTTTATAATTGACAGTAATTAATAATTGCATCTTCAAGTTATGTTTACAGTTGCATTTTATAAGGTTAACAAACAAGTGTAGTATACCTTTTTTCAGATTGTTCTGCTTTAACCACTTTAACTGCAGATATAATACTGCTATAGCAAGCATAATATGGAATCATAGAGCTGTAATAACTTTCAAATTTAGATGGTTCTTTTCTGTAACACATAGTTTATATACATTGGGCTTCCCTGGTGTCTCAGCTGGTGAAGAATCCACCTGCAATGCAAGAGATGAAATGACTGAACGACTTACACAAGCATACCATGATCATGGAGCTGTAATAGTTTTCAAACTTAGATGCTTCTTTTTTGTAACACATTGTTTGTATACATGGAGCATAGATTCATGTCTGGATGAATCTGCATATTTTCAGACTCATGGAAAGTTTTTGAATTGCCACACACAAATAATACTGTAGTAAATTACCTATCTGTGGTAAACCAAGGGCATGTTTATCCAAAATTTTTATATAACCCTACCCTAGTCTCATGTAAAACACAATGTTATTCATATTAAAACATAAAGTAATTTACTTTGTAGCAAAGCTGGCATTGAAAACAGTAGGGATATGATATTCAATAAATGGTATTGAAATAGCTCTCTATTTTGAAGAAAGTAAAGTCATATCTTTCCCTTACACTATTAAGTCTTGCTGAAATAAATATTCAGTGTTATAAAAGAAAGCAAGGATTATCATTATGACTATGAATCATTTATATCATTTTGAATTTTAATAATTTCAGGTAACATTCATTATTTAGGTTTATCTTAATATTCAATAATTAAGTGTGCTATACAATACTGTACTCAAGTTTAGAATTTATCTTGTGTAAATTAGCAATTACAGACATTAGTATAGTAGGTATATGATTATTTATATTAGATTGTGCAGTCTTGCATATATATTCTCAAAAGATAAAAATTAATACTTTATATTAATTTTTCTTCTGATTGTTCTGTTTAGTTTTCTCCTAAAACTATCTTCTGATTGTTATCTGATATACGCAAAACCCTTTTCAGTGTACCCACTTTAATGGAATTCTACTTAAATACAATTCTAATTTTTTTTTCAAAATTTAAGAAATTGCCTTCATTTTTACAGAGGATGTTCATGTGGCATGAGTAACCTTCTGTGGAGTGTGTCATATTAACTAAATTTTGGCTGAATTCTGGAGATGTGCTCATAAAACATGAAACTTCTTCAAGACTATGAAACTAGTAAACATCAGAGCTAGGATTAAACTCATGATAACCTTGACTATACTTGATAAGCTATATTCTTCCCTGAGAACTTTGAATTTTGCTCTGAAAATTTTTCACATTCATTGCTTTCTCTTTATCCTCACAACAAACAATTCGGATCAAATGTCTTAACCTTTAAAAAAACTATGTGGTAAAATACAAGTAATAAAATTTGCCACCCTACCCATCTTTAAGTATACAGTGCCGTGGTATAAAGTACATACATAACAGTGTGTAACCATCACGGCTGTCCATCTCCATAACTCGTTTCATCTTGTAAAACTGAAACTTTGTACCCATTAAACTATAACTCTCCATTTTCCCTTCCCAGAAGTCATCCATGAACCCACCTAGAGTCATCCTGTTAGAACAAAACATACTGCTAGTGCTTTTGTCACTTAGAAATTTACAATGGCTTAAGGAGCTGTTTGTCAAGGTTGGGGTCAAAGACACATATTACAATAAGAAATGCTCTTCATGCTCTTGTCACTTAGGAAATTACAAGGGTTTTACATCCACTTCAGTTCAGTTGCTCAGTCATGTCCGACTCTTTGCGACCCCATGAACCTCAGCACTCTAGGCCTCCATTTCCATCACCAACTCCTGGAGTTCACCCAAACTCATGTCCATCGAGTTGGTGATGCCATCCACCCATCTCATCTTCTGTCGTCCCCTTCTCTTCCTGCCCCCAATCCCTCCCAGCATCAGAGTCTTTTCCAATGAGTCAACTCTTCACATCAGGTGGCCAAAGTACTGGAGTTTCAGCTTTAGCATCAGTCTGGATCATAGGAAAAGCAAGGGAATTCCAAAGCACATCTACTTCTACTTCATTAGTACACTAAAGCCTTTGACAATGTGGATCACAAAAAAATGGAGAATTAGAATTGGAAATACCAGACCACCTTACCTGTCTCCTAAGAAACCTGTATTCAGGACAAGAATCAACAGTTAGAACTGGATATGGAACAACAGACTGGTTTAAAATGAGGAGAAAAATACGTCAAGGCTGTATATTGTCACATTGCTTATTTAACTTATATGCAGAATACTTATATGCGTATCTTATTTAACAGATATGCAACTGATATCACTCTAATAGCAGAAAGTGAAGAGGAACTAAAGAGTCTCTTGAAGAGAGTGAAAGAGGAGAGTGAAAAAACTGGCTTAAAAGTCAACATTCAAAAAAATAAGATCATGGCATCTGGTCCCATCACTTTATGGCAAATAGATGTGGAAAAACTGGAAACGGTGACATTTTATTTTCTTGGGCTCCAGAATTACTGTGGATGATGACTGCAGTCATGAAATTAAAAGATGCTTGCTCCTTGGAATAAAAGCTATGACAAACTTAGACAGTGTATTAAAAAGCAGAGACATCACTTTGCCAACAAAGGTCCATCTAGTCAAAGCTATGATTTTTCCAGTAATCGTGTATGGATGTGAGAGTTGGACTGTAAAAAAGGCTGAATGCCAAAGAATTGATGCTAGAGAAGACTCTTGAGAGTCCCTTGGACTGCAAGGAGATAAAACCAGTCAATCCTAAAGGAAATCAACCCTGAATATTCATTGGAAGAACTGATGCTGAATCTGAAGGTCCAATACTTTGGCCACCTGATGGGAAGAGCTGACTCATTGGAAAAGACCTGATACTGGGAAAGACAGGACAGGAGGAGAAGGGGACAACAGAGGATGAGATGGAATCATCAACTTAATGGACATGACTTTGAGCAAACTCCGGGAGATAATGATGGACAGGGAAGCCTGGCATGCTGCAGTTTATGGGGTCTCAAAGAGATGGACATGACTTAGCAACTGAACAACAACAATGCCAAGAACCAAGACCAGAGACCTAAGTTTGAATGTGTATGTATATAAATATATATGTATTTTTGCTATTGTCTCAAATACAGTATTTGTCTTTTATGACTGTCTTGTTTCAGTTAGTGTAATGTTCTTTAAATTTATTCATGTTGTAGCAAAATTTACTTCCTTTCTAAGACTGAATAATACTTCATTGAATATACTACATTTTGCTTATCCATTTGTCCTATGATGGGCACATAGATTGCTTCTAGTTTTAGCTGTTGTGAATAAATTTGATATGATCATGGATGTACAAATATTCTTCAAGACCTTGCTTTTAATTCTTTGGCTTGTATACCAAGAGGTGGAATTACTGAATTATTGGAAAAGACTCTGATGCTGGGAGGGATTGGGGGCAGGAGGAGAAGGGGACAACAGAGGATGAGATGGCTGGATGGCATCACTGACTCGATGGACGTGAGTCTCAGTGATCTCCGGGAGTTGGTGATGGACAGGGAGGCCTGGCGTGCTGCAATTCATGGGGTCACAAAGAGTCAGACACGACTGAGCAACTGATCTGATCTGATCTGATGGTAATTGTAGTTTTAATTTTTTGAGGAACTTGCACTGAATGTGTCATTTTACATCCCCAACAATGGTTCACTAGGGTTCCAGTTTCTCTACATTCTTGCCACCCATTTGTTTTCTATTTTTTAAAAAAAGTAGCCATTCTAATGGATTCTAATCCATTCTAATCCATTCTAATGGATATGATGTATTATCTCATTGTAGTTTTGAGATTTGCATTCTCTCTAGTGGTGGCATTGATTATATTTTCATGTGTTTATTGACTATTTATGTATCTTTTCTGGAGAAATGCTAGTCAAGTCTTTTGTGTTTTTAAATTGGATTATTTGTGGGGTTTTTTTGTTGTTATTGAATTTCAGGAGTTACCTATACTGTTTGTCTTTCTTATCAGTTTTATGATTTGCAAATATTTTCTCCCATTTTGTGCATACCTTCTTTATTCTATCAATATTATCTTTTGATGCACACATTTAAAATATTCATGAAGTCCATTTTGTCTATTTTTTCTTTTGTTTTTTATGCCTTTGGTCATATCCAAAAAATCAATGTCAAATCTAATGTTGTAAAGGTTTTGTCTTGTATTTTCCTCTAGGAATTTTGTTTCAGGTATTATATTTAGGACTTTGGTCCATTTTGAGTTACTTTTTAATATTATATTAGGTAAGAGTCCAATTTCATTCTTTTGCATGTGGATATTCGGTTTTCTCAGTACCATTTGTCAAAAAGCCTGTCCTTTCTCCATTGAATGGTCTAAGTGCAGTGAAAATCATTTTTACATATACAAAAGGGTTTATTTCTGGGCTCCCTATTCTATTCCACTGGTCTAAATACTTGTGTTTATGTCAAAATCACACTGTTTTGATTACCATAGTGTGATCACTGACCTAGAGCCAGACATTCTGGAATATGAAGTCAAGTGGGCCTTAGAAAGCATCACTACGAACAAAGCTAGTGGAGGTGATGGAATTCCAGTTGAGCTATTCCAAATCCTGAAAGATGATGCTGTGAAAGTGCTGCACTCAATATGCCAGCAAATTTGGAAAACTCAGCAGTGGCCACAGGACTGGAAAAGGTCAGTTTTCCTTCCAATCCCAAAGAAAGGCAATGCCAAAGAATGCTCAAACTACTGCACAATTGCACTCATCTCACACGCTAGTAAAGTAATGCTCAAAATTCTCCAAGCCAGGCTTCAGCAGTATGTGAACCGTGAACTTCCTGATGTTCAAGCTGGTTTTAGAAAAGGCAGAGGAACCAGAGATCAAATTGCCAACATCCGCTGGATCATGGAAAAAGCAAGAGAGTTCCAGAAAAACATCTATTTCTGCCTTATTGACTATGCCAAAGCCTTTGACTGTGTGGATCACAATAAACTGTGGAAAATTCTGAAAGAGATGGGAATACCAGACCACCTGACCTTTCTCTTGAGAAATTTGTATGCAGGTCAAGAAGCAACAGTTAGAACTGGACATGGAACAACAGACTGTTGCCAAATAGGAAAAGGAGTTTGTCAAGGCTGTATATTGTCACCCTGTTTATTTAACTTATATGCAGAGTGCATCATGAGAAATGCTGGACTGGAAGAAACACAAACTGGAATCAAGATTGCTGGGAGAAATACCAATAACCTCAGGTATGCAGATGACACCACCCTTATGGCAGAAAGTGAAGAGGAACTCAAAAGCCTCCGTATGAAAGTGAAAGTGGAGAGTGAAAAAGTTGGCTTAAAGCTCAACATTCAGAAAATGAAGATCATGGCATCCAGTCCCACCATTTCATGGGAAATAGATGGGGAAACAGTGGAAAAAGTGTCAGACTTTATTTTTCTGGGCTCCAAAACCACTACAGATGGTGACTGCAGCCATGAAATTAAAAGATGCTTACTCTTTGGAAGGAAAGTTATGACCAACCTAGATAGCATACTCAAAAGCAGAGACATTACTTTTCCAACAAAAGTTCGTCTAGTCAAGGCTATGGTTTTTCCTGTGGTCATGTATGGATGTGAGAGTTGGACTGTGAAGAAGGCTGAGCCACTAAGAATTGATGCTTTTGAACTGTGGTGTTGAAGAAGACTCTTGAGAGTCCCTTGGACTGTAAGGAGATCCAACCAGTCCATTCTGAAGGAGATCAGCCCTGGGATTTCTTTGGAAGGAATGATGCTAAAGCTGAAACTCCAGTACTTTGGCCATCTCATGAGAAGAGTTGACTCATTGGAAAAGACTCTGCTGCTGGGAGGGATTGGAGGCAGGAGGAGAAGGGGACGACAGGGATGAGATGGCTGGATGGTATCACTGACTCGATGGACGTGAGTCTGAGTGAACTCCGGGAGTTGGTGATAGACAGGGAGGCCTGGCGTGCTGCTCTTCATGGGGTCGCAAAGAGTCGGGCACGACTGAGTGACTGATCTGATCTGATAGTTAGTTTTGAATTCAGAAGTGTGAGTCCTCCAGTTTTATTCTTCTTTTTCATAATTGTTTTGGCTACTTAAGGCCCCTTGATATTCTATTTTAGGATATAGTTTTACAAAAACCATCATTGGGATGTTGATAGGGATAATATTGAATCTGTTGATTGCTTTGGGTATTGACATTTTAACCATATTAAATCTTCTAATCCATGAATATGTGATGTGTTTCCATTTATTTGTGTCTTTTTAGTAGTAACATTATGTCTTAGTATTTTATCTTCTTTATTTTAGCAATGTTTTCTAGTTTTCATTATACTAGTACTTTACTTCCTTGGCTAAGTTAATTGTTAAATATTTTATTTATTTTGATGCTATTACAAATGGATTTGTTTTTGTAATTTTATTTTTAGATTGTTCATTATATTATTTTATAGAAATGTATATTTTTTCCATTGACTTTGTGTGCCACTACTATGGTGAGATCATTTTAGTTTTAACAGATTGTGTGTATATATGTGTGTGTATGTGTGAAATCATTAGGGTTTTCTACATGAAAGATCATATCATCTGCAAACAGAGATACTTTTTACTTCTTCCTTTCCAATTTGGTTGCCCTTTATTTTTTTTTTCTTACCTAATTTCTTAGGCTAGAACTTCCATTAATCTTCAATCTCTATTTTTGCCAGGACTAAAGAAGTCCTAATTCTTTTCCTTATTTTTATTCATTTTTTTCTATCCTCATTTCAGTTATTCTTCCACACTTTACTCTGTTATAGAGTAATCTTTCTACATTTTAAACATGATCTTTGAGGCCCTCTGATATCCCCAAAGCTGAAGTCCAATTTCTTAACACCACTCTTAAAGTAAAAGGACTCCTACACCACACCCTACACTCTTTGGACATAGATTGCATTTTTATTTTCCGACTTTGGTGTTTTACCCATGGTTTTCTGTCAGCCTAGATTTCAAGTCTTTCTCTTTCTTATAATTCATAAATCTCTTCCTTTAAAATCCAGTTCAAACATCTTAACCTGTCGAGAGCCATCTTTGAGTCTCCCTGTCACATTTCTTTGTAATTTATCCCATGGCACTGTATACTAGTCTCATGGCTCTTTTCACACTTTAATTCATATTAGCATTTGTTTCTCTCCTCTGCCACAACCTTTAAATTCCTTGAAGGAACGGATTGCTTATTTTACTTCTTCTACAGGTTATAGGGAGTAGAATATAGGCCTGTTAGTATTATTAGTAAATGTTCAATCAGTTCAGTTCAGTTCAGTCGCTCAGTAGTGTCCGACTCTTTGCAACCCCATGAATCGTAACACGCCAGGCCTCCCTGTCCTTCACCAACTCCCGGAGTTCACTCAGACTCATATCCATCGAGTCAGTGATGCCATCCAGCCATCTCATCTTCTGTCATCCTCTTCTCCTACTGCCCCCAATCCCTCCCAGCATCAGAGTCTTTTCCAATGAGTCAACTCTTCGCATGAGATGGCCAAAGTACTGGAGTTTCAGCTTTAGCATCATTCCTTCCAAAGAAATCCCAGGGCTGATCTCCTTCAGAATGGACTGGCTGGCTCTCCTTGCAGTCCAAGGGACTCTCAAGAGTCTTCTCCAACACCACAGTTCAAAAGCATCAATTCTTCGTGGCTCAGCCTTCTTTACAGTCCAACTCTCACATCCATACATGACCACAGGAAAAACCATAGCCTTGACTATATGGACCTTTGTTGGCAATGTCTCTGCTTTTGAATATGCTATCTAGGTTGGTCATAACTTTCCTTCCAAGGAGTAAGCGTCTTTTAATTTCATGGCTGCAGTCACCATCTGTAGTGGTTTTGGAGCCCAGAAAAATAAAGTCTGACACTGTTTCCACTGTTTCCCCATCTATTTCCCATGAAGTGATGGGACCGGATGCCATGATCGTTTTCTGAATGTTGAGCTTTAAGCCAACTTTTTCACTCTCCTCTTTCACTTTCATACGGAGGCTTTTGAGTTCCTCTTCACTTTCTGCCATAAGGGTGGTGTCATCTGCATACCTGAGGTTATTGATATTTCTCCCAGCAATCTTGATTCCAGCTTGTGGTTCTTCCAGTCCAGCGTTTCTCATGATGTACTCTGCATATAAGTTAAATAAACAGGGTGACAATATACAGCCTTGATGTACTCCTTTTCCTATTTGGAAACAGTCTGTTGTTCCATGTCCAGTTCTAACTGTTGCTTCTTGACCTGCATACAAATTTCTCAAGAGAAAGGTCAGGTGGTCTGGTATTCCCATGTCTTTCAGAATTTTCCACAGTTTATTGTGATCCACACAGTCAAAGGCTTTGGCATAGTCAATAAGGCAGAAATAGATGTTTTTCTGGAACTCTCTTGCTTTTTCCATGATCCAGCGAATGTTGGCAATTTGATCTCTGGTTCCTCTGCCTTTTCTAAAACCAGCTTGAACATCTGAAAGTTTATGGTTCACATATTGCTGGAGCCTGGCTTGGAGAATTTTGAACATTACTTTATTAGTGTGTGAGATGAATGCAGTTGTGTGGTAGTTTGAGCATTCTTTGGCATTGCCTTTCTTTGGGATTGGAAGGAAAACTGACCTTTTCCAGTCCTGTGGCCACTGCTGAGTTTTCCAAATTTGCTGGCATATTGAGTGCAGCACTTTCACAGCATCATCTTTCAGGACTTGAAATAGCTCAACTGGAATTCCATCACCTCCACTAGCTTTGTTCATAGTGGTGCTTTCTAAGGCCCACTTGACTTCACATTCCAGGATATCTGGCTCTGGGTCAATGATCACACCATCGTGATTATCTGGGTCGTGAAGATCTTTTTTGTACAGTTCTTCTGTGTATTCTTGCCATCTCTTCTTAATATCTTCTGTTTCTGTTAGGTCCATACCATTTCTGTCCTTTATTGAGCCCATCTTTGCATGAAATGTTCCCTTCTAATTTTCTTGAAGAGATCTCTAGTCTTTCCCATTCTGTTGTTTTCCTTTATTTCTTTGCATTGATCACTGAGGAAGGCTTTCTTATCTCTTCTTGTTATTCTTTGGAACTCTGCATTCAGATGCTTATATCTTTCCTTTTGTCCTTTGCATTTCTTTTTTTTTTTAATTTTATTTTATTTTTAAATTTTACATAATTGTATTAGTTTTGCCAAATATCAAAATGAATCCACCACAGGTATACATGTGTTCCCCATCCTGAACCCGCCTCCCTCCTCCCTCCCCGTACCATCCCTCTGGGTCGTCCCAGTGCACCAGCCCCAAGCATCCAGTATCGTGCCTCGAACCTGGACTGGCAACTTGTTTCATGTCCTTTGCTTTTCGCTTCTCTTCTTTTCACAGCTATTTGTAAGGCCTCCCCAGACAGCCATTTTGCTTTTTTGCATTTCTTTTCCATGGGGATGGTCTTGATCTCTGTCTCTGCACAATGTCACGAACCTCATTCAATAGTTCATCAGGCACTCTATCTATCAGATCTAGGCCCTTAAATCTATTTCTCACTTCCACTGTATAATCATAAGGGATTTGATTTAGGTCATACCTGAATGGTCTAGTGGTTTTCCCTACTTTCTTCAATTTAACTCTGGATTTGGCAATAAGGAGTTCATGATCTGAGCCACAGTCAGCTCCTGGTCTTGTTTTTGCTGACTGTATAGAGCTTCTCCATCTTTGGCTGCAAAGAATATAATCAATCTGATTTCCGTGTTGACCATCTGGTGATGTCCATGTATAGAGTGTTCTCTTGTGTTGTTGGAAGAGAGTGTTTGTTATGACCAGTGCATTTTCTTGGCAAAACTCTATTAGTCTTTGCCCTGCTTCATTCCGTATTCCAAGGCCAAATTTGCTTGTTACTCCAGGTGTTTCTTGACTTCCTACTTTTGCATTCCAGTCCCCTATAATGAAAAGGACATCTTTTTTGGGTGTTAGTTCTAAAAGGTCTTGTAGGTCTTCATAGAACTGTTCAACTTCAGCTTCTTCAGCGTTACTGGTTGGGACATAGACTTGGATTACTGTGATATTGAATGGTTTGCCTTGGAAACGAACAGAGATCATTCTGTCATTTTTGAGATTACATCCAAGTACTGCATTTCGGACTCTTGTGTTGACCATGATGGCTACTCCATTTCTTCTTAGGGATTCCTGCCCGCAGTAGTAGATATAATGGTCATCTGAGTCAAATTCACCCATTCCAGTCCATTTCAGTTTGCTGATTCCTAGAATGTCGACATTCACTCTTGCCATCTCTTGTTTGACCACTTCCAATTTGCCTTGATTCATGGACCTGACATTCCAGGTTCCTATGCAATATTACTCTTTACAGCATTGGACCTTGCTTCTATCACCAGTCACATCCACAGCTGGGTTTTCTTTTTGCTTTGGCTCTATCCCTTCACTCTTTCTGGAGTTATTTCTCCACTGATCTCCAGTAGCATATTTGGCACCTACTGACCTGGGGAGTTTCTCTTTCAGTATCCTATCATTTTGCCTTTTCATACTGTTCAATACATAGTTGCAGATTGGGATTCTAAACATATTTATACATGTTGAGGAATAAAAAGTAGAAAATAGTAGGGATCTGAAATTTTGATTTCTGTTCCCTGAGTTCTCTCATCTTTACATTTCTTCCACAAATGAGATTGAATATATTTTTCCTTGATTATATGGGAAAAGTTATTTTCTTCTTGTTTTAAATTCCTCTTTTGTAAGCCTAGAGTGTGACTGTGAATTTTATATCATAATAAGGGCCACTGAGAGATGCTATAAAGATAAACCAGAAATAAAATATATTTTATAAAGCAAATTTTCTCACACAATGTAAGAAGAATGTCTAACCATCAATGCGCTCATTTCTCCAGTTCAGCAACTTTCAAGAAGTGCTGCATATAACTGAATATGTAAAGTTGAATAAAAATCTGACAAATCCCTCCTGGGTACAAAAAGATGGATCAGTCAGAGAAACTCACTCCATAAATTCTGTAGCACACACAAAAGGTGGATTGGAAAGTCAGAGCATCTCCAGAGACAGCACCACTTGCAAGAGGATTGTAAATTGTGTGGGATTTTGAGATGAGAGCTAGATGCTTATCCCCAGGGTGTCATAATTAGTCTCTGCAGTGAATTTTTCCTGAGAAATTCAAACATAAGTCTCTTGTTTGAGACTTTTAACAAGTCAAGATTGTATTAGAAAACAGATGATGGCCTGACCTATTGTTATTGGCCTGTCTAAATTGAAATTCAAAGAATGTAATCTTTTAATTAAATCAAACTCTGCTATAGATCAGGTGTATTTCTCCCAGTTGTCATTCTTGGAAAGGCTTCAGTAGTTATTGAAATTTATAGTTCAATTTAGTTGGTAAATTTACCTGAATGAAAGATATTATGGCCTTTCCCTTGGAAAATATTTAAAAACCAGAACATTACTGAAAACTTATTTATTATTATTCTTTTTAGAATACAATTTTACAAATTGCAGGTTGTCTCATTCTGGAATAACTTCCTAATACTGTTATTTTGATACATACATGTATTCAAATTAGTTAATAAACTGTTGTTGAATAGAAGCCTTTTGAACTTACAGCACAGTAAGTATGATTTATAATAAGGGTATCAGTTTTCTGTATATAATTGGATACTTTTAAATGCTAGAATATGTTGAAGTGTTATTTCCTCAGTCTGGTTTGTACTATAGTTTGCCCTATCTGTGCAAAAGTTTTGGCAAGGAATCATTGTTACCAATTTTGCTTTTGAACAAATGAACTTAACATTCAAGTTAAGTGCAGACAGACGGTAAAGCGTCTGCCTGCAATGCTTGAGATCTGGTTTCAATCCTTGGGTCAGGAAGATCCCCTGGAGAAGGAAATGGCAACCCACTCCAGTACTCTTGCCTGGAAAATTCCATGGAGGGAGGAGCCTGATAGGCTAAGGTCCATAGGGTTGCAAAGAGTCGGACACAACTGAGCGATTTCACTTTTTTTTTTTTAATACACCTTATATGAGAGACTTTTAAATTTGACCTCTCTCTATCTATTTTGTATTATTAATCATAAGTTCCTTCCCAAGACTTTTGAACTCTAACACTATGTAAGTTCTTATTAAATTCTGGTTGAATTAAATAAGTGAATTCAGTGCAACTTTCTTGAGCTCCTACAATTGTTTCTATCCAGTTGGTGGATATAACTCTCCATTCTTTTTTTTTCTTTGAATAGGTTTCTTGTTCTAGACCTGACAAGCTATTTGTTTCCTCAACTATTATTTAGTGAAAATCTTTTAAATATTAATATCTGCATTAGTATTAAGAGCAAAGAGGATACTATGATAAAATCTTGTTCCTCACAGATTGATGGTTGGAGCAGGCATACAGTTCTTTACAATTTAATGTGACCTGTCCTAGTTCAAAGTAGCTTAGGACACTGAGGAAGAGAAGGCAGTCTGACTCTGTTTCTTATAGTATGTGTGAGATTTCAGCCACGATTTAGAGGAGCAGTAAGAGTTCACGAAGCGGAGAAGACAGGGTATTTCAGAAAGAAGAGAAAGCATAAAAATGCAAACAAATGACATGGAAATCCTGTCCAGGGAATTTCTGAAATTTTGTAGCTATAAAATATAGTTTAAGAAGGAGCTGTGAAGCATGACATGAAGGAAACCATATAGTTGAGTTTTGATGGTGCAAAGTTTTTGAATTCTCCTGCTGGGTTTGATTCCTGGGTTGGGAAGATCCTCTGGAGGAGGGCATGGCAACCCACTCCAGTATTATTTCGTGGAGAATCTCCATGGACAGAGGAGCCTGGTGGGTTACAGTCCTTGGGGTCACAAAGAGTCAGACATGACTAAGTGACTAAGCACAGTGCATGGCTGGCCAAGCTAGTGTATTCTGATCAAGACTGGGATTTTTAATTGGGTTTAGCTGCCTTTGTTGGGTTGGGGTGAGTTGAAATTGAGGCTTGGTTAACCTTTGGTCTTTAATTATGGAGCAAAGAAGAAACCAACTACAGTATATAGGACAAATAAAACCTTTAGGAAACCTATAGGAAACAAAGAAACCTTGCAAACCAAGTGTAGATGCTCAAAGAACTAGAGCAGGCATTCAGAAATCTAGTCCAAGATAAAGGGTCTGCAAATGCTGGTACTGATGTAACACATGAGAAAGTTGAGACAGGATGACCATTTTAGGAAGCCTTCTCAGTCATTAAACTGGAGATGATAAGAAACTGAACCGGTATAATGACAGAAAAAATGGAGAGGACGAATGAGGTAAGAACAATACGTAGCTAGAGCTTTCAGGCCACTTACCTTTAATACAATTATTGGTTTTTAACCTTTTTAAAATTTTTAATTATTTATTTTATTATAAAATTTTAATTGGGGTATAATTAATTTACATTGTTGTTAGTTTCAGCTATACAGCAAAGTTATCAGTTATACATAAATGTATATCCATTATTTTTTAGATTCTTTTCCCAAATAGGTCATTACAGAGTATTGAGTAGAGTTCTCTGTTATACAGTAGGTCCTTATTAGTTATCTGTACTCCAATACTCTTGCCTGGAAAATCCCACGGCGGAGGAGCCTGGTTGGCCACAGTCCATGGTGTTGCTAAGAGTCGGACACGACTGAGCGACTTCACTTTCACTTTTCACTTTTCACTTTCATGCATTGGAGAAGGAAATGGCAACCCACTCCAGTGTTCTTGCCTGGAGAATCCCAGGGACGGGGAAGCCTGGTGAGCAGCCGTCTATGGGGTTGCACAGAGTCAGACACGACTGAAGCGATTTAACAGCAACAGCAACAGCAACAGTGTGTATTGATTTTGTTTGACTTAATTCTACCATCATTCTATTTTTTTTTTAATTTTTCACACCTTTTCTCCCTTTGCTGCTTTCTTTAGATGAGCTATTTTTTCTTAGTTTCATGTAATTTTCTCTACTACTTTTTTGACTGTATCTTTTTATTTCTTTTTTCCCCACCAATTACTCTAGGGATTAAAATATATATTCTTAAAATATCATAGTCTTATTGTTGATGTTCAGTCACTATGTCATATCCAACTCTTTGTGACCCCATGGACTGCAGCACACCAGGCTTCCTTGTCCTTTACTATCTCCCAGAGTTGGCTCAAACTCATGTTCATTGAATGGTTGATGCTATTTTACCATCTCATCCTCTCTCACCCCCTTTTCCCTCCTGCCTTCAATCTTTCCCAGCATCTGGGTAGTTTCCAATGAGTCAGCTCTTCTTATCAGGTGGCCTAGGTTTTGGAGTTTCAGCTTTAGCATTAGTCCTTCTAATGAATATTCAGGGCTGATTTCCTTTAGGATGGACTGGTTGGATCTCCTTGCCACCCAAGGGACTCTCAAGAGTCTTCTCCAGCACCATAGTTCAAAAGCATCAAATCTTCACTGCTCAGCCATCTTTATAGTCCAACTCTCACTTCCATACATGACTATTGGAAAAACTTAGCTTTGACTAGATGGACCTTTGTTGGCCAAGTGTTGGCTTTGCTTTTTAACATGCTGTCTAGGTTGGTCATAGCTTTTCTTCCAAGGAGCAAGCGTCTTTTAATTTCATGGCTGCAGTCATCATCCACAATGATTTTGGAGCCCAAGAAAATAAAATCCGTCACTTTGCAACTGTTTTCCTTTCTATTTGACATGAAGTGATGGGACAGGATGCCATGATCTTCGTTTTTTGAATGTTGAGTTTTAAGCCAGTTTTTTCACTCCTCTTTCACTTTCATCAAGAGGCTTTTTAGTTCTTTGCTTTCTGCCGTTAGAGTGATATCATCTGCATGGCTGAGGTTATTGATATTTCTCTCTGCAATCTTTATTCCAACTACAACTTCATCTAGCCTGGCATTTCACATGATATACTCTGCATGTAAGTTAAATAAGCAGGGTGACGATATACATCCTTGACATACTCCTTTCTCAATTCAGAACCAGTCAGTAGTTCCATGTTCAGTTCTAACTGTTGCTTCTTGACCTGCATACAGATTTCTCAGGAGGCAGGTCAGGTGGCTTGGTACTCCCATCTCTTTAAGAATTTTCCATGGTTTGTTGTGATCCACACAGTCAAAGGCTTTGGCATAGTCAATAAAGCAGAAGTAGATGTTTTTCTGGAATTCCCTTGCTTTCTCTGTGATCCAGTGGATGTTGGCAATTTGATCTCTGGTTCCTCTGCCTTTTTAAAACCAAGATTGTGTATCTGGAAGTTCTCAGTTCATGTACTGCTGAAGTCTAGCTTGAAGGATTTTGATCATTACTGTGTTAGCATTTTAAATGAATGCAGTTGTATCAATTTATTTTGGGGTAATATTATAATACTTACAAAAATAAGACATTTACAAAACATACATATATTTACCCCACCTCTTCTCTGTGCTCTTTTCAAATGTGATAAATCCCATATTTATTTGTTACTATTCTGGTTTAAACCATCAAATGATTTTTAAATAAATTAGTCTAAGGCTTCCCTGGTGGCTCAGATAGTAAACAGTCTGCCTGCAATGCAGGAGACCCAGGTTCCATAGAAGGGAATGGCAATCAACTATTCTTGCCTGGAGAATTCCATGGACAGAGGAGCCTGGTGATGGGGTCACAGAGTTGGACATGACTGAGCTACTAGCCACAAGGAATTTAAGGTATTAGGTTTAGTGTGAATTTTCTGAGATGAACTAATTCCCTCAATTTTTGTTTATTGCAAATGTCTTTTTTCACCTTATTGATATTTTTTCTGATAAAGGGCAAACATTTATTATTATAATCACACAGACATTAAACACTTAAATGTAATGAGATTCTTTCATTCAGCTAGTATTTATTGAGTGCCCACTACATGAAAGTCACCTAATTAGGCACTAACATGTTAGTCTTTATACTATTTATGAAATGCCCATTATGAATTGAACATTTGGGCATGGACATCTGGTCAGTCTGGTCAAAGCTATGGTTTTTCCTGTAGGCATGTGTGGATGTGAGAGTTGGACTCTAAAGAAAGCTGAGTGCCAAAGAATTGATGCTTTTGAACTGTGGTGCTGGAGAAGACTCTTGAGAGTTCCTTGGACTGCAAGGAGATCCAACCAGTCCATCCTAAAGGAGATCAGTTCTGAGTGTTCATTGGAAGGACTGATGTTGAAGCTGAAGCTCCAATACTTTGGCCACCTGATGCAAAGAACTGACTCATTTGAAAGGACCCTGATGCTGGGAAAGATTGAGGGCAGGAGGAGAAGGGGACGACAGAGGATGAGATGGTTGGATGGTATCACTGACTCAATGGACATGGGTTTGGGTTAACTTCGGGAGTTGGTGATGGACAGGGAGGCCTGGCGTGCTGCAGTTCATGGGGTTGCAAAGATTCAGACACTACTGAGTGACTGAACTGAACCATCTCACTTAGTTCTTATTTTAACTTCATGTTAGAAGACTATTTTAATTGGAATAAAATTATAATTTGACTTCTTGTTGTGACTTGCTTTGTTTCAACTCTTAATGTGTCCTATTTTTTTTTTTACTTGTACTATTTGACTGAGAAATCTGTCATCAAAATAGTCATTCTATTTCCCTATACATTATATATATATTTTTTCTTTATGTTTCTTTTTTCTTTGCTTGTGGCTTCTTTCAAGATTTTCCTTTTATTTTTGGTTTTCATGAAAAACTTGTCTAGGTGTACTTCTTTTTGTATTTTTCCTATTTATGTTTATTGAATTTTTTGGATTTGTACATTGATATTTTTCATCAAATTAAAAAAAAGTTGAGCAATAACTTTTAAAATATATTTTTGCTTGCAATTTATTTTTCCTTTCAACTATTTATTTTTCCTTTCAATAATTTCAAATATTGAATTTCTCAGTTATAAACTTTCCTTTTGGAGCTTTGTAGAGTTTCCATTTCTTTCTCTCTGACTGCATCTATCTTTACCTATAAATGCTTTATCATATTTATAATTATTATTTTAAAGTCCTTGCTACTTCCAACAAATAGGTTTGGGTCATTTGTTAGACTGTGACTGTAGTCTATATTTTCTTTCTATTATTAGTCACAAGTTTCTACTTCATTAACTGTCTCATACTTTTTAATTATGTTTTTATCTATACTTCAGATATTGTGAATAAAAGTGCAGACAAAAGTATAATTTTGCTTTGCTTTGTTTCTCTCCTCTGTCTGGAAATTAGAATGATATGCTGGTCAGTTAGATTTCTCCAAGTCTTGAGTTGAGGCTATTGCTGCAAACAAGTTATACTTCCTAACTGGTGTCAACTGCCTATTTGTTTTTTTTATTGCCTCTTTCATGGTACATGTTTTCTGGTGCACAGTAACAGATGATCCAAGAACCACACTTTGTGCCCAGCCCCATACACCTGTCCCTAGACCTCTTTTTCCCCAATCTGACTTTCTTCCAGTCTCCTGGCCAACTATTTGCTATTGTTCTTGAGTTTATGTATATTCTTATTAAGAAATATTTCTCTCATCACACATAGTGCATGCTTACTTGAATCACCTGTAGTTCTGCCTATAGGAGGATTTCTCCTCAGTGCTTCTTTGGTGTTGCCCTGAATAAGGCTACAATGTGAAGTGGCCCATTTTCATTCTCACCACATGTTGAGCCAAACTATCTGTGATGGCAGTTTGTCCTGTTTTCCTCTTATTTAATCCAACCAGATGTAAGAAGCCTCCGTGTGAAGATAGTTTTGACTCAAAGACAGGTGCCAGTATTCTAGAAATGTATGGCTTGGGAGTCTTGGCCACCCAGTTCTGACCCTGTTCATGCCATCTTAGATGTGCCTCTTCGGTCTAACAATAAAAGTACTGTGCATATTCCTGATACTATGACTCTGCGGTTCTGATAAGATATAGTTCATGATGGGTTGCTCTGACCAATTGTCTTTTTGTTGTCCCACAGATAGATATTCTTTCTCTATCAGGCCCCAGTAGCACATAAAGACTATTCTCCAAAAGGTGTTTACCTGCATGGCCTTTTACCAGAACTTGCTTCATAAATCTAGGTATTTATATGTTATTCTCTTTTTGGAACTTGTCATACTTCTAATAACATTAGAGTTTGCTTGTTCATATGACTCAGGTGATAAGATTACCTTCACTGCTGTCTAAATAACAGAATCTTTTACTATCTGGGACCATTCAAAGCTGGCAGCTTGCAAATTGTTTGGTAAACGAGGAAGTATGGTGCCTTCAAAGAAGGCTGCTCAGTCTTTTTTGTTTGTTTGTTTGTTTGTTTATTTCAGAGAAGTCTTAGAAAGTTATAGGCTTCCCTGGTGGCTCAGACAGTAAAGAATCCACCTGCAAGGCAGGTGAACCAGGTTCAATTCCTGGGTTGGGAAGATCCCCTGGAGAAGGGAATGGCTACCTACTCCAGTATACTTGCATAGAGAATTCCATGGACAGAGGAACTTGATGGGCTACAGTCTGTGGGGTCGCAAAGAGTTAGACATGACCGAGGGACTAACACTTTCGCTTAGAATGGCATGCACCAGGGAGTCCCTCAAAACTCCCCTGGATGTTTTTTAGATGTTCTCACTGGGGCCTTGTCTCTCATTCCTCTCCTTTGGCCAGTGGTTTTTGGTCTTAAGAACTGGCTCAGATCTGAAAACTAGGACTTTTATTAGACAGTTGCCCCCAGCCCCTATTTCTTCGTCCTTGATTTGTTTGATTGTATAAATTAAGCAGCACTGTTTTGACTACCCAACTATCTTGCTTCTGAGAACACTATGGTCTGTTAATCATCTTTGTAGGTGTGCACATCTCTCATTTCCTCTGGCTGCCACTTTGACCTTTGCAACAATGATCACTTTGCCTCAGATGGTCAATTGCCACCACTGGCCTGTGTTCTTTGGGGAATCCTCATTATCCTGTAACTGCCTCTCCTGTCATCAGTTTTGATCTACTAATGACAGCCGTGACTGATCTTTCCAACCATGCTGAGGCCTCACTCATTCCTTATTATATTGGTAAATGGAGCATCTTTTGGGCTTTTCCATAGAAAAAAGTTGGGTGGTGGGCCTCCAGCCTGAGGTAGTATAACTCTTCTGGCATGCTCATGTCTTTGAACCATTTGATATCTCCTCCCACCATCCTTTGTGAGAGTTCTCATATTTTCACTTCACCTAATAATGAGCCATTTCTTTCCTCAAGCTTCCTAGAGACATCCTATAAGCTTATTAGTATTGTTTTCCAGAAAATCTGACAAAGAATTAAATCTTGTATCAAAGAACAGTGATCCCATATCAATCAAGCATTGAGTTCTGCCCACACTCTTTCATTTTGCACCCTTAGGGCTTTGTCCTCTACCTACTCTTTCAGCTCCAGCTCCCATCACTACTTTGGATAAATCTAGCAGTTTTTTTCAGCATTGTGTCTCATTGCTCCCTTTTGAGACCCAGTTCTTCTCAGCCAAATTATGTTGGCATTATTGGTCTAGAGGAGAAACCTTGATAATATTCAAAGGTAGAGAGGGTTTGTGTTGCTTTGCAAGGCAAAAATCTCTACATGGTTCTTAAATAGGGGGTAAACTAGGCTTTTAACTTGGAGGAGTGGCTACTCTTACAGGTCCAGAGGACTCAGTCTAGGGAGTTTAGTTTTTCAAGTACACCAACTTAGTTATTTCCATTTCAAGTTTAAGGCTCATATTCTATCCCAATGAGGGCCCTGATCTTGGCATAGAACACTCACTAGTCAGAAGTTCACTCTTTGGAGCTCTTGAGTACTGGATTGCTCTTACTGTATCAGTCTTCCAGCTATAAGAGATAAGAATCTCTGTATATATTGCAGCTGCTTTATACTTTAAGTTGATCATTTAAATAAATAATGACCTTTGGCTTTTAGTTGTCTTTCTCCAAATGTATGGTAAATTGTACTATCAGGGTATTCTATTCCAGTGTTATGCCATCCAAGTTAATCACCAGTGAAAGTTTTAACCATTTCACTAAAATAGTATACCAAAGACTATAGTTACTCCATTAGTAGGCAATCTGGCTTCTAAAGTTCCATTGTCAAAATCTGTCTTAGTTCCATTCTGAATACTAACAGTCTTAAGTTCCCCACAAATAATGGTTCCAAGATGGAGACTAGAAATCAGTTTACTAAGAAATACTCACTGGAACATATCTGTAAGCGGTGAGGAGAGAAGACTGGACAGAGGGAGAAGTTGAACTGCGATGTAGTTGCAGCAAGGATTTGGCTAATCCCATAGAGAACTCTTGATTTTGGATGCCTAGATTATCCCAAACTAGGGAAAAGGCCCATTAATTTGTTTTCCTACATCCCAAGATGTGAGCTGCTTCCCTGGAAGGAGTATGTGTTTGGTTAGGAGCTCCCTATAACTGAAAGAAATACTGAAAGAGGGGATTAGTTAGCTATGATTCACCAGTGTCCAGCACTCCCAGAATCTTAAGGGAGTGAATGCTTTATTTTTCAAGAAGGTTTGGGCAACATACCACAGCTTCCATTATATTTGATATGACATGAGCTGGGGCCTCTAAAAATAAGAATGTTTGAGGATTGCAAAAACCTTAAAATTGCTCTAGGGCAGGATGTGGGAGTGTTCAAGGAACAAGATAAATGAAAACATACAAAATGTTCAACACAAGATTTGAAATCCTGAGTTATTTTTTAATCTTATTTAAGTGAAGACTATCTTTCATATCCTGCTTCCTTTTGAGTAGGAAGATGAATTTTTCATTCTGAAAGAAAAGTTCTTTTTCTTCTTTGTTTTATGATGGGGTAATACATTCTGTCCTGATAACTACGAATGTTTGTATTTGACAATGGATATAAAAAGTGCACAGTGAAACTTAGAGTGTGATAGAAAGCAAGATAATATATATCATTATTACTTCCATGCAACAATCTTTCCATCCTGTGACCTTTTGGAAAATTGATGATGCCTAGGATTTTAAATTATAGGCATAAATTATCTTCCTTCAAGAATTTACTCACACATCAGCTGAAACCTATCAAATAGTGAAACTTGGCATGTGAACTAGAGACTCAAAACTACTATTCTGTTGTGAATTTCTCCACTGAGAACATTCAAGTCACACTTGTTGACTAATCAAGGAGTATATAATATAATAGGATTAAAGGGGAAATCAAAGTGAAAATGTTCTCCAAATGTCCAATTAAATTTTGCCAAAGAGAATTTCATAGAAAACAGGGCCTACAGAATGTTTTGTTTAAAAAGAATTTTATCCCCAAAGAAACATGCTAATTTTGTTGCTTGAACCCTTCTGTTCACAGACTCCACTTTATTTTGGCACTTACAATCCATTAGAATTAGAGTTTCATGGGAACACAGCGAGATTTAATTATATTAGATTCCTGCATGGTGTTATAGAAGCTGATGCTGCTCCTGGCTGCAGAGTGCTAATTATGATTGTGGTAGCCAGACTCCAATAAGCCCCGAGAGTTCTCCCTGCTCCTGGTATTTATATCCTGTGTAGTTCCCTCTTACTTTTTACAGGTCTGTGTGACTGGTAAAATTTGGCAGAATTGATGGTATTTTTGAGATTAGGTTATAAAAATGATTTCAGCTTCTTTCTTGAAAGCACACTCTTTTTCTCTCCCTGACCACTCATCTGTAGGCAGTCAGCTGCTGTGTCTTGAAGACACTAGGAAGCCAATGGATAGGCTCATATCATGAAGACCTGAAGTGATCAGAACTAGGGCCTGCCAAAAATAGTCGAGTGGAAGCAGATCTCTAAACTTTGTAACTGTTTCACGATGTATGAAAGTCAGATCATTATGCTATACACTTAAAATTTATAGAGAGCTGTATGTCATTTGTATATCAATAAAACTGGAAATATATATATGTGTGTGTGTGTGTGTGTGAGCCAGTGAAAAGATGTACTGGACCTGGAACTTTAGTGGCAATCACTACAGAGAAAAGAAAAGGGATTGTCAGGGTGAATGGACCTGTACAATAGACCTGACTTCAGACTTGGCCCCTCAAAGGAAGTTATGATCTAGACATGCTGTCTGAATCAGAGAGTGGAATATGGAAGCAAGATTTTCTACTCAGGACACAACTTAAATGGGGGTGAACAACAGTGTTTCATTGAAAGGAATTCTTTTGTCAAGAAGCAAGCCCCAAGACAGTCTAATCCAGAGGAAGGGAGAGGTGAGCGAATCAGGTTGTCAAACCCTCTGACCAGGTGTTTGAGATCCAGAGACTCAGAATGTTTTACAAGACTATCTTTGTGCTGTAATAATAAGTTATAAGCTAAGATGCTTATTAAGGTTTAGAGACATGGTCTTGTCTTTGCCTGTGTATACACTGAGATTTTTTCTTTTTTTGGTATCAAGTTGACAGAAATCCCAAACCAAATCAGTTTAAATAACAAAAGGATTTGGTTGGCTTGCAGAAATGAAAAGATATAGAGCTAAATGAAAGCTTCTTTTTCCTTTTAATTATGGTTCTGTGTACCTCTCCATGATTCTTTCTGTTCTACCTTCTTAAGAATGACAGCTTTGTCCTCCAGGTGGATTTCTCATCCTGACAGAATTGCTCCAACATTTACACCTGCATATTTTACCATCTAGGATGTAGGAGGCTCTCCATGTATTGGAATCCCCACTAGGAGTTCTGAAAATCACCCTGAATGCACCAACTTAGGTCAGTGCCCACTTCTAATTCTATCACTATGGCAGAAGAATGAACTTCACAGATTAGATTAGTTTAAAATATTGCATTAGGTATCTAATGTTTTGTAGCAAATTATCCTCAAATTAAGCAGATTAAAACTGAACATTAAAAAAACTAAGATCATGGCATCAGGTCCCATCACTTCATGGCAAATAGATGGAGAAACAATGGAAACAGTGAGAGACTTTATTTTCTTGGGCTCGAAAATCACTGCAGATGGTGACTGCAGCCATGAAATTAAAAGACACTTGCTCCTTGGAAGAAAAGCTATGACCAACCTAGACAGCATATTAAAAAGCAGCAACATTACTCTGCCGACAAAGGTCCATCTAGTCAAAGCTATAGTTTTTCCAGTAGTCGTGTGTGGATGTGAGAGTTGGACCACAAAGAAAGCTGAGTGTCAAAGAACTTGATGCTTTCAAACTGTGGTGTTGGAGAAGACTCTTGAGAGCCCCATGGACTGCAAGGAGATCAAACAAATCGATCCTAAAAGAAATCAGTCCTGAATATTCATTGGCAGGACTGATGCTGAAGCTGAAGCTCCAAAACTGGCCACCTGATGCAAAGAGCTGACTCATTAGAAAAGACCCTGATGCTGGGAAAGATTGAAGGCAGGAAGAAAAGGGGGCAACAGAGGATGAGATGATTGGATGGCATCACTGACTCTATGGACCTGAGTTTGAGCAAGCTCCAGGAGTTGGTGATGGACAGGGAGGCCTGGCATGCTTCAGTCCATGGGGGTCACAAAGAGTCAGATATGAGTGAGCAACTGAACTTAAGCAGCTTGCAACAGTAAACTTTTGTGTCCATGGATCAGGAACACTGAGTCAGCTTAGTTGGATGGTTCTGATTCAGGATTGGTCAAGGGTGCAGTCTCATCTGGAGGCACAATTGTATTTATATGTATATGTGTGTGTGTGTGTGTGTGTGTGTGTATGTGTGTGTTTTGAATATTTGCTGTTCAGTCGCCAGGTCATGTCCAACTCATTGCGAGCCCAAGGACTGCAGCATACCAGGCTCCTCTGTCCTTCACTATCTCCCAGTATCAGTTCAGTACAGTCACTCAGTTATGTTCAACTCTTTTGACCCCATGGACTGCAGCACACCAGACTTCCCTGTCCATCACCAACTCCTGGAGCTTACTCAAACTCATGTCTATCGAGCTGGTGATTCCATCCAACCATCTCATCCTCTGTCATCCCCTTCTTTTCTTGCCTTCAGTCTTTCCCAGAATCTGAGTCTTTTCCAATGAGTCAACTCTTCACATCAGGTGGCCAAAGTATAGGAGTTTCAACTTTAGCATCAGTCCTTCCAATGAAAATTCAGGACTGATTTCCTTTAGGATGGACTGGTTGAATCTCCTTGCAGTCCAAGGGACTCTCAAGAGTCTTCTACAACACCACATTTCAAAAGCATCAATTCGCTGGCGCTCAACTTTCTCTGTAGTCTAACTCCCATATCCATACATGACTACTGGAAAAACCATAGCTTTGACTAGATGGCAAAGTTTAGATTTGAAAAACTATAGCTTTGACTTTGTTGGCAAAGTAATGTCTCCACTTTTAATATGCTGTCTAGGTTGGTCATAGCTTTTCTTCCTAGGAGCAAGCATCTTTTAATTTCATGGCTGTGGTCACCATCTGCAATGATTTTGAAACCCAAGAAAATAAAGTCTCTCATTGTTTCCATTGTTTCTTCATCTATTTTCCATGAAGTTGTGGACCGGATGCCATGATCTTAGTTTTTTTAATTTTGAGTTTTAACCCAACTTTTTCACTCTCCTCTTTCATCAAGAGGCTCTTTAGTTCTTGGCTTTCTGCCGTAAGAGTGGTGTCATCAGCATATCTGAAGTTATTGATATTTCTCCTGGCAATCTTGATTCCAGCTTGTGCTTCATCCAGCTCAGCATTTTGCATGATGTACTCTGCATATAAGTTAAATAAGCAGGGTGACAATACACAGCCTTGATGTACTCCTTTCCCGATTTGCAACCAGTCTGTTGTTCCATGTCCAGTTCTAACTGTTGCTCCTTGACCTGCATACAGATTTCTCAGGAGGTAGGTAAAGTGGTCTGATATTCCCATCTCTTTAAGTATTTTCCACAGTTTGTTGTGGTCCACAGAGTCAAAGGCTTTGACATAGTCAATGAAGCAGAAGTAGATGTTTTTCTGGAACTCCTTTGCTTTCTCTATGATCCAGAAAATGTTGGGAGTTTGATCTCAGGTTTCTCTGTCTTTTCAAAACCCAGCTCAGCCATAAAAAGAATGAAATTTTACCATTGGTATCAAGAGTGATGGACCTAGATAGTTTTATACTAAAAGGGTACTCTTGGCTGTTTCATTTTTGGAATAAATTATCCTAGCCTTTTTTTTTTAACAAGATTGTATATTTACTTTATAAAAATGAGCCTTTACTATTTATGAATTGGCTTTTTGTCATTTAAAATATACCTTGAATATCTTTCCATGTCAAAAGAATATAAATATGTTAATTTGTTTACTGAGTTCAATGTAATAAAAATCATTCTGTTATTTATTTCTTCTATCTTTAGGAAAAACAGTGACTCACCCTCCTTATGATAAACAAAATCTTATGAAAGAATGGATGGAAAAATGACTAAACCAGCTTCGGCTTTGTCAAGACTTGCCAGAGGGAAGTACTAATACTATTTTTTCTTGCTCAAATAAAAGTAGGTGTGGGTAAGTGAAACCTGTGAAGCTTCTGTGAACTGAGTCAGAATTAGCACAAAGTTTCAAGACAACTTTTATACTCTGGGAAAACCTGAAGCATAGAGATGACGTGCTGAATCTTTCACCCTAAATGGTGACATTCTCTGTATGAAGGTCATGGTAACATAGTGGACAGAGGACCAAACAGGCCTTCAGAAATCTGGTTTCTGAATCTGGGGCTGTCACTTGCACTTCTATAACGTTGGAAGAGTCTCTTTTCATTTCCCATGTCTGTTAGAGGTGTTCAAGCTCTGCTAGTTTATGAATCTTTGAGGTTAGTTTAAAGATGTGGATTTTTTTTCTTTTAAAAACATGTGGAAAGTCAAATTTTGCTTCTTTGAGTATTTTTATTTAATTTGAAAGTTCCTCCTTTCACTTGCAAAAAGACAGAAGAAATATGAAATTTCCTCAATTTATGCTTTATTTTTAGCAGACTACTTTTCAATTTTTAGTTTTTATTATATCTTATTATAAGATTATTATAAGATATATTTTATTATATCTTATTTTAAGATATTAAGTATAATTCCCTATGCTATAAAGTAGGACCTTCTTTTTATCTGTTTTACATGTCATAGTTTGTATCTGCTAATCCAAAATTCCCAATTTACCCCTCCTCATCTTTTCCCTTTGGTAACCTTGTTTTCTACATCTGTGAGTCTTATTCTGTTTTATAAATATGTTCAGACTGAGAAAGACAAATAACAAATGATACCATTTATATGTGGAATCTAAAAAAGTATACAAATGAACTTAATTATCCCTTAGAAAAGTTTAAGACTGCTGTATATGGCCATTCAAGCTGTGAGCTGCATATCTGTAAGGATATAATTCACATAGACTATGATCTGAATGATGAACTAGACTTGTGTAATGTGCAACCTGCCTAAATTTCTAGTGTGTCTATGGATGTTCTCATGATCATTAAACTTCTAATATAGGCACCCAGGTAGATATGAATAAGTCATATGTATATGAGGGTTACATTTATTCACAATGTTGTTTATTGTTGTTGATCAGTCACTAAATTGTGTCCGGCTCTTTGCAACCCCATGGACTGTAGCACTCCAGGCTCCCCTGTCCTTTACTGTCTCCTGCGGTTTGCTCAAACTCATGTGCATTGAGTTGGTGATGCTATCTAACCATCTCAGCTTCTGCCACCCCCTTCTCCTTTTGCCTTCAATCTTTCCAACATCTAGGTTTTTTCCAGTGAGTCAGCTCTTTGCATCAGTTGGCTAAAGTATTGGAGCTTCAGCTTCAGCATCAGTCCTTCCAATGAATATCCAGGTATGATTTTTAGGATTGGTTGGCTTGACCTCCTTTCAGTTCAAGGAATTCTCAAGAGTCTTCTCAAGTACCACTATTCAAAAGCATCAATTTTTTGGTGCTTAGCTTCTTTATGGTTCAACTCTCACATGTGTACTTGACAACTGGAAAAATTATAGCTTTGACTATGCAGACCTTTGTTGGCAAAGCAGTGTCTCTGCTCTTTAATATGCTGTCTAGATTATTCATAATAATTTTTAAAATATATACTCTGACACCAGTAGTGACTTTCCTGCTGTTCTACCCCTCCAAACTCTACACTTTATGGGTTCAATATCATTCTAGGATTTAAGACCAAGTATGGCTTCCCTGGTAGCCCAGCTGGTAAAGAATCCATCTGCAATGCAGGAGACCCCAGTTCAATTCCTGGGTCAGAAAGATCCCCTGGAGAAGGGATAGGCTACCCACTCCAGTATTCTTTGGCTTCCTTGGTGACTTGCCTGGTAAAGAATCTGCCTGCAATGCTGCAGGCCTGGGTTTGATCCCTAGGTTGGGAAAATCCCCTGGAGGAGGACATGGCAACCCACTCCAGTATTCTTGCCTGAAGAATCCCAGGGACAGAGGAGCTTGATGGGCTACAGTCCATGGGGTCGCAAAGAGTCATACATGACTAAGTGACTAGGCACAGTGCAGGACATGTTCCTATTAGGAAGAAACCTTTTAAGTCTTAGGATAATATTTCAGCCTAAGAGAATAGACTCAGGCTCTCTGATGTTCTCAATTTGCCCAATAATGCCTGCTCTTCTAATTACATTTTTGCTTTGTTCCTTGGGACCTGAATTACTTGCTACTTTCTTTCTTCCAGTGGAAGGTAAGTTCTATGAAGGTGGGCGTTTTTGTTTGCTTTGTTCACTCAGATTATCGCAGGCTAGAACAAGAGTTTGAAATCAGTACGTACAAAATAAATTATTGATTTTAATTACTGGATGCATGCATGTGTGCTTAGTCCTGTCTGATTCTTTGTGACCTTGTGGACCGTAGCCCACCAGCTTCCTCTGTTCATGGGATTTTTCAAGAATACTGGAATAGGTTGCCATTTCCTACTGCAAGGGATCTTCCTGACCCAGAGATTGAACCCACATATCCTGCATCTCCTGCATGGCAGGCAGATTCTTTACTGCTGAGCCATCAGGGAAGCCCCTAATTAATGGATAGAACCCTGGATTATCCTGTCCAGGTCAACTGGCAGCAGGGATTTTGCCCACTCCTAAACCTGAATTCTAAGTCAGGCACCCAGACATCTGCCCTCACACCCTCTGCCATTCGTCTTGGTTCTGTATGTTTCTAGACCCCAGACTCTGACAGTGGAGCCTACGTGCATGCTGCCCCAGGGAGTTGAACATCTGCCTGACTAAACTGCTCCCTGTCCATGGCCAACGTGATTTTTTTAATTTTTTTCTGTCTTATGCCTTCCGAGCTGTTTACCCTGTTATCTCTGCGGGCTTAGTCTGGCCCTGAGCACCTACTGTAACGTGAAGCATGTCTCATCTCTGGGTCCTAGGCCTCCTCAATTCCTCCCAGCCTTCCTCATTTCCTACTTAGCTCACACCTTGGCAGGACTGACTATACTTGAAGTCTGATATTGTTAGATTTTAATTTTGACAGCATTTGAAGTTGTTTCCATGTCCTCCCCACAACCTAAAGAATTGAGTGAAGTTGCTCAGTTGTGTCCAACTCTTTTCGACCCCATAGACTGTAGCCTACCAGGCTCCTCTGTCCATGGGATTTTCCAGGCAAGAGTACTGGAGTGGGTTGCCATTTCCTTCTCCAGGGGATCTTCCCGACCCAGGAATCGAACCCAGGTCTCCTGCATTGCAGTCAGATGCTTTAAGGTTGGAGCCACCAGGGAAGCATTGCAAAAAGAAACAGGGCTAACTTTCAGATCTTTTCAGAATGGACATCCAGCTCTTTCATGTTCCCTGAACCTTGGGCCAATTGGTAACATTCTCTGAACCTCAGTTTCCTCAAAAGCAAGTGGAATTAAAGAGCTTGCATTTGTGAAAGGACATAATATGACCTTTGACACCTAACAATTACATCTTTTTTTAAACTTTTTTTTAAAGTTTTTTTTTTGATGTGGACCATTTTTAAAGTTTCTATTGAATTTATTACAATACTTCCTCTATTGTTTATGTTTTGGTTTTTTGGCCAGGAAGCGTGTGGGATCTTAGCTTCCCAACCAGGTATCGTACCCTCACCCTCTTCATTGGAAGGTTAAGTCTTGACCACTGGACCACCAGGGAAGTCTCTCTATTCCTTTTCTTAATGAGAAACACGACGAAGGCTTGGGATTCGGCAGAGGCCAGCTTTAGGTATTAAGGTCTTCCAAATGTAGCTGACTTGTTTCTGGTCTGTGGATATGGTCTGCTTGCCAGAGCCTGCTTCTCAGGATGCTATTCCCTAACTATTGGCATTAGCCTTTGACTGCTCACCTCTGGTATTTCTGTCTGCCTCTCATTCCTTATTGTATATGCTGAATATCTGTCCATTTCTCAAAATGCAGCCCTTTTATTTTGTCTGCATCTAGTCCCTGACATCACTAGCCCGACTCTGTCTCTGTTCCTTTGTCTGGTTTAGGAAATTAAATTTAAAATAAGACTTTTATGTAGCTGAGAACTTCCTTTCTTTCCTCCTCTTGCTTTGAAAATGAGGCTGAAGGTAATGAAATAATTTAAAATAATGAATATACATCTGAATTGGGGCCGAAACTTGAGTCCCCCAGAGCCTTGTCCATTGAGTGATTCGGTTTGCTCCCTGTTCCTCATTCATAACTTAGCTCCATCTCAAGGGTGTCACTGAGACTATTAGCTAGCAAATTCTTACTTCATACCTATGACAGCAGAAACACTATTAATGATTCCATAAACCATACAGGCAAAGAACATATTGTATTTTTAGGAGTGACTCATTTATGAAAAAGAAATATGTTCCGTGATTCCTAGGCTGCTTGGCAAGCTTAAGTAGAGAAACTTTGACTTTTAGCTATGTTTTTAATGGAAGTCTTAAGAGACTCTTCTGTTTTGAAACTTCTTAAGTATGAGGAGTATATAAGTATCAAATATAGCTATAACTAATGGTATTTAATGTACATTGCCCCAAGTACTGCTATTATGTTCAAAGTAGATTGTGAGCTCCTAGAAAACATTCTCTTAGTCATCTGTTTGATATTTAATAACTCACACAACGCTCAGGCAACATTTTTTTCTTTATGAATAAATTTCTCAGAACAGGTCAATGACGTAGAAAATCTATGACTAGTTCTTCAGAACCAGTCAGTGACAAAGAAAATATATGACAGTTCAGAATACACCCATACTTTTATAAATATTAGGCAATCAGAGTATTGTTTTCATACTTTGGTTAGGGATCCAAGAAATCCATATACATAGTTACCCTGCAATTAAAAAATCTTATCTTACTTATTAAGGAACTCCTGACTCCCCTTTTCTTCCACTTTTGTTAAGGAGAAACTTCCCAAGGGTCATGTTGGATATTTCTTCTCTCTTATGGGTGATGGCAGTAAGAGAAGGGATTTTAGGCAGGAGAGTTTGAGCTTGTTAGTTTGTATCTTTTGTAATCATAGAACTCAGACACAGAAAAGTTCTATAGAGTTAAAAATGCAGGTAAAAACCTCCAGATACCGAGAATTTATATTGGTCTACCATGTGATAGGTGGGACCATCCATCCCTGGAAGCAACAATGAGTTTCTCCATTTTCTTTCTAACACTGAAAATAGCCTCTGTGTGTGTGTGTGTGTGTGTGTGTGTGTGTAGTAGCTTCCCCTGAGGCGAAATCAGATCCTTAGTGCCTATAGGGCCAAACTTGTAAGCTCTCAGCAAGTTCCATGAATTGCTTTAGAGCTGAAAAAGTTCACAGCTCTGAAGGAGGCCATTGAAAGGAATGGCATGTTGACTGCTTACTTTCTTATTCTCCTGGTCTTTCTAATATCATGAAGCACTCTATTCCCTATCTCTCTGCAGGACTGGACTTGCTGTTGGCCATCTATTTGAAAAACAATCCTCTCGTGGTTGAACATAATATGTGCAGCCCATGGAGGTCAGCATGTAAGATTCTTGAGTTCTCACCCATATCTAGACACCAACTTATCTACCTAGATCCAGGTACATCACTTGTTAGACTTCATTTTTCAGTTGACACTATTTTTTAAAAATTCAGCAATACCAGAAAAGACTTAGAAAAAAGTTTTATTTTGTTGTCTTTTTTAAAAGACTGAAGGCTACAATACCTAAAAGAAGATTTTAAAAAGTTTATACACACTATATACTGCATTTTAATACTAGATTTGCTATAATTTAAGCATTTTAATAAGAATATAACCAAAGACTAATTAGAGTTAACATTAGATTAACATTAATTAGAGTATGTGGTATATTCAGATTAAAAGTAGCAGAATAGGGAAAGGCTAAATAAGTTTAAGTGGCATTTAGATCAGATCAGTCACCCAGTCGTGTCCGACTCTTTGTGACCCCAAGAATCACAGCACGCCAGGCCTCCCTGTCCATCACCAACTCCCGGAATTCACTCAGACTCACGTCCATCAAGTCAGTGATGCCATCCAGCCATCTCATCCTCTGTCATCCCCTTCTCTTCCTGCCCCCAATCCCTCCCAGCATCAGAGTCTTTTCCAATGAGTCAACTCTTCGCATGAGGCGGCCAAAGTACTGGAGTTTCAGCTTCAGCATCATTCCTTCCAAAGAAATCCCAGGGCTGATCTCCTTCAGAATGGACTGGTTGGCTCTCCTTGCAGTCCAAGGGACTCTCAAGAGTCTTCTCCAACACCACAGTTCAAAGGCATCAATTCTTCGGCACTCAGCCTTCTTCACAGTCCAACTCTCACATCCATACATGACCACAGGACAAACCATAGCCTTGACTAGACAAACCTTTGTTGGCAAAGTAATGTCTCTGCTTTTGAACATGCTATCTAGGTTGGTCATAACTTTCCTTCCAAGGAGTAAGCGTCTTTTAATTTCATGGCTGCAGTCACCATCTGCAGTGATTTTGGAGCCCAGAAAAATAAAGTCTGACACTGTTTCCACTGTTTCCCCATCTATTTCCCATGAAGTGGTGGGACCGGATGCCATGATCTTTGTTTTCTGAATGTTGAGCTTTAAGCCAATTTTTTCACTCTCCACTTTCACTTTCATCAAGAGGCTTTTGAGTTCCTCTTCACTTTCTGCCATAAGGGTGGTGTCATCTGCATATCTGAGGTTATTGATATTTCTCCCAGCAATCTTGATTCCCGTTTGTGTTTCTTCCAGTCCAGCGTTTCTCATGATGTACTCTGCATATAAGTTAAATAAACAGGGTGACAATATACAGCCTTGACAAACTCCTTTTCCTATTTGGAAACAGTCTGTTGTTCCATGTCCAGTTCTAACTGTACAGATGTATATCTAAGCCATGTTTCTTTATTAAAAGGGGTGTATGTTTACAAAACTTTCAAAGATCTCTTGTGTGTTATTGTGAATTACTCTAGTTCTGTTTTTCTCCTTCCTGTGCCTCCCCCTATCATTTTTACATATTCAGAATGAGTGTTCAAACTTCAGTTCAGTGAAACACACTTTAAGGTAAATGGTAAGTAGTCTTACCTTTTCCTTTCACATATAATTCTCTAAGGTCAAATAAATGGTGTTTGCTTGAAAACTTAACTGACAGCATTTTTGCAAATGTTAACTGACCAAGGGGATTTAGGCTGTTTTATTCTGTTTTGAAGACTTAGCATTTAATTTTGTTTCAACCCCCGCATTCTTTGGAATGTCAGGGTTATGAGTACAGCCTCATTAGATATCTGAGTTAGGTCATACTGGAGAAAACGCTTGGCCATGCAGGAGCTCAGGGAAGGGAGACCCACATGAAGCAAGGAAGAGAAAATGTTTCAGATATGAATGTGACTCATAAAGGAAGAATCCAGTTTGTTTTGTGTTGTGGCCTGGTTACATTTGAGAGATTTGGACTTTTCTGTTTAAAGAGGATGACAGAAAAGAACAGAGTGTAATGGTACTACTTAAAATTATGGACATTAATTGAGCCAGATGATCTTTCACGCATTTATTAATTCATTATTTATCTCTTTATTCAGCATTTAGTTGATTCCCTTCAAGCATCTACTCTCTACTTAACAAGGTATTTGTGAGTTAATCCAAAAATAAGTGCCTCATATGTTTTCTATTTTTAGTCCATTCACCTTTTTAACTTAAATGTTACCTTTTTCTGGTTATGTTTGTTCTCTAAACCTTGTCCATTATTCACTCTTGCTTGAGATTAGCTCTTCCTTTTACAAAATCCCTGATTGGTTACCTAGTTATAAATTTATGTCTCTGTTGTCTCAGTATTTTGTTTCAGATTTTCACATCTGCAGCAGTAAATCCAATAACCACTTCCTTCACTTTATCAAGTCTCACAGCTATTCTCACTTACTGTTTTTACTGACAGGTCCTGCTTGACATAGTTTGGAACTGAGGAGACATTAAGTTTGGCTGATTGAGGCACAGTTTGAAAACTAATCCATATCCCTGCCTTCAGAATAAATTTTACTGAAATCATCTATTACAGATTTACTTATTACTAAGAATTTGTCTCCCTGTTCTATTGCACTGATTACATTCTACTCCAAAGGTTTGAAACCTCATCTCTCTTCCTGTTGGAGATGTGTGTGTGTGTATATGTGTGTGTGTGCTTCTTACATATTGATATGAGTGTGGTCCTAATAAAGTTTGGGAATCAAAGCTCTGCATGTGAGATCAACTTAAGATTATTGGATATATTTCTGCATGTTTTATGTTATGTAGTCATAAGGCTTTTATTTATTTTAGGAATGTGAAAGATTAGAAAATTAAATAAAATTTTGGTTTAATTCAAAAAGTACAGGTAGGGTAAACTGATCCCAAAATTGAAAAATACTTAGTCTCTAACATTGAGGGCTCAGAACTCAGTGGGAGAGATACACAAATACATAAATATAAGTCAGGCTAAAAAGTGTTACAGGGCTTCCCTCATAGCTCAGTCAGTAAAGAATCTGCCTGCAATGTAGGAGACCCAGGTTCGATTCCTGGGTTGGGAAGATTCCCTGGAGAAGGAAATGGCAATCCACTCCAGTATTCTTGCCTGGAAACTTCCATGGACAGAGGAGCCTGGTGGGCTACAGTCCATGGGGTCACAAGAGTTGGACACAACTTATTGACTAAATCACATAAAGTGTTACAAGAGAAAAAGAAAAATATCTGCCATAGTATTGTACAGCAGGAAAAGATTAACCAAGAGGATCTCAAAAGGTTATCAGAAAATAAAGGCATAGATATGTTCATGTGTAGGCAGAGAAAACAATTTAAGCAAAGAAATGGAAAATTTGCCAACTTCTTTTATTCATTTATTCTTCCAGTGCTTATTACTGGTCTAATGCTAGCTGGCATCAGAGAAGTGGAAGGAATGTCTTTGCTGATAAGGAGCTCTTGACCTGGTATGGAGGAGAGATTAAAAGGCAAGTTATCTGTGACAGTGATTTCCCAGAATCTCCAGGAGATATTTTAAGAAATTATGATTCCTGTAAATCACAATCTCTCTGGGTGTCTGATTTTTGGTAACAACTATGCAGGTGATTCAGACGAGCAAAGTTTTGGAGTCAACCAGCTACGAAATAATGAAACCTGAGTCTAGAAGGAGGCAGAGGGAATTAGTTAAGTGGTGAGGAGAGGGGAAGCACAAGGATCTTCCAGGTAGAGGGAAGAGCATTTTCCAGATCCTAGAGAGATAGTTATTGGTTCAAAAGAACATGCCTGCATGTAAGAAGTCATAACAGGTGAACCTAGAGAAGCAGAGAAGTGTCAAATTGAGAGAGCTCTTGCATGCCATTCTAAACACTTTGTATTTTATCCACAGAGTGATGAGAATCTTTAAAAGGGTAATGGAGAGCAATGTGGTAGAGGAGGTACAAGGAATTACATGTGATTCTGAAAGCTTTTTTTTTTTTCACTAATGTTTGAATTTTGTAGTTGAAACATTTCACTAAAATGGAGGAATCACATGACTGATCTTCTGTCATAAGAATTTCCATTCTTGGGCTCCACTTTGGGCTTTGTCACTTTTAGTTAGTTTCATCTCTGTGTGTCAGTTTTGCTAAGCAGACTTCAGTTGGTCCATGGTTAAGTAAATAAAATCACACCTACTACCAATGTTTTGCTATTCTGTTTAAAGCCTCCTTAGATATGCAAGTAGGAGAAGGCAATGGCACCCTACTCCAGTACTTTTGCCTGGAAAATCCCATGGATGGAGGAGCCTGGTGGGCTGCAGTCCATGGGGTCGCTGAGAGTCGGATACGACTGAGCGACTTCACTTTCACTTCTCACTTTCATGCATTGGAGAAGGAAATGGCAACCCACTCCAGTGTTCTTGCCTGGAGAATCCCAGGGACGGGGGAGCCTGGTGGGCTACCGTCTATGGGTTCGCACAGAGTCGGACACGACTGAAGCGACTTAGCAGCAGCAGCAGCAGATATGCAAGTAAATTATCATTATTAGTTTGTATATACATATGTAATTAATAATCAGGATATGCTAAGTGAAAGTGAAGTCACTCAGTCGTGTCCGACCCTTTGCGACCGTATGGACTGTAACACGCCAGGCTCCTCTGTCCATGGGATTTTCCAAGAATACTGGAGTGGGTTGCCATTTTCTTCTCCAGGGGATCTTCCCAATCCAGGAATCGAACTCAGGTCTCCCTCATTGTGGGCAGACTTTTTACCCTCTGAGCCCCAAGGGAATCCCAATATGCTAAAATATGTGTATTCTAATTAGTGATCTCTGATCACAAAACCATCCAATAAAATTAAATTCTTAAGCACTTGCTATAAGCAAGATGTCTGTGTAATACTGCAGGTGATAAGAAGATGAGGTTCTCATCCTAATCATGTGTTTCTTTATCCATAAATGTATAATAGAACTACCTCTTGCACTTGTTGGGAAAATGTAAAAACATAACACTCAAAAATCAACCAGCTTAGTCCATAGCATATAATAAGCCCCCAATAAGTGTTTTACAAGCTAAGAGTTAATTAATTCAAAGAGAGATTACATACAAATGGGAGCCTCAGAATACACTCAAACGATGAGAACATTTGAGAAGATCCTGGAAGATGGAAGAAGATCTCAGTCGATAAGTTTGGGATACAAGAGAGAGAAGAGACAAGAGTGGGAGGAGAAGATTTTTCTGAATGAGGGTAGAACTTCACAGCATTTATACATGCGCATAAAACAGAACATAAAGTACAACAGAACTGCCCATCCTTCATGAGTGATGTCACTGCCTCCCTGAGGGCAGATTGGTTGAAACTATGTCACTGATAAATTCAAATGAGTAAAATGACTTGCTTCATGGTTTCAGTAGAGAGCTTTCATTGTACCAGCATGATAGTACAAATACCATGACTGCCAGGTCCTGATTCTTGCCTATTCAGTGGTGGTTACGATGGATCTTACATCTGACTGCTGCCTGAGGATTAAGGAGTCAGGATGTTGGACAGGTAACAGAAGAGTGGACTGTCCCTGAACACTTGCCAGGTTTGAGTAGGCCTGTTCTCCTTGGGAGGACTTCCATTTCCGTGACTCATCTCCATTGACTCTTATAGTTTCCACTGGATGCTTGCCTGTGCTCCACTTCAATGCTCTTGGATCCTAACTCTGATTCTGCCACTTTATAGCTCTATCAAGTTGGATAAGTCACTAATCAATTAGCCCTATGTTCCTCATCTGCAAATGGTGATATGATGCCTCTCCAGTTGTGTCTTTAATACAAAATGAAATAATATGAATGAAAATATCTATAAGCTGCAATTAAATATGACTAAAATTAGGAATGTTGATACAGTATTTTCATTAATTCTTTAGGCACTGGTATATGGACCTTTTTGCTCATTTGAGGCATAGGTAAAGAAATATACTTGAAATTTTGTCTTAAAACTAACATGATGTCTGATACATGAAACTAATTCAATTTTTCATTCAACATGTATTTATTGAAACCTAGCATTTAATAAAGCTAGTCAACACAGTTCCTATTTCCACGGGGCATAAATTCTTAAATAAACAGATAAATGTCCCCAGCAAGTGTGCTTCTACAATGATGCCATCATTGTACTGGATATTGTGGAACATTGAAAACACAGGCAAAAACAAACAACAAAAAAGCAAGGATTCCTGCTTATTGGTGTTTGCCTCAAACTCATTTCTCAATAATGTGATGCACATTCACCCTCCCTCTTTTTCTGTCAAGCTGTTTAATTTGTCTGCTCCCTTCTTTTATGTTTAATCAGTTATCATCATTTTGGAACCATATCAGCCATCTTCTCTTTCTGAAGCATTTTGTAATTGCCTAGAGATATCAATCACTCCATCATTTATACTCCTAAAACATTTTTCAAAAACAGATATTTCAACAAAGGATTGGTCTTTCTTTCTATATTTATGTATGTATCTATCTCTTCTCCCAAACAATTGCAAACTTCATGAATGGTGCTTTATTAATGTTTGGATATGAAGTACTTAGTGTGTGCCTAACACTTTCTACTTGGTAAATTATTTGTGTGTTTGTTAAGCATCATCTGGAGACATCAAACTAATGTATAGAAACCTTGAAATAATGGCATGCTAAACTATGTGGTTACTGATTACATGTCAAACAGAGGAGAGAGAGCTAAAAATATTATATCAAGCTTTGTAAAGTCAATATTCATCCCTTGATTGATTATTCAGTTCAGTTCAGTTCAGTCGCTCAGTCATGTCCGACTCTTTGCAACCCCATGAACCACAGCACGCCAGGCCTCCCTGTCCATCACCAACTCCCAGAGTTTACTCAAACTTATGTCCATCGAGTCAGTGATACCGTGCAGCCATCTCATCCTCTGTCGTCCCCTTCTCCTCCTGCCCCCAATCCCTCCCAGCATGAGGGTCTTTTCCAATGAGTTAACTCTTCGCATGAGGTGGCCAAAGTATTGCAGTTTCAGCTTTAGCATCAGTCCTTCCAATGAACAACCAGGACTGATTTCTTTTAGGATTGACTGGCTTGATCTCCTTGAAGTCCAAGGGATTTGCAAGAGTCTTCTCCAACACCACAGTTCAAAAGCATCAGTTCTTCAATGCTCAGCTATCTTCACAGTCCAACTCTCACATCCATACGTGACCACTGGAAAAACCATAGCCTTGACTAGACGGACCTTTGTTGGCAAAGTAATGTCTCTGCTTTTCAATATGCTATCTAGTTTGGTCATAACTTTCCTTCCAAGTGTCTTTTAATTGCATGGCTGCAATTACCATCTGCAGTGATTTTGGAGTCCAAAAAATAAAGTCTGACACTGTTTCCATTGTTTCCCCATCTATTTCCCATGCAGTGATGGGACCAGATGCCATGATCTTAGTTTTCTGAATGTTGAGCTTTAAGCTAACTTTTTCACTCTTCTCTTTCACTTTCATCAAGAGGCTCTTTAGTTCTTCACTTTCTGCCATAAGGGTGGTGTCATCTGCATATCTGAGGTTGTTGATATTTCTCCTGGCAATATTGATTCCAGCTTGTGCTTCTTCCAGCCCAGTGTTTCTCATGATGTACTCTGCATATAAGTTAAATAAGCAGGGTGACAATATACAGCCTTGATGTACTCCTTTTCCTGTTTGGAACCAGTCTGTTGTTCCATGTCCAGTTCTAACTGTTGTTTCCTGACCTGCATATAAGTTTCTCAAGAGGCAGGTCAGGTGGTCTGGTATTCCCATCTCTTTCAGAATTTTCCACAGTTTCTTGTGATCCACACAGTCAAAGGCTTTGGCATAGTCAATAAAGCAGAAATAGATGTTTTTCTGGAACTCTCTTGTTTTTTGATGATCCAGCGGATGCTGGCAATTTGATCTCTGGTTCCTCTGCCTTTTCTAAAACCAGCTTGAACATCAGGAAGTTCATGGTTCACATATTGCTGAAGCCTGGCTTGGAGAATTTTGAGCATTACTTTACTAGCATGTGAGATGAGTGCAATTGTGCAGTAGTTTGAGCATTCTTTGGCATTGCCTTTCTTTGAGATTGGAATGAAAACTGACCTTTTCCAGTCCTGTGGCCACTGCTGAGTTTTCCAAATTTGCTGGCATATTGAGTGCAGCACTTTCACAGTATCATCTTCCAGGATTTGAAAGAGCTCAACTGGAATTCCATCACCTCCACTAGCTTTGTTCATAGAGATGCTTCCTAAGGCCCACTTGACTTCACATTATGAGATATATATTAGGGTTCTCCAGAGAAACATACACAGACACACACGCACACATACTGGATTTTGAAGGTGAGCAAGTCAAATTCCAAGATCTGCTTGATGAATAGGCAAGCTGGAGACCCTGAAGAATCCTAGGTCCAGTGTCGAAAGCTCTGAAAACCAGGAAATCCACTGGTATACTTTTCATTTTAATGTTGGAAGTCTCTAGACCCAAGTTTAGCTTCAGTTCAAGTCTAACAGATGAGGAACGTTCCAATTCTAAGGCAGTCTGGCAGGAAGAATTTTCTCTTTTTGGGGGAATGGCCAGCCTTTTTCATTCTACTCAGGCCTTCAGTGGATTGAACAAGGCCCACTCATGTTAGTCCCATGTCTAACATAAATCTGCTTGATTACTGCACTGATTTAAATGTTAATCTCACCCCAAACACCCTCACATTTGGATATTTTGACCAAATATGTGGTCACTCAATGGCCCTATCATTTTGATACAGAAAGTTAACTATCCAAAGATGTATAGAGGAAATAGTAGAAAGATAATTTCATCCAGCATTATTGATAAGAGGTTTTATGAAAAAGATATCTTGAAGAATTATGTAAATTTGGCATAAGTAGATTTTGGATTTTATAGGGGTCATTCCTGATGACAAAGCAGCATAAACAAAGGTATAATTCAGGAAAGGAGAGGATATTTGTGGTTCTGGCAATAGTCACCTACATGGAACATCACTTAGGATACAGAGAGGGAGTGGCAGAGTGACCCAACCTTACCTCCTCTCCCCTGAACAATCAAGACCTTTGAGTCTCTGTTTTCTTTTCACTCTCTCTTGCTTCTCCTGATCAAATTTGACCGTGAAAATACTGTTGGAAAAATTATGAAGATTAAAAAGAGTAAGACTGTAGATTTGTTTTTTTTTTTCCCAAATTTGTGTTTTTATTATGATAAAGATATGAACAAAGGGTTTAAGTTTTAAGATGAAGCAAGAAAGCATTTCATTAGTAGAATTTTAGCTCACCTGCCAAGGAATCAGAGAGACAACCAAGGCCTGGAGGTACCTTCCCTCTGTGGACAGAAGGAAATAAGTCTGCAGATTAACTGATACAAGGTAGGGTCCCTGGGGCCAGAGCTGAGTAGAATACAATGGAGGTTATTCAGATTGGCAAGGGGGGTGGGCATGAGCTGTGCCCTAGGGAGCACCAAAAGCTAGGGAATACAGTCAATTTCTAAGTCTGAAAGGTCATTGGTGGGATTCAATGACAGATAAACTCCAAAGACTTTGAATCCAAGAAGACAGGGCAGCGGTATAGGATGACGTGGGGCAAAGTGCTAGGGACAGAATGAAGAGGGAGGACCCAAAATAGTTTTCTAAAATATAATTAATTGACTATAACTTGTTTTTATTAGTTTCTTCACACCTGGTAGCAGATCACTCTGGTTTAAAGCATAAAGATTAGGGCAAATAGGAATTAATTTTGTAGATAGTAGTAAAAAGAGATGCTACCTGACCTGCCTACTACTTGACCACTCTTGCCCCCTTGTCTAAAACCTTCAGTGGCTGTCAACAAATTGTATGTTGATCCATACTCCTTAACCTAGGATTGAGGATCTTCTGTGATGCTGCCACTCCAGCTCTCTTTTCCTCTATTTTCCTAAACATACACGAAACTCTGGGCATAGCAGAGCACTCAGTGCTTCTTCATCTTATACTTTGTCCTTCTGCCTCTAGACCCTTGATAATGTTATTCTTATCACTGATATCATCTCTCACCAGTATATTGAATGAAACCCCAAATTTGCCATCTACTGTCTTAGATAAGGGCTTTGTGCAATTTTCATTCCAAATGAGCTAAGAACACATCAATTAAGACAACTGGATTATAAAGCTGAGTACAAGAACAATGATAAGGATACAACTCAACAGTATATAAGGGCATCTCCTACAGTTTCCTGACAATTTCAGTATTTTCCTACTCAATGTAGACTAAGTATACAGTGAACATTCACTGTAAATATATTCATCATTAATATAGCCTTTGTAATTTAAAAAAATAGGTGAAACTAACTCATAAGTGAATGCTTAAATATGTGGAAAGAAAATAAGAAGGAAGTACAAAATGATGAGAAAAAACTGTAATAGCTGAATGTGCTTGAGTCAATTAAAAGATGTTCAAATTGTAAGATAACGGATTTTAATATATTTATTTAAAATCACTTTAATAATGAAGATAAGGATAATATGTGGAAGGATACAAACCATTCAAGAGAAAAGTTTCATGTTAGGATGGCTTCCTGAGTTACCAGTTAACTCACAGGGAGTAAAACACTACCATTTGACACTGGGTTTATTACGTTGTGGTTCACCCAAAGCACCATTGATATCTTAATCGTACTGTACCATAATGAAAATTTTGGTTTTCAAGGGGAAATAAGTTACAGAATGAATAATGATATATGCACGGCTGCTGAATTTGAGGTGTCGTTATTGATGAATGAGTCACTGAGTCATCTCTGAGGTTTGGCTTAAGAAGGTCTCATATTCTATGTAAGATAAGAGATAAATTAGGAATACAAATTTTCTAGGACCCCATTCTCTTCAGATCAGATCAGATCAGATCAGTCGCTCAGTCGTGTCCGACTCTTTGTGACCCCATGAATCGTAGCACGCCAGGCCTCCCTGTCCAACACCAACTCCCGGAGTTCACTGAGACTCACGTCCATCAAGTCAGTGATGCCATCCAGCCATCTCATCCTCTGTCGTCCCCTTCTCCTCCCGCCCCCAATCCCTCCCAGCATCAGAGTCTTTTCCAATGAGTCAACTCTTCGCATGAGGTGGCCAAAGTACTGGAGTTTCAGCTTTAGCATCATTCCTTCCAAAGAAATCCCAGGGCTGATCTCCTTCAAAATGGACTGGTTGGATGTCCTTGCAGTCCAAGGGACTCTCCAAGCATTCTTCAAATCAGAGTTCAATTATCCCACCATGAACTGACACAGGAACCTTTGCCAATGGTAATCCTTTCTGTTTGAACATCTCCAGTATTAAGGAACCCATCAGACGAGACCACTTTCTTTTCAGTCAGTTCTGATTGTTGGCAATTCTTCCTGAATTGAACATAGCTCTTCCTTTCTGTGCATTTACAATATTTTGTTCTCTGAACAATATTATGTTCTCTGAAGCCTCCTGGAAAGATTATCATTCATTTCCCATTTGACAACTCTTCTACTATTTAAAACCCACCATCATGTTTACTCTCCCCTTTATTAAGATTTTAAATATCCTCTTCTTCCTAACTTCCTTCAGTTATACTTAATATAAGATGGTTGTCAATCTCCTCACTTACTTCACTAACTGGAACCTTCTCCTCTAGGTGGGCTTAGGTCCATTTTAAATGATGAGACTCATGAGCAAACACAGGAATCCAGATGGGGTCTAGCTAAGATGAATGCCGGAGTTTCCGTTTAACACAAAGAAAGCCTATGTACTAGGTTTTTCAATTGGAACTGATTTAGTCCCAGTTTCGACTGAAGTCACCAGACAGTAAATACCACATTCCAAAATGAGATGAGGGACCCCATGCAGGAGTTGCAAAAGAGTTGTCTTTGAACTAGTTTTGCAACTCTTAGTGGGCTAGCTATCTCCACCCTTCTTACCCTTCTCAATCTTGCCACACACATACAAAAAAAGACAGCTATCTCCAAGAGGAGAAATGGATATTAGGAGAGATTTTCAGAAAATTCTTGATATGTATTGAGTCCCACTTCCCTGCCTCCAAGGAGGAGAGTTCTCACACCTTAGTTTAAGCCCAGAGAAAGGAATTTCAACTCGTCTACACTGAGAACCTGGTATTTGTTCCCTGAACCTAGAGAGACATAGTGGACTGCTGTCCATCTTTGGGTCCAACAAATCTAAAGGGTGGAGACTGTGGTAGGCACATTGCTATGAGGCCTGCACGAAGGAGGATTGGCTGCAAAAGGTTTGACCATTGTGGAGAGTACAATGTTTACATAACTGGAATGATGCTGTGTCTTTGTGCCTTGAAATGACTGCTAGAATTTATATTACCCAATAATGACAGCAATATCATGGGACTTACCCTAGATTTCATCCAACAGGCAGGTGAAGAATTGGCCCAAAATGAATGTATTTGAAAGGACTGTAGGAGAGAAAAATGAGATTGCTTCATGATTACACCTTTTGTTTCCTCTGTGTTCAGTTGACTAAGTTGTTTTACCTATCTATATATCTATCTATGTATGTATCACGTCTATGTGTATGTACATAGATATGCATAGGCATACACAGGTACATACCTGTACACACATGTATATACATATATATGGTACATCTGAAGAAGAGCAAGATTGTAATGTAAAAAAATAGTAGCTATAGTTTATTGATTATTATATTTCAGGCCCTGTCTGAAGACCTTTACAAATATTATTTATTTTTCATAGTCATCGTAGACAGAATTTGTCATTTTCATTTTATTGAGCTAGTTATTAATTAAGTAGCAAATAGTGTGCCCATGAGCTCACGTATGTTAAGTGGCTTAGCCTGAACTTGGGTCTGAGGACCAAGCTCTTTTACCACGGATTTATTTTGCCGTTAGATGTAGGCAGTATGGTGTTTGACAGCAGCAACTGATTTTATTATGTACATTTTTCCAGTGAGCATTGGGCAATTAAAAAATAGTGAAAAGACTATTCATAAAATGTGGTATAAATCAGCTTATTTTTCCTAAGAACATATAATGAACATAGAAGGAACAGTGTGTAACACTAACAGAAACAAGAGCACAAAAACAACTTGCTGTTTTTCCCAGCTGAAAATGCAGAGCTGCTTCCACCTGCAGGCCAAAGGAACAACTGCAGTATTTCCATCTGAGCTGAGATGCGGAGTCAGGGTGCTAGGCTGAGGGCACCGATCACTTCATCACCAGGTGGCTCTAAATCTTCAACCAGGAGTCGTTCAAATGCTGGGCCAGTGGGAACATGGTGCTTATGAATCAACCACAATGTCTTAGGGATCCTGAGGAATGAACAGCTATGGAGCTCAAGTGTAATGAAGCCACCCTTGTTGGCCCAGTATTTATCCTGGGGAGTGCTGGTTGATTCTAAAGGACCAAGTCCACTATTCCTATCTCTTCTGTCAAATGTGAGAGCTGTGAGAATTAAATAAAATGTATCATCTAGTTGCTGAGAGCTTGCTATAGGGCGGGCAGACTTTTAAGCACTTGAGGGTAGATTGGTCAACAAAACAAAACTGTCTGTCTTCATGGAGCTTAGATGAGACCATGGGTTTGAAAATATTTTGTAAACACTACTGGTCCCTTGCAGAGTGATGACTGTCCTTCATGTTTATAGCACACTGGGAAACCCTGCATGTTTCTAACCAATGTGCCTCTGTATTACACTTGGACGCAGTACTGTCATTCAGTTGGCTGAACGGAACTCTTCACTTCCTCTTGTGTGCCAGGTTTCGGGCCTCTCGCTGCACCTTCTCAAGGATAGGAACCAGAGCTTCCGTACTCTATTTTCTCTGTCTCCAGGATCTAGCATAGTACTGCTCTGAGTAGGCTGTATGTGTGCTGAATGGAATGGACCTAAACTAGGATTGAGTTGATAAAGCTAAGTATTAGAATCTAGAGCATGGGGAGAATGAAGAATAGATTTAATTATACAGACTCATGAATGGTTTTTTTGCTTTTGTTTTTGTCTTATTGAAGTATAATTAATTTACAATGTTGTGTTAGTTTCAAGGTAAAGAAACTCCCAGCATTGCAGGAGACCTGGGTTTGATCCCTGGGTTGGGAAGTGAGTAGTAACCCACTCCAGTATTCTTGCCTTCGTCCCTGTCCTTGAGAAGCTGCAGTGAGTGGCCCGGTGAGTGGCCCAAACCTGGAACACAAGAGGAAGTTAAGTGTTTCATTCAGCCAACTCTGAGTACAACCTGGAGAATTCCATAGACAGAGAAGCCTGGCAAGCTACAGTCCACAGGGTTGCAAAGAGTCGGACATGACTGAGTGACTAACACTTTCACACTTCACACACACACACACACACACACACACACGGCTTCCCACGTGGTACTAGTAGTAAAGAACTTGCCTGCCAATGCAGGAAACAAGAGATGCAGGTTTGATCCCTAGGTTGGGAAGATCTCCTGAAGAAGGTCATGGCAATCCACTCCAGTATTTTTGCCTGGAGAATCCCATGGATTAAGGAGCCCAGTGGGCTACAGTCCATGGGGTCGCAAAGAGTTGGACATGACTGAAGCAACTTAGCACGTATTTTGTATATCCTTTTTTCAGATTCTTTTCCATCATACCTATTATAAGGTACTGTATATAGTTCCCTGTGCTATATAGTAGGTCCTTGTTGTTTACTTATTTTATATATAGGAGTGTGTATATGTTAATCCCAAGCTCCTATTTAACCCCTTCCCCTCTGCTATGCCCTTTGGTAACCATCAGTGTGTTTTCTGACTCATGAATGCTTTAGTCTGCACCAGCACCTCCATCCTCACAGCTTCCAGCACATCTGTCTCCTCCTTTGAGGTACACTCGGACCATACCTGTGATATCCTTCTTACTCATTGGTTAGTCCGCATGGCTCTCCTTTCTTGGATCTCCTGTCATATGATGGACTCACCCATAGAAATAAACCTTTAAACATGCTTGTCCTATGTCACCCTCTAAAAGTACTATACTTTGATTCAGAAATAATTCTATGGTACTATTAGTAGTCGCCCAATCCTTAACCACATACAACATCCAGTACAACTTGGGGAAGGAAATAAATTAAGGTACAGCCTACATTTTTCTTGTGAAATAATCTCTGATTCCCAGATATATATATATATATATATATGTTTGTGTGTGTGTGTGTACATGTACATGTTTGCATACATAGTGCATGCATGGTGCTCAGTTTTTTGTTTTTTTTTTTCACTTCATCTTCTCTATTCAGTTCTGATTTTTGAATTTGGGATCTAATATAATGGGACATGAGTCTGAATGAACTCCGGGAGTTGGTGATGGACAGGGAGGCCTGGCGTGCTGCGATTCATGGGGTCGCAAAGAGTTGGACACAACTGAGCGACTGAACTGAACTGAACTGACTGAAGGAAGAGTTGGTACCAAAGATGTGATTCTGGGATCCCCCTTTCCACAGCTTTGTCTGTGAGCTATAATCTAATGTGAAAGTGTTAGTCACTGAGTTCTGCAACCCCAAGGACTGTGGCCTTCCAAGCTCCTCTGTCCATGGAACTATAGTATATGACTCTGTAAAGTACCATGTTGGTTTTAATGCTGACTTTTCTTCTCTTCTTAATCCTTCTAAGCATGGTTGCTTGGCTCAGAATCAGAATTTTGTAAAAAAAAAAAAAAAAAAAAAAAAAATTTACAAAATGTGAACTCTTGGCTTTCATTCCAAATTTCCCAAGTCCAAATCTCTGAGGCTGGAGCTTCCAGGTCTGCATTTATAACAAGTGGCTTTGGAGATTCCAGTGTGTACTCAAGTTTAAGAACCATTGCCCTGGGGTGCATTGTTAGCAGGAAAAGTACATTGTGAAAGGTCCCTGGGTGGCAAGCTAGCAGCCAAGTCCTGGACTTTTCCTGTAATGGGCATGTGCTTCTGGAATTGGTTTCCTTGCCCAGATCAACAGAGCATGAGCATTTTAGATTTTAGGCCACAGGGACAGACTCACTTATGACTCACGAAGCAGCATGTGTGTGTTGTAGCTGCCTTACACTATAGGAAATTCCATTCTTTGAGTGAGCACTTTAAAAATAAGTATTCTTTTCTCCAATTATTAATTAAAATAAGACAAATAAAGTAAATAAAATTGAAAGAATTTGTAATGCACCAACTAACGACAACTACTGACATATATGTATGTATATATGTATACACATAGCCTTGTTTATGGCAATAAATAGACTTATATTCCACATATGAGTTTACAAAAGCTCTCACATTTATATTTACATTCTCTACTTTTAAACACAAATCAATTAAAGTTAGAAAACAAGAAACTTTAGTCACAAAAGTATATTATTTTAATATATACTTTAAGGATGTTTTAGGAACACATATATACCTGTGGCGGATTCATTTCGATGTTTGGCAAAACCAATACAATATTGTAAAGTTTAAAAATAAAATAAAAAAAAATACTGATTTTAGCCTTTTACCCTAAATATTATAACTGAATCATTAAGTGGAAAAAAGTAATCCCTTCCTCAGCTGTCACTAAAATAACTATCTTGGTAGCTGATTCTTCCTAGAGTAATGACCTGTTTCTAATCCTTTTCTCTTGTTCCTCTCTTTCTCTCTCAGTCTCTCTCTCCCTGTCTTTCTCCTTCCTTCCCTTGCATTAAGAGCCACATAAATTGTTTTAAATTTTCATTTACAAATCTGTATTTTAGTGTAGAAAGATCTGTCTGATGATGATTGAATGTTCTTTTAAGTATTTTAAAAATACCACTGGTTATGGCATATTTATCAGCTTTCCTAGGACTCAGATGGTAAAGAATCTGCCTACAATTCTGCGGGAGACCCAGTTTCAATCCCTGGGTGTCTGGAAGATCCACTGGAGAAGGGACTGGGTACCCACTCCTGTATTCTTGCCTGGAAAATTCCCATGGATAAACGAACCTGGCAGGTTACAGTCCATGGCATCACAAAGAGTCAGACATACTGAACGCATGCACTTTGCTTCTTCGAGCATTTATACTCAATAAGGCTACCCATTTGGGTGCAGGTGAAATTCAAGTTGCCCATGCTATATTGCACATTTTAAAAACATTCTTTTATTCTAGCACACACAGTTTCTCTTTTTCAGGCATCTTTTTAAACATTGGTTCATGGGGAAAAAGTAATCATATAGGGAATTCTTGGTCATGTTAATATTTACCATTTAGCTATTTTGTCTGACACTATTCTAAATGATTTACAGACACAATATTGTTTTATTTTCCCAAGCACGTCATGATGTCTGCTTGTATTGATATCCTCATTTTATAGAAACTGGAGCCCAAGTGCCTTCAGCCTATAAACTTCAGAACAAGGATTTATACCCTGAGCTGTCTGGATTAAAATGCGTACTCTTTCCCACTGAATGATGTCAAAAGGTTAGGAGCCATGGCTCTACCTGGGGCCCAGGTGCTTGGGAACCCTTTATGGGCTGTTCTGCCCAGCACTTTGGAATGCAAACTCCCTTGAGCAAGCCCTTGTTGGCATAGTTTCACCAGTAGCCTGTCTTAGGTAGTTAGCGAATATTAAAATAGTCCTAATAATAAAATAGCACTTGGTCAACCGTGTAGCCCCCTTACTGAGGGGAGGAGGAGAATAGCTCACTTTCCCTGGAGGGCCTGAGAAAGATCAATTTACAGGCGTCAGCATGGGGTGTAACCCTTCTTCCTTCTCTCCATCTTGGCACTGGCACGTGCTTCTTGTGACCATCATCTCCCATTAGCCCACGGTCTGGGCAGAAACCATGAACAGGGCTCTTTTTCTCCCCCACCCCAAACACGCTCAGTCCTTTCACTGACCTCAGTCCTTTCACAGCTTCTGATTGGAGGCTGGTTGCTGCAGATAATGACCTCCAAGACCCCTCTGTGGGTTACAGCCTGTTTGTTAAGACACATGCAGCGGGGAGCAAGGAAAAGGAAAAGAGCAGTATTTTCAACATCCCCAGGAACCAGAAGCACAGAAGACTGGCAGCATTCCAGCCACCTGCATGGGCCCAGGGCTGGCAGCTTCCCATGTGTCCTTTCCAGACAGTCTGCTCGCTAAGATGAGGGATCTTCTTCAGTATGTTGCCTGCTTCTTTGCGTTTTTCTCCGCTGGGTTCTTGGTTGTGGCCACCTGGACAGATTGTTGGATGGTGAATGCAGATGACTCCCTGGAGGTAAGAAGTCAGTAGATTCTTTTACTGACCCAAGTCCATCCGACTTTTTCCTAAGCCCCCTGTTGCATTGCATTCTAGGACCAGTGATCGTAGTACTAGCCAAAGTGGATAGATTTATTCCTTACTTGCTACTTACTGAGTCTTTACATTATTAACTTATTTAATACACACAGCTCATCTATGGGGTAGGTATTGTTATCCCATTTTACAGATGAGATAACTGGATAACCCCCCTTTCTTCATAAAGGTAAACTCATACAAGCATAATTGTATAAGCTTTCCAGAAACACCTCTTCCACTGCTGTGTATACCCAATTGAATAACGTTCCAGTAACATCCTTCCTCTCAAATAGAAATTTGCTAATCTTGAATATAGCATTAAGGATAATGTGATAGACTTTCTTAAGAAACGAACATCTAAAAGTTGATCAAGTGATTAAACTCAAGTCATACCCAATTACTGTGTAATGGAAAAATCTCCTTTTAAGGAGTTTCCAAATAGGATAAAAAAATTCCATGTGAAACCAAATCTTTTCAGTGTGTCCCAAAGTGCAGGGGACAGATATGGAGTCAAGAAACCCTCTTTTGAAAATGAGTTGCTCTTGGGAACCTAACGTTCGTCCAAGAGATGAGTGAGCGGTTCATATCTAAAAATGTGATTGTTGTCACTAGAGAAGTTCTGAATGAAGTAATTTTGAAATTTAAATTTTTTTTCAGTGGCTATAAGAATCTGAAAGAGGTAAAAATCAATTTTTCAGAATCAGCAACTATTCATTAGCAAGGCCTCAAAAAGTGTAGGTAAGAAAAAGAAGCTATATCAGAAACTCGAATAAAGAATATATAGCAACCCACTATGTTCTCCTGTGTACATCCTGAAGAGAACAATTTACTCTAACAAATGCTATAACTTTATGAAGTTTAAGAAAGATACCCGAGGGCAAGTTTTTATATTTTTTTACTAATTTTATTTGTTAAACACTCAAGTTGGAGTTTCAGATGGAAAGTAATAATCTTTCTGTTTTTCTGTGTATTATTATGTTTCGGTTTTATTTTTTTCTTTCTTTTAAATTTCCTCTGACTCCTCCATGGCACTTCAAAGCCAATAGAGTTTTAAGTATTTCTTTAGCTAGAACTTGAAAATTATATTTCTGAAAATTGTAATAGAATTGAAATATTATAAAGGATGTCTGTTATATGTTAGTCCAGGGTGCATTATCTGACCATGCACATAACTGATGAATGAAATAAAAAACTGTCCTTTTAACAGTACTCAGAAAGTGCAGATAGAAACATTCTGCTACCATTAGCTTGCTAGAATATGGACTGTCAGTACTAGGTGATGAATACAAAAATATGCTGGACTTGAGCACATTTAAAATTACTTTTTAAAAAATATGCAAAATCATATCTAAAAACATTCTTAAAATATTTTCTAAATCAATTTGAAAATATTTCCCCTTAAGCTGATGGAACTGCTAACTTTACTTGATAAGAAATAAAAATTTTAAAAGGGTCAGACCTTGCTGAGATAGATTGGAAGTACTAGCACCTAAAGTGTCTCCTTGATTTCATCTCAGTACATACAAACAACTTGCCATCTGTTCTGTGCAAGAACACTTCTAGTGAAAATGAGTGGAACGAGCAGTCCAGTTTTCTCACCTCCAGTAAATCCTTGCGAACTTTGGACTATAGTTAGTAGTTCCTAGCTTTTTTCATATATCCTGTACCTGAAATGTATCATAATAAACACTCCCCAAGAAGACTTCCCATTATAAGAACTTTTAAAATTCTCTCCAGCAGTCTCTTTATTTGTCAATATTTTGTGGATCTCTCATAATAATTGCTACTTCATTTTGCAACATGTAAAGTCATAATATTATCCATAAACGTCAAGATATTATACTCACTGACACAATTATACTGTTCTCCCTCTTTGCTTCCTTCTCATGGATATATATACATATATAATTGGTCCATATAAACAACTCATTTTAAACAACTATTGGAAAAAAAAGTTGACATAATAAAAGTGCTTTAAAAAAAAAAAGCATAGCCATAGAAAATTTGAACAAAAAGGGATATAATGAATTTTTAACTTTGTTAATCTTTTATTGTGATGAAGACATCAAAATCGAAAAATGGATTCTATAGTTCAGGATAGCATAACAAACATGAAATATATGTCATGTAAAAGGTGCTCTGCTAATCCTACTAGGGGAGGCAAAGATAAAACAAGAGCAGGTCCTGCTTTTCATGAGTATACACTTAGACAGGAACAGAGATACCATGAAACTATAATAAAGGGCAGAGGCCAATTCGTATTGAGAAAGAAATGAAGTACCAAGGGAACAAAGAAGATAGGTGACTATTTCCTGTCAGGGACATTGAAGCAAGCCTCAGGGAGTAAAAGCCATTGAACAAAGCCTCAAAAAGATGCAAAGGATTTCAAAAAGTAGAAATGGCAGCAGAGGTCTTCCAAGAGAGGACAAATAGCAAAAATACAGAACAAATGTGAGTAACAGGGAGCAGATAAAGCTCAAATACCCCTTTGCCTTACCAGAGAATACTCAAAATACAACAAAATAGTATTTTTGTCTTATTTACACCTGCCCTGAAGAGAAAAGTTCTTTGAGTTAAGAAAAAGAATAGATGCATGTGTATGTATAACTGAATCACTGTGCTATATTTCTGAAACCAGCATAACACTGTTAATCAATGGTACTCCAATATAAAAAATAAATATAACATTAGGAAAAAAAATGCATGGGACTGTGTCGTGCACAGCCCCAAGTCAGGCAGCAGGGGTCCTGAGCCATAATGCTGCTCCTCCTTCATTCTTGGGTCACATGTGTCCTGGAAACACTACTGTGTGACAAGAACTTGGGTTTTGAGATTATTGTAGCCTGTGTTTGCATCTTAACTGTCTTCTACTGAGCAAGTCACAGCTCATGTTTTTGGCCCAGTTTCCTCAATTATAAACATGAAGTCAAATTCAGTTGTTTTAAGGTCCTTTTCAGTCTTATATTCTTCAACATCAGAACTCGTTGGCTATAACTCTGTCTAGAGACATGACTATGTCTTCCAGAGAGATGGCCAGCCTACACAGGAAGACCAATGGCATCTACAGCCTCCCTGGAAATTTCCACTAGGAAATCTAATGTTAATAGTCTTCATTTTTCTGTAGCTTCATATATTCTTTCTTATTGTTTCCCACTCTCCTTCCATCCTTATTTTTTTTTCTTTCTATTCTTCCTCCCTCCCCTCCTTTCTTTCTCTTTCTTCCTCCTCTCGTTTCATTCTCCCCTTATCGTTTTTCCTCTCTTTTAAAAATTATTTTATGCTCTACTTCCCTTTTCTTCTCTTTTTTTCTCCCCTACTCTTCTCCTTTGTCTCTTTATCCCTCTATTTGTGCTTCCTGTTTTTCTTTTCTATCATCTATCATTCCACGAATACTCTTTGATACCTATTGTCTACCTGATACTGTAGTGGGTACACATTACGAAAGAGGATGAGTCTTGGATCTTCCTTACATTTCTCCCAGCATATTGGGAGAGACAGAAAGAGCTGATAGACACAGTAAGCTATGGCCAGTGAGTGCTGATTACAGGTACCTCTGAGTGGCCAGCTCACTCAATCATGAGTAATAAGTGAAGGCTACCCAGAAGTATCCAATCCAGACTAGAGGAACAGGTGAAAGGGCCAGAAAAAGAAGAGAGTATTGCAAGCACAGGATATGATGTAGGCAGAGATCTAGGTATGAGAATGCTGTATGTTAATGGCTTCAGACATATTTCAGCATGGAAAGAGTTTCCAATGTAAGGAAAGAATATAGGTGCTGGATCATCAAAGGATTTGCATTCATGTAAAATATAATTCTAATATGAGGCTTTCCTTTATCTCAGTTGGTAAAGAATCCACCTGCAATGCAGGAAACCCAGGTTTGATTTCTGGGTTAGGAAGATCCCCTGGAGAAGGAAATGGCAACCCTTTCCAGTATTCTTGCTTGGGAAATCCCATGGACAGAGGAGGCTGGCAGGCTACAGTCCACAGGGTTGCAAGAGTCAGACACGACTGATCTAAACCACTACCATATATCTTATATTATAGATAAAAGTGGTTCACTCTAAGCAAACATATATATGTGTTTTAGAAAAATCTATCATTCTGGCTAATGTGGGGATTAGAAAGGGTAAAATGAATTACAGGGAGACCAATTAGGAAGCTTTTGCCATAGAACAGGAGGAAAACATTGATAATCTAAACTAGTGCGGCTGCTGCTGCTGCTAAGTCGCTTCAGTCATGTCCGACTCTGTGCGACCCCATAGACGGAAGCCCACCAGGCTCCCCTGCCCCTGGGATTCTCCAGGCAAGAACACTGGAGTGGGTTGCCATTTCCTTCTCCAATGCATGAAAGTGAAAAGTGAATAGGAAGTCGCTCAGTCGTGTCCGATTCTTAGTGACCCCATGGACTACAGCCTACCAGGCTCCTCCATCCATGGGATTTTCCAGGCAAGAGTACTAGAGTGGGGTGCCATTGCCTTCTCTGAACTAGTGCGGCACCAGGCATTAAGAGTTGTGAAGATATGGGAAGCTAAAGAACTTGAATTGGTGGGATTGATAATTGATTGCAAGGCTGATGCACAAGGAGAAGTAAAATTTGAAATCCACTTTCCTGTTTTGGAGCAATGAAAGGAAGGATGGAATCATTCACCTAGAGCTTAAATGGAGGAAAATTAATCTTTACGCAAAAGTTATTAAGCAGAAATGTTCCTACACCATGCCATTTCTTTTTCATTTAGGTTGTTGCACAGCACCCTGTGAGGGCCAGAGAGGTAATGCTTTGTAGTGTGGGTGTTTACAGGTTGAACCTGATGTTAGAAGGACCTAAGATGAAATCTCAACCTGCCAGGCAATAACTGTGTGAATTTAGACAAACGTTTAAGTTTTTGTAAAACCACATTTCCTCTCCTATAAAGGAAGAATAATGATATGCACATCATAATTGTCTTGTGAGGGTTAAATGAGCCTATGTATCTAAAGTATTTACCACAGAACCAGGCAAATATAAATCAGTCAATAAATGTTAGATGTATTATCATCTATTTGCAGTTTATTGCTTTGTTTTTGTTCTGGAGGAGGAGATGACATTTTGTAGAATGTTCACTGAAGGGAAAAATATGAGATTTAAGTTCTGTTCCTATTTTCTCTATTGATTCTCTTGGACAAATTGTGCTCATTTCTCTGAGCTGTTGGTTTTTCCATTTTAGTTCCTATGATTGTTCCCTTTTTGTGTAACTAGAAGAATAAGGCAGAGAATAAAGACAAAATAGCATAAGTATTATATTAAATGCATTTAAAAATTGTGAATTAATAACATTATTAATATGTTATTATATTATGTGTAATTCTTCGTTATCCATAGTGAAATTGAAAAGTAGCTTCTCTACAAAGTTACTGGTCTCTCAATTATCAAAAAAAAATGTTTTCACAATTTTTTTTTTTCATTTTTCAGTTCAACTTTTGTTATTTATTTACTGAGAAAATCTGCCATATACCAAGCAATGCTATGATTAAAATTTTATTAACACAAATGAAAGGTAATCCAGTTTGGATTCATTTTATCTTCAAAACCAGATTTTCCACTGGGATTTCCATTTGCATTAATGATGCTACAAGTCTTTCAGACATAAGACAATTTTCAGACATGAGACAAGCATTAATGATGCTACAGTTCTTTCAGATATAAAGTAAATATTTAAATTATCATAGCTAGCATATACTCTGATTATTTCTATACTAGTTGTACTTTCTAACTGATTTCCAATTCCTTCAGCAGACATTCGAGGCTACAAATACTCTTTAATTCGCCTCATTGTCTCCTACAGTTCTTAGCACCTCCTTCTAAATAATGGGACTTAGGAGGTATTTGTTAATATAAACCGAATGGGTACCTATTATGATACTTGACACACTTACTAAAAGAATGAATAAATAAATGAAATAAAATATGAAGTACTATTTGGAAATCTCACATTGAACAAGAAGTATCTCTGTAGAAAGATCATTATTTTTTCTTAGGCAAGACTTTTCATCTTGTTGCAATTTAAATTTTTCCAATATGTGGATCTGGTTCCTCTTTTTAATCAGATAACAATAAAGATCCAGTCCCCTGAGATGTATAATAAAATTAGTGAAGAGAGTATTCTCATCTAGAAAATATAGCTTTTCTTCCCAGTGCTTCAAATGGGGAAAGAAATGAAGAAAAGGAGAGATATAAAAGGAAATTAATATTTTATAATAATTCACTCAACATAAATTGTTATCTCTGTCACTGGATAGTAAACATTGCAAGATTAAGATACCATACTTTCAAAAGGAAAACATTCTAAAATGATTAAATATATGGGTTAAATTAAATAATAAATATTACAATGAAAATACTTATATAGTCCATATATGTAAATTAGATGATATTATCATGAAGACCACAGACATTATATTTTACCTAGTAAGTTTGCATTGTCCCATTCTTGTCATTTAAACCTTTAGCTAGTGCTTCACAGCTAAGTAAGCAGAGTTAGCCAAACGTATTTTAGCAAATAAATTCATGGTATGTAAATGGACTAGAAGGGAAAGATGACATTTATTAAGTTTATTTTAATCTTGCTTCCTCATCCTTATAAATACCTCTCTTGTGTTCTTTTAGGCCCTAGAATAGTAAGAAAAAGAAAATAAAATATAAAAATTAAAAGTTCAGAACTCTAGTATAAAAAAATTCAAAAGCCATTTTTGCTCAAAGTGAAAATGTTTCATGTTTTAGAAAATATTGTTTACTCTAGTATTATTAAAACTTTTGCATTTTAATAAATATATTCAAGTAAGTACTGGAAGCCAGTAAGTTGCATCTTCAACATTGCAGTACTCTAGTGTGAGGTTGGCAAAGTGGTGTGAAACTATAAGTTTCTATTTTATGGTGGTTTTTAAAAGAATATATCTTCATGACTTATCCCAGTTTTCTTTTGGCTAGTGCATTATTCTTCCTATATTTTATATTTACACATAAATCCCAATGCATATGCATTTATAACATAATGCATAGTGAAAAAGAAAAATCTTGTTTGATAGTGGTCAGCCAAGAATAAATATTTACTAACTTGCTGTGTATAATTACTACATATGAAAAATGTGAATTAAAGTATTTTAAGTTTCTCTCTTCTCAAAAGATGTATAAAATATATAGAGGCAAGACACACACACAAAACTGTAGTAAAAAGACAATGTAGGCAAAATTGTGTGTTGCTGCTTATAACATAGAGTGATGAGAGAAGAGAAACTGGCAAAGACTAGGATAGAGACGCCTTAATGGGAAACTGCTAAAGAGTTTAGAATAAGAAATCCCAGGATTAAGGAATTAATTTTTGCCATTATATACTCAACTTCCCTGGTGGCTCAGACAGTAAAGCATCTGTCAATGCAGGAGACCTGGGTTCGATCCCTGAGTCGGGAAGATCCCCTGGAGAAGGAAATGGCAATCCACTCCAGTACTATTGCCTGGAAAATCCTATGGACAGAGGAGCCTGGTAGGCTACAGTCCATGGGGTCGCAAAGAGTCAGACACGACTGAGCGACTTCACTTTCACTTTCATACTCAACTGGAAGAGAGATTATCAATCTGGTTTCCTTAAGCCTTGTCTATGTGGTATCCTGTTCATCCTTACCACCATGGTAAATACTTTCCAGAGTCAATTGAGTAGATAGGGTCCAGGCTGACATCTAATCAGCATAAACTCCTAGTCTCAGTAATAGTTCTTAGACTCCTGGATTTGACTATACTACTCTTCCAGTCAAGCTGAAAGGACATATTAAACATCAGTTGTACATCTAGTGTATCAGTAACCATTTTCCATGGCAAATTTGAAATGAGAGTTAATGTATATGGATTAGAAAAAAACTGACAAATATTTTCTCTCAGTAAACCTCTACTGAGCATCTATTATACACTGAGAAGCAGGGGTTGTAAGCTCCTTAAAGCAAGGTGCCATGCCTATCTTGGTCATTGCTGTATCCTCAGCATTAGCTGGTTGACTGACATGGGATGGACATTGAATGAATGAACATAGTCTGAAAGACAGACTTGGGAGACTGCTGCACATAAATGCATATGAAAAGATAATGCAACATTATAAATGCTATAGAAATATGGACAGGTTGCTGTAGGATCCAAGAAGACATTAACTCCAGCTGGAGAGACTGGAAGAATCTCATGGAAGAAGACATACTTTTGAGGCAAGTTATCAATGATAGGCAGAAATTTGAAGAACCACTCAGTTCTTGCTAATTGTTGCTACATGGAACTAGGAATTCCAGGTGGCCAGATTGGCCAGAAGTCTGTACTCTTATAAAATCTTTATGTTTTACTGTTGGCAAATAATAAATATTAAGAAATTTATGCTGGCTTCATATTTGTGTCTTGTACTTTTACTGTCACACCTTGGGTAAACTGACTTCTCCTCACTTCAGGATCAATAAATATTCATTGAAATGATATAAAAATTCATCATAATCAGTACTGCCCTAGTGGTCCCATGGATAAGGCTCTGCACTTCTAACACAGAGATCATGGATTCGATCCTTGACCAAGGACCTAGACCCCACATGTTGTAACAAGGATCAAGGATGTGTCACAGCCAAATAAATAAATAATAAAAATAAAAACCCTTTAAAAATAAAATTAAAAAGTGAAAAACAAACCAGGGAAAACATTATTTACAGAAAATGAAATGCTTTCTTTTTGCAATCGCCCTCTATGTTGTTTATCAGCCTAACTTTATGGAAGCTTTCAATGGCTAAGTCAAAGATCTCTCTTGGTAAATGTCAAATTGCACTTGAAAATATATGGGTTATTTTCAAATATCTTTGATATTGATTTCTATCATAATTCCACAGTAATAAGAGAACAGGTTCTGTTATGATTTCAATGCCTTTAAACCATGAAATTTTTGCACCTTGTTTTACATCCTCAGATACATTCCAGTGTCTCCTAGCTTGCAGTCTATGGGAACTTGAATAGAGTTTGTATCTTACTGTTGTGTGAAAATTGTATAAATCTTAATTATGTTTAATTGGTTTACAGTGCTTTTCAGGTCTACTGTACCCTTCTACCTCTCTGTACATTCATTCTGTTAATTTTTTAATTTGATATTGAAACTCCAACTAAAAATCTTAATTTATCTACTTAAAAGATAATGGTAGTATATAGTGGAACTACATGTAACCTTGTTCTGTATTTTCCAAGTCTTCTGTAAATGTGTTATCATACTTTTATAATTAAAAAAATAAAAATTGAAATAAATAAAAAATAAAAATTACTGAAGTTTTATTTTATATGTTGTCTATTAATATATGGATCACATGTTAAGAGGACAAAGCTTAAATTTGGAATTGTCCATTTTGGACAACACTGTGAGATAAAATTATAGTTAATGTTGTTTTTGTCCTTTCAGTTCAGTTCAGTTGCTCAGTTGTGTCCAACTCTTTGCGACCCCATGAATTGCAGCATGCCAGGCCTCCCTGTCCATCACCAACTCCCGGAGTTTCCTCAAACTCATGTCCATCGAGTCAGTGATGCCATCCAGCCATCTCATCCTCTGTCGTCCCCATCTCCTCCTGCCGCCAATCCCTCCCAGTGTCAGGGTCTTTCCCAATGTGTCAACTCTTCACATGAGGTGGCCAAAGTACTGGAGTTTCAGCTTTAGCATCATTCCTTCCAAAGAACATCCAGGGCTGATCTCCTTTAGAATGGACTGGTTGGATCTCCTTGCAGTCCAAGGGACTCTCAAGAGTCTTCTCCAACACCACAGTTTTGCCCTTTAAGAAATAGTAACCATAATATTTTAAGCATCAGTCTGCTTTGCAAGAACCTTTTCTTAAAACTTTAAGGATTATAGAGTTGCTTGCTTTCCTCAGAGGGTAAAGAATCTGCCTGCAATGCAGGAGACCCAGGGTCAATCCCTGGGTTGGTAAGAGCCCCTGGAGAATGGAACAGCAACCCACTCCAGTAGTCTTGCCTGGAGAATTCTATGGACAGAGGAGCCTTGCAGGTTACAGTCCAGGGGGTTGCAAAGAGTCAGACACAACTGAGCGACTAACATTTTCACTTACCTTTGTGGCGTTTAGAGAGTTCTTAATAAGCCATTATACAACAGAAGGATAAGTGAAGACTCTAAATTTTAGGCAAGGAGGGCTTTCCTAAATGTGATAAATAACCTACAATCTTTTAACCTTGTTTTTTGTGCACAAAGGCACCTTTAAGGGTGTCTCCAGTAAGTGCTATATTAACACAGAAGTTTAGTTAATTACAGCCACTATTCTCACGTACCTTGACTGAGTGTGAATACCAAACAATCTAATATTGTGCCCTAGAGCATTAATACCTAATGAAATTGGATTCCTTGTTTCCCCTAATGAGCTCATTGCTTTTCTAAATACGGTTATTGCAGGTAAATGATCAATAGCCTTGAAAAATGACACCACTACTGGATTATTTGGGCAAGAAAAAAATACTTTTTAGCTTAAAATAAGTATCCTGAAATATATATCTCATCTCATTTTCTAAATAACCTCACATAGAATGACTAAATTAGATTTCATTAGTTCATTTTAGTAGCTAAGTTAGCAGGAAATTGGAGATTATTAGTCAATCTCTGATTATTAGAATAGTGACTTCAGGTCCACATAACCTACTTCAAGTTGGAATGAACTAGATCCAGTGTGTTTCTGTTCATTGAGACTCCACCGAGTAAAAGGCTATGAGAAGGCTTTTTTTTTTTTTTTTCTGTTGTATTATAATAGTTTAGTACAAATCATCTCTACTATATCCATTTCCCCAGGCCGCCATAGCACATTACCACAATTTGTTGACTTAACACAAGAGAAATATACTCTTGCAGTTCCGGAGACCAGAAGTTTGAAGTCAGAGTGTTGGGAGGGCTGCACTGCCTCTGAAGGCTCTTAGAAGAGAATGAATGCATTCCTCGCCTCTTTTAGCTTCTGATGACCTTTCAGCTTCAGTGACGTGAGGCTGCGTCACTCTGAGGTCCGCCTCAGTGGTCACATGACCTCCTTCTCTTCTTTCTGTCTCTCCTCTGCATTTATCTTCTTTTTTTTTTTTTTCAAAATTTAAACTTTTTATTTTGTATTGGAATATAGCCAATTAACAATATTTGATAGTTTGAGGTGAAGAGGGAAGGTACTCCGCCACACATATACATGTATCCTTTTTCCTCCAAACCATCCTCCCATCCAGGCTGGCACATAACATTGAGTAGAGTTCCATATGCTATAAAATAGGTCCTTGTTGGTTACTCATTTTGAACATAGCAGCGTGTACATATATGTGTCTCTTATAAGAACACTTGTCACTAGATTTAGGGCAACCCTGGTAATTGAAGATGATTTCCTTATCTCAAAACTCTTAATTTAACTACATATGCAAAGTTCCTTTTTCCAAATAAGGTCCCATTCACAGGTTTTGGGCATTAGAACATGGTCAAATTTGGGGGCAGGGGTTGCCATTCAACCAATTACATCTACTTTTATAACTTTCATATGGTTCATTAGTAATGCTGAACTTAGTCACTACTCAGGTTATTATGATGTTTAAGTACTTTACAAATTTTATCATTTATTGAGCAAATCACTTGTATTATGTATGTTTTATAATTTTTAATTCTTATAGTCACTCTAGCATTAGTTCCTTTATAAAGACAAGAAGTTTGAGGCTCAAAAAGGTAAGATCTTGCTCAAAGAAACAACACAAGTAATGGGTGTCAATTTAAAGTCTGTTTTATCAGTTATAGTTTAAATTTTATGTGTATATAACTTTGGGCTTCCCTGGTGGCTCAAGCAGTAAAGAGTCCACCTGCAACGCAGAAGACCCAGGTTTGATCCCTGGGTCAGGAAGATGCCCTGGAGAAGGAAATGACAAGTCACTTCAGTATTCTTGCCTGGAGAATTCCATGGACAGAGGAGCCTGGCAGGCAACAGTCCATGGAGTCACAGATTCAGACAACTTAGCAACTAACACTTTGATTTTTCATATAACTTTGTATGTTTGAATCCTCCTTCAGAAACTGATATATTAGATTTCATAAGATGAATTTTCTGTATTAAATTTTTAGTCTCTGTGGTGTCTCAGATCGGATGTGTGTACTAAGTCACTTCAGTAAAGAGTCTGCCTGCAGTGTGGGAGATCCAGGTTCAATCCCTGTGTCAGGAAGATCCCCTGGAGAAGGAAATGGCAACCCACTCCAGTATTCTTGCCTGAAGAATCCCATATATGGAGGAGCCTAGCAGGTTACAGTCCATGGGGTTGCAAAGAGTCGGACACGACTGAGGGTCTTCACTTTCAGCCAGCAGTAAAGTCTTATTTGCTGCACAAAACAACTTCAAAGCAGAACATGGGGCAGGGAGTTTCATAGTACAGTTATCCTCTGATATAATTTTCTTTTGCAAATAAAAATGTGCTATATTCCTTTCTTCTCCACATCAGTTATAATCTCCCTGGTTTTCATTTCTCTTCCCACTCTGCTCTGTTATTTATTCTTTCTTTAAGAAAAACTTTAAGCTTTCATTTTCCAAGATAATTTTTGGTTAAATCTTACTAAACTATTCCCAGATTGCCAAAATAATGTGAATCTGTAATTAAATCAGAATAAGCAATCATATTAGCTCTGTTCCATATGCAACAGTTCTGTCAAGAATACTTGAAAACATTTCCTGTTGGCATGTTTATAATTCTAGGAAATCTATTTTGACTTACAGCTTATAAAGTATGAGAAGTTTCAGGACACTGCTACCTTTTAGCTTTAAAGTGGATATTTAGAATCATCTGTACAACATTTCTAAGTAGTAGTGGTTTACAACTGTCAGGTTTATGAAATTAATGTTCAGTTTGTTTATATCCACATCATAGCTTAAGCATTTGTAGTCTGTCAGTGGAGCAAGGGTGAAGTTGTGTGGTCTTTATATTTCATTTATTGTTGTCTTCATGTATAACTTTCTTTGACCATTATTTTAAATTTATGAATTTCATGTATAATAACATGTTTCTTCAAGGGATTGATCTTCAAGATGAAAAAAAAATGAATGTACTTTCCTAATAGAATCAAGATGCCAACAGTGATCATCTATTGTTATATCGATTTTTTTTTTTTTTATGAGAAAATGTCAGCATAGCAAAATGAAAGGATTTGATGATGGAACCAACCATAGGCATCTGAATGTGTTTAATTCTGATTTTATCCATCTTCAGCATGACTTATTCCCCCTCCACTCCCAAATCGGGAAATAAGCTTACTTTCTGTTGAGAAAAATCTTTATTGTTAGTGCTTAAGAGAAAATACTCTAGAATGTATGGTGTTTGTTGTCAATGAAATGCAGATCACCCTTGTAAGCACTGGTCTCATAACAGCTAAGTTCTTCCTTTGATCAAGGTAAACTGAAGTGTGTCTGCCTGGCTGTTTCACATGTTGTCTTCTCTGACATTTAGGTGAGCACAAAATGCCGAGGCCTCTGGTGGGAGTGTGTCACAAATGCTTTTGATGGAATTCGCACCTGTGATGAGTATGATTCTATACTTGCTGAGCACTCCTGTACGTATGCCTTACACATCCCTCCTTGTCAGGGCAGGAAGACCAAAGGAAATTGAACACAGGTTTCCATGATGTGTTTTTGTCTTCTACTATACTATAGTAAGGTTCTGTTCAGTTCTAAATGTTTTGATTAAAATTTTAGTTTATTATTTCTGAAATGTGAATTGAAGCATTTTTAGCATATTTAATCTTTTCCCATATACTTATAAATTCCTTTAGGGTAAAATTGTTACCTTATTCAGCTCTGCTCTCCCACAAACAGTCTGTTGTAGTGCCTTATACACAGTAGGCTCATACTTAAAAAAATGAAATTAATTCTTTAAGGGCAGTGGTTTTTATGATTAGAATTGATAGGTTGGATGAAAAGATTTCAGAGAAGTCTTTTAGCAATGACTTAGGTCAGATAGAAAGTTTACAATATTTCAGTGAATAATTTGCTAAGAGAGAGAGAAGGTCGAGGCAGAGGGGCAGAGACAGAGACAGAAGAACAGATAGGGAGACAAAGAGATAAGCAAAGAGACACAGACTGTGGGATCAGGGAATGAAAAAAAATTCAGATAGGTGACACATTATTAACAGATATAAAAAGCCAGTTCCTTCATCTTCTCTACCTTTAGCTTTAATTAGGTGTTAACAAGGCCCTTGTTTCTATGAATAGAGACTTCACAGATTGAAAAGCCTTATTACTGATTTCTCTCCACTCTTCTCCGTACTATTTATTTATTTATTTAGAACATCAAATTGTGCTAAGTACTGGTGCAGTCATTAAAGCAAATTTGTTTTAGTCTCTTTCAAATAAACTGATGGGTGGTGGTACAACATGGCAACTTCTTTTCTCAAGATAAATGAAAAGTCAACCCTTAGAATGTGACTTTTCCCCGGACAGCTATTTCAGTCCAGGGAAAAGCACTTAAAAGGAGTTGTGCTCTAAAAAAAGCATTCTCTGCCATTTAGGATTTGAGGGCCTGGAATACTTTTTAACATAATTCATAAGGCTTTTATTTCATTTTTTTGGTTAAAAAAAAAAAAACCTTTTATGTTTTTTCTTTTTCCTTGCACTAACCTAGTTCTACATAGAAAGAAGCACAATTTGGTCAATAGGAATGAACATTTTTGTTCGTGTGAACACTAGGTTATTCTAGAAATTCAGGGCTAGGCTTAGAGCTGAGAAGAACAGAAAGATACAATATTTCCAACTTTTAAAATATTGTTATGTACATTTATGCAAGAAGACAATAAAATCATTCATAGGATTTGAATGATCTCATACTACACAGAGAAAGCCACTGTACTTTAAAATGGTCTTGTATCTTTTGCCTATACTATTTCACATTTTCTTATTGATATATTTTTATCTATTACTTTTAAACAATATCCTAAACAATCTCTTAATATTCTTTAAAAATTCTACCATATGCTTAAAGACAAAAGAGATAAAAATGTGTTCTAAGAAACTAATGAACTGTGTCCTCTAAGTTAAGATGTTACCTATAAGAGCGTAGGATTTTATTTTTAGTCTTTGATATGTTTTATACAATCACAATTAGATCACCTTTCTCATTGCTCTTGTCTACTTAGGGTATTTAGACTCAGATGCATTTTTTAGGACTCTGTTGATACTGTTAGTCTGAGTCCATCTCATCCCTTCAAATCAGAATATTTAATATTCTGGTAGCCAAATCCAAGACAATCTCCAAAAGGAGATTCCTGACTGGCCAGCATTAGCAACCTACTTAGAGAGCTGCCTTCTTGAAACTGGACTAGCTATATGGTCCTTGGATGGCATCATAGGAGTGAGTCTTCAAGTTCCACGGAGCATCTGAATCACACTTGGTACGGGAGTCTAGGTCAGACAGGGGAGGACCAGGGCCCACAATGATTCCAGGGCACTCTATCCAGATGACAATCCTGGCCCTGTTGACCTAAGTTTCAAAGGGGACTTACAAAACTTCAAGGGAAATACTCCAGAGTGTGGGACCACTTGTTTTGGGGTGCTGAACAGGAGGCTTACTTGTGTATACCCATTTGAGGATCAAGGAGATCTGTCAAAATATAAAAACTATCAACCTAACAAGTTACATATTTTTCTCTTTCTTCAATTTTGAAAAAAAAATGAACCTCAGATTTGGCCTAAATTTGAGTCAAATTTTTAAAAATATCGTCACTTTTTGATATCTTAAATTTTCACCTATTAAGGTACAGATTGATTTTATGCATTGATTTCCTTTCTTAGAAGGATTATGAAAATATTTTATATTTGAAATGAGGAAGATTTCTACAGGCAGTCTATAACTAAGTAGGTCCTAAAGTGGTCTCATCATTGGGGAAAAAATTATTTCAGTAAAATGAAACCCCAAATCACTAGGAAAATAAAACATAATTACTGTAATATCAAAGCAATAAATTTTATTACTCCTCTCCACTAGCCAGCTAAAATACCAATAGTTCTGACTTCAGATAATTAATCCTCCATTAGTGGTAACATTATCCTAGTTTTAATTTAGTATCACTGGGACTCACAATTGAGGACACTTTCACAGTTGACGTTCCCATTACAGATGACTGCTACTATTCCACTTCTATTTCCCTGATCTTCTCTTTCCTAGACTTTCTGCCAAATATTCTCATTGGTGAGGGCTTTAAAATATGTGCAGTTGACAATGCAAGGTGGATAGATTAATGCACAGTGTTGGCCAAGAGGGGTCACAACATAAAGGAATTAAAAGAAAATACGATTCTGGCTTCCAGAAATAGTCTACTTAGTAACAGAAGTTCCTTCTCCTTCTAAAGATCTGCCGATGGCTCCCACCTGAATTGGCATGAGACATCTTGAAGTATTTTATTCTTCTCCTCTATATCAAATTTTAACCAATTATTTACATTTTTTCAATAGAAATTCAAATAAATATAGTGATTAATTACTTACTGAATATTTATTGGGTATCTTTGGAAGAAGAAATACTCTACTTTCAATATAGCTTTCAGCTAATACTTGTGAACAAGACTCATTCCAAAACAGGAGGCAAAAAGAGAAATAGTTATTTAGTCTCTGCCATATGCCAGGCATTTTGCTAAGAGGACAACAGGATCATAATAAGCAGTGCTTAAACAAATAATGTTTGTTTAAACAATTAATGTCAGTAGTCTTATAATACTTTTGAATTTTATAAAAAAATTAAATAAGAGTATTTATTTTCAAGTTCATGCACATTTAAAGTGTGATTGTATTCACTGGGCATGTGTTGATGTATGCAGTTGCCTTTTTTCCTTTGGTGCACCTCTATGTATTAACATGTCTCCTTCCTCTGATTATGCTGAAACCACATGCTCTGATCTTCTAGTGAAGCTCGTGGTAACTCGGGCGCTGATGATTACTGCAGATATTCTAGCTGGATTTGGATTTATTACCCTGCTCCTTGGACTTGACTGTGTGAAATTCCTCCCTGACGAGCCATACATCAAAGTCCGCATCAGCTTTGTTGCTGGAACCACATTACTAATAGCAGGTACTGGTCTGGACTAGTGATGGGGATAAAGATACTTGATTAAGGTTTTGGGATGAAGAAGGGTGTTGTTCTGAAGGAGTTCATTTTAGGATCATATGTGACTTGCTTTTCTAGAATGAAGGAATAAGGAGCACATCCACCAACCCTGCTTTCCTTAGTTTTGTAATCAGATATTAATCTTTGGCTAATACCCCACTCAAGGTTTTTGATGTCCTCAAACAATTTTTAACCACTTAAAAAGTATATAAAGCTTTAAATTTTTTAAAACTTTTTTGGTTATTATTCTTGAAGTTAAATCCTAAAGTAAGCCCCAAGCTGCCACCACCTTGCCTGTACACATCCTCACCAATCCTTTGCAATGACCTAAGTTGTATCAAGTTCTTTATTAGACTTTTCTCATGTGCCAACTCATATGATCATATCTGTAACAATAAACAAGTATGAACTTATCTTCACTTAAGCAGAGAATAAGTGGATTTCTGAAGACATAAATCAAGCAAGACAAAAAAACAATAAATCAAGATGCACTTTATATGGGGTTTATTAGTGAAACAGCAAAATTGATATTTTCCTGAGGTCAGCCATTAATTTCAATTTAGTCAACCTAAATAAAACACAGTGTCTTTCTTGGATCATAATGCAAATTGGGAGGAAGTGCACTATGAAAAAACCAAAATGTAGGAAGATTGAAAACTGATGAGTTTACCCTCCAGAGTGAAAACCATCTTCTTTTTTGGTAGCAGCAAACAGTCACCAAAGCAAATTTAAGTGGGAACCTGACTGGGACGTGTAGGGTAAATTGATGAGAATTTTAAAACTAAAAATACTTGGAGATATGTATATATGTGTAATGTGGGACTTTATGCCAGTTAACTCCTTTTCTTGGTCTGCAAATTAGCATAAAGACTCAGCAATAGTATCCATTCTTAATTGTTGCTGTAAAGATCCCAAAGTGGGCAGAGTAAGCTCATAGCAGAAAGTCTCACCCATCACATGGTCAAAAATGGGACCTCCCTGATATTTTCACACAAGGCCCTAAGGATCCTTAGATTGCACTAAAAAGTCACAATAATTTATTAGTTTTTTTTCTTTTCAAAATATCCATTCCCATATCCAGCTTAGTGAAAACATAAACCTTTTGTATATAACAATGTACACTATTTGGTAAATTTAAACATCATTAATGCTATGCAATTTTGTTCTAGAATTCTTTTTAAGACATCACTAATCTACTCTATTTTTCATAAAATATCAAAACTAAATTTAAATAAAAATGTCAATGAAGAAAATTCCTGCAGGAATGGCTAAAAAGATGACTGAATTAAATCACCCAAGATGACCAAAGCATTGGAATTATCATTTGAAATTAGTATGATACATATACATATATATATATGTATATATATAAAATCTGTTTTAAGTTCCAAAAAAAATAGAATTTTCATGCTAAACCTATATGTTGCAGTATTACAGAAAAGATGTAGTAATTTATGTCCTGTATTCTAAAGGTTACTATGTGTTCACGATCAGGTCCTTCTTAAACTTGTTGCATTAAATAATTGTGAAAAGAATGCAATGAAATTGTGACTTAAATGGAAATCACAGACTTACTAGGAAAAAAGGTGAGAGTTTCTTGGGGGCTTACAGATTTCAGAAACACTATTTTCATGTAAGTTTTTGTTCTACAACTGCCCATGATATTTTCTTCCATCTGAGCCCTGACTTGCAATTTATACCTGTAATTTGTACATGTGAATGGACCTACTTGCATCATTTCAAACCAGTCAATTTTCAGAAAGACAAATCTGTGAGGATTAAATTTTATTTGAAATAAACAAAATTCTTAGTCTATTTTTTCACAGTGGGTGTGGTAGATAAATTTTCAATTTCTACTTCAGTTATTTGTTTTTAACCCCAAAGCACTAAAATTACAGGTGCTGATTATGTAGTTGACGTAACTTCAATCATGGGTCTGGGTGGTGGGTCAGGGGAGTCCTAGACTACTCTTAAATACAGCATGATAGAATATTCTTAAATACAATACAATAGAATAACTTAATCTTCTTGGATTTATATTTGGAAAAGACATGACTTATTTTTAGCAATTTCTGTTTCTTTCAGGTGCCCCAGGAATAATTGGCTCTGTTTGGTATGCCGTTGATGTTTATGTAGAACGTTCTTCTCTGGTTTTGCACAATATATTTCTTGGCATCCAATATAAATTTGGTTGGTCCTGTTGGCTTGGAATGGCTGGTTCTTTGGGTTGTTTTTTGGCTGGTGCTATCCTCACATGCTGCTTATACCTCTTGAAAGGTAAGGACAAAATAAAACAGCACACCCCCTTGCCTCCAGTGCTATTTTTCCCACCCTAATGGAAACACATCTCACCAGCCCGAAGTAATATTGATAACTTGATACTTATCTATTACCATTAGAAATTTCTACTGTTCAAGGACAACTGATTTGTAATACTAGAACCTTACTATCCAGTTAGTGATATATTTGTTGAAAAGGAGGGGGGGGAAGCAGATACAATTGTGTCCAATATCCAAATAGATATTGATTATTTCAATGTGTCATTATCTTATACATCTCATTTCACACAACTGACTAAATTTGTATCTAGAGTTAAACAGAGAAGTAGATGCAGAGTCAAATCAAATGTATCCTTGTTGTCAAAGAATGCAATGTGTTACTATTAGGTTACTAAAATGTCACTGAAATAAAACTAGGAAATTTCTCTTCTCATAAAAAAAAATAAAAGGAAATTACTTGGCTGAATTTTAAATCTAAAAACAACTTTCAGGTTGAAACTCTTAGATTTTCTTCTAGGGTTCTTAGATGATTCCTTCTTAAAATATTTATATTCTTGCCTCTTTGAGAGAAGAATATATAATTACATTTTCCCGAAAGTTTACTGAGCCATAATTATTTTTATATCGCTACGTTTATCTCTTCCAAACAGATGTTGGACCTGAGAGGAGCTATCCTTATTCCACAAGGAAAGCCTATTCAACCACAGCTGTTTCCATGCCCCGGTCACATGTGATCCCTCGAACACAGACTGCCAAAATGTATGCTGTCGACACCAGGGTGTAAAATGACATGTGTCAGTCTGTATATATATGTTGTTTAACTAATCAGTGAGTTCAAATTAACCAAATAGCAGGCCTATCCAGGAACAGACATCTAGGCCTCAAGTCCAACTAAATTAATTGCTCAGCTTACTCAAAAAATTAGTCTCCTGTATGGGGCTGGTGCACTGGGACGACCCAGAGGGATGGTATGGGGAGGGAAGAGGGAGGAGGGTTCAGGATGGGGAACACATGTATACCTGTGGTGGATTCATTTTGATATTTGGCAAAACTAATACAATTATGTAAAATTTAAAAATAAAATAAAAAAAAATTAGTCTCCTATTGCTTCTCCTTCTCAATTATTACTTTCTTCCGCATTCTTTTACCATCGCTCTCTCTCTCTCTCTCTCACACACACACACACACACACACTTCCCCTGTATTTGATGATAAGGTTGCTGGGATACAAAAACGTTTGCTGTGATTTCTATATTGCTGCTAGAGATAGTGACATGGTGGTATTAAAATGAAGTGACTCTTTTTAAGAATGGACAGAAACTTTCAAAGGAGGCCAGAGATTCTAATCTTTGAAGGGACTGACAAGCTCTTAGCTCTTTCCCTGGTTTTTGGCTCACTTTTTGTATTCTCCACTGAGTGAGTTATTTGATAACTCTGAAGAAGATGATTTTTCCAAATTCAAACCAGTATATCAAAGCTTACCATTGCTCTGATTCTGTTAAAATAGAAAAAGAAAAGAACAGCTCTATGTACCAGCCACTGGTGGGAGTTAAAGATAAAAAATGCCCTCGCTATGCTCTAAATGTCAAAAGCAAATGCTGAATTAATACCAAATTAATATCAGAGTCAGTGCTGACTTTCTTCCTCATTAAGAACATAAGAGATCTGTGTATTATTTTATCACTACTCCAAGTTTTCTTGTATATTGTAAAACATTAAACCACAGCAGTTAATAGCTAAACCAGGGAGTTCACTTAGTATTGATTGATTGGACATCTCAATGCCTTTCAGGAATGTGCCATATTAGAATTCACTGATTTGGGTGTCCTCTCACCACTGGATTCTCAGTGCCCAGCAAAATAGCCAACATATAATAAAATGTAATACATATTTTTTTGCCTGAAAGCAATAAAGCCTCACAATTCTCTACTGTAAAAAAGTCAATTTTCCTCACAAAATATGTGCTTTTTGAAAAAATAGAGTTATATACACATTTAAAGAAATCAATGAAAGATTGCTAATGGATTTTATTCATATACATAATATAACCATTCTTCAATTTTTAAACTGAAGAGTTTTTTTAAAGCTATAAAATTTTACCTTAGTTTTTCTGTTTCCTTGAAAGTCACATGAATAGCATTAATAGTCATGCAGTACCTTAACAGATTATAAAACCAAACCGAAAATTAGTTCTCTGGAAAATGGAAATACAGTTGTGAATTTCTGAAGCCCTCAAAAGAAGTGTTTCCAATTTTAAAAGCTAAATAATGTAAAAATGGGATAATAGCATCATGTTCATATATCCTTGAAAATGATGTTCATACTTCACAAGCATCTCTTTATCAATATCTCAGGAGAATTACTAGTCTAATCTTAGAATTAAGAGTGATTGATTGATTCACTTTTACTTCATGGATGTTACTGTTTAATTGACATTTAGCAAAATTAATTATTATGTTTATTAATTATATGGGTTTTATTCTAAGCATTTTAAAATTTATTTTGTGTTTTTTACTCAACGTTGGCATTTAAATTTTTTATTCCCACATTTATTTTATGATTTATTGTCTGTCATATTTTGTATATTCTATTAAGTATCTTGAAATATTTCTGTGAAAGGCAGGGTAAAATTAATTAAATGATTAATTAAATTTTAGAGATACAAAATTTTCCCTCCTGAAAGTTTTCATTTCTATGAGGAAATATTTCAGAAGATTATGGAGATAATTGAAATCTTTGACTGCTTTGAATTTTTTTTTCAATAAAACCATTTGCATATCCTGAAAAGCATTAGTAATTTTTTGAAAATTCCCTTGGGAATCTTTATTCCTAATCTATAGTAATTCAATGAAGCATCCCCAAATAAAGCAGCACTGCTAAGTCGCTTCAGTTGTGTCCGACCCTGTGCGACCCCATAGACGGCAGCCCACCAGGCTCCCCCATCCCTGGGATTCTCCAGGCAAGAGTACTGGAGTGGGTTGCCATTTCCTTCTCCAATGCATGAAAGTGGAAAGTGAAAGTGAAGTCGCTCAGTCGTGTCCGACTCTTAGTGACCCCATGGACTGCAGCCCACCAGGCTCCTCCGTCCATGGGATTTTCCAGGCAAGAGTACTGGAGTGGGGTGCCATAAAGCAGCTGCTGCTGCTAAGTCGCTTCAGTCATGTCCGACTCTGTGCGACCCCATAGACGGCAGCCCACCAGGCTCCGCCATCCCTGGGATTCTCCAGGCAAAAACACTGGAGTGGGTTGCCATTTCCTTCTCCAATGCATGAAAGTGAAAAGTGAAAGGGAAGTCACTCAGTCGTGTCCGACTCTTAGCGACCCCATGGACTGCATGCAGCCCACCAGGCTCCTCCGTCCATGGGATTTTCCAGGCAAGAGTACTGGAGTGGGGTGCCATTGCCTTCTCCGATAAAGCAGCTAGTGAACAGTAAAGCAAATGTCAAATTGTGAAGAAGCAATAATTCACACAGTGATAGATCAACATGCTTGGAAAGAAAAAATAATATAAGCCCAAAATATATACACATCTGGTTATTAGATTGAAATATTAAAATAGCCCACTCAATCTGAGTACTATAATTTAATCATGTCCTGTTAATTGTGATAAGAAAAAATAAAAAATTATAAAATGGAAAAATAAAAAATTTATAAACAAAAAAGATTTAATAAAAATTTATAAATTTATAAAATCTTTAATATCACATTTTAAACTGAAATTAGCCTTTTGTTATTAACAAAGTTATATGTGTGCATTGTATAATAGAAAGTTGGAAAGCACAAACAACCAAACTTTATCTTACTAAAATATAGTGGCACCATATGCTCTCTGCCTATATCACTACTCCTAAAATCCTATTGAACATCTGCACATTCTTCCAGATATTCTGTTTATACATATATGTACAATGATAATATATTTCTTTTTTAAGAGTGCATTCCATATGTGTGGCTTTTTAATCAAATTTTCCTCCATTAATTATCATTGTCTTTTCATAGCAATAACTTTTCATCTTATCTAACACCCACCCAATCCATGTTTAAATTTACCCAAGTTTCTCAAAATGCACTGTACTACTGATTTCTTCAAATCAATATTTGCATTTCCTCTGGTTGTTATGCCACTCAAGGCTCTTTTAATCAAGCTACATTATCTTTCACCATTCCCTAATTTACTTATAAGAAAAAAAAGCTGAACGTTTTTTCCTAGTTTTTTCTATCTTCTGGATTGTCTCTGGTGGTTATTTAGCTTGTTTTTCTATATCTTGTATTTCCAGCAAATTTAAATTTAAATCAAAATGCTTTGATGAATCAAGTTAAATAGTTTCTAAAACATACTGTAGGTGATGTGAAGTGTATTTGGAGACCTAATATCTGGTTGATTTAGATGTAATTATGCTAAAGTTGTCCACTGGATCAGGGTGATGCTTATCTGATTCCTCCATTCTTCAGTTGTATGTATTTTTCCTTTAGTGACAAATACAAGTGATTATTGTGGTGTTATTTTAGAAATTACAGAAATATTCTATTCTTGATCAACAATAATAATAAGTTTAAAATAATAGTTTTTAAATTGATAATCTTTATTGGAGTCAATACATTGCTTACAGTTTGTAGAAAGATGGTTTTCTAATTCTATTCTATCTTCATCTGTAGTAAAAATTCTTTTGTAAAATAAGCCTTAGTTTCTTTGAGTTACTCTGAAAAGGCAGGATAAATGCTTAAAATTCTTCCCCTTCATTTGTCAATTCACTGATACAAAATGAAGAGTTAGTTTATTAGTGAGATAATATGTAATTTATCATCCAAACAGGGATAGTTTGAAAGTAAAAGTGGGGGCCATTAATAATTAAGTCAGGTCTTTCCTGGAAAGGTAAGAAGATATGGCCCTTCTTTTAATAGTTCAAAAAGTGATGAATATTGTTTTTCAATATTTGTTTATATTTAAGTGTCATTATCAACCTACAAATTACCATTAATTCTATGGTAATACATAGAATTTAATCCATAATAGTGATTATTATTATGATACTTAAATGCTTAAGGTCTGTAAATGATACAGACCTTTGGTCTGCGTGGGCTCTTGTAAACTAGCTGTTATGTTTTCTTGATATAGTAAAGATGATTTCCACACAGGGGAATTGGACAATACAACTATACAGATGTCTCATTATGCCCTTCATCATATAATTTCCTTGTTTATAGTACTGTAAACTTTAAATGCTTCAGATATGCTGATAGTATAATGATCAATATGTAGTTCATTATCTTTTCTCTCTTTGATGATTGTGTCAGCTTCCTCTTTCCCTTCCTCCTGTCAATGCTTTAGACTATAGTCAGATGGAGCTTTTAAAAAATACATATTCAATAATGTTACCTTACATGTCTTCCTATTGTTTCTAGGATAAAATAACAAACATTTTAGCATGATTTTAAAAGGCTGACCATAACTTGGTCCTTGGATACCTCTCCTAATTCTTTGAGCACTCTCTCCCTTTCTTCAGTTTGGTTGCTCAGTAGTGTCTGACTCTTTGTGATCCCATGGACTGCAGCACGCCAGGCTTCCCTGTCTTTCACCATCTCCCAGGGTTTGCTCACACTCATGTTCATTGAGTCGGTGATGCCATCCAACCATCTCATCCTCAGTCATCCCCTTTTCCTCCTGCCTTCAATCTTTCCCAGCATCAGGATCTTTTCAAATGAGTCAGTTCTTCACATCAGGTGTCCAAAGTGTTGGCGTTTCAGCCTCAGCATCAGTCCTTCCAATGAATATTCAGGACTGATTTCCTTTAGGATGAACTGATTGGATCTCCTTGCAGTCCAAGGGACTCTCAAGAGTCTTCTCCAACACCACAGTTCAAAAACGTCAATTCTTCAGTGTTCAGCTTTCTTTTTTTTTTTTAATTTTATTTTATTTTTAAACTTTACATAATTGTATTAGTTTTGCCAAATATCAAAATGAATCCACCACAGGTATACATGTGTTGCCCATCCTGAACCCTCCTCCCTCCTCCCTCCCCATACCATCCCTCTGGGTCGTCCCAGTGCACTAGCCCCAAGCATCCAGTATCGTGCATCGAACCTGGACTGGCAACTCGTTTCATACATGATATCATACATGTTTCAATGCCATTCTCCCAAATCTTCCCACCCTCGCCCTCTCCCACAGAGTCCATAAGACTGTTCTATACATCAGTGTCTCTTTTGCTGTCTCGTACACAGGGTTATTGTTACCATCTTTCTAAATTCCATATATATGTGTTAGTATACTGTATTGGTGTTTTTCTTTCTGGCTTACTTCACTCTGTATAATAGGCTCCAGTTTCATCCACCTCATTAGAACTGATTCAAATGTATTCTTTTTAATGGCTGAGTAATACTCCATTGTGTATATGTACCACAGCTTTCTTATCCATTCATCTGCTGATGGACATCTAGGTTGCTTCCATGTCCTGGCTATTATAAACAGTGCTGCGATGAACATTGGGGTACACGTGTCTCTTTCCCTTCTGGTTTCCTCAGTGTGTATGCCCAGCAGTGGGATTGCTGGATCATAAGGCAGTTCTATTTCCAGTTTTTGAAGGAATCGCCACACTGTTCTCCATAGTGGCTGTACTAGTTTGCATTCCCACCAACAGTGTAAGAGGGTTCCCTTTTCTCCACACCCTCTCCAGCATTTATTACTTGTAGACTTTTGGATTGCAGCCATTCTGACTGGTGTGAAATGGTACCTCATAGTGGTTTTGATTTGCATTTCTCTGATAATGAGTGATGTTGAGCATCTTTTCATGTGTTTGTTAGCCATCTGTATGTCTTCTTTGGAGAAATGTCTATTTAGTTCTTTGGCCCATTTTTTGATTGGGTCATTTATTTTTCTGGAGTTGAGCTGTAGGAGCTGCTTGTATATTTTTGAAATTAGTTGTTTGTCAGTTGCTTCATTTGCTATTATTTTCTCCCATTCTGAAGGCTGTCTTTTTACCTTGCTAATAGTTTCCTTTGATGTGCAGAAGCTTTTAAGGTTAATTAGGTCCCATTTGTTTATTTTTGTTTTTATTTCCAATATTCTGGGAGGTGGGTCATAGAGGATCCTGCTGTGATGTATGTCAGAGAGTGTTTTGCCTATGTTCTCCTCTAGGAGTTTTTATAGTTTCTGGTGTTACGTTGAGATCTTTAATCCATTTTGAGTTTATTTTTGTGTATGGTGTTAGAAAGTGTTCTAGTTTCATTCTTTTACAAGTGGTTGACCAGATTTCCCAGCACCACTTGTTAAAGAGATTGTCTTTAATCCATTGTATATTCTTGCTTCCTTTGTCAAAGATGAGGTGTCCATATGTGCATGGATTTATCTCTGGGCTTTCTATATTGTTCCATTGATCTATATTTCTGTCTTTGTGCCAGTACCATATTGTCTTGATAACTGTGGCTTTGTAGTAAAGCCTGAAGTCAGGTAGGTTGATTCCTCCAGTCCCATTCTTCTTTCTCAAGATCGCTTTGGCTATTCGAGGTTTTTTGTATTTCCATACAAATTGTGAAATTATTTGTTCTAGCTCTGTGAAGAATACTGTTGGTAGCTTGATAGGGATTGCATTGAATCTATAAATTGCTTTGGGTAGTATACTCATTTTCACTATATTGATTCTTCCAATCCATGAACATGGTATATTTCTCCATCTATTAGTGTCCTCTTTGATTTCTTTCACCAGTGTTTTACAGTTTTCTATATATAGGTCTTTAGTTTCTTTAGGTAGATATATTCCTGCTTTCTTTATAGTCCAACTCTCACATCCACACATGGCTACTGGAAAAACCATAGCTTTCACTAAATGGACCTTTGTTGGCAAAGTAATGTCTCCACTTTTAATATGCTGTCTAGGTTGATCATAACTTTTCTTCCAGGGAGCAAGTATCTTTTAATTTCATGGCTGCAGTCACCATCTGCAGTGATTTTGGAGCCCAAATAATAAAGTCTCTCACTGTTTCCATTGTTTCCCCATCTATTTGCCATGAAGTGATGGGACCAGATGCCATGATATCTTACCACCATCCAGTCAAACTGCACTTCAGCCTCTGCCTCAAAAGCCACATGCTTGTCTTGCCTCAGCTCTAGAACCACTTTTCCCTTTCCAGTTCTTATCCCTGTCATCCTTCCTGTCTCCAGGAACACATCACTTCTTCAGGGAGGCCTCCCTGACTTCCACTAGACTAGGTTCCCCAAAACCCAAGGGCTCTGTTTTCATTACCCGCATTGCCCTTCACTTTGAGTGCAGTTTCCTGATCTGTATCTCAATCTTGCAAGTTTGCAAATTCTGAAAAGGCAAAACACTTCCTACTTTGTGTACTGCTGTATTCACGGCACTGTGCCTGCGATGGCACCCCACTCCAGTCCTCTTGCCCGGAAAATCCCATGGATGGAGGAGCCTGGTAGGCTGCAGTCCATGGGGTCGCTAAGAGTCGGACACGACTGAGCGACTTCACTTTCATGCATTGGAGAAGGAAATGGCAACCCACTCCAGTGTTCTTGCCTGGAGAATCCCAGGGATGGGGAGCCGTGGCTGCCTTCTATGGGGTCGCACAGAGTCGGGCCCGACTGAAGCAACTTAGCAGTTAGCAGTGCCTGATGCATTGTAGGTCATTAATGCATATTTTTGAGTAAATGAGTGAATGAATGATGATAATACCCTAGCCTGGAGAAACTAAGTATTTAATTTGTATCCAATGTATGCAATTATTTGTTCATTGAATTGTTCCTTCCATTAGTCATGCACACATTTGTGCAGTTTTATTGAAAGACCATCTCTATGTTTTCAAGCCGCCTAAGGCATAGAGGGGACAGAGGCATAAAAAAAAAATGAAACTTTAGAGTACAATAAAATAATTGCGTAATGTCACTGTGACTGAAATGTCATGGGAAAAGTGACCCCTGCTTCTACTTTTGGAGTCAGGGAAAGCTTCAGAGAAGAGGGAAATTTCAGTTGCATAAAGGAAGATGACAGGCATTTTCAAAGAAAAGAAATAGCAGGGAAATAATTTTTTGTAAAGAGAAAAATGTGTGCAAAGAAACAGAATCAAGAGAGGGGAGCTTTTGTGCTAAAGATTGTAAGTCCATGACCTCAGAACATAATTGGGATAAGGTGGTTTTGAAATTCACAAATTACTTTAAAATGAAAACCCTAGGAAAATAGTATTTTTCCCCCTTTCAAGAAAGAAAATGAAGATGAAGATATTTGCTAAAAAGCACTCATTAGAAACACAATCCAAGGTCATAAGGTGCTAGTGTTACTCTGCCAGTAACTATCCTGGCTTCCCTTCTACAGTCAGCCTCTTTGAAGCATCATCTATGGAGCAAAGTCTTATTAAGGCAGACTTCACCATCACAGACATAAGTTTGATTCCCAAATTAATCTTCCTACCATATATTCTCCATTACACTTCAATCTTCTTTCAAATCAATTCTTTTACCTTTTTGGTTTTGTTTCTTTATCTCCACATCTTCATGCTGGAAAGAATAGTTCCAATTTCATTTTAAGGAGATAAACTGGGAATTATTTGTAAAAAAATATATTCTTAGAATAGTTTCTGCAACTTTCAGCTACTAAATACTTTCAAGTGAATAATTTTGTCCCCTGATAATCAATGATATATTTGGAAAACAATATAATACATAATCCAACATTGGTTACCCTATGTTTCCATTAAAAAAAACTGGTGCTTTTTCACTTAAAATTTTTATTGAAATATTCTTTATTTGTTTAAAACAGAAAAGAATAAAGAATAAAACATCAGACAAATAAAAACACCAATTATCCTCGCACCCAAAGAGTGTCTGTTAACATAGAGAAAAATTATACATGGGTAAGATTTTTCAAAACTTAACAATACAGAATATAAATATTAAACAATGTCTCTTTTACCCACCTTTATGGTTTTCCCCCACCATCTCTGTCCCCAAACATATAACTATCATGTATTTCTTCTATCCTTACAAAGAAAAGATTTGAAATTTATGGCATATATAAATCCTTTGAAAATGTATACACTATACTGCTATTCTTTATCTTCTGTTTAAAAATAAAATTAATAGTTAACTATACTTATTGATGAGCTTTCTGGTATCTCAGCTGGTAAAGAATCCACCTGCAATTCAGGAGACCCTGGTTCAATTCCTGGTTCAGAAAGAAGGAATAAGATACCCACTCTAGAATTCTTGGGCTTTCCTAGTGGCTCAAATGGTAAATAATCTTAATCTCCATGCAATGCAGGAGATCTGGGTTCAATCCCTGGGTTGGGAAGATTCCCTGGAGAAGGGAACGGCTACCCACTCCAGTACTGTGGCTTGGAGAATTCCATGGACTGTATATACATGGGATCACAAAGAGTCAGACATGACTGAGCGATTTTCACTTTCACTTTTCATCCTTAATAGCATTTTCCATATCACCTCATTCTTTTTAATGGCTGCATAGTTCTTTGTTCGTATGTACCATTATTTGTTCCCTTAATCATCTCCATTGTTGCTGCCATTTTTCCTATTATTAAGCACAATGACAATGAATATACTTTTGAAAACATCGTTGCCTTCTTGTAGGATTATAACTATAAAATTGCCTTGTGTGTAGAAGTACCAAATCCATGAAAATATGTATTATCATTTTTGATACACATAGCCAAATTGGCCTCCAAGAAATGTTATGCTAATTCATACTTCCCCCAGGGATATATAAAAATGCTTATTTCCCCACAGCCTGGACAACACATGATATATGCAATGTTTAATACTGTTACCACTTTTATGGTTAAAAATGATACATTGTTTTGATTTTCATTTACTTAACTAAGTTGAGTACAGTTGATAAACTTTTTAAAATAATCACTAATTGTTTGAATATTTATTTCTGTAGATGGAAATTATGAGTTTTGTTTTGTTTTTGGGTCCCTGCTATGGTCTACTTCCAATTTCACAACATGTATTTATTTTCTCAAAATATTTTATATTGTACTTACTAGCAATAATATTTGAAATATTTTTAGGTGGTACATTAAATATTTTTATTTTACAGCAACCTACTCATTTTTATGTGGATTTGAAAAAGTATGTTTCCACTTATGCAATTTAAAGTTTTTATTTAAATACATTTAAGTTTGAAACTGAGTTGATTTTAAAATAAAATAAAAATAAGTAAAAATGTTTTTGTGTATATCAAAAATAGGTAAATCCAAATTTGAGTAGCTGAATTTTGGCATGCAATTGTCTAATCAATGTAATATTTTTAAAATAAAATATACTCTAAGCAAACGTTGTAATAGTAAGTGAAAAATGGACATATGCTCAAATTCAGAGAGACTGTCTCCAGAGCTAAATAAGAAAATAAGAATATTTATTTGATTGTTTAAAATAGATCTTAGAAATCACATAATTTCACTCATAAAGACCACAACACCAGCAAACAAAATCAACAATTAACAACTCAGTAATATCCGTTTCCCAATGACTATTTTGTTCTAATTGTCTGAAAAATGTCCTTTTAAACTGGCTCTAAATGCAAGATCCACACTCTGCATTTGCTATGGTTCAAATACAATACTGTAACTTTAATTTCTATAATCTGTATTTGAATCAGGGTTTAGGTGACCTTTGAAAAATTCAAAGTGCTGTAAGGTTTCTTTCACAAAAACTCGACTGCTTCCACAAAACTTGTGGATTAAATGTGTTAACAACGCTTGAGTAGGGAGGGACTGTAATTGAAATTGGATGTTAAGGGGATGGTTTTGTGATACATCCTTTGCATAGATAAAGGAAAATGAAGCCAAATAGATGTGTCCCATTAGGGTCTTCCTGAGTTTGCTGGGGGAAATTTTGGATATTGGCAGAAAATTGAGGAGGGTTGTAGGAATCCTTAAACATTTCTGCTACTTTCTAAATTAAGTTTTTGTATGCAAAGCTAAGCCTATATAGGCTAGAGAGTTAGGGGAAGGAGAGGAAAGACTCTAGCTACAAGTGTTTGTTTTCCTTTTACTAAAGTGAAACAGCATTATACCGTGCCTTTGTTTTCTAAAACTATGTAGCAAAAAGTATTGATTAGAGGTGGAAATCAGAGGGGGGCTTTATTTTACTGGCAAAGGGAAAAGCTTCAAGTTAGTAAATAAAAAAACATAATCTAATTGGTTAATACAGAAGAAACTGAAGGACTCAGCAAACCTTGTCTAAAACATAGAAAACAAAAATGAAGGAAACTAAGAAAAAAGTGTGTCTTTGGAAAACCAAAATCAGGCTAAAAACAGTGGAGGCTTAATCACATGGAATATTCCAGTATTGGCTATTCTGAGCATATACCAATTCTCAATGGAATCCTCTCCTTACGATAACAGAATTATAGTAAAAAAGTAGACAATCTCTTGCCTTACATAGTTTAGTTTTAGTCCCAAACACTTACGCCTCAAACAACAAAATGGAAGTCATGTAGTTACAGACTTACCCTTTTTAGTGACCATCTATTCTTATCTGAGTGTTTGTTCCTTGACTGGTTGCTCCTTAGACAGCTTACCAAAGTATTCCTTTCAACTGCAAACTCTCCTTTAGAAGCCCTTATCTCCAGAAAGAAGAACAGTAATGTTTTGGTATCCTTAAGAGACTGGTATTCCCATCCCTTCATCCAAGTCTCCTAATGTAACATCAGTCTATATTGTTGGCCATGTCACAAGTGACAAGCATTTCATATGGTATCAGGTAAGCATGCAATGGTCCACTGATTGTTTAAAATAAATCCTTGTGTATATTTAAAGTTAGTTTAAATAAATCCTTGAGTCATGTCCAAATCTTTGCAACTCTATAGACTGTAGCTCATCACATTCCTCCATCCATTGGATTTTCCAGGCAAAGATTACTGGAATGGGTTGCCGTTTCCTACTCCAAAGGGTCTTCCCAATCCAGGGATCAAACCCTTGTCTCTTATGTCTCCTGCATTGGCAGTGTTAGGTAATTAGAATAGAAAAAAGGAGTCCAGAATGGCGGAAGGGAAGGGAAGGGAAAAGCCCACAAAAATAGAACAAAGGAAGGCCCGAGGACCAGAGTGAGGACCTCAGGTAAAACAAACAGCACTCCTGGGTAGCCCAATTTACATAGGGCAGGCCCAGGGGGAGGAGAAAAAACATAAAAAGAGGAGCCAAAATTGGGCTGGGGAACCTCTTATCTTCGTGTCTTTTGGGTCGGCATGCCCTCATACCCTGAGGATATATTTTCCTTTACTTTCTAAATAAAACTGAGCTGTAACACAGAGCTGTAACACTGGTCCATCTGTCACTTCAAATTTTTGTTGTGATGAGACAGAACCAAGGAAATTAGACACTCCCCCAACATCTATGAAGTGAAGTGAAGAGAATCATTTCACTTTGCCCTTGCCAGCACTGAGAATTATCATTTGACAAAAATATCTGCCAATTTGACTGGGGAGAAGGCAATGGCAACCCACTCCGGTACTCTTGCCTGGAAAATCCCGGAGGAGCCTGGTAGGCTGCAGTCCATGGGGTCGCGAAGAGTCAGACATGACTGAGTGACTTCACTTTCACTTTCCGACATCTATGGTGCCATTTCTCAGATTTAACCTGGCTGAAACAACCTCGGCATGGCCCCCACAAGGAGGAGGCCAAGCACAGCAGGAGCCCACCTTAGCAAAAGCTCCCACAGTGGAAGCTGAACGTGAAGAAAACCCAGGGCAGGGGAAGTGACAAGAAGCCCAGCGTGCTGGAAACTGGGACAGCGAAAAATGAACTCAGCAGGAAGTTCACGTGGCTCAGTCTCAGATTCCAAAAGACCTCCTGTTAAGGTAGGAGGTCCTCACTCCAAAATCTTAATTCTTTTATAATCTCTCATTTCTTGTTTTCTCGAACCCCCAGCCAACAGGTGGGCGGCAGTGGGGGCAACTGAGGGACTCTGGAGAGGCTATCCTCAGTGTGTCCTGAAGGCTCCACTATCCTCTGCACTCTAATAGCTGTTACCCAAGCCGGTGGGGGTTCTTCTGTCCTTAATCTTCTTTGTGTCATGGATCAGGTCAATGAAAACTGTGAGCACATGTCAGGTATTTAGCAGATTTTCTGGCTGGTTGTGAAGGGGATTCTTTGACACGTTTTTCCCATTGCTTTTTCCTCCTGTCCTTCAGCTCCTCTCTCCTGGAACTTGAGCCCGGCCAAAACCCATGGTGCCTGGCTTCAGGACCTAATGAAGCTCAGGCTCTGATGTTTCATTGCAAAAATTCAGTTAGAGACACAGCAATAGCTAAGAGGTGGATTTGTTCTCATATAGAAAGAAGCACACTCCGCAATGTGTGGGCCATTGCAGAGGGCAAGTGCTGTGGCTGTGGAATGTGGTGTGGCTAGTTTTTGCCAGCTAGGTGAATTCATATGCTGAGTGGGAGGATCACCCCAACCATTGGGGAACCACCCACTCCTCTGTCTTTTGACAGTGCCTTGGACTGTCACTTTGACTCCTGCCACCTCTGGGTGTGTACCATTTAGCTTACAGATTTGGGATCAAGGTTTAGTTGAATTTGACTTGTCATTTTGTACCCATTTGATTTTAATTGGTTTATGTTATGCTCTTGCGCTATGTCATTGTTTCAAAAATTGTGCCCTGCCCCCTTCCCTCCTGTTTCATCCTCTTTTCCTGAGCCCCATCCAGGCCCACAATGTTGCCTCTACAATCTTCTGGATGGACAACCAGAAAATGGTTGGCCCTTGGGAGGGAAATACTGTATAATATCCAATCCCTCTAGATATCCAGGCCTTCATCTTCCATGTTTCCTACAACATGTGCAACAACAGCATCTCTCAGTGGACCGGCTAGGGCTGGTGACAGGCACACAATGCCTGCTAGAAGTCCATCTGTTGGCATCCCATCAAAGGCAATTGGGCTTCCAGGGATAATGTTTGCCACTTTGGGAGTTAGCCCTGCAGGCAGTTTGGGCCCATATCCTTACCATCCTTCTCCTAAAGTTCCAAACATACCCCCGGATCAAATCTCCACTCCACTTTTATGGAACATCTGGTCTGTTGCCTCTTATCAATTTGTTCTTAAGCCTCTTACTAACTACTACAACCAGGACCCTGCTCCCTTGTGGGCAACATTGTTCCACCCCACTTATTATTAAAATACTCTTAATGCCCCTAACAGGACCAGATAACCCACTCCTTTGTCATTACTTCTGTTATTACCTAAAATGGGTCTATAACAATGAAATGTTTACCATTGGAGACATTCTAACCTGCTTTTATGGAAGACTATGGGAGGACATCAGTGACTTACATTCTCTTAGACAGTAAAAGGATAAGGCTATGGCTGCTTCAGCAGGTTCCCAGTCTAAGGGCAGAGGCTTGGATTGCTTTACATCATGATATCTATTCCCATCTGCAGTGAACAAACTGGCAATGAGTTAAAATTACAATCCCTTAATCCTACTCAGCATTGGTCATGCTGGAGACGAGTCCAGGACCCCAGGAGGTCAACCTGTCTCGACCTGCCTAGGGATATGGTCCTCAAAAAGTTGTCACACCTCAATCTGCTTGGGGATCCGCCAGTCCAGGGATCCCAGGAGATCGACACACCTCGACCTGCCCAGGGACCCAATTCTTGGTAGATTGACCTGCCTCAACCTGCCTGGGAATTCAATCTCCGAAAGGCTGTCATGCTTCAGCCTGCCTGGGGATCTGCACCCTGACCTGGGAATGCCTGGCTCTCAGGTTGCAACAGTACTGGGTAGGATAAGCTTCGAAAAAACTCACCCCTAAGGAAGTCCACTCATGGAAATTGAAGGAAGTATTAGTTTTTTCTTTTTTCTTTTCCTCCCTGTCATCACTGTGTTTCAGAAGGGAAATAACCAATCCACTTCCTGACAGATGCCCTTGAGATGCATCCTTGATAACTGGAAGCTGTTCAATCCTCTAACTCTAAGGAAAATTTGCTTAAAATTCTTTTGTGCCACTGTGTGGCCATGGTATCCTCTGGGGAACAAGGAACACTGGCCTGAGGATGGGAGTTTAAATTACAATACCATCCTGCAGCTAGACTTATTCTGAAAAAGACAAGGCAAATATACAGAGATGCCCTATGTCCAAATTTTCTTCCAACTAAGAGATAGGAAGGAACTCTGGCTTAAGTATGGGATTGTTGTATGCCCTAAAAGTGAGCCTACTAGGCAAATAGTGTTAGGCACAGACAACCAAGAGAAGGAACCCCCCCCCCAATAAAAGCTCACCCCCGACAGCTCCCAAGTTGCCTGGTGCTCCTTCCTTGTATCCAAACATGCCCCCATATCTGGGAGCACACCCTCCACAAAAGCCACCTTGAGAACGTCTCTTAGTCGAAACTGGAGGAGAAGTTGGACCAACCAGAGTCCATAAGCCCTTCTCCCTCTTAGAACTAAGACAGATCAAACAAGACTTGGGAAGCTATACAGACGACCCAGGCAAATATATAGATACATTCCAACACATTACCTTGGCCTTTGACTTGTTATGGAAAGACATCATGGTCATATTTAGTCAAACTTTATCTGACCCTGAGCATGCTAGGGTCTTAAAGGAAGCCCAAAGGTATGCTATGGGGCTTCACATGTCAAGTGATAAATAACCCAATAGGGGAAACTGCTGTCCCCTCCTCAGATCCTAATTGGAATTATAATGACCCTGAGCACATCTGGGAAAGGGATCGTTTTCTGATCTGTGTGAAGGCAGGACTGAAAGCAGCCCAGCAACAAGAAATCAGTTATGCCCACATCTCAGCAATAACTAAGGAAGCCAATGAGAACCCCATTGCCTTTCTGAAGAGGCTGAAAAAGGCCCTCCAAAAGTTTACCAATCTGGACCCAGACTCTTATGAGGGACAGGTGATTTTAAAGGACAAATTCCTGTCCCAGTGTGCATCAGACATTAGGATAAAGTTACAACAGCTACAGCAGCAGGACCCTGCTGCCTGCTTAGATGAGATGGTCCACACAGCCACCAATACCTTTTATAATGGAGAACAGGAAAGGGAAGCCAAGGCACAGGAAAGGGAGAAAAGGAAAGAGACAAGGCATGCCCAGATGCTGGCCACCCTCCAGGGAAGCCCGTTGGCAAACCCCAGTCCTTGAAGGACAAGGCCCCAGACAAATGCTTAATCTGTAGACAGGCGGTGCTTTGGGCCAAAGAGTGTCCAAACCATGACAAGTCTCCTAAAGTGGCTTGCTACAAATGCCATCAATTGGGACATTGGATGGCACTCTGCCCTTGGGACCCAAGAGCTTCAGTGGTCAAGCACTAAGCCTTCCCTCATGATGGTTTAACAGGACTGAAGTGGCCCACTCCAGCCAGCCCGCCTGTCACTGATAACCATCAAGGAGAGGGAACCAAGGGTGCAATAGGATGTCTCTGGTAGGTCCGAGAATTTCTTGGTTGACACAGGGGCTACCTACTCTGTCCTGACCTATTGCAGAGACTTCTCCTCCCAAACCTGTACCATTTTGGGTGCAACAGGAAAAACAATTACTAAAAGATTCACCCAAGCACTTCTTTGTTGTTGCTGCTGCTAAGTCACTTCTGCTGCTGCTGCTGCTAAGTCACTTCAGTCGTGTCCGACTCTGCAACCCCACAGACGGCAGCCCACCAGGCTCCCCCGTCCCTGGGATTCTCCAGGCAAGAACACTGGAGTGGGTTGTCATTTCCTTCTCCAGTGCATGAAAGTGAAAAGTGAAAGTCAAGACGCTAAGTCGTATCCGACTCTTAGCGACCCCATGGACTGCAGCCTACTAGGCTCCTCTGTCCATGGGATTTTCCAGGTAAGAGTGCTGGAGTGGGTTGCCATTGCCTTCTCCGGCTAAGTCACTTCAGTTGTGTCCAACTCTGTGCACCCTCATAGACAGCAGCCCACCAGGCTCCCCGCCACTGGGATTTTCCAGGTAAGAACACTGGGGTGGTTTGCCATTTCCTTCTCCAAAGCATGAAAGTGAAAAGTGAAAGTGAGGTCACTCAGTCGTGTCCAACTCTTAGCGACCCCATGGACTGCAGCCCACCGGGCTCCTTCGTCCATGGGATTTTCCAAGCAAGAGTACTGGAGTGGGTCTTTGTTGCTAGGATGGACAAATATCTTCTCACCAGTTTCTGGTGGTTCTTAAGTGTCCTACTCCCTTACTGGGAAGAGATATACTCATTAAACTGGGGACTACCCTTGTGATGGAAAGCTTTTCAGCCCCTAGGGCCCTACAGCTTCTGGTTACTACTGAGGAACCCATTACACTCTCTCTAATACAGAGGGACCAAAAACTATGGGAGAACAACATTAACACCCAAGTGTGGGACCAGGGGACTCCTGGAAGAACCCACGAAGCTGAACCAGTCATCACTGTCCTCCGAGATCCCACTCGGTTTCCTAACAGGAAAAAATATCCCCTCAGAAGAGAAGTTCGGGAAGGACTACAGCCTCTAATAAATAAATTCCTTGCCTGTGGGATATTGGTCCCCACCAATTCATTGTGAAACACCCTGATCCTCCCTATAAAGAAAAAGGGTGAAACCTGGTGAATGGTTCAAGAGCTCCAGATCATAAATGAACCTGTAGTCCCCCCACATCACACAGTACCCAACCTCTATGTAATCTTGGGAGAAATACCACACAGTGCCAAGTGGTTTACAGACTTGGATCTCAAAGATGCATTCTTTTGCATCAGTTCAGTTCAGTTCAGTTCAGTCGCTCAGTAGTGTCCAACTCTTTGTGACCCCAGGAATCGCAGCACGCCAGGTCTCCCTGTCCATCACCAACTCCCAGAGTTCACCCAGACTCACGTCCATTGAGTCAGTGATGCCATCCAGCCAACTCATCCTCTGTCGTCCCCTCCTCCTCCTGCCCCCAATCCCTCCCAGCATCAGAGTCTTTTCCAATGAGTCAACTCTTCGCATGAGGTGGCCAAAGAACTGGAGCTTCAGCTTTAGCATCATTACTTCCAAAGAAATGCCAGGGCTGATCTCCTTCAGAATGGACTGGTTGGATCTCCTTGCAGTCCAAGGGACTCTCAAGAGTCTTCTCCAACACCACAGTTCAAAAGCATCAATTCTTCAGCACTCAGCTTTCTTCACAGTCCAACTCTCACATCCATACATGACCACAGGAAAAACCATAGCCTTGACTAGACGGACTTTTGTTGGCAAACTAATGTCTCTGCTTTTGAATATGCTATCTAGGTTGGTCATAACTTTTCTTCCAAGGAGTAAGCGTCTTTTAATTTCATGGCTGCAGTCACCATCTGCAGTGATTTTGGAGCCCCCAAAAATAAAGTCTGACACTGTTTCCACTGTTTCCCCATCTATTTGCTATGAAATGGTGGGATGAGATGCCATGATCTTCGTTTTCTGAATGTTGAGCTTAAGCCAAATTTTTCACACTCCTCTCTCAATTTCATCAAGAGGCTTTTCAGTTCCTCTTCACTTTCTGCCATAAGAATGGTGTCATCTGCATATCTGAGGTTATTGATATTTCTCCCGGCAATCTTGATTCCAGCTTGTGGTTCTTCCAGCCCAGCATTTCTTATGATGTAATCTGCATATAAGTTAAATAAACAGGGTGACAATATGCAGCCTTGATGTACTCCTTTTCCTATTTGGAATCAGTCTGTTGTTCCATGTCCAGTTCTAACTGTTGCTTCCTGACCTGCATACAAATTTCTCAAGAGGCAGGTCAGGTGGTCTGGTATTCCCATCTCTTTGAGAATTTCCCACAGTTTCTTGTGATCCACATAGTCAAAGGCTTTGGCATAGTCAATAAAGCAGAAATAGATGTTTTTCTGGAACTCTCTTGCTTTTTTGATGATCCAGTAGATGTTGGCAATTTGGTCTCTGGTTTTTCTGCCTTTTCTAAAACCAGCTTGAACATCTGGAAGTTCACGGTTCCCATATTGCTGAAGCCTGGCTTGGAAAATTTTGAGCATTACTTTACTAGCGTGTGAGATGAGTGCAATTGTGCGGTAGTTTGAGCATTCTTTGCATCGCCTTTCTTTGGGATTGGAATGAAAACTGACCTTTTCCAGTTCTGTGGCCACTGCTGAATTTTCCAAATTTGCTGGCATATTGAATGCAGCACTTTCACAGCATCATCTTTCAGGATTTGAAATAGCTCAACTGGAATTCCATCACCTCCACTAGCTTTGTTCATAGTGATGCTTTCTAAGGCCCACTTGACTTCACATTCCAGGATATCTGGCTCTAGGTGAGTAATCACACCATCATGATTATCTTGATCATGAAGATCGTTTTTGTACAGTTCTTCTGTGTATCCCTGCCACCTCTTCTTAATATCTTCTGCTTCTGTTAAGTCCATACCATTTCTGTCCTTTATGGAGCCCATCTTTGCATGAAATGTTCCCTTGGTATCTCTAATTTTCTTGAAGAGATCTCTAGTCTTTCCCATTCTGTTGTTTTCCTCTATTTCTTTGCATCGATCACTGAGGAAGGCTTTCTTATCTCTTCTTGCTATTCTTTGGAACTCTGCATTCAGATGCTTATATTTTTCCTTTTCTCCTTTGCTTTTCACTTCTCTTCTTTTTATAGCTATTTGTAAGGCCTCCTCAGACAGCCATTTTGCTTTTTTGCATTTCTTTTCCATGGGCATGGTCTTGATCCCTGTCTCCTGTACAATGTCACGAACCTCATCCCATAGTTCATCAGGCACTCTATCTATCAGATCTAGTGCCTTAAATCTATTTCTCACTTCCACTGTATAATCATAAGGGATTTGATTTAGGTCATACCTGAATGGTCTAGTGGTTTTCCCTACTTTCTTAAATTTCAGTCTGAATTTGGCAATAAGGAGTTCATGATCTGAGCCACAGTCAGCTCCTGGTCTTGTTTTTGCTGACTGTATAGAGCTTCACCATCTTTAAGAATCCCAATATCTTTTTGCCTTCAAGTGGGAGGTTCCAGGAGAAAAATGTCAACAGATGACTTGGACAGTATTACCTCCGGGGTTCAGAGATAGCTCTCAACTTTTGGGCAGACTCTTAGCCAGGATAGGATCTCCTAGATCTGGACCTGGAAATTAATGGGAAAATATTACAATACGTTGATGACCTACTAATCTGCTCTCCAGATGAGAAAAATGCCCCAAAACATGCAATTCAGGTTCTAAACATTTTGTCAGAGAGGGGATATAAAGTCTCCCATGCTAAGGCACAGATGGTCGAGACAAAGATCACTTACCTGGGAGTTCAGATTACACACGAGTCCAGGAGGCTGTCCTGTGATCAGGTACAAGGAATCCTCGAGTTGCCCTTCCCCATGACTCAAAAACAACTGCGAGGTTTCCTAGGGCTAACTGGTTATTGCAAAATCTGGATACCCAACTATGGTCTAATTGCCCAGGCCTTATATGAAAGCTTGAAGGGATGGGATGATTCAATCCCACTGATGTGGGGAACTCCTCAAAAGAAGGCAAAGGCCACACTAAAACAAGCCTTAACTTAAGCACCTGCCTTGAGGTTGCCAGACCCATAAAAAGCATTCCAACTTTATGCCCACAAAAAAGAAGGAATAGCCTTGGGAGTGTTAACTCAAAGGTTGAGACCTGAGCCCCAGCCTGCAGCTCACCTATCCAAGAGGCTCGACCCTATCACCCGAGGCTGGCTTCCCTGCCTTCGAAGTCTTGCAGCTATTGAAATCCTGATAGAAGATGCTTTAAAACTCTCTTTTGAGGGCAAACTAACTATTTTTACCAGTCAACAAGTGAAACAACTCCTAAATGGGAGAGGTCATTTATGGATGTCTGATCAAAGAATCCTCAGATATCAAGTAGTGCTGATGGAAAATCCAGGCATCACTATATCTCCTTGTGAGGTTCTTAACCCAGCCACCCTCCTGCCTACCCCAGGGGGCTCTCTCCCCTTTCACTCTTGCCTAGAAACCTTAGACCACTGGACAAAACCCCGAGAGGGATTGTCAAAAGATCCTCTGACCAATCCTGAGGAAATCTGGTACACTGATGGAAGCAGCTTTTTCTTGGATGGAAAAAGAAGAGCTGGATATGCAATAGTCTCCAATTTTGAGACCATACAGGCTAAATCTTTGCTACCAGGTACTTCAGCCCAATTAGCTGACCTCATAGCCCTGACTCGAGCTTTAGAGCTGGGAAAAGGAAAAAGAGAAGTCATTTACACTGACTCCAAGTATGCCTTTCTGGTGCTACATGCACATGCTGCTATTTGGAAAGAAAGAGGCCACTTGACCACCTGAGGGTCCTCAATCAAATATGGCAATCATATCCTTAGGCTCTTGGAGGCAGTTTATCTGCCCACTGAGATTTCAGTCTCCCACTGTAAAGGACACCAACAAGGGAACACAGAAGTGGCACGAGGGAGTCAAGCAGCCGATCAGGCAGCTAAGAGAGCAGCATTACAGAACAATGACCAAATAGGGGTTGCCACCTTAGTTCCACAGACTAATTTGCCAGAAACTCCTTCATATACTCAAGGTGAGACTCTTAAAGCTAAGAGTGAGGGATTTCAATAAGATTATATGGGGTGCTTCCAAAAGGAGGGACTCCTTTTTCTTGCTGGGAACCTCTGATGGAAGTTGGTTAACTCTTACATGCCACCACTCATTTAGGGGAAAAGGCCCTTCAAAGGTTACTAGAAAGATCCTTCAGAAGAACAGGCCTCCAAACAACTATAAGGCAAGTGGTCTCCTCATGTCCCACTTGCCAATTAAACAACCCCAAGCAGCTCAAAGACCCCAGTTGGCCCAGCCTGTCCAACGATGTGGGACCTACCCAGGAGAGAACTGGCAGATGGACTTCACCCAGATGCCAGTTTCTGAAGGGTATAAATACCTATTAGTCATGATGGATACATTCACAGGATGGATTGAAGGCCTCCCCACTGGGATTGAGAAGGCTGAGGAGGTTGTAAAAAAACTGCTCCATGAAATCATTCTGAGATTTGGTCTTCCCAGGTCATTACAAACTGGCAATGGAACATCATTTACTTCTAAGGTCACCCAAGGGATATCTAAAGCATTGGGGATTACCTATTATCTCCTTTGTGCCTGGAGGCCTCAGTCTTCAGGAAAAGTAGAAAGAGCCAATCAATTCTTAAAATCAGCAATAAAAAGATAACCTAGTAGACCTCCTTGGGATGGAAGGAGGGTTTACCAATAGCTCTGCTCTGCACTTGCATTGCCCCTAAGGAATAGGTTGGTCTTAGTCCTTATGAGATGCCATATGAGAGGCCATTTGTTTATGTCAATGACCTCTTCCTAGATCCAGAGGCTCAGACCCTCTGGTCTTCTACCATGGCCACTGGGCAACTCCAAAATGATATACACTTGTGGGGTGTCAACCAGGACCCAAAAGATTCTAAAGAGTCACCACTGTACGTTCCAGGAACTCAAGTCCTAATTAAAGTCTAAAAAGATGGGTCCCCAAAGGCTCAACTCCAGCCCACATGAACAGGCCTCTACCCTGTAATACTTTCTACCACCACAGCAGTCAAGGTGCCAGGACACAACTCCTGGATTCACTACTCTCAAGTCAAGCCATGGAAGAAAACAGAAGAGGACACTCAATACACCTGTGAGCCCCTGGGAGATCTCAGACGCCTATTCAGAACTACAAATGAGTGCCATTCTAATGAACACCCCCAAAATTAAGTTTCTGGAGATAAGATTTCTGAGGACAGTGCCAAAGAGCCAACACAACTTTGCAGGGGTTGTAATCCAAAACAGACAGGAGATAGATCTCCTGATCCCTGAACAAGGAGGGACTTGAGCCATCTTGAATGAGATGTGTTGTTTCTGAATAAATACCTCCAGCTAAGTTAAAGAAAGTCTCACAGTCCTCAAGGAAAACATTCAGACCCTACAGGATCTCAAAAAACAAGCTGGAGAGTTCTCGAGGTGGCTACAATCTGGAATTTGGAGTTGGCCAATCCCCCTACTGGTCCTTGTTATCACCATATTGATGCTGCTTATGATTGCTCCATGTTATTGTCTAACCCATTTTTTCTATGCCCAGGTCAACAAGCTGCAACATGCAGTGCCAATTCAACAAGGATATATAAAACTGCAGTCGACCACAGAAATTATCACTTACCCTTAGAAGGACACTGCTATAAGGACTCTGAGGCTTGAGACTAGCAAGAGGGGGAGGCCCAATGCCCCTAGCCATCCCACTCCAGCAGGAAGTAGCCAGAAAGGCCTCAATGCCCCTATTCCCAAATAATTGGGCCTCCCATCTCTTGAGGGGAGGAATGTTAGGTGGTTAAAATAGGAAAAAGGAATCCAGAATGGCGGTGGCTAGAAGACAAGGAAGGGAAAAGCCCACAAAAATAGAACAAAGGAAGGTCCGAGGACTAGAGTGTGGACCTCAGGTAAAACAAACAGCACTCCTCGATAGCCCAATTTACATAGGGCAGGCCCAGGAGGAGGGAAAAAAAAAAATATATATATATATATATATATATAAATATATATATAAAGGAGCCAAAATTGGGCTGGGGGCCTCTCTTCTCTTCATGTCTTTTGGGTTGGCATGCCCTTATGCCTCAAGGATGTATTTTCCTTTGCTTTCTAGATAAAACTGAGCTGTAACATGGAGCTGTAACAGTGGTCTGCCTGAGGGCTATAACACTGGTCTGTCCATTGCTTCAAATTTTTGTTGGGATGAGACAAAACTGAGGAAATTACAAACTCCTTAGACATCAGGAAGGTTCTTTACCACTAGCGCCACCTGGGAAGTCCTAAAATAAATTTTTAGCATTATAAATTTATCCAGATTTAGATACATAAATTAGAGAATAGTTTGAATTGATTTATGAATTCAATTTTCATATCCATGGAAAAAGAAAACTGATGTTTATTAAATATAAAGACAGATGTAATTATATTATAATATAATTATATTAATTACTAGAGAAAGGAAAATTCTCGTAGTTTTAATTACTGCATCCCATAAATAGATTTTCCAAAGAGGAATCCTCCCCCCAATAAACATAATAGTGAAATGATGATACACGCATTCATTGATAATTTCAGGGTTTCTGAGCAATACCATTTTTCATCTTCTATTGTGCTGTGCTTAGTCGCCCAGTCATGTCTGACTCTTTGCAACACTGTGGACTCTATCCCACCAGGGTCCTTTGTCCATGGGTTTCTCCAGGCAAGAAGACTGGAGTAGGTTGCCATGCCCTCCAACAGGGGATGTTCCCAACCCAGGGATTGAACCTAGGTCTGCCACTTTGCAGATAGACTCTACAGTCTTAGCTACCAGGGAAGCCCATTTTTCATTTTACTAATATAAAAACCTGACATTTTGATTGATATTCATTGCTTGCTTCATCAATCAGATAGTATGTCTAACCCTGGCATACTTCTAGAAGGGGAAAAAAATAACTATTTCCAAGTGCACAAATGCAATTACATTTTTGTTTATCACCAAATTATGTCATTTTGTAAATGGATATTACTTTCATTTCATTTTTCCAGAACAACATTTAGTAAAATAAAAAGATATACTACTTTCCAGGATATAGTATTAAACAGGGGGAAAAAAACCTGTATTGTTATTTTGTACAAAATCACAAAGCAAAATGAATTTAAACCTGAAAGTTTCCTTGAAAATGTATCTCTATTTCTTTTCTTTGTTCTGGTAAAAAAAAAATCATTGAAAGTGGAGCCTTATAGCCAACACATTTTCACTGTCTCATTTTCTCTTATTCAAACCTGAAGTATTTCACATTTTGCCTTAAATATAATATTCTGGTTGAGTTTCATTTTATTGCCCACCTGAATACTATACAGTCCTATCCTAGCTCTATTTCATTTCCGTGAAAGATATTGAATTTTATGGTTGTATTTTATAAAAGTTGTTCTCCTAACACAAATGAAACAAATTTGGAACTACAAAGCTGAAAATTAAAGGGGGACTCATAGTCAGGTATAAAAGAAGAAACAGACTAGACCTACAGGGTCAGTACTGTAAATGTTACAGCCCACAGAGGGAGCATATATATAAATTCCTCAGCCTTTTTAGGCAGCTCAAATTCACAGATGTCATCTGCAGAAGTACATTTCCAATTACCTAGACTTTCTGATGGCATGCATCTTGTCTGATGTTCAGCTTCATTGTGAGCAATATGAGCTAAAGTACAAAATTCCTCTTTGCAAATTAGAACCTCATTATTATTACATTCTGCTAGAGTCTGTCAAAAACCTAGCTTCATGGTTTCATTTAGCCATTACATCAAATCTGGCTATTGGGCTAGAATTATAGGTAGGCTTTCATGCCCTCTGCTGGATATTCAAAGAAAAAAACTACATCCTTCAGCAGTAAGAAAAACCTTTAAAAAAAAAAAAAATGAATGCAGAGAAGGAATGGTATGACATTCTTTATATGTGGAATTGAAAAAGAAATGATACAAATGAACTTATTTACAAAACAGAAACAGACTTACAGAGTGAACTTATGGTGGCCAGGGGAGAAGAATGGGGTGGAGGGGAGAGATAGGGAGTTTGGTATCAACATGTACACACTGCTATATTTAAAATGGATAACCAACAAGGTCGTACTGTATGCACAGGGAACTCTGCTCAATGTTATGTGGCAGCCTAGATGCGAGGAAAGTTTGGGGGAGAATGGATACATGTATATGTATGCTGAGTCCCTTTGCTGTTCATCTGAAGCTATCACATTGTTCATCGACTCTACTCCTATATACATAAACAGCTTAAAAACCTAAACTAAAATAAGATGGTTTGGTAAAGCAAAAAAAAAACAAAACAACAATGCTCTAACATGGAAAGAAAAAAAAAAATTTAATCCTATCAGAATTAAAATTTGAGATGCCAGGCTAAATTGAATTTTAATGATTTATTGATGAAATAAGATGCAGGCAAGGATTTTCTGAAATGAGATGACAAAAAAGAATACAGGCTTATTTTTTTAATTTCTATTTTAAATATCATGATAATCATATAACCTAAATTAGTTTTATCATTTTATTATTTGCAATAGTTTTCAGGGGACCGCAAAGACCACTTGCTACAGAACTTTCAAGTCTCTGGAGATCAGAGTAAAGTAGCAGAAACTAGTATCATGAAAAATAATACTAACAATAATAAAGTCTACTGAAGAAATATATCCAGAACTTTGTACAATACTTGATATATGTAATCATTCAGTAAGTATTTTTAAGACATTATACTTAAAATGTGATCTGTGATATTTGATGAAAAATCTTTGCCAGGAAAGTTTCTATGAAAACAAACTCTTTTCTACTAACCCTATCCACATGCTTAGAGCCTATTCCCCACACTTCCTCCCCAGTGCCCCCTAAGTAAACCAACCAACCACACACCAAGCAAGTATTGACACATACATGCAAATCACTTAAAAATAAATTCCAACCACTTCAACTCTGCCTTTCATTAATGTCTTCATCAAACTCCAGCTGCTGAATAATTAGGCCTGTTTCCAGATATGCTTACACTTTTCTAAGTGTTTATTATAACCTCTGTCTTTCCTGTAATTAGAATGGATTTTAACATATTTAACTTATAGAATATGATGAAAAATTCTTTCCTTAGAGTTACTTCAAAATAAATGTATTTTAACCCAATTCTCTGATGTTTATTTTTATAACCACTTTTGAAGATAAAAGATCTTAGTGAAGAGATACTTAGAACAGGAATTAAAAGATGAAAATACATAGTCTCTAGTTTTATCTCAATTAGCTATGCACCTTGATTAGTCAATTATCCTTCCAAAGTCCATTTTCTTATCTGATACATGAAGGCAGGATTTTGTTTTGTTTTGTTTTTAAGAAAGAATGTTGCTGAGATTTTCAATTATAAAAGTAATATATACATATTTTTGAGCAATTAGAAAAATCCAGCAACATGAATAAACAGCAAAATTACCTGAAGCTCTACCACCTAAAGTCATTTATGTTTAACACTTTTATTTATAGTATGATTCCCCTTGTTTGTTGCAATTGCAAAGTATAAATCTGCCAAACCTTTATTTGTTTATACTTCTTTTTGTTAAAGTAACACTTGCATTTAGTTTTAAAAGTAAAATAGCACTATAGGCTTTTGATGAAAATTAGCACTCATTTGTTCTATTTCCACAGAACATTATCTCCAAATCCCACTTCTTAAGGAAATATACTTTTCAACTCTTTTGGCATTTTGTTTCAGATATTTATGACCTAATTTTCAAATGATGTGCTTTACTACTATTACTTGATTTTTAGAAAAGTTTAGATGTTATTCCTTGATTCCACCCACAGTGACTCAGTGGTAAAGAATCTGCCTGCCAATGCAGAAGATGTGAGTTCAATCCCTGGGTTGGGAAAATCCCCTGGAGAAAGAAACAGCAACCTATTCCAGTATTCTTGCCTGGGAAATCCCATGGACAGAGGAGCCTGGCAGGCTACAGTCCATTGGTTTGCAGAAGAGTCAGACACAACTTAGTGACTAAACAACAATTGATTCCACACAATATGAGATTAAGATTTACTTTCTAACCTTAAGCCTCTTCCTTAATACAAACTTTCCTTCTCTGCCTACATTGTCAATATGAATAACATCTATTTTATAATTCAACAGTAATTATTTACATGATTTACAACTTAACCAGTTGAGGGAGGGTTAATCTAAATTTTGTTTTTCATAGATTTATAATCATCTTGTTTTTCAGTATTTTTTCCCTTTCCATTTACCAACCCTTATTCTATCACCACATTTTCATCACTAATTTTTCCCTACACTTACCTCTTTATTCAACTGTAGTTATTTGTTGTCATGTTCTGATGGAATTGGCTCTTGTCTGGGCTGCTTCAATGCTATCATCCTGCAGATGAAGTTTTTCATCATTTCCAAAATTCTCTTCACTTCTCTTGTCTCTGACTCTAAGGCATTTCTTCTTTTGTACAGCATAAATTTGTTAGATTATTTTCTTTCTTTCCTTAAGTCATTTAGCATAGTGGAGAAACTTGAAACCCCATCTGTCTCAGGCATCTTTCCATGTACTAAAACTTGTTGCTAATTTTCTTCATCATCTTCTTGCTACTCTTTTTATACTTGTGAATGAAAAAGTGTTTTTACTCCCTTACTATAACCTTAGTGGGTTTAATAAGAGGATGGATATATGTGTAACTTCACATTTTACAGTATTGTCAGCTGTCTCCAGCTCTCATCCAGATTCACTTCTGTAAGGCTTCATCCTCATAAATTTGCATCCAGCTATTTTTGGAAATTTCCAGAATTGGGAACTTATAAAATTTGTTTGAATACATAATAATGCCAGGCTGCTTTAGAGGCTAGGGGTATAAATCAGTGGAAAACACAAAGATTCCTCCTTTCATTGGTTTACATTCTAGCAAGGAAAAGTCAACAGCAGACTATGAATACAATTTTGCCATGTACTGTAGCAGAAGACAATGCGTAGAAGACAGTATGTACTATGAGAAAAGGAAAAGTGTGTCTGGGACAAGGAGGTTGAAGTGCTAGTGTTGGGAGAAATTGCAACTTAAAGTAGGATAATCAGGGTGGGCCTCATTGAGAAGGTGACTTTCAAACAAAGACTAAAAGGAGGTGAAAATGTGAGGCAATGTTGATATCTGAGGTAACAGTTTCATAGGAAAAAAGAACAGTAAGCACTAAGGCCAGAAAGGACATATGGGGTAGAATAATGCCTGGTAGGTTTGAGGAGCATGTTCCTGGAGCAAATGAGCAAGAGAGAGAGTCATTAAAAAGGAAACTTGAGAAGGGTATAGATTCTATTTTGGCATTTTTGAGTGACATGCGTTGTCATTGGAGTTTAGTTAAGGAACATGACCCACTTTATGTACTAAAAGCACCATTATAGATACTGTGTTGGAAATAGAATATAGGAAGTCAAAGCTGGGAGCAAGCAGTCCAGTTTAGATGCTATGCAGTAATCCAGGCAAGAACTGACAATACATGGGCTCACACCAGAGACAGGGTAAGAAATGCTTAGTGTCCAGACCTATTTTGAAGATGGAATTAATTTGAAGCATTTCCTGATGTAGGAAGTAATATAAAAGGAGGACTCAAGCCTGATTTCAAGTGATATGATCCTAGAAGCTGGAAGCTTGCTATTACTATCAAATGAGATGGGGAAGGTTTGGACAAACATGTTTGGGAAGAGCTTAGGAGATAAATCAAAGCTAACTTTGAAAGGTATATTACACCGACAAATGAAGAAGTTGACTGTTCTGTTCAACAATTGGCCAGCTTAAGACTATATGTCTTAAGACCACTGTCATGAGCAATGAAAAGTGTTTCTTGATGATATCTCATTGTTACTTCTGTAGTCAGAGTTCTCAATGGGAATATTGATACCTAGGCTGAGGGTTTTTATCATAGTTTGCTGAGAAACGCCCAGTTGAGGCACAAATTATTCAGTTCTCATATAACATCTTAGAAGAAATAGAGTAGCCATTATAGTCAACAAAAGAGTCTGAAATGCAGTACTTGGATGCAGTCTCAAAAACAACAGAATGATTGCTGTTCATTTCCAAGGCAAACCATTCAACATCACAGTAATCCAAGTCTATGCCCCAAACAGTAATGCTGAAGAAGCTGAAGTTGAACGGTTCTATGATGACCTAGAAGACCTTTTAGAACTAACACCCAAAAAAGATGTCCTTTTCATTATAGGGGACTGGAATGCAAAAGTAGGAAGTCAAGAAACACATGAAGTAACAGGCAAATTTGGCCTTGGAGTACAGAATGAAGCAGGGCGAAGGTTAATAGGGTTTTGCCAAGAGAACACACTAGTCATAGCAAACATCCTCTTCCAACAACACAAGAGAAGACTCTATACATGGACATCACCAGATGGTCAACACTGAAATCAGATTGATTATATTCTTTGCCACCAAAGATGGAGAAGCTCTATACAGTCAGCAAAAACAAGACTGGGAGCTGACTGTGCCTCAGATCATGAACTCCTTATTGCCAAATTCAGACTTAAATTGAAGAAAGTGGGGAAAACCACTAGACCATTCAGGTATGACCTAAATCAAATCCCTTATAATCATACAGTGGAAGTGAGAAATAGATTTAAGGGACTATATCTGATAGACAGAGTGCCTGATTAACTATGGATGGAGGTTCTTGACATTGTACAGGAGACAGGGATCAAGATCTTCTCCAAGAAAAAGAAATACAAAAAAAGCAAAATGGCTATCTGAGAAGGCCTTACAAATAGCTGTGAAAAGAAGAGAAGTGAAAAGCAAAGGAGAGAAGGAAAGATATTTCCATTTGAATGCAGAGTTCCAAAGAATAGCAAGAAGAGATAAGAAAGTCTTCCTCAGCAATCAATGCAAAGAAATAGAGGAAAACAATAGAATAAGAAAGACTAGAGACCTCTGCAAGAAAATTAGAGATACCAAGGGAACATTTCATGCAAAGATGGGCTCGATAAAGGACAGAAATGGTATGGACCTAACAGAAGCAGAAGATATTAAGTAGAGGTGGCAAGAATACACAGAACTATACAAAAAAGATCTTCACGACCCAGATAATCACAATGGTGTGATCACTCACCTAGAGCCATACATCCTGGAATGTGAAGTCAAGTGGGCCTTAGGAAATATCACTACGAACAAAGTTAGTGGAGGTGATGGAATTCCAGTTGAGCTTTTCCAAATCCTAAAAGATGATGCTGTGAAAGTGCTGCACTCAATATGCCAGCAAATTTGGAAAACTCAGCAGTGGCCACAGGACTGGAACAGGTCAGTTTTCATTCCAATCCCAAAGAAAGGCAATGCCAAAGAATGCTCAAACTACCACACAATTTCACTCATCTCACATGCTAGTAAAGCAATGCTCAAAATAATAGCCAGGATGTGCAAGCAACCTAGATGTCCATCAGCAGATGAATGGATAAGAAGCTGTGGTACATATACACAATGGAGTATTACTCAGCCATTGAAAAGAATACATTTGAATCAGTTCTAATGAAAACTGGAGCCTATTATACAGAGTGAAGTAATCCAGAAAGAAAAACACCAATACAGTATACTAATGCATATATATGGAATTTAGAAAGATGGTAATGATAACCCTGTATGCAAGACAGCATAAGAGACACAGATGTATAGAACAGTCTTTTGGACTCTGTGGGAGAGGGCGAGGGTGGGATGATATGGGAGAATGGTATTGAAACATGTATATCATATAAGAAACGAATTGCCAATCCAGGTTTGATGCAGGGTACAGAATGCTCGGGGCTGGTGCACTAGGATGACCCAGAGGGATGGTATAGGGAGGGAGGTGGAGGGGGGTTCAGGATGGGGAACACGTGTACACCTGTGGCGGATTCATGTTGATGTATGGCAAAACCAATACAATATCATAAATTAATTAGCTTCCAATTAAAATAAATTTAAATTAAAAAAAATTCTCCAAGCCAGGGTTTAGCAACTCATGAACCGTGAACTTCCAGATGTTCAAGCTGGTTTTAGGAAAGGCAGAGGAACCAGATATTAAATTGCCAACATGTGTTGGATCATTGAAAAAGAAAAGAGTTCAAGAAAAACATCTACTTCTGCTTTATTGACTATGCCAAAGCCTTTGACTGTGTGGATCACAATAAACTGTGGAAAATTCTGAAAGAAATGGGAATACCAGACCACCTGATCTGCCTCTTGAGAAATCTGTATGCAGGACAGGAAGCAACAGTTAGAACTGGACATGGAACAACAGACTGGTTCCAAATAGGAAAAGGAGTACGTCAAGGCTGTATATCGTCACCCTGCTTATTTAACTTATATGCAGAGTACATCATGAGAAACACTGGGCTGGAGGAAGCACAAGCTGGAATCAAGATTGCTGGGAGAAATATCAATAACCTCAGATATGTAGATGACACCACCCTTATGGCAGAAAGTGAAGAAGAACTAAAGAGCCTCTTGATTAAAGTTAAAGAGGAGAATGAAAAAGTTGGCTTAAAGCTCAACATTCAGAAAACTAAGATCATGGCATCTGGTCCCATCACTTCATGGCAAATAGATGGGGAAACAGTGGAAACAGTGGTAGAATTTATTTTGGGGGGCTCCAAAATCACTGCAGATGGTGACTGCACCCATCAAATTAAAAGACGTTTACTCCTTGGAGCGAAATCTATGACCAACCTAGACAGCATATTCAAAAGCAGATACATTACTTTGCCAACAAAGATCTGTCTAGTCAAGGCTATGGTTTTTCCAGTGGTCATGTATGGATGTGAGAGTTGGACTATAAAGAAAGCTGAGCACCAAAGAATTGATGCATTTGAACTGTGGTGTTGGAGAAGACTCTTGAGAGTCCCTTGGACTGCAAGGTGATCCAATTAGTCCATCCTAAAGAAGATTAGTCCTTGGTGTTCATTGGAAGGACTGATATTGAAGCTGAAACTCCAATATTTGGAGTTTGATGAGATGAGCTGACTCATTTGAAAAGACCCTGATGTTGGGAAAGATTGAAAGCAGGAGAAGAAGGGGATGGCAGAGGATTAGATTGTTGGATGGCATCACCGACTCAATGGACATGAGTTTGGGTAAACTTTGGGAGTTGGTAATGGGCAGGGAGGCCTGGCATGCTGCGGTTCATGGCGTCTCAAAGAGTCGGACACGAGTGAGCGACTGAACTGAACTGAACTGAATAAAACTGGAGCCTCTGCTTCTCCACATCATGGGATTACATGTGCCCCATGGGTTTGATCCTTGGGTTGGGAAGATAACCTGGAGAAGGGAATGGATACCCACTTCAGTATTCTTGCCTAGAGATTCCCACGGACAAAGGAGCCTGACTGGCTACAGTCCATGGGGTCTCAGAGTCAGACAAAACTGAAGCTACTTAGCATGCATGGATGCACAGTTAAGAAATGTCCTTCAGCTTCTATCAACACTTTCTATTTCCTCAGACTGTGACATACAGCTCCTTGAACTTTAATCATACTCTTCACTCATCTTTCACCCTTCAACTCCAAATGGCCCTTCTTCTTGCTCTCTCCCTGACCCTAATTCAAACATTATCTTTCTGACTCTGGATCTGGACAAGTATGACACTCTGTTTGGGTCACTGCTCAGTTCAGTTCAGTCACTCAGTCATGTCTGACTCTTTGTGATCCCGTGGACTGCAGCACACCAGGCCTCCCTGTCTATCACCAACTCCCAAAGTTTACCCAAACTCATGTCCATTGACTCAGTGAGGCCATCCAACTCGCTCATCCTCTGTCATCCCCTTCTTCTCCCACCTTCAATCTTTCCCAGCATCAGGGTCTTTTCAAATCAGTCAGCTCTTCACATCAGGTGGCCAAGGTACTGGAGTTTCAACTTCGACATCAGACCTTCCAATGAACACTCAGGAGTGATCTCCTTTAGGATGGACTGGTTGGATCTCCTTGCAGTCCAAGGGACTCTCAAGAGTCTTCTCCAACACCACAGTTCAAATGCATCAATTTTTTGGTGCTCAGCTTTCTTTATAGTCCAACACTCATATCCATACATGACTACTGGAAAAACCATAGCCTTGACTAGATTGACCTTTATTGGCAAAATAATATCTCTGCTTTTTAATATGCTGTCTAGGTTGGTCATAGATTTCCCTCCAAGGAGTAAGCATCTTAATTTCATGGGTGCAGTCACCATCTGCAGTGATTTTGGAGCCCCCCAAAATAAATTCTGCCACTGTTTCCACTGTTTCCCCATCTATTTGCCATGAAGTGATGGGACCAGATGCCATGATCTTAGTTTTCTGAATGTTGACCTTTAAGCCAACTTTTTCACTCTCCTTTCATTTTCAAGAGGCTCTTTAGTTCTTCTTCACTTTCTGCCATAAGGGTGGTGTCATCTGCATATCTGAGTTTATTGATATTTCTCCTGGAAATCTTGATTCCAGCTTGTGCTTCCTCCAGCCCAGTGTTTCTCATGATGTACTCTGCATATAAGTTAAATAAGCAGGATGACAATGTATAGCCTTTTCCTATTTGGAACCAGTCTGTTGTTCCAAGTCCAGTTCTAGCTGTTGCTTTCTGACCTGCATATAGGTTTCTCAAGAGGCAGGTCAGGTGGTCTGGTATTCCCATCTCTTTCAGAATTTTCCACAGTTTATTGTGGGTCACTGTTAAGTGACAATAATTTTATTGACCCCATATCAGGGAAGAGGTCAGGTTAAAACAGAGATTGAGGCAGAGAAATCTGTGACATATTCTAGAGTGGAACTCTAAACTTAATGGAAGCCACTCCTTATGTTAATTACTGCCTATTGGATTGCATCAAGAAACTTGATTTGGAAGATAAAATTATAAAGCAACAGTGATATAACTAGAGTCCACTAGTTGACTACAGAAACATTTCCATGCCCAAAATTCTTTTCTTATATTCATTTATTTGTACTTTTTAAGACTACATTAACTAATCTCCAGGAATTCTCACCAAGTGAAAGAATTGTTCCTAAATTGTATGTTTTGGAATTTTAAATATTTCTAATCATTTCACTTAGCAATCTAGATCTGAACTCGGCTTGATTTTAGTTTCTTCATATGGAGGTGGGGAGCCTAAAACTCCAAAACAGGGAACACGAAACAGTTCAGGGTTTTGAGTGTGAAGGTGCATTCCAACAGTTGGAGTCACAGCTGCTTCTGTCCCTGGAAAGAGAAAAGTAGAGGCATAATCTTTCTAGTCAGCATAAAACAGAAGCACATGAGCTTCCTAATAAAATCTGGCATTTCTTGGATCACTGGAGCAACAGAAAATTATTTGTACCCTTGAGAAAAAATTTACAATCATCTCACTCTCTGCTGTGATATTTTAGTCATTATAGCAAGAAAATTTGCTCTCATGTACCAATTAGGCCATCATTGACTAAGCCATCAAGAAGCATTTACAATTTAACAGTTGAAACTAGAAGAAATATCCCTTTTGGTAGATCAGAAGACAAGATTCCTGTAAACACTAATGGCATTTTAGCTAATGCTCCCATCATGAGATATGCAATCTCACTAGAAACATTAAAGTATTACATCTGAACTTCATCCTTTCATGTGTATGTTCTGTAAACTGCAACTAATGCAATTAATGAATTACAACATTTGTCAATGATGCATAGTAAAAATACTAAGTTGTGAGAAGTTTGTAATTAAAATATATACTTACAATAAGCAAAAAGCATTCTTAAATTTTAAATTTTGAAATTAAAGGTCTTGACTTAGATTAGGCACACTACAAACCATCCAATATAAAAGACATGCATTTTCTTCCTTAAACTGATCACCTTGAGAGATTATGCACTTATTCCAATAGGTTTTTGGGAAATCTTTTATTAGTATTGGCCTGAAAGACTGCTTTAGAGTCACACAGGAAATCAATAGTAATACTTTATAGTCATTTATCTATATTGTTTTCCTTTTTTTCACAAGGTCTTTACATTTCTGGGAATAATTTGACTGCTTCTTCCCATATCAATAACATAACATAAATTCATGACAGCCATAAATTCACCTTTAAAGAAAAAATTACACCCTTAAACTAACCTTTGACTGTTTTTGTGTATTAAAATGAATTGTAACACTATCATGTCCATTCATTTTCATATTGCCCTTGGCTGCTTTTTCTACTATAATTGCAGAAATTAGTAGTCCCCATAGAGATCGTATGCTTGCAAAGCCAAACATATTTCTTGTCTGACTTTAATACAAAAAGTTTGATGACCCCTTCCTTTTTTTTTTAATTTTATTTTATTTTTAAATTTTACATAATTGTATTAGTTTTGCCAAATATCAAAATGAATCCACCACAGGTATACATGTGTTCCCTATCCTGAATCCTCCTCCCTCCTCATACCATCCCTCTGGGTGATGACCCCTTCCTTAAAGGATTAAGATTCTATACCATCAAGGAGATTTCAAAGAACAAGCCACAATTATTAAAATGACTCCAAGTAGTTACATAAAAGGCAATAGCTGTATCAGTGGAATCCATATGTAAATTAATCAAAATTATTGCTTTGGAGTGCATTTTATTTATCTAGAATCATGAATTTCCATATATTTGTATTTGCTTTATTTTGTATCTCACTGGTTCACAGGACAAAGTATAATAATTTAAATATTAATGTAATATGTAAAGAGTGGAGCCATATGTAGAATATAAATCTCACCTCCTGGTTCAACACTTTCCTTAAGGAGTTAATTTATTTAATTGAATAACCTAATGCTAACTTATTACACGGTTTTACACCTCAGCTTACTCTTGTGCAATATCTATAAAAGCAAGGCTAAATGAATGTAACGTGCTTAAAACAAAGCCTGACATGCATTAAAGTTGACTGTCACCGTTATCAGTAGTGATATTAGCATTTTGTTGTTGTTGTTGTTTAGTCGCTTAGTCGTGTCCAACTCTTTGTGGACCCCAAGGACTGTAGCACACCAGGCCTCCCTGTCCATCATGAGCTCCAGGAATTTGCTCAAACTCATTGAGTCAGTGATGCCATCCAACTGTCTAATCCTCTGTGGCCCTCTTCTCTTCCTGCCCTCAATCTTGTCCAACATCAGAGTCTTTTCCAATGAGTTGGCTCTTCTCATCAAGTGATCAAAGTATTATCATTAGCATTATTATATATTAAGAACTGCACTATGCTAGGAGTATGCACGCATTTTCCTTTATTGACAGTAATATTTCCCAAACTTTTTTATTTTAATGTTTAAATAATGGTTTAATCATTATTCTTATTAAGGTTAATGGCACAGAGATTACTGAATGAAAACTTTCTTATTAAAAACAAAACTTTCTTGTAGTTAGAGCCTTGAATATTTAGGAAGTTTAGAATGATGTAGGCTAGTCCAAATGTCTTGATAAAAAGAGTTAACACTGGCAAAGTAGACTTGCCTCAGTATTTCCCTCCTTTGTGGATACAATTAGTAAGCACTGCCCATTTTCCAGATGAGCTGCTTCCAGCAAATCCGATAGAGTCAGAGGTAACTTGGCTATCTTTGTATCTGTAGTGGTTGACCAGGATTATTCAAAATAAATATTAGCTTGAATTTATATCCATCAGGGTCATTATTAGTGTCATGCTCCAGGCAGCAAGATATTGACACTTGCTCTTTATGTTAGAAAAGGTTTATTATTATTTCCTTACTACAGATTTGCCCATTGCTCTTAAACTTATGAAAACCATAGGGTATTCATATGATAAACAGAATTAAGCTCAGACAGCTTTGGTAAAATTGAACACATGTCACTTCTCAATTTTTTTTTCAAAGCATGTTTACATACAATATCATGTGATTGGGAGGGAAACAGGCATTATTTTTACCTTTTGACAAATTAGGAACCTGAGAGAGCTCAGTTAAAAATGCTTACAAAAATTCTATGATTTTGACAACTGTTGGTGAAGATAACAGTTTGTTGTTTGATTTTGTAAAACCAATACACTCACTGCTAATTTTTTATACCTGGAGTTCAGATTCCCCGAGTCATTAAGAGTCACTCTAATGGACTTGGTTCATTTGAAAATGCCTTTCTTATTCTTTCTGTTCTGTATCCTTTTTATATCATTCTGTTCTCTCACTTGGGGGTGACTAAGATTGCCTGAATTTGAGTCACCATTCTACCATCCACTCTGTCCCTAATCTCTAAGTGCCTTTGTTCCCTCATTTTCAGTGCTCAGAATGACAGTGAACTGTTAATGGAGCTGTAAGGAAGAATAAAGGAGATGAGAGATGTCAAGGAGTAGCCCGGAATGTGACACATGATAAGTGCTCAGTAAACATGAGTCGTTACTATCATCATGCCCATCCATGACAGCTTGTGAATGACTCTCATTCCTTTCCCACAATGAGTCCCAGAATATTTACGTGTAGAACACAAGGCATAGGAAAATGACATTTCAAAAAGCATTCCTAAATAGGATAGGATTCTGGGGGAGGGGAGGAGAGAGGAGAATAGAGTGTGTAAGGATCAGCTTCTTGCCTGACTGCCCAGTCCCTTCTCCCCTTCCCAAATTGGAGCATTCACATTTAATCATTGCTGGAAGACTAGTATTTCTATTTGCCTTGAAATAAGAAAAAGGTAAGATTATTTCTGAAATTGCAGAAGAAATGGAACCAGGGAGATTGGATAGTTGAAATGCAGCATTATCCAGGAGATCAGCCCGAGGAGGAGCCAAGCCAGGATGAGTGTCTCAGGAGAGGTGACTCTGCTTCTCCTCTAGCTCTTTTTTCTTCCTTTCCCCCTTCACTTCCTTGACTCTATTCTGGTCTTCCTCCTCCTCTTTCTCTAGCAATACCTTCTCTTCCTCCTTACCCTCTGCTGGAGTATCAGAGGAATTAATTCTTTTATTGGTGCACAAAGAGCTTCATCATAACATGTTACGACATGGAAACATTAGACCATTTCAGAGGGGAAGGAAAACAAATCTGAGCCCTGAGTCAACATAGAATTGTGAAAAGGCGTGATTATTGGTTTAGAAGATTCTCTTAAGGCCTTGGTGTTTGGCTGAGATTCCTAAGGACTTTTCCAGACAGAAGTCTCATCACTGTGATGGGCTGAACTGGTGAGGCCTTCCTTAAACATATTTTACAAGGATTCCTGAGCCAAGTATTTTCCTTCCTCCTTTTAATATTTCTAATCAAGATAATTGACAACCAGAGTCATGTAATATTGTCAGAAATTGCCAGTGAGAAATTTCCTATTTTATATATTTCAACATCAGTAAAGTTCACTCCACTCCAGCCTCTGAGAGTCTGTCAAAATTACTCTCTTTGCTCTTCTCATTTGAGGGCAGATTTCATGGGATCTTGAACGTCAAACCTCTGACCCTCAGGTCAGAAGAGCAGAACTATTTCAACTAATACATTCAGAAGAATATGGTAATAACATGAAATAAATTTTGAAGAAATAAAATGAAAGTCTTAGAGGAACCTGGGGCATATATATAAAATCTCATCTCATCACTGAAATGCTTTAGATGACTTATTTCCTACATTCTATATTCAGGAGGAAAGTCCTATCTGCCCCCTTTAGATCAAGGGGTAGCAGGGAGTCCAGGAACCTTATTTCATATTCTAATATGTCACCAGTAGTTTCCAAACAAGTTCTCATTTTCCTCTCCTGCTTCTGAACAGTGGCTACAGGGAAGACTCAGAAGTACAAACTCATAACCTGCAGTGTAGACGGGAAAACCCAGCAGTAGTGGACTTAGCTCCAACCTGGGAGCACAAAGTTTTGTGGGACTGTGAAAGCAGGCTGTGGTTTGGCTCTTACTTCCCTCTCAGCAAAAAAAAAAAAAAAATCCTTTAGTATTTCCCTCACTTCTCTTTTGGAAAGTACCTCCTTTTAAGGAAATATTAGATAGGGAGGATATTTGTCTGGAGAAGTGTAAGTATAATGAGAATTCATCGGAGAAAGGAAATTGGGTGTGGGTCTGGGTGTCAGGTTGTCTTATAACATTAGCTCCCTGGAGTTTAATTCCAGAAATTACTAGTTAAGAAGAGGTGACTTGGGGCTTCCGTGGTGGCTCAGGGGTAAAGAAGCTACCTGCAATGCAGAAGATGTGAGTTTGATCCCTAGGTTGGAAGGTCCCCTGGAGAAGGAAATGGCAATCTGCTCCAGTGTTCTTGTCTGGGAAATCCCATGGACAGAGGAGACTGGCAGGCTACAGTCCATAGAGATGCAAGAGTCAGACAATTCTTAGCGATTAAACCAACCGACCAATGACTAGAGATCACAGAGAATACCACTTCCTGAACTATTTGCTTGTGTTTTGTTTTGGAGAGGAAAAATAAGAATGGCAAGAAGTATAAGTCTGGGAGCCACATCCACATCAAAGACGATGTGAATGGTGATTCTCTACCTATATAGCCACCCTGAACATCCATAGGACAGGATGGGAGACAGGTAGTGGATGGGAAAATCACCATAGGTGAGGACAGAAATAAACCAAAAGAGGCAACTGAACGTGTTCTTTACAATGCACATCAACAGAAGTGAACTTGGTAATGCCATTTAAGGTGAAAAAGAGTTTAAATGTTCTTGCAAAAAACAAGAGTCAAAGCTACACCCCAGGGATTAAGAAGCAAAAGATAGAATGAGGAAGAGAATGAAGAAGGAAATGAGGGTTCTGGACAGCGAAATCCACCACTGAGGAATCACCCAATGGAAATATCTGGTGGTTCAAGATATAAGGCTGTGGTTAGTGTCCAGGAATGAGGTGACTAGCCGTGTGTGTGTGTGTGTGTGTGTGTGTGTGACTGTACTGATTCTCAGTCGTGTCTGATCCTTTGCCATGTGTGCCCTACGTAACTTTTCATTGCTCATTATCCTCAATCCTGGAAAATCTGGAGTATATTAGTTGACCTGCAACAGAGATTTATGGGGTATATTTATACAGCAGAGTGAGAAAAGTAGATAACATCCTCTAAAGGAAGTAATAGCCACTTTTCTGAGTTGGTATTTTAAGAATTAGAGATAGTATCTGTGAAACCCCTGACCTAGTGCTTAGTACTTTGTTGGTGTAAATTAACTTGTGAAGCATTATCACAGTCTTGACTCCTTTTTCTCACATTCATACCTGTCAGGGAAGTTCAGAAAATTCAAAAGCATGTATGTAAACCATCATCCAGGAAATATAAAAATATTAGATAAATTGGGATTTAACTGTGGCACATAAACTGCCTGAAAAGTTGTAACAGTATAACTGGGTAGCCTATTTACCAAAAATTAGAAACAGATTTTGTTTTGTTTTGTTTTAACACTTCAGAGTGAGAGAATGGCTAAGAAGACCAGTGCAGGTTCTCCTCTGTAGTAGCTCAAGTTAAGGTGGAAGAAACATAGTTGTGTGTTTATTTATTGAATACCTCTTGTTAGATAAAGAAAAATAGACCAATGTGACCACGTTGATCCCTTTGACTAACATATTTTGGTTGAAGGTCATGACCCTATTTCTCTATACACTCAGTGGAAAGTGCTGCTGATTTTAGAAGAAAAAGCTATTTTCATTGGAAACCTTAATTATCCTTTCCCAAATAATCATTTTTCAAGTTAACAATGTGTTTCCCTATTAAATAATAACTTTAAAAAGAAGTCAACAGTGAATCCAATCACTAAATCTTAATACTGAGTTTTGAGATTAAAACACTTTAGTTTATTTTTACCCCACTTTCTATTTAGCTGTGAGTTTTTCCAGGATATCTCCCACTCTCTCTGTTGAAAATCTTATGCTGACCCAAGTTTTGAAGGGCAGCTGTTAGTTTCTACCAAGCACTCTTGAGGCAACTGTAATATACAATGTAGTGCCTTAGAAGGAAAATCTCATAACAGACAATCTCTGGATGAGGACAATGCTTAATGTGAAGCTATAAACTGTCAATTGTCACCTCTCAGAAATCACAAAACTGTCATTTTTCTACTTAAAGCTGAGGCTGGAAATTACAAATAACTCAAGACCACAATTTTCTCCATTTCTTACCTCTTAATGCACACTAAAAAAATAATAGAAAGGACAGGGTTTGGGAGTGGATGTGGGGAGCAGGGAGGATCAGGAGACTGCCAATGTGTCTGGAGAGAAAGGACATGAGTACTGACACTCACTCACACAATCCAAAGTATTTCAGGCTCTGCAATGGAAGCAGACAATCTGAAAAGCATTATTCGATATTATTGCCAGTAAGTGAGGCATGGCAAGCTTCATAAATGAACACAAGGTGAAAGATGGACATCAAAAGCCCAGAGATACTCTTCTGTACCTTAAACTCTGCTTTCACCTGGAGTGGCCAGTCCTGTGTACCTTTTCCCTTCTGCTTGTTGACTTAATGTTTAGGTTTAGGTTCTGTTCCCATACTCAACTCTGAGTCACTTTCCCAGGAAACAATTTTTCTTTTTTTTTTTGGAGTCTTTTGAAGTTTTCTCATTTAGACTCTCTCCCCAGTGCATGCCTTTGAGTCCTCAGTAAACTATATCTTGTTCTATGTTTACAAATTTGTTTTTCATAGATTAACTTTTCAACTCACACAAAACTATAAGGTTTCCAAAGAGGACATCTAGAAGTGTGTAAACAGCTTACCGCAAACGGAGTCCAAGTCTCCAGCAGCAAAAACAGCCATGGTGCGTCTTTGGGGACCATTTTTGAGTCTCCTCAGGCAGCACTGGAAGCAGAAGATCACTGTTCCACAGAGAAGAGCCACCAGGAAAATCAGCAGCAAGAACCTGACGCCAGAGAAAGCAGGGGAAGAGTGAGATGGAACATGCCTCAAAGTTAAGAGCTCCTGCTACTTCCTGGAAAGGTACAAAAACTCAGCAAGCCCAGCTGTAAGGAATCTGTGAGGCCAAATTCCTTAAACAAACCCCCATTATCTCTCATACACTTTCACCTACTCTGGAATCTTCTCTGAGCTCAGAGTGAGGCAGTCTTGCCAGGCAATCGTAATTGTTTCCTCTTTAGAAGTTGGAGATTTGTTCAAAGAAGCAGCATTTTAATTCCTTACATTCATCCATTATTGCTTCCATTCAGTTATCCAGTCATTCATTCAACTAGTGTGTGTGAAGTATGTATGTGTGTGTGTATAAGTGTGTGTGTGTGTGGGGGGGGGTGTGCACTCGCTCAGTCAGGTCTGACTCTTTGTGACCCCATGGTCTATAACCCAACAGGCTCCTCTGTTCATTGAATTTCCCAGGCAAGAATACTAGAGTGGGTTGTCATTTCCTACTCCAGGAGATCTTCTCAACCCAGGGATGAAACCCACGTCTCTTGTGTCTCCTGCATTGGCAGGCAGATTCTTTACCACTGCACCATCTTCTAGAATGTAAGTGACCAAATAGATTTTAGATGTTGGAGGTGGGGATTCAAAGGTTGACAAGATAGGGTTTCTGTCTTTGAGGAACTAACACTAACTTCAATGTTTAGTTTGAAAAATACAGAAGCCAAGATTTAGAAATTTATAACAACTTTCTTTTGGTCTTATTCTGAAAGTTTAAGGCAAGAACTAAAATCGGTGGATGGGCCATTTTGAAAGATTTCAGGAGAAAGATTTCACCTTTAAAAATATCCAACTTGGGAGTAAATTATCATTCTTAAAAATAGTCAGTTTCCTGTCACAGGAAGTGTTTAAGTAAACACTGAAAAATGACCTGAAGCTGATGTTTCTATGTATGTTAATCCACATGACCCCTAAAGTTTTCTTAAGCTGTATGATTTCATATGCTATCTCAATTACTTAGGAAAAGGAGTATGTATATACCACCAAAGATTTTATAGCACAAATTGGGGATGTCCTTACCAGATATACCAGCCATTTGTGTAACGATCTTTATAGTTTATGCACCTGGTGATAAAGGAAGAGCAGTCAGTGCTGGATCTCTAGATTGACAAAGCTTATTCTTCTGGACTACAGTATTTTTTCTGACCACACCTGTTTCCCCCACAATCACCTGCTCACTGCACCCCCCAGCATAATTAAACAAATATTTACTGTATGTCCACTTCATTTAAGGCACTGAAAATACAGCTAATTGTGAATCTGTCAGAAACATAGACAGATAATTTCACTGTAATAGGGTTGATTCTAGAGTTATAAATACTGTTATGCATTGAGGTGGTAGTAACTACTTTCCAGAACTAACATGTCATCAGTTCAGTTCGGTTCAGTCGCTCAGTCATGTCTGACTCTTTGCAACCCCATGAATCGCGGCACACCAGGCCTCCCTGTCCATCACCAACTCCTGGAGTTTACCCAAACTCATGTCCATCGAGTCACTGATGCCATCCAGCCATCTCATCCTCTGTCGTCCCCTTCTCCTTCTGCCCCCAATCCTTCCCAGCATCAGGGTCTTTTCCAATGAGTCAACATGTCATAGGTATTAAGTATTAGGTAGATAATCGTTCCAGTATTCTGTTTATTCAGAGACTTAGAATTCTTCAGAATGCAAATTCTCCAGGGAAAGTTCATGATCTCTATTAACCTTTAATATCTTGGTAAGGAATAGAAGGCCTACAACCTGGTTGAAAGTGAAAGTCGCTCAGTCATATACCACTCTTTGCAACCCCATGGACTATAGAGTCCATGGAATTCTCCAGGCCAGAATACTGGAGTGGGTAGCCTTTCCCTTCTTCAGGGGATCTTCCCAACCCAGGGATTGAACCCAGGTGTCCCACATTGCTGTCAAATTCTTTACGAGCTGAGCCACAAGGAAAGCCCAAGAATACTGGAGTGGGTAGCCTATCTCTTCTCCAGTAGATCTTCTGGACATAGGAATAGAACCAGTGACTCCTGCATTGCAAGCGGATTCTTTACCAACGGAGCTATGAGGGAAGCCCAATAACTTGGTAGGATAAAGCAATTATAATAAAAGGAAAATGAGTGTCTGTGGTCACACATACCATTTACCAAGGAGTTAGAAGTTGATTTTCAGGATGGTCAAACTACTTGTGTATCTAGGCACAACTCAATCATTCTTGAATTAACATTTAAAAGGTGATACAAAGCCAAAGTCCATAGTGCAATTTTAAGGAGGTTTAACTCCCCAGGGATAGACATTTAAGTGCTATTCATTTTAGAGCCCCTTTCTATGTCAGACAGGTGCACTGAATGTACTTTTACTTATGGACCTTTTTCACGCCCTTGTGTAGATGATGCTGTTAAAGTATTCTGAGATTAAACAGTGGAAAACTGTTCATCACAGCCTGGTAACTTCTGAGATGAGCTATACTTAATCATCTTTGTTAAAATAACACTCAATACTTTTCAACTTGAAAGCATTCATAAATGTCAGCTAATTTATTGCTCCCAGCATCTCTAAGGAGGCAGTGTGTCATGTTTATCATTATAGTATTCAGAAATGACTTTTAACACATGTGAAGTGTCAATTTAAAATTTTTATTGCAAATGTTTAAGACAAAAGTCAAACTTAAATAACAAGAATTTTTTAGGGGGGCACCTAGAGGGTTTAGTCAAGTACATAAGTTCAAATGACAGAGGAAAAAAATGGGAACTGAAGTGTGAGTTTAAAAAGCATCCTAAGATAAGAGATCAATCAAGGATTTTACAAATAATTAGTGGCACATCCTTGTAAAGAAATATTGTCCATTCATTAAAGAGAATATAGATTATATTTACAATGAAAGCTTTGTTAAATAAAATAATGCAAAGATCTCAGTTCTACTTCGTATATTTTCTTTTGCACAAATACACTGATTTCACTAAATCGGTATTATACAGTTAGTATGTATAGATATGGGGCTTCCCTGATGGCTCATATGATAAAGAATCCGCCTGCAATGCAGGAGACTCCAGGTTGAATTCCTGGGTAGGAAAGATACCCTGGAAAAGGGAATGGCTACCCACTCCAGTATTCTTGTGTGGATAATTCTATGAACAGAGGAGCATGGCAAGCTACAGTCCATGGGGTCATGTATACACCAAGTTACTAACAATGCCTGCTTATTTTGAAGATGGTATTGTGAGGCACTTAATTTTTTTTAACATTCTATATTCTTTGAATTTTTGTAATGTACATGCATCATTTTTGTAGCCATAAATTTTATAAATAGTATAATATATATATATATATATATATATATATATATAATTGAATGTAGTATTCCACTTTCAAAATGGATGTAGGAAAATTTTATTGGTATCCTGATTCAAAAATAGAGCACAAGATTCTTGGTTTTCAATCTTGAAATGTAAGCTTATAACCAGAGAGAATGGATTATTTCATCTTCCTCTATGTATAAATCTGCTTCTCTTCTTACCTTTAAAAATAGATCATATGCTTATTGAAATGCCAATTCTAAATATTAACTACCTCATTTAATTTCTTAGTTCTAATATTTGAGCCAATTAATATTTTTTCAAGTGCTATCAATTATCCAAACTTATTTACTTTACTTCCTCTTTCTGACCCTGTGCACACATTGTTGAAGTTACTAATAGCAATAAAATGGTCAGAAAGCAGTTAGCTGGAGAAATGCAAAGTGATCATATAATTTCACAATTGCAAGCTCCTTTGGGATCATTTATTTCACCCGTAGGATTTTTTCACTGTGCATTGTGATTTTTCACTGTGGGAAAAAAAAGTGGGAAGGTCACCAGCTGACCAAAGAGCTTAAATTAGAATATAGGTCTTTTCACTCCCTCCCTACCATCATTTCCATGTCTTTCTCAAGTTTAATTTTTAAATAGAAATTTTTGAGTTCTTAAAAAATAAAATAGCATCTGAACAGTAGCAATATTTTAAATACTCAAATTTAGGTGCAAAATTTTCAGTGTAGGAAAAGTTACATTTTCTTAAACAAAGTTGTTACTCAGAGATTTATTTCAGTTCAGTTCAGTCGCTCAGTCATGTCCGACTCTTTGCGACCCCATGAACCGCAGCATTCCTGGCCTCCCTGTCCATCACCAACTCCCAGAGTCCACCCAAACCCATGTCCATTGAGTCAGTGATGCCATCCAACCATCTTATCCTCTGTCATCCCCTTTTCCTCCTGCCCTCAATCTTTCCCACCATCAGGGTCTTTTCAAATGAGTCAACTCTTCACATGAGGTGGCCAAAGTATTGGAGTTTCAGCTTTGGCATCAGTCCTTCAAATGAACACCCAGGACTGATCTCCTTTAGGATGGACTGGTTGTATCTCCTTGCAAGGAGATTTATTTATGCTTAGTCAAATTCAGATGAGAATGTCAAAAAGAAAAAAAAAATGCAAGAGAAGTTAGAGCAGATTATAATGTTTAAGGAAGACACTTTCAATAACCAGAACCTTCTAGAAGTAGGTGTCACCATATACAAAAGTAAACTCAAATAGATTAAACTCCCAAATGTGAGACTGGACACTATAAAACTCCTAGGGAGAAACATCGGCAGAATCTTCTCTGACATAAATCACAGCAATATCTTTTTTGATCCACCTCCAGAATAATAGAAATAAAAACAAAAATAAACAAATGAGAACTACTTAAACTCAAAAGGCTTGCACAGCAAAGGAAACAATAAACAAAACAAAAAAATACAGCCCACATATTGGGAGAAAATATTTTAGAATGATGTGACAGAAAATGGATTAATATCCAAAATGTACAAACAGTTCATGATGCTTAACAGCATCCAAACATCCCAATAAACAAATGGGCAGAAGACCTAAACAGACATTTCTCCAAGAAGACATACAGATGGCCAAGAGGCACATGGAAAGATGTTCAACATTCATGTTATTAGAGAAATGCAAATCAAAACTACAATATCATCTCATACCAGCCAGGATGGTCATCATCAAAAAGTCCACAAACAATAAATGCTAGAGAGGGCATAGAGAGAAGTCAACCCTTCTGCACTGTTTGTGGAAATGTAAATTGGTACAGCCATTATGGAGAACAGTATGGAGGTTCCTTAAAAAGCTAAAAATAGAGTTACTGTATGACACTGCAATCCCACTCCTTGGCATATATCCAGAGAAAAACATGACCGAAAAGGATATATGTACCCCAATGCTCATTGAAGAACTGTTTACAACAGCCAAGACATGGAATCAACCTAAGTATCCATCAAGAGACAAATGGTTTTAGAAGATGCGATTTATATATATAATGGAATATTATTCAGCCATAAAAAAGAATGAAACAATGCCATTTGCAGCAACATGGATGGACTTAGAGACTGTCATACTGAGTGAAGTAAGTCAGACAGAGAAGGAGAAATACTGAATGACATCCTTTAAACACAAAATCTGAAAAGAAACGATATTAATGAACTTACTTACAAGAGAGACACAAAGATTTACAGAATGAACTTATGGTTGCCAGAGGGAAAGGGATAGTTTTAGAGTTTGGGATAGACATGTAAACTCTGTTATATTTAAAATGCATTACCAACAAGGACCTACTGTATAGCACATGGAACTCTGCTCAATGCTGTGTCAGCCTGGATGGAAAGGAAGCTTGGGGGAGAATGGATACATGTATACATACAGCTGAGTCCCTTTGCTGTTCACCTGAAACTATCACAATACTGTTAGTCAGCTGTACCCCCAATACAAAATAAAAAGTTTAAAAAAGAAGTGAGGTCAGAGGAGATAATTTCTGTCCCTTTCAGAACCTCTTGTGTCCTACTGTGATGTGTGGAGAGGATTCCTGCTCTGTAAAGACAAAAATTATCTCCTTTGGCACCTACTTCTCTTTTAAAATACTTCTTATTTGGGGATACAGCCAATCTTAATTTTCTTATCAGTGCTGAGAATCTGTGGACCTAAGATTAATTACAAATTCATTAATTTGATAAATAGACGAAAAGCTCAGAGTTGTTCCGTTGGCTCCTCTACTAGAATTATCCATAATTTCCTATGCTAGGCATTTTTCTAAACCAACAGTTATATAATTTCATGTGAATTAACTCACTTTCAAACTTAAAATTATACAAAGTAGTATCACACTATTGTAATTCTCACTTTACAATTGATACAATTCAGTCATAAAGAGGTTAAGTAACTTGTCCATGATAACCCAGTTAGAAGGGCCAGAGGCAGGCTTTAAGCCAAATGGTCTGGCTCTGGAGCCCATGTCTCTCTTACTACCATGCAGCACTGCAACTGGGAATAGTAAAAGTCAGTTCTAGCCTCATATTGCTGTGTGGTGTACTGCCTGAGTGCATTCAATATCCCATGTTACAAAATGTTTCAAGAAAATATTAAAAATAGAAAAAGAAAAGTGAGACCTCAGATAGTATCATACAAAAAGAATAAGCCATGAGTGAGATCACTTTGTAAACTGAATGTAGTAAATCCCATATATAAAATTAGAACTCAGCTTCAGATCTGGTTTAAACTTTCTAGCAGTTAATAGGATAAAATAGAGAATTGGTAATGTAGCATTCTCTAAAATTAATAAAAACAGGCAACATTATTCACTACACACACAACTATTTCTGATATAGTCATTCCCTTCTCCAGGGGATCCTCCCAATCCAGGGATCAAACCTGGGTCTCCTGCATTTCAGGCAGATTCTTTACCATCTGAGCCACCAGGGAAGCCCCAGAGAAATGAGAGACAAATTCAAACTATGGGGCTTCATAAATAGACTGCGTTTAACAACAAGAGCCTTGACGTACTCCTTTTCCTATTTGGAACCAGTCTGTTGTTCCATGTCCAGTTCTAACTGTTGCTTCCTGACCTGCATATAGGTTTCTCAAGAGGCAGGTCCCGTGGTCTGGTATTCCCATCTCTTTCAGAATTTCCCACAGTTTATCGTGATCCACACAGTCAAAGGCTTTGGCATAGTCAATAAAGCAGAAATAGATGTTTTTCTGGAACTCTCTTGCTTTTTCCATGATCCAGGGGATGTTGGCAATTTGATCTCTGGTTCCTCTGCCTTTTCTAAAACCAGTTTGAACATCTGGAAGTTCACGGTTCATGTACTGCTGAAGCCTGGCTTGGAGAATTTTGAGCATTACTTTACTAGCGTGTGAGATGAGTGCAATTGTGTGGTAGTTTGAGCATTCTTTGGCATTGCCTTTCTTTGGGATTGGAATGAAAACTGACCTTTTCCAGTCTTGTGGCCACTGCTGAGTTTTTCAAATTTGCTGGCATATTGAGTGCAGCACTTTCACAGCATCATCTTTCAGGATTTGAAAGAGCTCAACTGGAATTCCATCACCTCCACTAGCTTTGTTCATAGTGATGCTTCCTAAGGCCCACTTGACTTCACCTTCCAGAATGTCTGGCTCTAGGTGAGTGATCACACCATCGTGATTATCTTGGTCATGAAGATCATTTTTGTACAGTTCTTCTGTGTATTCCTGCCACCTCTTCTTAATATCTTCTGCTTCTGTTAGGTCCATACCATTTCTGTCCTTTATGGAGCCCATCTTTGCATGAAATGTTCCCTTGGTATCTCTAATTTTCTTGAAGAGATCTCTAGTCTTTCCTATTCTGTTGTTTTCCTCTATTTCTTTGCTGGGCTGTAAGAAGCACAAGCTGGAATCAATATTGCTGGGAGAAATATCAATAACCTCAGATATGCAGATGACACCACCCTTATAGCAGAAAGTGAAGAGGAACTAAAAAGCCTCTTGATGAAAGTGAAAGAGGAGAGTGAAAAAGTTGGCTTAAAGTTCAACATTCAGAAAACGAAGATAATGGCATCTGGTCTCATCACTTCATGGCAAATAGATGGGGAAACAGTGGAAATCATGTCAGACTTTATCTTTTCAGGCTCCAAAATCACTGCAGATGGTGACTGCAGCCATGAAATTAAAAGGCGCTTACTCCTTGGAAGAAAAGTTATGACCAACCTAGATAGCATATTGAAAAGCAGAGACATTACTTTGCCCACAAAAGTCCGTCTAGTCAAGGCTATGGTTTTTCCTGTGGTCATGTATGGATGTGAGAGTTAGACTGTGAAGAAAGCTGAGTGCCGAAGAATTGATGCTTTTGAACGGTGGTGTTGGAGAAGACTTTTGAGAGTCCCTTGGACTGCAAGGAGATCCAACCAGTCCATTATAAAGGAGATCAGCCCGGGGTGTTCTTTGAAAGGAATGATGCTAAAGCTGAAACTCCAGTACTTTGGCCACCTCATGCAAAGAGTTGACTCATTGGAAACGACTGATGCTGGGAGGGATTGGGGGCAGGAGGAGGAGGAGAAGGAGAGGACAGAGGATGAGATGGCTGGATGGCATCACCGACTCAATGGACGTGAGTTTGCGTGAATTCCGGGAGATGGTGATGGACAGGGAGGCCTGGTGTGCTGCAATTCATGGGGTCGCAAAGATTCAGACACGACTGAGCAAGTGAACTGAACTGAACTGAACTGAAGAACAAGAGCAATGTTTATCATAGCACTCTTAGTTAGAATGTAAATGCAATAACAAATTTCATGGGTCCTTTTTGTAAAGATCATCCTTAACAAAAAGCTAGAATCAAATTTAGCTACAATAATTTGGGGGAGTGATGGGTGCCTAATCATATCACTCAGAATCTAGTGACCTGACCTAATTAATTTCGGGTTGGTAAATTGTACAGTCACCGAAAGGATGGATGGATTGTGCATCCCTCGGGTGTGCCACCAGGTGTGTAATTTTATCTACATACTGGATACATAGTGCGGTTTATGGTGAAAATCCCAGGCTCAGGAGTCATTTGTGAGCGCAGATCAAAGCTCTGCCCTTTACTTGCTTACTCTTGAGCAAAATACTTAACTTCCCCAAGCGCAGTAATACAGCAGACTATCATCAGCAATGTATTCATGCAATTAATTTATAGAATGCTTATGGTTATTTATGTTTCATAAAATATCTATTTTTGCATGCACATGCACATCAATATATTGGTTATTTCTGGGAAAAGGGAAGATTAAAGGTATAACTATGCAAAGGACCTCTGTCATGTTTTATTCCATACATTAAATTACTTACAATATCTAAATTATATACAAAAGCTTAGCAACATGCTGTTTCTACTAAAATGCTATTATAAAAATAAATCGAGCAGGTTTGATCAGAAAAAAATTTGTCTTGTGTTTGAAAAACAATTTACATAGAACTAATACTAGATTCCCACAAACACCTTCTTATGGTGACAAAACATTTGAGATACTGTGTCTATTTTCAATACATTCAATGTGTTTACTTACCTTCTACCAGCTCCCTACAAAATCAACCACTTTCTTACCTTCTCTGTCTTTATTTTCTGCTAATTTTCATTATATCCGAAGTGGGTCTTTTTGTTTGTTTGTTTTTATTCAAAAGTAGTGGTATTAAACAATGGGTGTGTGCTCAGTAGTGTCCGACTCTTTGCGACCCCATGGACTGTAGTCCACCAAGTTCCTCTGTTCATAGAATCTTCCAGACAAGAATGCTGGAGGGGGTTGCCATGCCCTCCTCCCAAGAATCTTCCCTACCCAGAGATTGAATCTACATCTCCTGCACCGGCAGGCAGATTCTTTACCACTGCACCACTAGGGAAGCCACTAAATAATGACAAATATATTCATAACATGCAAATACAAAATGATGTAGCCAAAAGTTTTGTACTTAAGTACTAGTTTAAGTCCAGTAGTTAATTTGTTACTATCTCTCTTTGGGTCTCAATTCTTCACCTGAAAAATATGCTAGTAGCCTCAGTGATTCTAAAGTTAGCATATTAAGTTCTCCAATACCATATTCTCCTGTCATGTTGATGACAGAGTTAGATTCAACACTTATGATTTTTCCAATTAAGAATTTCTTTATTCTAATGAGAATTCCCTTGCTTCTCAGTGGTTAGGACTCCATATGTCCACTTCTGGGGGCCTATGTTCAATCCCTGGTTAGGGAACTAAGATCCTGCAAGCCATGCAACATGATCAAAAAACAAACAAACAAACACTTTCATTATTCTAGTACTCTGGGTCAAAAGCAGAAGATGAAAGGGCAAGATGAAACAATCACGAGGTCCAAAATTAAACAAACCAATAGTCAAAAGTCCATTATGTCACCAACCCCAGAAGACAGAGGGAAAAGCAAGTCCAATATCAGTGCAAAGAAACAGCAGTGGAGAAACATGCAGTAACTGTAAGATAGGCACATACTTAACAAGCAGATTATCAATAATGGGATGATCCACCAAAAACAGGTGAAGGATTCCAGGGCCAAGGAAAGCATCCCACCCAGCATGGCCTCTTAATCTGGAGACAGGGCCCGAAAACCCCAGCCTGGAGGGTAACAATGATAATTAAAACAGCTAGTTGGCAGTGAGGACTGCTCCCAGAAGAAGACAGCACTTGGCAGAAGTGATTTCTGACACTTGCACCAGTCTCAGTATGTTATAGTTATCATTAATCAGCAGCAGCTTTATTAATGACACCTTCTCCCCATTTCCAGAATAGAATTCTGAGAAGCATTAAGCCTATAGCACAAAAAAATGAGAAAATTGAGTCAATTATTTACATAACTTATATCAAAACACTTTGAAATATAATTTAGGTTAGATCATTGTTTGCTTATAGTTGAAACCAAATTAGCCAGAAAACTGTCTCCAGTCATCTCTGTGTCTTAACGCATGTGGATGCAGTCATAGAGGAAGACATGAACTTAAAGGACATCTAAAACCTCCAGGATGGAGAATACAATGAGCAAAAATACCTTGAAATCAACGAGGCCCCTTATTTTTATTTAACATAGCTGACCACAATGAAAGTGCATCTTTTCTGCTTTTAGAAAAACTGAGCCATTTGCATTTAAAAGTAATGTATTTTTTTTCCTCTAGTAATTGTAATGATCATTTGAAACTCATTTTGTGCTTCTCAAATGACTTGAGACATTTTTAGTCTTCAGATTTTGAAAATGCTGAATAAAACTGTGGAGCTTTTTGTTATTTACTTACATTTCATTTTCTTCACATGGTGTGTCCGATAGCACCAACTGAAACACATGTTTAGAACAATAAAATCCAAACATTTCATCAGTCTAATCCTTTAATACAAACAGGGCCTAGAGACAATGGGATTTATATCATTTCGTTTTTTTTTTTTTTTTTTAATTAAAATCTCCGTAGCAGAATCTATTGGCGCACAGAATTTTAATTGAAAAAAATCTCTGGGTAGACACTTCAGCTCAGCAATGACAGGAGATATATATTATGAGCCAGATTCTTATCCTACACACCACCAGAGGTGGGTATGAAAACACTGTTTTGTCTATAGGCAGATTTTGGTTTCTCTAAGGAGCTTTTGTGCACCTTGTACATTTGCTTTGCTTTCAAATTTTAGGTAAAGGAAGGAGCGTCATTACTTGTAAATATTATTTTCACATGAAGGAACCAAGTTTCCCACATGAAAACTGGAGTGACGTCCATCCCATTAGCGATAGTGGATGTTAAATATATGCAGGAAGGAGTGATTTTTAACTGCTCTAAGGCTAAGGTCCACCTAAGCTCCATTGACATTTTTGTTGAGATTTACATTTCTCTGTTTATCAAAGAAGAAGGAAAAGCTAATAACCTTGATTGCTTTGCTTTGAAAGACTCAAACCATAAGTATTCTAACACAATTATCTTAGTCCTCTGTATTGAGTCTTCTAGGTTACAACAACACACATCACAGAGGAAAGAAAGTTCTACTATCTAAGGATTTGTTTGTGTATTTGTTATTCTACTGAACTGAGACCCTTTTCAAGTATAACGAGAAAAATCATTAAATGTCATTCATAGGCAGCCCCTAAAAGTATGTTAATGAGGTCAGTGAAGCTTCTATTTTCCTGGACCATAATACACAAATATCAATACAAGTAAGGAGTTAGAAAATTTAAAATCATAGACGGGAATTTCATGTGAGATATAATTTTTTTTCCCCTTAATCCTGAGCTCATCTTCTTTAGCACCTCATATTTACTCCACCAAGCTTATCTGGGCAGAGATTTGTGGCGTTGCAGATGGAGCCATGAATTGGCCATAAGAGAGCATGGTAATGAACAATTTATAAGCACAGAAAATGACTTGTACTCTCTTTTGCTAGAATGCAGCAAATAGACTTGCATACTAACTGAGAGGAAAGTAAACATTCCTATTTTGTCCATAAAGAAAGTTTATGAGTAGATGAAATGCTTTAGGATCTAGCTTAACAGGTAAATGAAGACAGCATTTCATTCTTAAGTCAATTCCTAGTCTTGTGTGCTGTATCCCAGCAAGACGTACACACTGTGACATTATTGCCTCCTCACTTCCAATGTTAGGCTTTGGACCCATCATGAAATAGGGAGTCTTAACATATTTCAGACCTAAATCTTTCAGATACATTGCATTCAAGTAACACTAGAGCAAAGGTTTCAAAATAAACTCTAAGATGGTTCCATCTGCCTTTTTCAGCACTGAAAAGTCATTGAGCTTCGAGTATGGCTTCAGGCAACAGTAAACATGTCTTAAATTAATCCTACCATAGCATTTTATGTCAATAGCATTGCTGATTTTTAAAAATGTTATGGCATAGCAAAGCTAAACAAAGATTAAATTGCATCATATTATCTCAGTAGCAATCAAATTAAACAAAGAAGACATAGGAATAATGCCATGACCAGCTTTCTTTATCTTTAACCAGTAAATATAATTAGTCATATGATTCTGATAAGGCTTTCCTAAAGGAAATTTCTAAACATCAGAGGAGTTGTTACCCAAATCACAAATCTATTACAAATCAGATCCTTAGAGTAGTAGCTTTGAAAATTATTTCCCCAAAAGAGAGTTGGTTACCTGGAATAGTGGCAGACACAAGATTCCTGCTTTTGAGATCACTGAAGTGTCACTTAAAAGTCTGGATCTCAACATACTTAAAGGACAAGCAGCTCAAGATAGCGGTTTGTCATCTGTGTTTATCTCCGTCTTACTCAGAAGTTGTTAACTTTTCTACAAGTTATGCTTCCTGCCAGAGTAGTCATTAATGCTGGCTCTTTGTGACTGGTTAAGTACATGCCAGGGGCAGAAATTTGAGGTGCAAGTTCACAGGTACTGAGAGTTCAAGGAATTTCAGTTTAAGGTCAGAATCTTGATAATGTTTGTCAAGCCCTTAAAAGCCAGGGTTAGCCATGCTGACCTGTAAAACTAGCTGGCTGCAAAAATAACTTAAAACATTCAAGCACATGTTGTATTCCAGGGTACTTCTGGGTTTTTTGTTTGCTTGTTTTTCAGAACTTTTATTTGGAAAATTTATTTTGTTTTCCACCCTTTGTTGGCCTTCTTTGCTTTTTTCCTATACATTATTTTCAGGCCCAGGTCTAACCCAACCTTGGGCGTAAAGCTTTCCTTGTGCATAATAGTTGCACCGTATTTTTAAACAGAGCATATTTCATATTTATTTAAATGAAACAACTCCAACCCTACCACGAACCAAAAAGTTTACAAAAATATCTAAGGAAGTTCTAAAAAAGAACAATAAAGTGGCACTAAACTACTATATGTTAAGGCATTATAAAAGTATAAATATGTACAAAAATTGGTACTGACACATGTAAACAATAAGATAGATATAACAGAATAGCAAAGCATTGATTGTTCAGTGGTAAAATTCTCACCTGTCATGCAGGAGACCAGGGTTTGATTTCTGCCAGTGCAAAGTACATAATTCCATTCTTTTGGGCTTCCCAAATAGCTCAGCAGTAAAGAATCCACCTGCCAAAGCCGGAGACATGGCTTTAATCCTTGGGTCAGGAAGATCCTCTAGAGTAGGAAATGGCAACCCATCCCAATATTCTTGCCTGGAAAATTCCATGGAGAGAGAAGCCTGGCAGACTACAGTCCATGAGGTCACAAAGAATCAGATACAAGAATTCAGAACAAGATGTTGCAGTGCAAGCCCCAGCATAGCTCATGAAATCTAGTTCTAATTATAATATATGGATTAATTTATGATCACATACATAAAGAGAAGGCAATGGCACCCCACTCCAGTACTCTTGCCTGGAAAATCCCATGGACGGAGGAGCCTGGTAGGCTGTAGTCCATGGGGTCGTGAAGAGTCAGACACGACTGAGCGACTTCACTTTCACTTTTTCACTTTCATGCATTGGAGAAGGAAATGGAAACCCACTCCAGTGTCCTTGCCCAGAGAATCCCAGGGACAGGGGAGCCTGGTGGGCTGCCATCTATGGGGTCGCACAGAGTCGGACACGACTGAAGTGACTTAGCACATAAAGAGCACTAGGAACAATTCGGCTGCTTTAGTTATCTAAACTACTACTCTGAATTGGCCATCAAGGTACATGGATTAGTTGAGCTGCATCTGGACTGCTGAGCGTGCAAGCACAGAGTACGAAACAGAATACAGATTTCAGAAATAAATTATAATAAATACAAAGATTTATCTCAGCTGTCATTTCAAACCAGTGAGGAACAGACACTATTTAGCAAATGATGAAGTACTGAGTGCTTAGGTGGAAAAAATGTTACAAATGACTTTTAAGATGCTAACCACAGTCATAATTAGATAAATATAACTTACCATTATAGTCAGATCCTTAAGTTCAAAAAATTAATAATAAAGTGAGAAGAGGTAGATGTTGTGGTTCAGTCTCAGTCACGTCTGACTCTTTGTGACCCCACAGATTGCAGCATGCCTGGCTTCCCTGTCCTTCACCATCTCCCGGAGCTTGCTCAAACTCATGTCATTGAGTTGGTGATGCCATCTAACCATCTTGTCCACTGTTGTCCCCTTCTCCTATTGCTTTCAATCTTTTTGAGCATAAGTATCTTTTCTAATGAGTCAGCTCTTTGCATCAGGTGACCAAAGTATTGCAGTTGAAGCTTCAGCATCAGTTCTTCCAATGAATATTCAGGGTTGATTTCCTTTAGGATGGACTGGTTTGATCTCCTTGCAGTCCAAGGGACTCTCAAGAGTCTTCTCCAACACCACAGTTCAAGAGCATCAATTTTTAGATGCTCAGCCTTCTTTATAGTCCAACTCTTACATCCATACACGACTACTGGAAAAACCATAGCTTTGACTAGATGGACCTTTGTCAGCAATGTAATGTCTCTGCTTTTTAATATGCTGTCTAGGTTTGTCATAGCTTTTCTTCCAAGAAGCAAGCATCTTTTAATTTCATGGCTGCAGTCACCATCTGCAGTGATTTTGGAACCCAAGAAAATAAAGTCTGTCACTGTTTCCATTGTTTCTCCATCTATTTGCCATGTAATGATGGCACCAGATGCCCATTCAGAGAGGAAGATATGAGAAGTCAAATCCTCTCTTATGTTGTTAGGAAAACTGCACAGCTTCTGTGGAAAATAATTAAATAATATCTATTAACCTAAAAACTAAATATATCCTTTGACCAGGAAATTCCCTTTCAGCAAAGTACCCTATAGATACTTACACATGGCACACATCATTACATGCAATGATGTTCGCTGAAGTATTGTTGGAAATAGCATAATACTGGAAATTGAATGTCCATCAAAATGTGACTTTTTAAAAGAAAATGATTACATCTACATCAGCATACTATTCAGCTGTTTAAAAAGGTAGAGCAAACCATACATTCTGATATAGGAAGGCTTCTAACAGGTTTTATTAAATAAAAAGAACCAGCTTAGAATAATGTGTACATCTGCTACCTTTTATGCAACAAATAAGGAAGTATAACTTATAATGTTTTCTCTGTATATAAAATCTGGGTATATATGCTGATACATGGATAGAATGTCTTTGCTTAAAACTATTAATGGTAATGGGGCTTCCTAGGTGGCGCTAGTGGTAAAGAACCCACCGGCCAATGCAAGAGACATAAGAGCTGTGAGTTCAATCCCTGGGTTGGGAAGATCCCCTGGAGAAGGAAATGGCAACCCACTCCAATATCCTTGCCGGGAGAATCCCACGTACAGAGGAGCCTGGCTGGCTACAGTCCATAGGGTCGCAAAGAGTCAAACATGACTGAAGCAACTTAGCACAGCACACATTAATGGCAACATATCTGTAGAAGGGAAATGAGAGTCAGAGGAAACAAGAGTAGGAGGGAAATTTACTTTTTACTGGTAATTTCTTGTATGTTTGATTTTATTTTTAATTCTTTCATCTAAACATTTTATACACACATACATTTCAAAGGGCCAATTTTGAAGCCAATCATCTAGTATTCAGAACAAGTTGTTGTGATTCAAGCCCTGGGATAGTTCACAACAACCAATTCACATGATAATATATGGATTCATTTATGATCATATACATTTAGTGCACTAGAAATAATTTGACTGTGTTAGTTACCCAAACTACTGTTCTGAATTGGCCATTTAGGTACATGGATTAGTTGAGCTGCATCTGCATGGCTGAGCAGCCTGTGTGAGGGCCTCTGTTTAGTATGCAGCCACAGACACAGCCATGAATTTCAAAGCAGAGAAAGGGCTTGGTGCCAATGCCAATAAGAGATAAGTAAACCCAGCCTACAGTATTATTTGTCCAAAGACACCCTCCATTTTGAGTGTCTCTTAAGCCTGTAATTAAACAGAATGAAAAATAGGCTTTTCACTGGTGAGCTTATTTATTAGGCGGTCAGAAACCTGACTTCCGTCAGCATAGTCAACGATCTTAAGAATTCCTGGGAAAGAAAGAGAAGGCCAGATAACTAGAAAAGAGATGGGATAGTACCAAGGGCAGCATGTTTAGTTCAGCCTTACAACTGAAACTGACCCATCAGATACATAGATTAAATAATTCTTGTTTTTAAACACACATACAAACAGGATCCCATAGCAGGTGGCTGAATGGGAGACAACTGATTGAAAGCGAAGTCTATCTTTGCAAAAAAGTGAATACTGAAAGCACAATTACTATATTTGATGCTAAAATAAAATTAATATTCATCACTATCTTTTTCCTCACAGATCATCATTTATCTGTTTACTTCTGTGACTTTCTTACTATACTCTCAACAACCAGCATGATAGATTTTGCCTAAGATAGTATTTTTTCTAGTGCATTCCCTTTCCAACTTCATGACAGTTTGCTGGTCTTGGGAAAGGACGCTTGCCCTTGAATGTTCTTTTATATGCATCATTTTTAAGCTTTTTATTTTGAGATAATTATAGATTCACATGGAGTTTTAAGAAATATACAGAGGTCTCATATATCTTTTGCCCAATTTTTCCAGTGGTAACATCTTGCCTAACTTGCACAATATCACAACCAGGAAATTGATACCAATATAATCTGTCACCTGCATGATTTTTGTTATTTATGTTTTATCATTTAAAAGTTGTGACTAATATATTTATTTTGTTCAACTGCATGCTTATGTGCATGAACTTGTGGTAATGAGTGACCATCTCTAGGAATTCATGCTAAAGATGCATGACTGCTATTCCTAAAAATATATTTTTATGAGGCTAAAATTCTGACTCCTTATGTTTGTATGTAAGAGTGGAAGGAAGTAAAACTCTTAGGAATCAAGAAGAAGAACAAAGAGGATGTGTACTGTGATGATATATGAGATTACACTCACAAGATTTACTGAGTACTTAGATGTTGGGCCTATAACTCTTTGTAACAAGAGAGTGGGCAGATATATGTTCAATAATACAATGCTGGTCATTTACCCAACCTTTCGCCTATGCTAGGAGGAAGTAAATCCTTCATGAAAGGATGGACATAAGGGCATATGAAACTATTCTTTGGGTTCAGAGCCTGGCAGAAGTTCAAATTCCCTGAAGCTCTGAAGTCATATCACTGTTTGTCCTTAAAGGTCATGATATGCAACTATTCAAAAAACTCTAAGGACCAAAATTCAAGGGATTAAGTAAGAATAAATAGAATGTATGAATAGAAGTGCGCAGTGCATAAAGGAAGTTCCAAAGAATAAGAAGTCTTCGCTTCTCTCATTATGGAAATTAAAGGAGGAGGATCAGAAGACCTGGGCTGAGTCACCACTTTGCCACTAACCAGAAGCGTGACAATGAACTGTTTATCTTCTCTAAAAACTGTGCTTTCTGCAAAACAATGATAGAAATATTGACTTATCTCCTTCATGTATTTTTTTAAAAAGATCAACTTGAAAACATCAACATGGAATAAGATAAGGCACAGTCATAAGGAACTAATTACTGGAACATAATAAAATAAAGAATTCCAAAATTGGTTCACCTCATAGAAGCTGTGGGAGTTTGGGTTATACAAAGAGGACTTTAAATAAGGAAGCATGTCTGGTTGTCCACTTTCATCATTTCCTTCTTCTCCCCAGTGAGAAGAAACATTGATCACATTGCTAAATCAATGGTCAGTTTTCAGCCTGCATTTTATTTGTCTTAATTGGAGGCATTTAACTTAGATTATCACTTCCTCCTCCTTTAAATGTTTTCTTCACTTTGCTTCCAAAACAATACATTTCCTGGTTGGCCGCTCACTCCAGGGACCACTTTTCTTTATTTTATTTGCTGATTTCCCCACATTTCCGGAGACTTGGAGTGCTAGGGGTATCCTAAGGCTGAACCTCAGACCTTTGACTTTTCTATAAATATTCACACTTTTGGAAATCTCATTCAATCTCATTGACTATCATTCATAAACTGTTATCTCCAAAACTCAGGCGTCCAGACCAGATCTCTTCCCTGAACTCATAACCAATAGCCAACTTCATGTCGTCATTTGACATTTACTAGACTTCTGCAAATAAAATTGCTATAAATCTAGTTTCTCATTTCCCATCTTCCCTATTCCCACAGATCTTCCATGTATCAGTGCATTACAATTCTTTTCTTTAGATTGTTCAGTTCAAAGAGACGTGTAAATATTTTTGAGTTCTGTCTTTCACATCGAATGTCCAGTCAATCAGCAAATACTGTAGTCTCTACTTTTAAGATAAATGCAGAGCCCAGTACTTTTCATAACCTCTGTCAGCAACTTTTTACTTGAATTACTTACCAGTCATCATCATCTGTTGCCTGAGTTATTTCAATAGCTTCTTTGTAGGCCCTCCTGTTTTTGCACTTGCCTACCCACAATCATCTCTCAATTCAGCGACCACAGTAATGATCTTAACTATGAGTTAGATCCTGTCATTCTTCTGCATAAAACTCTCAACTGGTTTGAATTTCCCTCAGAGTGAAGGGAAATCCTCGCAATGGGTTACAGAGCCTCTCAAAGTCTGTTCTCTCTTCCCTTTCTGGCCTCATATTTACTGTCTCTTTGACCCACTCTGTTCCAAGCACACAGATGGACTTGCTTTTCCTTGAACTTCCTAGGCATTCCCCTACTTTAGGGTCTCCACATTTACTCTTCCCTCAACCTGCAAAGGCACTTCCCATTTATTAATATGACTTCTTTACCTTCTTCAGCTCTTTGTTCAACTGCCACATTTTCAGTGAGGCTTTCTTTAACCTTTATACTTGGTATTATAAAAACCTCCTTCCAACACTCCCTATCCTTTTTGTGTAATTCATGTTATAAAAAAAAAGATCTGTGAAATGCCTATTTGTCATACTACATTTGACATTTATTTATCATTTTCTCCCTTTTCCAGAATAAAAACATTTTGAGGAAAAGAAGTTTTGTCTATTTTGTTCACTGTGTATCTCCAGTACTTAAAACAGTGCTTTTCACATATCAAGCACTCACTAAAAATTTGTTGACTATATGAACTAATTGATTAATTAAGGTATGAATGAATGAGCTGGCTTAGAGTCTGGCTAACAAACATCTCAAACAGGTTGCCCAGTTCTATAGAGAACAAGCTGCTTCTGGGAGCAGGAGTCCAGGCATTCTTTTATAGTGAAGATGGTTTCCAGATTGTATGAAAGGGAAAAAATAAGCACAAATTTAATGTCAGTTTTGATGGGATTTTACTGACCATGCTACTGTTACATGAATATAAGAGGGTGTCAACCAGGAAAAAATATACAGATGGAGGAAGAGAGTAAGAATTGATTAAGAGGCACAGTAGTCAGATGAATCTCAGATCAGCTTAGAGAGAGTCTCTGCAACTTTTTGAATGGAAAAACTTGACATTGGTTTGTTCTACACTCATTACTAGATTGTACCAGCAACTAAGAGGCCATGTCTGAAATGGACCATTAAATGTAGTCCTTTGCAGATTTAACACAAATTATATCACTCTGAAGAGTGCCTTGACATAACTTAGAGTTAAACATTTGCTGTAAATGCCACTGTTTATGGTAATAATTGACAAACCATGCTTAGGTTAGATGTGAGTAAGAGTTGTTTTATTAACTGGCAACATTATTGAATTCCTTAAAACTGCAAATTTGGTTGTGTTTTAAAAACCATTGGATTAATGTTGCAGTTACTAAATAGCTGAGTTTATTGCTCTGTTAAATATAATGTGAGAGATACTAAAGTTGACCTTAATTCCTTTCACAAATTTCAGTGGAATTTTTTCTTATCAAGTGTTAAAAGTTTAGGACTCTAGCTTCCAATTTTGATTTTATAAAACATTACTCAAATCTCTGTGAATGCAAGGGATAAATATCTTAGCTTTCTTTTATATCTCACATTCCTTCCTTCCCTACTTTCCTTTTAGAGTGATTGATTTTCTCCCTTACATATAAAAATAGAGTTAATGTTTCTTTCAAAAGAATGATCAAAAAAGAATTTTGAACTGTTTTGTTGTTTTAAATCCAGAAAAGGTAATGGGAGAATTCACAGTTTACCAATTTTGCTAACTAAGCTATCTTGACAGTAAACGGCAAATATGTCTTGCTTGGCCCAACTATCCATATGAAAATTGGCTCAGTTTTGTTTGTAGAAAGAATCCATACTCCAAGAGGTGTATCTTATTTCCATAATTTGTACTGACAAAATAGCCATGACTTTCTGATCCAAAGAGACTGCATCAATTGTAGCTACTAATTACTAAGTCTCCTTCTGCAGGCTAAGTAATTTGCATTGATTTACTTGAGCCTGTTGCAATGCTTTATTTTCATGTAAAGTCATCCTATGTACATATGGAAAAAGTAAAGCTATGGAACTTAGGTTACTTGCCAAAGTCCACACAGCTAGGAAGTAACAGAGGTAGAACTGAAATAGATGACTGTGACCATCCTATGAATACACACATGTTCTTCTTCCATTAACCTCCATTTGTTGCCTTCTAGACAGGAGTTCAGTCGCCACTCTGTGACTGAAGAATATCTGTGATGGTCACTCAATGAGATTTGCTCCCACAGACCCTTGTATTCAATGTGTGCCAGACACTGGGATAAATAGGTGGAATTTTGAGGCTGTTCTTCATGCCTATCAAAGACTGACTGGAGTAAGTTTCTTTGATAACTGTGTAAAGAAAAATCAATTGGAATTTACAGAGCTAGCGATTATTTTTTCATTGGAAAGAGCTGAAAACAGTGATGACTGCCTATCCAAAATCTGCTCTGCCTTCTATATAATACTGGCTTTATTGAGCCATTTACTCTTCTCTGAACCCCATGGATGGCTCAAATATTTGTGTTGTCCATTCATTCATCTTGTTAATAATTAGTGTAAGCATGATATGTGACCCAGTTATAGACAATGAGACATGAGAGAAAATATGCTATAGGGACACTGATTATAGGAAACATTTCTCCACACTAATGGAATATTAACCTGAGAATGATAAAAAAAAAAAAAAATCTGACTTCAGATGTTTTGTATTTAAAATATCATTTCTGTTCCATAGCTGGTTTCATGGGAGATGATATAAAAGATAGATCTAAGATGCATTGTAAAAGATGTATAGAGATAAACTGGAGTGCAGTGGCATCTCAGGGGGAAATATCAGAGTTGGCAAAGGTATAGAGGGAGTTAAGATTGTGTAAGATAGAGGTGGGGAATGGCAACCAGGGGCTCCAATAGAGCTAGGATGAGAAATGTAGGACTAGATCATGGACACTTTAAATATCAGAATAAAGAGTCTGGATAAGCCTTTCCCTTTAGGAAATACAAATGATTAGCAGATTTGATCAGTATCTAATCTGGAGATGAGACTGGCTGGAGGAAATGTCAAGTGAAATATTTGCAGTCATTAATATCTGAATCCTTAAAAATGACTACATGTACTTCAGCGTGTTATTAATAAGTAAGCATGTGTTTACTTGGTTTTTATTCAGATTTTAGACACTGTAATAATTAACCACCTTTCTAATAGGATGATGAAAATAATTGATTGTAAATATACCAAAGTGTCTAAAAAACAAAATACTTATTTCCTATCGCATAAATTTGCCAGAAATTCTCTTAATGAAGAATGTGAAAGAAAATAAAAGATTGGCTACTGCTTGCCCTCAGGAAAAATTTATGCAGCATGGAGTCTGCATTCCACTGTGGCTGAGGAAAGGAATACTTTGTCTTTGTAATTTAGACTATAATTTGTGTTCTGATAGGGTGACACTAAGTGGCTGAAAAGGGAAAGGCTTAGTCAATAGAAATCAAAATAAGAACAAAAAATTGCACTCATGGTGACATTTATGAGTCCCAGGCGACAGCATTAGGAAATTATACATATAGTAACTTGAAATCATTAAAAAAAAATCAACAGCAAGCAATTTCTCTCCTTTGGAGTAGCTCAACTCTCATCCATTCTTATAAATGGATGACAAAAGACAATGCAAATTGAATCATATAAGAAGAATTGGTAAAAAAGATTTTTTCCTTTTAAATAAATGATATAAGTATTTTGACACTGCATTTCCTATCTCAAAGGTATATTTGCTAGGTAGCATTTTTTCATTTGTGCTGTTAATTGTTGTCATGTCTGACTCTTTGCAGCCCCATGGACTGCAGCACACAGGCTTACTAGTCCGTCACCATCTCCTGGAGTTTGCTTAAACTCATGGCCATTGAATTGGTAATGCCATCCAATCATCTTGTCCTTAATTGTCCCCTTTTCCTATTCACTCTTTCCCAGCATCAGGGTCTTTTCCAATGAGTCAGCTCTTCACATCAGGTGGCCAGAGTATTGAAACTTCAGCTTTAGTATCAGCCCTTCCAATGAGTATTCAGGGTTGATTTCTTTCAGGATGACTGGTTTGATCTCCTTGCTGTCCAAGGGACTCTCAAGAGTCTTGCCCAGCACTACCTTTCAAAGGCATCAATTCTTTGGCACTCAGCCTTTTTTATTTTCCAGCTCTCACATCCATACATGACTACTGGAAAAACCATAGTTTTGACTACATGGAACTTTGTTGGCAAGGTAATATCTGTGTTTTTTAATACACTGTCTAGGTTTGTCATAGCTTTTCTCCAAGGAGTAACTGTCTTTTAATTTCACGATTTGTGTTATTAATACTAACAGTAAAATATATAATTTTGCCTTTCACCTTATAAAACTTACTGTGGTTTTTCAACTCAATATCTCTGAGTAAATTTATTCATATATATATATATATATATATATAATATTTATCTGAGATATTGATTTTGGACCCCTTCAAAAATTTCTTCCTGAAGGTAGAAAAAAATATGACCTTCTGGCATAATTTATAATTAATTTGTGTTTTTATTTCCGTTAGTGCTTTAAGAACTTTCTTTTTAATAGCAAGTCTATTTTTATTCACTGAAAATCAAAAGAACTTCCTAGTCCAGTATTCAATTATTCATTATTTATTTATTTGTTTTTTCATTCAGTAAATATTAAATCAAACTACATAAAATTATTTTTATTTGTTAAAAGTGGCTAGGACTTCCCTGATCATCCAGTGGATCATCCAGTGGTTAAGACTCCATGCTTACAATGTAGGAGGCAGGGGTTTGATCTCTGGTCAGGGAAGTGCTACATGCCTCAAGGTGCAAACAAAAAAAAAAAGTGGCTAAATTTTGGCAATTACATTTTATTCAACCTGCCAGGCTGCTATTTATTAAATTCTTCTAGATGATGGTGATAGATATATGGTGCCTTCTACTCATGGACCTCTGGCCACTGACAGTAACTCATCACACGCCAACTCACCTATCTAAATACTTAGAAAAAATATTAATGACAGAAGTAAATGGCTATTTTTATTCTTAACCTGTCCAGTTATCTCCTTCACACAGGATCATTATTGCCTTAAAATCTGACCAATCTGAATAGATTTCCATTTTGCCTGGGACAAAATGTTCGCTGGATGGAGTGCAGTTTTTTCTTTTAATAACTTTCACTTTCCAATTTATCATGATTTTATAAAATTAGGCAAGTGATATATTACATATCAGCTATTTAAATGAAAAACAAGGAAAATCAAGAAACTATATGTCACAGACCAAAGGAGACAAAGGGACTATGATAATCAAATGTAATATTCTATCATAGATTGGATCCTAGAGCAAATGAACTGCATTAGTAAAATTTTTACTAGAGTTTAGCTCATAGTAATGTAGCAATATTAATTTCTCAATTTGTAACTTCATAAACTATAGCCTGCCAGGCTCCTTTGTCCATGGAATTCTCCAGGCAAGAATCCTGGAGTAAGTAGCCATTCTCTTCTCCAGGGGATCTTCCCAACCCAAGGATCAAACCCATATCTCCTGTGTCTCCTGCATTGCAGTAGATTCTTTACTGTCTGAACCACCATGGTAGCCCATGTTATGATTCACTTCAGTTCAGTTCAGTCGCTCCGTCAGGTCCGAATCTTTGCAACCCCATGGACTGCAACATGCCAGGCCTCCTTGTACATCACCAACTCCCAGAGCTTGCTCAAACTCATGTCCATCAAGTCTGTGATGCCATCCAACCATTTCATCCTCCATCATCTCCTCCTTCTTCTCCTGCCTTCAATCTTTCCCAGCATCAAGATCTTTGCCAATAAGTCAGTTCTTCACATCAGGTGGCCAAAGTATTGCAGTTTCCACTTCAGCATCAGATCTTCCAATGAATATTTAGGACTGATTTCCTTTAGGATTGACTGATTTGATCTCCTTGCAGTCCAAGGGACTCTCAAGAGTCTTCTCCAACACCACAGTTCAAAAGCATCAATTCTTCAATACTCAGCCTTCTTTATTATCCAACTCTCCAAACCATACATGACTACTGGAAAAACCACAGCTTTGACTAGACAGATCTTTGCAGGCAAAGTAATGTCTCTGCTTTTTAATATGCTGTCTGAAAAGAAAGTGTAAGTTGCTCAGTCATGTCTGACTCTTTGTGACCCCATGGACTATACAGTCCATGGAATTCTCCTGGCCAGAATACTGAAGTGGGTAGCTTTTCCTTCTCCAGGGGATCCTCCCAACCCAGGTATGGAATCCAGGTCTCCTGCTTTCCAGGCAGATTATTTACCAACTCAGCCACAAAGGAAGCCCAAGAATACTGGAGTGGGTAGCCTATCCTTTCTCTAGCAGAACTTCCTGAACCAGGAATCAAATTGCCACATTGCAGGCAGATTCTTTACCAACTGAGCTATCAGGGAAGCCCTCTATGTGCTGTCTAGGTTGGTCACTGCTTTTCTTCCAAGGAACAAGTGTCTTTTCATTTCATGCTTCATTCACCATCTGCAGTGATTTTGGAGCCCAAGAAAAGAAAATCTGTCACTGTTTCCATTATTTCCCCATCTATTTGCCATGAAGTGATTATGAAAATATAATACCAATGAAGAGCATATATAACTCTCCATCTTGTCTTTGAAACTTTTCTATAAATCTAACAGTTTCCAAAATAAAAACATAATAGGATACCACTAAACACCAAGCTGAGTGACTAAAAAGATTGCCATGCCCAACTGCACTAGAGAGACTTGAGGAATGAGTCCTCAGATAATGTTAGCTTAAGAGAAAATTTGTACAACTACCTTAAAAGACCATTTGGCACCATTCTTTAAAGTTGAAAATAAACACATATTTGAAAATAGTGTTATTTGCTCAGGCATGTCCTATTCTTTTCAACTCAATGGACTATGGCCTGCCAGGCTCCTCTGTCCTTGGGATTCTCCAGGCAAGAATACTGGAGTGGGTTGCCATTCCCTTTTCCAGGGGATCTTCCCAACCCAGGGATCGAACCCAAGACTCCTGCATTGCAGGCAGATTCTTTACCATCTGAGCCACCAGGGAATATGTTTTACATTTTCCTACTTTACCTAAAAGATTATAAGAAAATTTTTGTGTGTCCAGATTCACTAAGACTATTGTATTGCACGGACTTGCTTGGTGGTCCAATGGCTAAGACTCCAAGCTCCCAATGCAGGAGGCCAGGGTTTGATCTCTGACTGGGCAACTAGACCCCAAATGCTGCACTAAGAGTTCGCATGCTGCAGCTAAAGTTCCCACGTGCCACAGCTAAGACCCAGTGCAGCCAAATAAATAAAACCTTGGCAAAAGAAATGGCAACCTACTTGGCTGGGAAATCCCATAGACAGAGGAGCCTGGCAGGCTACAGTCCATGGGGTGACAAAGAGATGGACACAACTTAGTAAACAACAATAAACATAGTATTGCCAGATCTCATATTCATACACAGTTGTCTGAAAACTAAATAGTTTGGAAAGAATTTGCTCTTTAATGAACAATTCACCTCATTTCACTTTTTTATTTTTAAAAATTTTTTAGACTTATTATAGTGATACTATGCTTTCCAAGATGCTGCCCAAGAGGCCCACTTCTGACTCACCCATCAGAACGTTGAGAAGACTGGCATGGCTATAGTTTGGGGATGGGTAAGAGCAGAAAAGGGGGGCAAATAAAGTGTTTATAGTTAGCAATACTGTATACATACTTAAAATATGCTAAGAGAGTAAATCTTATGTTAGGTGTTCTTACCACACATAAGTAATAATAATAATAATGGAGGTGGAAGGAAACTTTAAGCGGCAATGGATATATCTATGGCCTTGGTGGTGGTAGTGGTTTCAGTGGTATATACTTACCCTCAAACTCATTGAATTAAATATGTACAGCTTTTCACATGTCAATGTTGCTCACTAATGTGGTTTTTAAAAAAGCAAGCATAATTTACTATATAACAGAATAAAGGATAAAAGCCATATAATAATTTCAGTAGTTAGACACAGAAAACGCTTTTGACAAACTTTAATACTGATTCTCAACAGAAGTACTAACACAACTCAATGGGGAAAGGAAGAATTTTTCAACAAATTGTGCTGAAAAACCAAATATCTTTATAGAAAAGAATGCTTCCATGTGTGTGTGTGCTCAGTCACTGGTCATGTCCAACTCTTTTCAACCCTATGGACTACAGCCAGCCAGGTTCCTCTGTCCATGGGATTCTCCAGGCGAGAATACTGGAGTGTGTTGCCATGCCACCCTCCAGGGAATATTCCTGACCCAGGAATTAAACCCAAGTTTCCTGCATGTCCTGCATTGCAGGCCAATTCTTTACCACTAGTGCCACCTGGGAAGCACATAGAGAAGAGTAAACAACTTTTACCTTACCACATACACAGAAATTATTCAGTAAATTATCAGTTCAGTTCAGTTGCTCAGTCGTGTCCAACTCTTTGTGACCCTGTGAATCGCAGCACCCCAGGCCTCCGTGTCCATCACCAACTCTCGGAGTTGACACCCAAACTCATGTTCATAGAGTCTGTGATGCCATCCAGCTATCTCATCCTCTGTTGTCCCCTTCTCTTCCTGCCCCCAGTCCCTCGCAGCCAGGGTCTTTTCCAATGAGTCAACTCTTCGCATGAGGTGCCCAAAGTATTGGAGTTTCAGCTTCAGCATCAGTCTTTCAAATGAACACCCAGGACTGATCTCCTTTAGGATGTACTGGTTGGATTTCCTTGCAGCCCAAGGGACTCTCAAAAGTCTTCTCCAACACCACAGTTCAAAAGCATCAATTCTTCGGCGCTCAGCTTTCTTCACAGTCCAACTCTCACATCCATACACGACCACTGGAAAAACCATAGCCTTGACTAGACAGATCTTTGTTGGCAAAGTAATGTCTCTGCTTTTTAATATGCTGTCTAGGTTGGTAATAACTTTCCTTCCAAGGAGTAAGCATCTTTTAATTTCCTGGCTGCAATCACCATCTGCAGTGATTTTGGAGCCCAAAAAAATAGTCTGACACTGTTTTCACTGTTTCCCCATCTATTTCCTGTGAAGTGATGGGACCAGATGCCATGATCTTAGTTTTCTGAATGTTGAATTTTAAGCCAACTTTTTCACTCTCCACTTTCACTTTGATCAAAAGGCTCTTTAGTTCCTCTTCACTTTCTGCTTTAAGGGTGGTGTCATCTGCATATCTGAGGTTGTTGATATTTCTCCCGGCAATCTTGATTCCAGCTTGTGCTTCTTCCAGCTCAGCGTTTCTCATGATGTACTCTGCATATAAGTTAAATAAGCGGGGTGACAATATACAGCCTTGACGTACTCCTTTTCCTAATTGGAAACAGTCTGTTGTTCCATGTCCAGTTCTAACTGTTATTTCCTGACCTTCATATAGGTTTCTCAAGTGGCAGGTCAAGTGGTCTGGTATTCCCATTTCTTTCAGAATTTTCCACAGTTTATTGTGATCCACACAGTCAAAGACTTTGGCATAGTCAATAAAGCAGAAATAGATTTTTATCTGGAACTCTCTTGCTTTTTCAATGATCCAGCGGATATTGGCAATTTGATCTCTGGTTCCTCTGCCTTTTCTAAAATCAGCTTGAACATCTGGAAGTTCACTGTTCACGTATTGATGAAGCCTGGCTTGGAGAATTTTGAGCATTACTTTGCTAGTATGTGAGATGAGTGCAATTTTGAACCTAAATAAAAGAGCCCAAATTACCTAGAATAAAAGAAAGAATATGTTTTCACAAAAATGAGGCAAAGGTTTATTACAAAGCATATAAAATATCTGTGTGCCATTTGAGAGGGCTCATGTGTTCTGTCTATGGGGGTATGTGGGGTACCAGCCAAAAGGGAGAAGCCAAAAGCATAGTGTTGGCAGCTAGCTACATGGGTTTGTAGATGGGGTGTTCCTCAATATCTGTGGTCTAGGCTCTTGGTGGAGCCCCTGAGGCAGTCGATAGGACCTGTAGTCAATTGTTCAGATCTTCAGGCCATTTACTATGAGTTCTTACTCTCCTTTTCTGCTGTTAGCCATCCCCAGACTACAGCCATGACAGTCTTCTCAAAGTTCTGATGAGTGAGTCAAAAATGGGCTGGGCCTCTTGGGGAACATCCTGCAAAGCTGGGGAAGCACAGTGTAATAGCTGCTTTAAAGTCCTAACTGATCATATAAACATCTGCATCATCTTGGTTTGGCATCTTTTGATTGTCTTTATTCTTAGAATGGATTATCTTTCCTAATTCCTTTTATACCAGTTAATTTTGGATCATGTCAAGCAAATTGTGAGTATTGTTTTTGTTTGTGTATTATTCTGCTATAATTCTCTGGAAAACATTCTTACTCTTCTTTCTGTGGTCAATCAATCCAGTTATATTTTGATTGCAAGTTCTAGCTCACCTTCTGAGGATGGTGGCTCAAGTCTCAGTTTAGTTTTTTAAAACTTCATTGTTTCAGTTAGTCCTGTCCATGCAGTTAGGCTGAGACTTGTGTAAAACTCGTTCCCAGAATTAAAGCTTCTTTCCTTAGTTTTCTTCTATCCCCTCCCAACACCAAGCCCATTTCTGCTCCTGTTATTGCTCCCCATGGCCAGAAAAATGTTGAGTTGTTGGAACATTACTGCCTCACTGCCTCAGTGCATCACTCTGCAGCTGAGGTTGACTTTCAATACTGCCGAATGAAGAAGAATCCTGAAAATTCACTCTCATAGTACTCCTCTTCCATATTGTGACTCCTCTTCATAGCTGTTTACATTTATTTACTCTCCTTAGTGAACAAAATGTAGTTGTGTTTTTTGTATCTTGTAAAATTTGTAGCTGTTGTCAGCAGGAGAGTTGGGTTACTAGGGACTCACATAACCAAACAAAAACTAGAACTCACACTGTTTTTTCTTTTTGTTGTTGTTGTTGTTAAGTGTTCTCTTCCTTTTTTTGTCCTAAATTCCAAAAGAGTTATACTTTAGAACATAGGGGAGAAAAAAAGGTTGTTACAAAAGAAGCCAGGTTCAGTCATTTATCTTACACCTTCAGTGTATAAGGAAGCTCATGCTATAGAGGAAGGAATATCTGTTTTTTTTTTTTTTTTCTATTTGGAATTAATTGGTTGTTCCTGCTTGAAAAAGTTGCTTTGCTTCTTAGAGTTTCAATTTACTTAGCAATATATTACCAGACCTTGGTATAGAATTTCTTTAAAAACTCCATATTTCTATGGAAAATAGGAGTCATTATATTAAAACTTTGACACAGTTATTTTACAGATAATTTTGTTTATTATTTTTGGTTAGTATAAAGCATTTTAGCATTAATGCACCCACCTTGTCAAAGTGAAAGCGAAACCTAAAAAGTGTGCAGAGATTGGGTTTTGATCTGTGACTTAATCTACATTGCTGTCGCCCTTGTTAGTTGAGCCTGAAATTATCATCTGCTGACTCTAAGCATATTTTTCTTTGCCTAGTTTTCAGGCAGGCTTGGAATTGGGGATCTAAATTAGAAATGATCCTATCTGTTTATTAACTTAGAGATCAGTTTCATTTTTTAGAGAAAGCAATAAAGAATATGATGTGTCACAGTAAGAGAGGCTGTCTGGAATCTCTTTACGGTCCTCATCACTTAGAAGAATAGCTATAGAATAAAATACTGTGACTATAATTTTCACTTTAATAAGCTTTTTGCTGTTCAATAAATGAATGAGGAGTAATTTTTAAATTAAATTTGCCCCTTCGTGCAGTTACTTTTATTTCTACCTCCTCACTACATACCCATTTGTTCATTAGAATTTGTGTCCAGATATTACTTATAACTGGCATATAGGTAAAAAGCTATGACAAAAATAATTTACTTGGGATTTCAAGCCATAAATTTTACTTCATCCTGGCAAAAAAGGAAGTCAGAATGGAAACAGTGACTTTTAAAATATAAAAGTTATAATATTTTTTTTGAAATACTGATAGCATTTAAAACTGGACTTTGAAATTACATCATAATAGCTAACACTTTTCATAAAACATTATCAAGTCAATTTCCTTGGCAAAATCACTAAGCAATAAATACTGAAATACATTCTGCTTTAAGTTATTCTATCATCTAATTCATGCATACTGTGTTTGAAACTTCACATTTGGGTGGCACATATGAATGGAGCATGATAATTTCCAAAAAGTATTATTGAGAGCCTCTGAATTTCAGTGACTGTGAATAATTTATTATTTCAGATTTTCAAAGAACTTATCCAAAATTCTCACTTTAATGTAATTCCACCATCTTTATTTTTTACTCATTTTTCTTAGTAAGATCCCTGGAACCACAGTGCATGTTTATATTATTATGACTTGGATAATCATTTGTGCTCTTTGAAATTGTGTGATATATAAGACACTTGAAATGATTTCAGAAGAAGTTTCTGGGTGGTTCTAAGTTTTACTAAGCAATTTTTTGATTAACTATCCTCTGGCTTTCTACCACTTGCAAATGGAGAAATCCTATTGCCATTACTGTCGGAGAAGGCAATGGCATCCCACTCCAGTACTCTTGCCTGGAAAATCCAATGGATGGAGGAGCCTGGTAGGCTGCAGTCCATGGGGTCGCTAAGAGGTGGACATGACTGAGCGACTTCACTTTCACTTTTCACTTTCATGCATTGGAGAAGGAAATGGCAACCCACTCCAGTGTTCTTGCCTGGAGAGTCCCAGGATCAGGGGAGCCTGGTGGGCTGCCATCTCTGGGGTCAGAGTCAGACACGACTGAAGTGACTTAGCAGTAGCAGTAGCATTGCCATTACTGTAACAGAGGCTTGAATTAAAAGCTCTTTGTAAAGTGTTGTCTTGTTCTCCTAAGATGTCCTGTGCATGGTAAGCTTCCAATATAAAGTGTTGATAATGAGCAAAGTGCTAGCGATCAGATTCTGATAAATTGGTAGGCTAAAATGGTATAAAATTGGCAATTCCCCTGGTGGTCCAGTGACTAAGACTTTCATTCCCAATGCAGGAGGTCAGGGTTCAGTCTCTGGTCAGGGAACCAGATCCCACATGCCACAACTATCCTGCATGCTGCAGCTAACAGATTACACACGAATCAGTGAAGATCCCATATGCAAGCTGTAATGAGAATCCCCAGGTGATAGAAATTAAGACTGAAAAGTTAATTGGCTAGATCTCTGGAAACCATTGGTCATGACAGATAGAAGCATTGAGTTTCAGACTTAGTATGCCTAATGCTTGTATTTTAATAACCTCACTTCAGTAAAAAGCTGCAAAGGGACTGATGTCTGTACCTGGGGCTTTCAGAGAATTGAAACCTCCATAAAAGGGTTTTACCAAAATAAAATCTATTTGCTGACATAGGAAGCAGATAGACAACAATGAATCTTATCTCTGCCTAGATACTGGGTTGAAAAACGGGGTAATTTGTAAACTTGGACCCAAGTTTTTGAATTTTGGAATCTAAAAACTTCAAGAGGTAGGAACCTATATGTCAATAATTAAGATAAACATTGATCTCACACCAGTGTGTTCCTCAGTTCAGTTCAGCCGCTCAGTTATGTCTGACTCTTTGTGACCCCATGGACTACAACACGCCAGGCATCCTTGTACATCACCAACTTCTGGACTTTACTCAAACTCATGTCCATTGAGTCAGTGATGCCATCCAATCATTTCATCCTCTGTCATCCCCTTCTTCTCCTGCCTTCAATCTTTCCCAGCATCAGGGTCATTTCAAATGAGTCAGTTCTTTGCATCAGGTGGCCAAAGTATTGGAGTTTCAGCTTCAACATCAGTCCTTCCAATGAACATTCAGAACTGATTTCCTTTAGGATGAACTGGTTGGATCTCCTTGCAGTCCAAGGGACTCTCAAAAGTCTTCTCCAACACCACAGTTCAAAAGCACCAGTTCTTCAGTGCTCAGCTTTCTTCACAGTCCAACTCTCACATCCATACATGACCACTGGAAAAACCATAGCCTTGACTAGACGGACCTTTGTTGGCAAAGTAATGTCTCTGCTTTTTAATATGCTGTCTAGGTTGGTCATAACTTTCCTTCCAAGGAGTAAGCATCTTTTAATTTCATGGCTGCAGTCACCATCTGCCGTGATTTTGGAGCCCCAAAAAAGTCTGCCACTGTTTCCACTGTTTCCCCATCTATTTGCCATGAAGGGATGGGGCCAGATGCCATGATCTTAGTTTTCTGAATGTTGAGCTTTAAGCCAACTTTTTCACTCTCCACTTTCACTTTGATCAAGAGACTCTTTAATTCCTCTTCACTTTCTGCTATAAAGGTGGTGTCATCTGCATATCTGAGGTTATTGATATTTCTCCCAGCAATCTTGATTCCAGCTTGTGCTTCATCCAGCCCAGTGTTTCTCATGATGTACTCTGCATATAAGTTAAATAAGCAGGGTGACAATGTTCATCTTTGACATACTCCTTTTCCTATTTGGAACCAGTCTGTTGTTCCTAACTGTTCCTAACAAAGGAGAAAGGAAACCAGTCTAAAGTTACATTCCACAATCTAGGTCGAAAGAAAATCTCACAGAAGACCTCTTTAAATGATATCACAATAAAAATATTTTTGCTCATGACCAGCTGTGTCTGATTCTTTGTAATCCCACGGACTGTAGCTCTCCAGGCTTCTCTATCCATGGTATTTTCCTGACAAGAATACTGGCATGAGTTGTCATTTTTTCCTCCAGGGGGTCTTCCTGACCCAGGGATGGAACAATTGTCTCCTATGACTCCTTCATTGGCAGCCAGGTTCTTTATCACTGAGCCTCCTGGGAATCCCATAAAAGTAGTTTATAAGTAGTTATAAGAACTGAAAAGCTAGTTAGAGAGTTGGAAGATAAACTGGAGAATATCATCTGTAATGCAACACAAAGATAGTGAGATAAAAATATGGAAGATAGGCTCAGCAATAAGGAGAAAGAATAAGAATGTCCAATTATGTTTGATAGGAGTTCCAGAACAAGAAAATCCAGAAAAGAGGTACCTCTATATTTGAAGACAACATGGTTGAGAATTTTCAGAATTAAAATTCTTCATTTTCAAGAAGCATAAATTCTATAAAGAATAAATACTTCTACAGTTAGACATATTTTAATGAAATTTAAGAATACGAAATCAAAGAGAATATGTAAAACCCAACTAAATAGAAAAGATAGATTACACACAAAAGAATTATAATTAGAATGACTATAGATAGCTCAGCAAAAACTACAGGAGTCAAAATTATGAAATAATATCTTTACAATGTAGAACAAAAATGACTGTCAATCTCCAATTCTCTGCCTAGTTAATTTATCAAGAATAAGAATCATATGAAATGAATTTCAAATAAATAAAGACTCCAGGAGTTGGTGATGGACAGGGAAGCCTGGCATGCTGCAGTCCATGGGGTTGCAAAGAGTTGGACACGACTGAGTGACTGAACTGAACTAAAAGACTGAGAGCCCCTGACAGACTCATCCTTCAGGAGAAAGGATTTTAAATCCTGGAAAAATGTGGATACAAGAATCAACGGTGAGCAAAATACTGAGAAATATGTGAGTTAATATATTCTTATAATCTTTGTGTTGCTCATATAGAAAGTAAAGCTATTAATTAAACTTTAAGTCAAATACAGAAGTTAAGAGTAACCACAGAAAGAACACAAACGAAAATGTAAAACCTGGAAACTAGTAGTGACCAAAAAAGGAAATAAATATCACACTAAGAAGCTCCAATACTTTGGCCACCTGATTGGAACTCATTGGAAAAGATCCTGATGTTGGGAAAGATTGAGGGCAAAAGGACAAGGCGGGTGACAGAGGATGAGATGGTTGGATGGCTTCACCAACTCAATGGACATGAGTTTGACCAAGCTCCGGGAGATGGTGAAGGACAGGGAAACCTGGCATGCTGCAGTCCATGGGGTCACAAAAAGCTGGACACAACTTAGTGATGGAAGAGTAAATCCAATGGAAGAACAGGGAATAGAGCAAAGAAGAAAGTATGATATGGGAAGCCTACAATTGTATATTAAATAAAGGTTGAATGCATACAGTAATAATAGATAGTATTATAAGCATATTGGGCTTCTCTGGTGGCTCAGGCTATAAGAGTCTGCCTGCAATGCAGGAGAGCTGGGTTTGATCCCTGGGTTGGGAAGATCCCCTAAGGAAGGAAATGGCTACACACTTCAGTATTCTAGCCTAGAGAATTCCATGGACAGATGAGCCTGGTGGGTTACAGTCCATGGGGTCACAGAGAGTCAGACACACCTGAGTGACTAACACACACACATAAGCGTATTAGATGTGTTTTCTCATTTAATCTTTACACTGATGTTGGGCAGTAAATATAACTGTGTACTTGTTCAGTCATTCAGTCATGTCCAACATTTGACAGTGTCCAGAGACATTTTTGGTTGTCATAACTCAGAGAGTCTTATGGTGGGTAGAGGCCAATAATGATGCGAAATATCCAACAGTACACAGAACAGTTCCCCACAATAGGCAATTATTTGGCCCAAACTATCAGCATTACTGAGGTTGACAATAAGAAACTCAGTTTTGATTTGCAGTATATCCATTTGACTTTTTATCTTCTCTGCTTTCAGTTACATGATAAGCATGGTGGATGGGGTGTCTTACCTACTTGGACTCCATATAACATGTAGTTTTCATGTCTGCTACATGGGAAGTGAACATTGTAAGTGGACACTCGATCAACTGAATTTTTTATTCAACGGCAATCTTTAGTGTTTATTATGTCTTGGATGCTGTCTTCAAAGTTTGTGTGAAAGAGTCTAAGTAGGTAGTCTTTATCATGTAGGAATTCTGAACTTAATAGTGAAAGAGATATACAAATCGATAATTTACAATACACTATGTACTTCAACAAATATATGAGGGAAAACTTGCAGTGGGGAGCAAAAATAAGCTGAAGTTAATTCTTCTTAGAGGAGAAGCTTTAGTTAAACAAGGATAGTGAGTAACGGTTTGAAGAAAGAAAAGAATTTGAAAAAAAAATAAAGGAGACATCTTGTGATGGGAGATGAGTAAATGGGTTTATTCTAGCACTTTGATAACAAGTTTAATAAGAAAAAAATTAATTAACTGTTTTTAAAAGTTATAACATTGTAAAGCAGGGAATGATTATAGAGTTTGTCTATTGAACCTCCCAGTTTTATAGATATTGGAAAGAGCAGATTTATCATTTTGAGTCTGAAGGCAGGAAAATAACCAAAAAATTGGATGTCCCAGCATAGCAGCAGGTACAGGAATTCATTCTTATTAAAAATATTGTTCTGTTTAGGTCTTCAATTGATTGGATGAGGGCCACTTTCATTAACGAAGGCAATTTGCTTTACTCAGTCTCTGGATTTAAAAGTTAGTTTCATCCAGAAGCTTCCTCAGAGAGACACCCAGAATAATGTTTAATCAAATGTCTGGATACCATGTGGCTCCATTAGGATGACATATAACATTAACTATCACAGTGAGTAACAAACAAGGATTTCATATGGTAAATCAAAATAAACCACAGCCTATTTGGTCTATCGCAGTGCTAGAAAGTTGTGTTGAGTATTTTAGCTAGGGAAACTAGAAGTAGGAAAAACAAGAAAGATATAAAGATGTAACACTAACAAAATTGTTTTCTACCAAAATAGAGAATTTTACTAGTTTTGTATAAAAGTGAAAGCTTCCCTTGAATGTATCTTTCAGCATTTCTTTTGAATTGTTTATCTGAGTAATTATTCTAAATTCCAAGATCTTCTCCTTGTACTCACTTTTGCTTTTTCCTTTGGATTCTATTTTTGTTTTATTCATGAAATATTTTCTCTAATCTCTCTGAAGCTTCTGATTGGAGTTTTGTTTTTGTTGGAGGATGGAGGGAATGAAATTTACCCACCAAACAGAGGAGACATCTTGAGACCAAAAAATGAGACAGACAGCTCCATAAAATCAATGGATCAGTTTATTATTGGGGAGATTAATAAGGGCAGGATTGGGCAGAAAATTATCTGTAAGCATTTGTGGTTGCAACCACACTGTTCACCAAAAGGGATTATTTGGGCAATTTTAAAGTTAACCTAGGGTCTGGGGTAGGGGCTTAGAAAAAGAATGTGCATTCCTAAGTCAAAATTCATGAATGGGTAACTGTTTTCATGGGCACCTGGAATAGGTCAAGGAAAGTTTTCATTATTGTCTGGGAACTAACAGAGCAGGCCACCTGAACCTAATGATTACTAAACAGTATCTAGTGTTCTATCAACTACCTTGGCATCCCTTAGCCTAGTCAAGTTGACACCTAAAATTAACTATCACAAAATAAAGCTCTTGACCACTTGAAAACATGCTTAACTACCATCAGAATGAGAGCAAAGCAAATATGTTGAAATATATTTTTCCACCCATCAGAATGGCAATTATTTCCTTTAAAAATTGATAATACACCGCATGGGCAAGAATATGGGGAAATAGATAATCTGATGTAATCTTGGTTAGAAGATATTAATATAACTTTATGGATAAGTATTTGGCAATATCTACCAACATAAAAACTTCCCTGGTGGCTCAGACTGTAAAGCGTCTGCCTACAATGTGGGAGATCCGGGTTCAATCCCTGGGTCAGAAAGATCCCCTGGAGAAGGAAACGGCAACCCACTCCAGTATTCTTGCTTGGAAAATCCCATGGACAGAGGAGCCTGGTGAGCTACAGACCATGGGGTCACAAAGAGTCGGACAAGATTGAGTGACTTCACTTTCACTTTCACCAACATAAAGGGCTTCTCTTGTAGCTCAATGGTTGAGAATCTGCCTGCAATGCGGGAGACCCTGGTTCTGTTCCTGGGTCAGGAGTTCCTCTGGAGAAGTGTTAGGCTACCCACTCCAGTATTCTTTGGCTTCCCTGGTGGCTCAGATGGAAAAGAATCTGCCCACAATGCAGGAGACCTGGGTTTGATTCCTGGGTCAGGAGGGAAGAGGGCATGACAACCCACTCCAGTAGTCTTGCCTGAGGAATCCTCATGGACAAGAGGAGCCTGGCGGGCTATAGCCCCATGGGGTTGCAAAGAGTCGGACATGACTGAACGACTAAGCACAGCACAGCACAGAAATATAAAACTTCATATACTGTTTTACTCTCAGTTACAATTCTAGGAATTTATCCTTCAGCAATCATCCATGTCTCTCAAAGAGAGACAATATAATGCAATAATTAAGAGCATGGGTGTTGGAGCCACACTGTTTGGGTTTGAATCCTGATTTTGCATTTACTAATTGTATGGCCTTGGACAACTAATTTCAAATCTCTTATTTCAGAGTTTTTGGATATCCTACCTGATATAGTATGTTAAAGAATTATGTTGGTATTAAAGTCTAATGATATACTCACTCATGGTCATTTAAATTGGGAAGGAAAAAAAAAAAAAACTAGTAAGTTAGGCTTCAACAGTACATGAACCAAGAAACTCCAGATATAAAAGCTGGATTTAGAAAAGGCAGAGAAACCAGAGATCAAATTGCCAGCATATGTTGGATCATAGAATAAAGCAACAGAATTCCAGAAAAACATCTACTTCTGCTTCTTGGCTACCCTAGAGCCTTTTACTGTGTGGATCACAAAAAACAGTGGACAATTCTTAAAGAAATGGAAATACCAGACCACCATACCTGCCTCCTGAGAAACCTGAATGCGAGTCAAGAAGCAACAGTTAGAATTGGACATGGAGCAATGGACTGGTTCCACATTGAGAAAGGAGTAGGTTAAGGCTGTATATTGTCACCCTGCTTATTTAAGTTATATGCAGAGTACATCATGTGAAATGACAGACTGGATGAAGCACAAGCTGGAATTAAGATTGCCGGGAGAAATATCAGTAATCTCAGATATGCAGATGATACCACCCTAAAGGCATAAAGTGAAGGAGAACTAAAGAGCCTCTTCATAAAAATGAAAGAAAAGAGGAAAAAGCTGGCTTAAAACTCAACATTCAAAAACCAAAGATCATTGCATCTGGTCCCATTACTTCATGGCAAAAGATGGGAAAACAATGGAAACAGTGACAAACTTTATTTTTTTGGTCTCCAAAATCACTACAGACGATGACTACAGCCATGAATGAAATTAAAAAATGCTTGCTCCTTGGAGGAAAAGCTATAATAAACCTAGACAGCTTACTAAAAACCAGAGACATCACTTTGCCAACAAAGGTCCGTCTAGTCAAAGCTGTGTTTTTTTTTTCAGTAGTCACATATGGGTGTGAGAGTTGGACCATAAAGACAGCTGAGCGCTGAAGAATTGATGCTTTTGAACTGTGGTGCTGGAAAAGATTCTTGAGAGTCCTTTGGACTGCAAGGAGATCAAACCAGTCAATCCTAAATGAAATCAGTCCTGAATATTCATTGGAAGGACTGATGCTGAAGTTGAAGCTCCAATTCTTTGGCCACCTGATGCAAAGAGCCAACTCATTGGAAAAAACTCTGATACTGGGAAAGTTTGAGGGCAGGAGAAGGGGGCTCTAGAGGATGAGATGGTTGGATTGCATCATTGACTCAATGGACATGAGTTTGAGGAAACTCTGGGAGACAATAAAGGACAGGAAAGCCTGGTGTGCTGCAGCCCATGGAGTCGCAGGGCTGGACATGACTGAGCAACTGAACAACAACAACAAAATACACAAAAGCAATTCCCATCATAGATTATGAGGCCAAGTGGGGAATGAGGATAAAAATTCTAGGAAGAAAAAGGAAAAACAGTTTTAAATCATTCTCTGGACTCAGAAAATTCAAACACACTCATACTAAAACAGATACAGCAAAGTAGAAGGCATTTAAATCTTTTAAAACTTGAAGATAGTTAATTATCATTCTGAGATCATTGCAGCTTAAATTCAGTCCTTCAGCCTCTGTTTTTACAACCTGGCATTTTCCACCAAGAAGAATAATCTGCCCTTCTGAAGAATTTTATTTTCCAAGATCTTTCAAGGGTTCTGCCAGCACAGCCCTGACTCACCAGCTGGGGCTTCCTGACGAGGGGCAGGAGGGGGGAGAGAATTCCCAATGCATGTGTTCCAACAAAATTCCTGGAAGCCCCTGTGCATTTTGTCGTGACAATTAGACTGTGTACCCACACAAAATATTCTAATCATCTTCATTAAGCTAGTTTGAAGGAAACTAAACTAAAAAAGATCTGAAATGTGAAACATTCCTTTCAATGTAGCTTGAAATGAGAGAGAAGAGGGTCCATGTGAAAGTCCTGTTAAAACTCAAAGAAGGTGGAGAGCAAGTAGAGCCTGATTAATGTAAATGCAGTGAATTTGGAGGCATAAATTATATCTTTTGTGATGAAGAAGTATAAATAGTGTAAAAATCCCCACAATTTAATGGATGAGGAAATAAAAAGAAAAAGGAATGACAGGGAATATGAGTGGTATCCGTCATGACACATGAAGCTCCTTAGATTACCAGATGTCAGAACTAGAATGCATTTTACAAACCATCCAGACCACTCAAACCAACCACTTTATTTTTTTCAAAGGAAGAATTAAGGCCCAGAGTAGATGAAATAAAAAGACATGATGTTTATAATGCTGTTACTTTAATCATCTGAAAAACTATAAAAGATACATAATACCTTTTGGAATCTCCACTTTCTTAAAAGGAGCACATATTGATTATAGTTAATGCTTTTGTTACACTTTCTTTTCTCATAACAATATTTAAATATTTTAACATTTTGTAAACTGATAGAGGGCTTCCCCAGTGGCTCAGTGGTAAAGAATGAGTCTGAAATGCAGGAGACACAGGCGACACAGATTCGATCTCTGGATTGGGAAGAAAGGGAATGCAATACTGTCCTAAGTCAAAACCAAAGCCTAATATAATGAGGTGAGCTTTATAATTTTCCAGTAGCCACATTATTAAATAAAATACAAAGACACTGATGCATTTGATGCTTAATGTTTACAGGTACTGTTCTTAACTCTGCAGAGAAGCCATCAATCAATTAAACAGGGTTCTTTTCCTCCAGTAGTTTACAGTTATCCAAATGAGATTAATTACAGGAAAAAATACAAAATTTATAGGCAAAAAAATTTTTGCCTATACATTTTAAAGGAAGGTGTTGGCAGAATAGGTCAAGGAGAATTTATTTCTATTTAGAGTTTGGGAAATATTTAAGAAGTTAATTTGAGACCAGATCTTGAAAGAATTATATGACTTCAGTGGACACAGATGGAGAAAGATGGTCATTTCAGATCAAAAGAAATATACACACAAATGCAAAGAGATATGAAATTCTAATGTGCTTTTTAGGAAAGACAAGTATATTGGCTATGTATATTTAGGATCAGATCAGATCAGATCAGTCGCGCAGTCATGTCCGACTCTTTGCAACCCCATGAATCACAGCACGCCAGGCCTCCCTGTCCATCACCAACTCCCGGAGTTTACTGAGACTCATGTCCATCGAGCCAGTGATGCCATCCAGCCATCTCATCCTCTGTCATCCCCTTCTCCTCTTGCCCCCAATCCCTCCCAGCATCAGAGTCTTTTCCAATGAGTCAACTCTTCGCATAAGGTGGCCAAAGTACTGGAGTTTCAGCTTTACCATCATTCCTTCCAAAGAAATCCCAGGGCTGATCTCCTTCAGAATGGACTGGTTGGATCTCCTTGCAGTCCAAGGGACTCTCAAGAGTTTTCTCCAACACCACAGTTCAAAAGCATCAATTATTTGGCACTCAGCTTTCTTTGTTGTCCAACTCACATCCATACATAACTACTGGAAAAACCAGAGCATTGACTAGATGGACTTTTGATGGCAAAGTAATGTCTCCTTTTTAATATGCTGTCTAGGTTGGTCATAGGTTTTCTTCCAAGGAGCAAGTGTCTTTTAACTTCATGGCTGCAGTCACCATCTGCAGTGATTATTAAAGTCTGTCACTGTTTCCATAGTTTCCCCATCTATTTGCCACGAAGTGATGGGACTGGATGCCATGATCTTAGTTTTCTGAATGTTGAGTTTTAAGCCAGCTTTTTTGCTCTCCTCTTTAATTTCATCAAGAGGCCTTTTAGTTCTTCTTCACTTTCTCCCAAAAGGGTAGTGTCATTTGCATATTTGAGGTTATTGATATTTCTCCTGGCAATCTTCATTCCAGCTTGTGCTTCATCCACCTTGGGATTACTTATTAAATGGATTTTTAAATTCAGGTCATTAATACAAGAAACTGATTTTATGATGAGTCATTGACCTGAAAAAGATGTGTTTTCATTATAGGGGACTGGAATGCAAAAGTATAAGTCAAGAAACACCTGGAGTAACAGGTAAATTTGGCCTTGGAGTACAGAATGAAGCAGGGCAAAGGCTAATAGAGTTTTGCCAAGAGAACGCACTGGTAATAACAAACATCCTCTTCCAACAACACAAGAAAAGACTTTACACATGGACATCACCAGACAGCCAACACCGAAATCAGACTGATTATATTCTTTGCCACCAAAGATGGAGAAGCTCTATACAGTCAGCAAAAATAAGACTGGGAGCAGACTGAAATTGAAGAAAGTAGGGAAAACCACTAGACCATTCAGGTATGACCTAAATCAAATCCCTTATGATTATACAGTGGAAGTGAGAAATAGATTTAAGGGATTAGATCTGATAGACAGAATACCTGATGAACTATGGACAGAGGTTCATGACATTGTACAGGAGACAGGGATCAAGACCATCCCCAAGAAAAAGAAAAGCAAAAAGGCAAAATGGCTATCTGAGGAGGCCTTACAAATAGCTGTGAAAAGAAGAGAAGCAAAAAGCAAAGGAGAAAAGGAAAGATATAAGCATCGGAATGTAGAGTGCCAAAGAATAGCAAGGAGAGATAAGAAAGTCTTCCTCTGCAATCAGTGCAAAGAAATAGAGGAAAACAACAGAATGGGAAAGGCTAGAGATCTCTTCAAGAAAATGAGAGATACCAAGGGAACATTTCATGCAAAGATGGGCTCCATAAAGGACAGAAATGGTATGGACTTAGTAGAAGCAGAAGATATTAAGAAGAGATGGCAAGAATACACAGAAGAACTGTACAAAAATGATCTTTGTGACCCTGATATCACAATGTTGTGATCACTCACCTACAGCCAGACATCCTGGAATATGAAGTCAAGTGGGCCTTAGGAAGCATAACTATGAACAAAGCTAGTGGAGGTGATGGAATTCCAGGTGAGCTATTTCAAATCCTAAAAGACGATGCTGTGAAAGTGCTGCACTCAATATGCCAGCAAATTTGGAAAACTCAGCAGTGGCCACAGGACTGGAAAAGGTCAGTTTTCATTCCAATCCCAAAGAAAGGAGATGCCAAAGAATGCTCAAATTACTGCACAATTGCACTCATCTCACACACTAGTAAAGTAATGCTCAAAATTCTCCAAGCCAGGCTTCAGCAATACATGAACCATGAACTTCCAGATGTTCAAGCTGGTTTTAGAAAAGGCAGAGGAACCAGAGATCAAATTGCCAACATGTGTTGGATCATCATAAAAGCAAAGAGTTCCAGAAAAACATCTATTTCTGCTTTATTGACTATGCCAAAGCCTTTGACTGTGTGGATCACAATAAACTGTGGAAAATTGTGAAAGAGATGGGAATACCAGACCACCTGACCTGCCTCTTGAGAAACCTATATGCAGGTCAGGAAGCAACAGTTAGAACTGGACATGGAACAACAGACTGGTTCCAAACAGGAAAAGGAGTACATCAAGGCTGTATATTGTCACCCTGCTTATTAAACTTATATGCAGAGTACATCATGAGAAACGCTGAGCTGGAAGAAACACAAGCTGGAGTCAAGATTGCCGGGAGAAATATCAATAACCTCAGATATGTAGATGACACCACCCTTATGGCAGAAAGTGAAGAAGAACTAAAAAGCCTCTTGATGAAAGTGAGAGAGGAGAGTGAAAAATTTGGCTTAAGCTCAACATTCAGAAAACTAAGATCATGACATCCGGTCCCATCACTTCATGGCAAATAGATGGGGAAACAGTGGCTGACTTTATTTTTTGGGGGCTCCAAAATCACTGCAGATGGTGACTGCAGCCATGAAAAAAAAATAAATAATAAAAGACGCTTACTCCTTGGAAGGAAAGTTATGACCAACTTGGACAGCATATTGAAAAGCAGAGACATTACTTTGTCAACAAAGGTCTATCTAGTCAAAGCTATGGTTTTTCCAGTAGTTATGTATGGATGTGAGATTTGGACTATAAAGAAAGCTGAGCACCGAAGAATGGGTGCTTTTGAACTGTGGTGTTGAAGAAGACTCTTGAGAGTCCCTTGGACTGCAAGGAGATCCAACCAGTCCATCCTAAAGGAAATCAGTCCTGATTATTCATTAGAAGGACTGATGTTGAAACTGAGACTCCAGTACTTTGGCCACCTGATGCAAAGAGCGGACTCCTTGGAAAAGACCCTGATGCTGGGAAAGATTGAGGGCAGGAGGTAAAGGGGGCGACAGAGGATGAGATGGTTGGATGGCATCGCCCACTCAACAGACATGAGTTTGGGTGAACTCTGGGAGCTGTTGATTGACAGGGGCCTCTGGCTCACTGTGGTTCATGGGGTTGCAAAGAGTCGGACACAACTGAGTAACTGAACTGTACTGAACTGAACTGACAGAAAGTGATTTTTGAATTATCATTTTGCATTACTTTGGGGATTTAATTTTTAAGAACTCAAGCAGTTTACTCTGTCTCTGAATGTGCCCAAAGATACCTTAACTATCAGGTTGCAAATCGTTTCTAATCCAAAAGGAAAGAAAAGAAACTAGAGGAAAAGGAAAAGAGTTGATAAGTTTGAAAAGACTTTATGTTCTGCAGTTAGGAATTTAATGATAAAATAGAAGACACATAAGGATCCCCCACAGTATTTTTGGCTTAAATTAGCAATATGATTTCCTGAATTCCCTACTTTTATTTCCATCAGTCTACATCTTCTGTGTTGTAAATAAGAAACTGAGTAACTAGGCTCAGATGTGCTTTTGAAGGTTCCTTGAAATAGCCAATCTGCACAGGCTTCTTATTGCCTTAACTTAAAAAGGAAGTATACTTTTAAAGAACATAACTCCTTACAAAACCAAATTGATAGCACTGCAGAATAATTACAGCTTATGCTGGTTGCTATGACACCTCTTATACCTACATCATTCTTTATCACAAGTGCTTTTGAGTGTTAGTAAAACAAAAGAATAGTGACATAAGATTAAAGGCATGAGAGAAAAAGATCTACTCATTCAAGGTGACATTAAGAAATAATTTAATGTCAGTATTCTACTTAATGGAAACATAATTATCTTCATAGCAAATATTAGCACATATATCTTATGATGCAATGACTTTAAGAGCTGGTACTTGAGGGAAGGATCAAAAAAGAGTTTAAAAGTTTCTCGCAAATGTAAAACGTAAAATACAATAAATCTATACATGATAAAACTGGTGAAATGTTTGAGCTTTTCTTTAACTAACCCCTAAGTAGTCTGAAGGGCTTTCCTTCGTGGCTCAGTAGTAAAGAACCTGCCTGCCAATGCAGGAGATGTGGGTTCTATCCCTGGGTCAGGAAGATACCCTGGAGAAGGAGATGGCTACCCACTCCAGTCTTCTTGCCTGGGAAATCCCATGGACAGAGGAACCTGGAGGGCTACTGTCCCTGGGGTTGCGAAAGAGTCAGATGCAACTTAGTGACTAAACAACAACAAAGTGGTCTGGAACAAATTAATAATCTTATAAAACAGCCCTGTTTCAAGAGGGAAATTCAATAGTAGAGTTCTGTGATGAAGATTTTTGTCCTCTGGCAAACCACCTTTGCGTGGGAGGCTGTTAGAGCAAGGCTTCACCCATTTGGTGGGGAAAAACAGGATGACTCTTGTTGAGGGAAAGAGAAAGGAAAAGATCAGGAAGAGAAAAGCAGTTGAGTGAATGAATGGTAATGAGTTCAGAGGAGCTCCTTAATCATTTTTCTACCATGGGCTTCTATCTGGATAGGATCAAAAGGGTTTCACTTAATGAGAAGATTTATCTTTTGGTGTCTATGAAGCGAGAGTTGATCTGACATTGTTTAAACAGACAACATCAGAATGCAAGGTTTTAAAGCTAGTCTATTACTAAAATGTTCAAAGAATCTCATAACAAATACATTCAAAATACACAATCTAAATCCTTTTCAAAGGGCACCTCACATTAATCCCTCAGCTGGGGTTCCTCATTTTTATAGCATCATTTATCACTTTAATGTAACATTAGTTTAGTGGCTAAAAGGCATGGCAGAAAACCTGCACTGAATGTTGGAACATTAATGACTTAAGCAAAAAGGAAACACTTGAAAGACCAGCCAGTGCTCTAGTTCTTTCCCCTAGGTTATAATCACAGATGCAGGAAGCAATTGCTGCTATATAAATAATACTGAAATGTGGCTCATATTGGCAAGACCAGACTTATTTGTGACGCTAAAGGGTAAATAACAAAAGGTTTGACAAACTGACTCAAGGGAGAAATGTGTGTTTATGTGTGTTGGTGGGGAGTGGTAAGGGGGAGAGGAATGAGATCAAACAGTTCTTTGCTTCTAGTGCAGATTTTTCTAAAGAAAAAAAGATAGGGGTGGAGATGAGACAGAGGGGGTGGAGGGTGGAAATACCAGGGCATCCTAGCAGCACAGATGGCATCGGGACTTACCGCCTCCCACTACACCTGAGGCTGTGGATGCTGCGGAAAGTCGGGTATGGATGTGGGTGTGGGGAGAGTCGGGGAAGCATTGCAAACTCCATTTAGAAGAGGTATAGCCCAGTATTTAAATTTAAATTCCCCACATGGCTTCAGCAACTTCTTTTGTTGCTTTCCTGAAATATATATCTGATTATTTCCCTAACAGGGTCTTGGGAAAGACACTTTTGTTGAATTATTCTATCCACATTTATGAAATGGACCAGAAACGGGAATGATAAGGATGGGACTGTCTAGATAAACTCTTTAAGCCTGTCTTGAATTAATCTTTTATGGATTTGCTTTGTTATTATTAATATAGCTGATAATTTTTCAAATGATAGCCTTTGTGTTTTGATGGCATCATATCAAAAGGCTGAATTCATGGGCACACTTTTCAGAAATTCCAGAATTTCCTAAAGGTGGAGCAATCTAGAAACTTCTGAGCACCTTCAATGTCACATTACTTAGTGACAAATATTTTCTTCTTTGGGCTTCTGCTTGACTAGGAGTTACTGTTAGCATATAAACACTCGAACAAAACACTAACATCATTTCTAACAGCTTAAGTGCTTCCCTAGGATGACTCTGAAAACACCTGTCTGAGAAACTCAAGGCTGCCAAGAGAATGTTTCATTCCTTCCAGCCAACACCTAAAGATAGGGCGCCTGTCTTCCAGTCTCAGGGAGGGACCTGGAGCCTAACTTTGATAAGAGTCACTTAGCAAACACAGATGGGTTTCACAAGAAACCCTCCCTTGCTACTTTCTGTAATTTCTCACTTCCCTGATTCTACTGAGCCCTTGTTCACTTCCTTCCTTATTTGTCCATTCTCCCTTTAAATGCCCAGTCACTTCTGTATGTCTAAATTGAATTTGGCTCATGCTGCACTCTTTTCCCTATTGTGACAGTATATTACTGATTAAAATCTGTCCCAACCACTTTAACTAGTGTCCAGCTTTATCTTTGACATTAGACAACTGCCCTCCTCATTTCAAGGTAAGTACTTCCCTAACATCTGTTTGGTTCAAAAGGGTAAAATACAAGCAAGTTTCTCATCCTGTGTTTTATATAGCCTATGGTGGGCATTTTCCATCTGCCCCACCTCTTCTGCTGTCTTTGGGGCCCATCTGGCTTTTGTTTTAATCTCAAACACGGCAGATGACATTCTCTGCCAATGAGTCCTATTTTCAGCTCCTTTGGGCAAGCTACAGAAGCTGATCCATGCTCCCAAATTTACTGCCAGTTTTAAAACACTAAAAATGTAGTACTTATTATTTCCCACTGACTTAGGCTAGGGTCTAAAAGAACTGACTCTGATTCTTCTGCAAAGCCTTGAAAGTTCATTTTTAAAGTACCTATATATCAATTGACTGCTTCAGAATGGCCCTGTATGGCTTGTGGGTCTTGGAGGAATTCTTACTAGCTGAATCGAGAGTCTTCTCCATGCCAACTGTCATCTACCAGTGTCTAGAGAGGTAGGTCAAGCTTAGATCTTTCACCATCTCATTCTACATTCTAAAGGTAGAGCGATGCCCATCTGCTAGTTCAGACTTGGTGTCTTCAGGATGAATCCTCACCTAAGGCAGCTGTAGGGCCTCTGGCAGTTAATCTGTGTGACTCTTTGCTATAGAGCATTGCTTCTCAGGGATTTCCCCAGGGACTCAGTGGTAAAGTATACACCTACAATGCAGGAGACACAGGTTCAATTCTTGGTCAGGAATATTCCCTGGAAGAAGGCATCACAAGCCACTCCAGTATTTTTGCCTGAAAAATCCCATGGACAGAGGACCCTGGTGGGCTATAGTCCATGGAGTCGCAAAGAGTTGGACAAGACTGAAGTGACTGAATGCAGCACAGCACTTTGCTACTCAGGAGAGGACCATCAGCAACCACAACACCTGAAGACTTTTTAGAGATGCAGAAACTCAGGTCCTACCCAAGGCCCAATCAGAAAGTGAATTTTTAAAAAGACCGCTTGGTGATTCAAGTGCACCTGAAAGTTTGAGAAGCATAGCCATTTATAGTGCTCTGACTGTGGCCTTCTCTTGGAATCCTCATTATAATTTCTGACTTCTGTCTTCCTAACATGGCCAGGAAGCTGTGGGTGTAGACTTCCTCCTTATTCTTTGCAGAGTCTTCCTATATAGATTATAGTCCTGCTCTGTAACCTGAAACCCACCACAGAGGTGCCTCTCTGCCTGCCTGCTGGCACTCAAGTATCTCATGAATGTTCTATATTCCCTTCTAAAAATACAAGGTTTACACTTGGAAGTTGGTCATGCCTTAGCCCCATTACCCTCCTTAACACCTGATTCATCTTGGTTAACATACCGGTTCTAGGTCAGCCTGTCCTCACTAGCCCTATACTATAAGGTAAACCCTTTTGGGCTCAAAGGATCCAGAATACCAAGAGCAAATGCACTGAAGTGATGATTGGCGGATACTGCAAGTAGATTGGGCCTGGGGACACAAAACATGAGACTTAGTTCCATTTGGTAGAAAATATAATTTCACCTATCTCAGAGATTATTATGATTTGAATACTAGTATGTACAAAAGCACTTGGTAAAGTTAAGCACTAAATTGCTATTTGACCAAGTGGTAATTATGGGAACAAATGACTTCTCCATGCTGCATCCCTCTCATATATGTTCTAAAAACTATTTCAGGACTATAATAAGTGATGGATAAAAACTTAAGGGGAAAATAGGGGGAAAAGTCATTCTCATTGAATGGGCTTGTATTCTTTAATTTTCATTTTTGTTTAGATTGTTATATGTGTTTAATACATGTTGAATCCTTTTCTAAAAAAGAATAAGGAGGGGAAAAGAGCCTTCACTTCACTTCAGTCGCTCAGTCATGTCTGACTCTTTGCAACCCCATGAATCATAGCACACCAGGCCTCCCTGTCCATCACCAACTCCCAGAGTTCACTCAGACTCACGTCCATCGAGCCAGTGATGTCATCCAGCCATCTCATTCTTTGTTGTCCCCTTCTCCTCCTGCCCCCAATCCCTCCCAGCAGCAGAGTCTTTTCCAATGAGTCAACTCTTCACATGAGGTGGCCAAAGTACTGGAGTTTCAGCTTTAGCATCATTCCTTCCAAAGAAATCCCAGGGCTCATCTCCTTCAGAATGGACTGGTTGGATCTCCTTGCAGTCGAAGGGACTCTCAAAAGTCTTCTTCAACACCACAGTTCAAAAGCATCAATTCTTCGTGGCTCAGCCTTCTTCACAGTCCAACTCTCACATCCATACATGACCACAGGAAAAAAACATAGCCTTGACTAGAGGAACCTTTGTTAGCAAAGTAACGTCTCTGCTTTTGCATATGCTATCTAGGTTGGTCATAACTTTCCTTCCAAGGAGTAAGAGTCTTTTAATTTCATGGCTGCAGTCACCATCTGCAGTGATTTTGGAGCCCCAAAAAATAAAGTCTGACACTGTTTCCACTGTTTCCACTGTTTCCCCACCTATTACCCATGAAGTGATGGGACCAGATGCCATGGTCTTCGTTTTCTGAATGTTGAGCTTTAAGCCCACTTTTTCACTCTCCACTTTCACTTTCATCAAGAGGCTTTTGAGTTCCTCTTCACTTTCTGCCATAAGGGTGGTGTCATCTGCATATCTGAGGTTATTGATATTTCTCCCAGCAATCTTGATTCCAGCTTGTGTTTCTTCCAGTCCAGCATTTCTCATGATGTACTCTGCATATAAGTTAAATAAGCAGGGTGACAATATGCAGCCTTGACATACTCCTTTTCCTATTTGGAACAAGTCCGTTGTTCCATGTCCAGTTCTAACTGTTGCTTCCTGACCTGCATATAGGTTTCTCAAGAGGCAGGTCAGGTGGTCTGGTATTCCCATCTCTTTCAGAATTTCCCACAGTTTATTGTGATCCACACAGTCAAAGACTTTGGCATAGTCAATAAAGCAGAAATAGATGTTTTTCTGGAACTTTCTTGCTTTTTCCATGATCCAGTGGATGTTGGCAATTTGATCTCTGGTTCCTCTGCCTTTTCTAAAACCAGCTTGAACATCAGGAAGTTCACGGTTCACATATTGCTGAAGACTGGCTTGGAGAATTTTGAGCATTACTTTACTAGCGTGTGAGATGAGTGCAATTGTGCAGTAGTTTAAGCATTCTTTGGCATTGCCTTTCTTTGGGATTGGAATGAAAACGGACCTTTTCCAGTCCTGTGGCCACTGCTGAGTTTTCCAAATTTGCTGGCATATTGAGTGCAGCACTTTCACAGCATCATCTTTCAGGATTTGAAAGAGCTCAACTGGAATTCCATCACCTCCACTAGCTTTGTTCATAGTGATGCTTTCTAAGGCCCATTTGACATCACATTCCAGGATGTCTGGCTTTAGGTGAGTGATCACACCATCGTGATTATCTCGGTCGTGACAATCTTTTCTGTACAGATCTTCTGTGTATTCTTGCCATCTCTTCTTAATATCTTCTGCTTCTGTTAGGTCCATACCATTTCTGTCCTTTATTGAGCCCATCTTTGCATGAAATGTTCCCTTGGTATCTCTCATTTTCTTGAAGAGATCTCTAGTCTTTCCCATTCTGTTGTTTTCCTTTATTTCTTTGCACTGATCACTAAAGAAGGCTTTCTTATCTCTTCTTGCTATTCTTTGGAACTCTGCATTCAGATGCTTATATCTTTCCTTTTGTCCTTTGCTTTTCGCTTCTCTTCTTTTAACAGCTATTTGTAAGGCCTCCCCAGAGAGCCATTTTGCTTTTTTGCATTTCTATTCCATGGGGATGGTCTTGATCCCTGTCTCCTTTTTTTTTTTTTTTTTTTTTATTTTTAAACTTTACATAATTGTATTAGTTTTGCCAAATATCAAAATGAATCCGCCACAGGTATACATGTGTTCCCCATCGTCACGGACCTCATTCCATAGTTCATTAGGCACTCTATCTATCAGATCTAGGCCCTTAAAGCTATTTCTCACTTCCACTGTACAATCATAAGGGATTTATTTTAGGTCATACCTGAATGTTCTAGTGGTTTTCCCTACTTTCTTCAATTTAATTCTGAATTTGGCAATAAGGAGTTCATGATCTGAGCCACAGTCAGCTCCTGGTCTTATTTTTGCTGACTGTATAGAGCTTCTCCATCTTTGGTGGCAAAGAATATAATCAATCTGATTTCGGTGTTGACCATCTGGTGATGTCCATGTATAGAGTCTTCTCTTGTGTTGTTGGACAAGGGTGTTTGTTATGACCAGTGCATTTTCTTGGCAAAACTCTATTAGTCTTTGCCCTGCTTCATTCCGTATTCCAAGGCCAAATTTGCCTGTTACGCCAGGTGTTTCTTGACTTCCTACTTTTGCATTCCAGTCCCTTATAATGAAAAGGACATCTTTTTTGGGTGTTAGTTCTAAAAGGTCTTGTAGGTCTTCATAGAACCGTTCAACTTCAGCTTCTTCAGCGTTATTGGTTGGGTCATAGACTTGGATTACTGTGATATTGAATGTTTTGTCTTGGAAACGAACAGAGATCATTCTGTTGTTTTTGAGATTGCATCCAAGTACTGCATTTTGGACTCTTTTGTTGACCATGATGGCCACTCCATTTCTTCTGAGGGATTCCTGCCCACAGTAGTAGATATAATGGTCATCTGAGTTAAATTCACCCATTCCAGTCCATTTCAGTTCGCTGATTCCTAGAATGCCGACGTTCACCTTGCCATCTCTTGTTTGACCACTTCCAGTTTGCCTTGATTCACGGACCTGACATTCCAGGTTCCTATGCAATATTGCTCTTTACAGCATTGGACCTTGCTTCTATCACCAGTCACATCCACAGCTGGGTATTCTTTTTGCTTTGGCTCCATCCCTTCATTCTTTCTGGAGTTATTTCTCCACTGATCTCCAGTAGCATATTGGGCACCTACTGACCTGGGGAGTTCCTCTTTCAGTGTCCTATCATTTTGCCTTTTCATACTGTTCATGGGGTTCTCAAGGCAAGAATACTGAAGTGGTTTGCCATTCCCTTCTCCAGTGGACCACATTCTGTCAGATCTCTCCACCATGACTCGCCTGTCTTGGGTTGCCCCACGGGCATGCTTAGTTTCGCTGAGTTAGACAAGGCTGTGATCCTAGTGTGATTAGATTGACTAGTTTCCTGTGAGTATGGTTTCAGTGTGTTTGCCCTCTGATGCTCTCTTGCAACACCTACCGTCTTACTTGGGTTTCTCTTACCTTGGGCCTGGGGTATCTCTTCACGCTGCTCCAGCAAAGCGCAGCTGCTGCTCCTTACCTTGGATGAGGGGTATCTCCTCAACGCCACCCTTCCTGACCTTCAACATGGGATAGTTCCTCTAGGCCCTCCTGTGCCCCTGCAGCCAAGGCTCCTTGGACATGGGGTTGGTCCTCCTGGCCGCCGCTCCTGGCCTTGGGCTTGGGGGTTTGGGGGTAGCTCCTCTCGGCTGCCACCCACCCACCCCCGACCTCGGACATGGGGTAGCTCCTCTCAGCCTTTCCTGCGCCGTCACAGTCTGGCAGTCTCAGCCGCTGCCCCTCATCTCTGACATTGGGTAACTCCTCTTCGCTGCCACCTTTTGGACATGGGTTCCTCCCGCCTTCTGCCCCTGACCTCGGACGTGGGGTAGCTTCTCTCCACTGCGCTTAGTGCACTGGTCTCAGCCACCTGCAAATGACATTAATTCAAAAATTTCTATGATGTGACACAAAATAGCCACCTTCCACATCTCTTTTTTCCTCCTTTACCATCGTCTCATCCCACCCCACAAAACTTATCCTTCACCTACTTATCTTCCCTGAACACACTTGGGTTGTCTTTCTCTCAACCTAGATGTTCCCTTCCTACTTTAATCTCTACTGGTGAAAAGATAAATTTTTGTTCATGTGCCAAATACCTCACACGTGCTTATTATCCTAAATAAAATATATCTGGATTTTCTTCTACCCAGAAATATTGGCAGAAAATTTACTGCAGTCATTATTTTTAGGAGGGCAGAGGGGTCTCCTCTCTCCTTCAAAATTATGTATGAATCTGGAGGGCTTATAGAGTCCAGAAAACTTAGAAAATAGTTTTTTGGAACTTAGCCATGCATGGTTGTTTCTGCCAGGGTTAAATATACAGAAAATTCCATTTTTATGCAAATTTTCTAGATTTTTAAAAGTTGGCAAACAATTTTGCATCCCTAAAAATCCTTCATGAACCAGTCAAAAGATATTTGTGGCCAAATTCAGCCCACAGGCTGAGAGTTGGTAACCTTTGTCTTAGATATTAGGATCCAAATTCTTTCCCATCTAATTAGAATGATGAAAACAAAGAATTTTTAAATTGGCTTTTCATTTTTATAATTTTCTTACAACTCTGAAAATAACACAGAATTTGAAGATTACTTTGTTATGCATATTAAAACACCATGAAGTCTTCTAAACTTAGCTCAGATACCTTCCATGTCTTTCAGAAGACAGTGAGGACTACCTTATGCAATGAAATTGATTGGTAACTCTTCCATACCCTATAGTGTTTTGGATCCTTTATCTCTACCATCCTGTCCTCTTCCCTCCTTCCTCTTTTCTTCCTGATTTCCTCCCACTAGTTTGATATCTAAGATTCAAACTCAGAGAGCAGTATAATCCAGTGACTGAGTTTTTAAACACTATTCAGTGGAACTTACAATACTGTGAAGGCACTAGTAAATTACCCAAGCTGATACTCTTCTAGGGAAAAAAAAAAAAAAAAAAACTCTTATGGACTTAAACAGGGCTGTTTCTCATTAAATTAGTTTATAGATATATAGTTTTCCTCTACTACACTATTATTCTTTTGAATGGAAGATTTTTATCTGATTGATTTATTAGTCTCTCATAGAATATGGCACACTAACTGCCCCATAGTAAGCATTAAAAATGTTTATTGAACTGAGTATCCATATCTGAACACTGCCACTCCATACATTCTCATTTACATGCATTCAATTATTGCCCCGCACTCTCCCAACCTTGCCTTCACTGTACTCTACTCTCTTTACAGAGAGACTCAGAAACACATTCTGTATCACCAGAGAGAATCTAATATCCTTTACAAACTTTGTGTGATGGAAAATATAACAGAGAAGGAGGCATAGGTCTGAATTCTGATTCTAGGAGTCCATAGTATATATATGCTGTTTCTCAGACCTCTTTCTCTTATGAAATAGAGCTTGCACTAAACGTGCTCCTTTAAACTCTGGAAGTACATAAAAGTGGCTTTAGAATTAGCACAGCAGGATTCAAAACTGACGTCTCTATTTTTCCAGCTATATGAATTTATCAGGCTACTTAATCTGTAAGACAAGTAGAGTGCTTATCCCAGTACCTGGGAAAATAGGATGCTGTCAATAATTATAAGATATTTTATTATTATACTATTTTTGATTATTATAAATCCTTTAGGGTGACTTTATCTAAGGCAAATGTATAGGGCAGCTCATTTTTGGTCATGGGATAATATGTCTGCTTATAGCTTCCATAAATCCACCTCAAATTACCAGTGGTTATGTAATACATAAGATGCTCATATGGACATGGAACTGAAAAACTAAGTCATGTAAGGAGTTGTTTTGCAGCTGACATTTCCTTGATTTATTTCTTAGTCATTTGACTTGCTTTTCTTTTCAAACCTGAATTGTCCAGATTTATGATTTTGTGTAGGCATAGCTCGTGTCTGATCCTTAGTGAGGCACTGTTAAGAAAAAAACAAGATCAAAAGAATGAATTCATTGTATTTATGAATCTTTCTGAAAATTAATCAAGGGTTTCACTTTCACCAAGAGAAATCTGCAGAGACAGGCAAAGCCCATAATTTCTCATTGTGAAAACACAAAACTTTCTTTCCTTTGGGGAGAGTTGTAAAATTTTAGGAACTGTCTTAAAATATAAATCTACTGAAGACTCAGCTTTGTTGAATTATAGAGTGTTTAGCCTCAGCTCTATATGGATCTTTGTGGTTATTTAGCCTATACGTATATATTTGTTATTCCTCCTAGCATCTGTTATTTGAAAGTTTAATGAATCTCTCTACTCTGTTTTTATCCAGTAGCAGAAACTCTGAACCAAATTAGGCACAAGATGGATTCCTGTGTCATTTCATTAGAATGTTCCCTCTTAAGTTGAGATGGATACCCTACAAGCTCTTAAAGGAAGGAACTGTCCAGACAAAAACTTCCTAGCTTTTGTGAGAGGTTCCTTTTACTCCTGATTGTTACTGTTATTTCCTACCTTTCTCTTTTAATTTCAAAATGGCTTCACAATATCAAAAATAGGGGAAGAAGGGACAGATATTTAGAATCAAAATTGAATATGCATTTTTTAAGGACCCAAAGAAGCACAAGCTGGAATCAAGATTGCCAGGAGAAATATCAACAACCTCAGATATGCAGATGACACCACCCTTATGGCAGAAAGTGAAGAGGAACTCAAAAGCCTCTTGATGAAAGTGAAAGTGGAGAGTGAAAAAGTGGGCTTAAAGCTCAACATTCAGAAAACGAAGATCATGGCATCTGGTCCCATCACTTCATGGGAAACAGTGGAAACAGTATCAGACTTTATTTTTTGGGGCTCCAAAATCACTGCAGATGGTGACTGCCGCCATGAAATTAAAAAATGCTTACTCCATGAAAGGAAAGTTATGACCAACCTAGATAGCATATTCAAAAGCAGAGACATTACTTTGCCAACAAAGTCAAGTCTAGTCAAGGCTATGGTCTTTCCTGTGGTCATGTATGGATGTGAGAGTTGGACTGTGAAGAAGGCTGAGTGCCGAAGAATTGATGCTTTTGAACTGTGGTGTTGGAGAAGACTCTTGAGAGTCCCTTGGACTGCAAGGAGATCCAACCAGTCCATTCTGAAGGAGATCAGCCCTGGGATTTCTTTGGAAGGAATGATGCCAAAGCTGAAACTCCAGTACTTTGGCCACCTCATGCGAAGAGTTGACTCATTGGGAAAGACTCTGATGCTGGGAGGGATTGGGGGCAGGAGGAGAAGGGGACGACAGAGGATGAGATGGCTGGATGGCATCACTGGCTCGATGGACGTGAGTCTGAGTGAACTCCGGGAGTTGGTGATGGACAGGGAGGCCTGGCGTGCTGTGATTCATGGGGTCGCAAAGAGTCGGACACGACTGAGCGACTGATCTGATCTGATCTGAAGGACCCGAATTTCTTCTCAGTCTTCCCTTAAGATTTGTCTGTAGATCTGTCTCTACCAGGTCTCTCTTTTTGCTCCACTAAGTCGATTAGGATAAACCTGAAATCAATGTTTATTGAAAGTATTATTCTTTTTGATGATTAAGAGCTTCACCCTCCCTCTAATAAATATAATATTCTGTCAAAATGTGTCACAAATTGAATTCAATTGATGTAACAGTCCAGACCCAGTTAAGAGATAAATAGAAACCACTCAGATTAACCTAAAGAAGTTAAGTATAAAGAACTATCAGCCTTGGTAAAAGAATAACTGTGAGATATAAGGAAACAACCCTAGGGCTGATGGAGTGTCTAAGAAAGTACAAAGTTGAAAGTGGTTCAGACTTCACTGCAGAAGGTGTGGTTCGGCCACAGGATAGCAGAGGTGGCAGGACAGATCTGGAGCCTCCGGGCAAACAATAGGCAACCCTTTGATTGCAAAGGAGGTGCAGGGGCTCAGCAACCTAGTGCAGTAGTGCAGTGGGACAGCTGACCTTGTCAGGGCAGAAGGGCTTCAAAAGGACACAGACCATGCTGGGGGATGGGAGAGGCTTGCAGATGAAACCACAGCAGGTTTGTGACCCTCTGGACCACAGGGGCTTGGGGATCACCCAGAGAGTCTGTGCGGCTCTGGGAAGATTATCACCACACAGAGATGGAATGATCCTAGAGAGACTGTTCTGAGCCCATGGTTGGAGCAGGTTCCATCAAATGTCCTCACACCCACATTGTTGACCCCTAGTCCTTAGAGGAAGATTCTTCCTTCTGCAGTGTCCCTCCAGTAACCTCTAATGAGAAAGCTTGGTGCTTACTTCAAAGGAGAAATGATTGTAGGAATTCCATTGTTGATTACCAAGTGTGCATTGAAGGAAGCATTTGAATCTGAAAGAAAATATTTTTTAAAGAAAACTATTTATTATTTATTTATTCATTTATTTGGGGCTCTGCTGGGTCTTTCTTTCTGGGTGCAAGCTATCTCTAGTTGTAGCAAGCAAGGGGCTACTCTAGTGTGGGGCACAGGCTTCTCATTGTGGTGGCTTCTCTTGTGTGTGTGTGTGTCTGTGCTCAGTCACTCAGTCTTATCTGACTCTTTGCAACCCTATGGACTATAGCCCTCAAGGCTCCTCTGTCCATGGAATTTTCCAGGCAAGAATACTGGAATGGGTAGCCATTTCCTACTTCAGGGAATCTTTCCAACCCAGGACCAAACCCGAGGCTCTTGCATCTCCTGCATCGACAAAAAGATTCTTTTCTACTGATCCACGTGAGCCCGTTTCTCTTGTTGCGGAGCCTCAGCTCTAGAGCATGAGTCTTCGGTAGTTGCAGCAGACAGATCAGTAGCTGTTGCTTGAGGACTCTAAAGAACATGCTCAGTAGTTGTAGCCCACAGACTTTGTTGCTCTGGGACACGTGGGATCTCCTCAGAACAGGGACTGAACCCGTGTCCCCTTCATTGGCAGGTAAATTCTTAACCACTGGACCACCAGGGAAATCTGACAATAGTTGTTAATGTACTAATGTAATTTTACCCTAACTCAGCTCTAATACGTTGAAAAATTCCTATATTTAAGAATCAGACAATCAGGATTAAAATAAGAATGTTACTTACTAAATTACCTAGTTGCCTCTATGTGGTTTTAGGCTATACATTTTGCATTCCTGAGTTTTAATTTTCTTGTCCATAAGATATTCATACAAACTTCCCCAGGTGATTTTTGAGAGAATTAAATGAGATATAATAAAATGAGAATTCTTCATACTGAAAATCTAAGTGTATTTTATTTAGTCTGTCTCTTGAAATCATTACATTGTTCATAAATCACATGCTAATAGTTGCATCTGGAAACTAGATTGTTAACAAAAATAAGATAATTTCATCTCTTATTTTTAAGTAAGAAAGAGGCTTCAGAGGTCAGTGAAGCATCTCCTTTGACAGTTGTGAAAATGAATCTCAGGAAGCAAAAGGGACTTGCCTAAGTTTGTACAAAGATGGAGTGGCAGAAATAAAGCTGAGGCTTTTACATACCACCTGCATCTTGAAATTAAAAATCAAAACCCAAACCAAAGCTCCAAACTAAAAAACAAAACCCAGCTTTTAATTTGGTTTTAGTGTTATTTCTGGTGAGTGTGGTAATAAGAACAATGAATGCAGTTAAACAGGACAGGGAGGGAAGTTTTTTGTCAATGTGTCTGTGTTAGTGTCTGTGAGGAACCTCTGTAATCTGACCAGAGCATATTCCCTAATTTAGGAGATGCAAAGTTTTCCTATTAAAAAAGGTGGAGAGGTGGTCCTTTCATCATTAGCAAGTCACGTTCAAGAGCATGCTCTTTCAGGAACAATTGTCTGAAGCGTTTTCTCAAAAGCATTTCTTCCTAGCTATTTCTTGTACTTACCAGTTCCTGAATCTTCTCAGTATTTTAGCCCTAGCATCGCTCTGCCTTCCTTGAAGGAGAGAGCTCGATACAAAACACTGGTTGCTAAGCAGTGCCTATTTTTACCCCACTTGAACAGAATAGAGGCCCACTCGATGAGATTCTATCACTGAGGCTAGCTACTAAGCAGCTTTTGTAGGTTAAGCATTCGCTGGTGTTTTTGTATGAAACTACACACTCCATAGTTTGGCATCCAGGATGAAAGTGTAAAACGGAGGCCAAGGACCTGTACCGGTAACGTGTTCTTAAAATGATTGGAAAAACTCAAAATATCTCAATACTTCAAGTATTTATTAAGCTCCTAATATGGTTGATGATTCTGTATTATGCATGGGGGAGAGGGAAATTATGAAATTAAACAGATTTGGCCCCCATTTAGACTCTACAGATTAAATAGAAAAAGAGGCAGGCAAACAGAAATACCAAATGACAAGTTATGATAAGAAATAAACATGCTGACGAGACAGGATAACAAGGAGAAGGGGAGTTTGTTTAAACAGAGAACAAAGAAGAGAGATTTCTGAGGCTGTGATGCAAAGACTAGGAAGGCATCTATCATGTGAAAGGTTTTCCAGGAAGAAGGAATAGCTTGTGCATATGTCCTGGGAGAGGCAGTGTCAGAATGGGAGGTGGGATAAGAAGTGTACAGTGGGGTAGGGAAGGAATGAACTAGCCATGAGGAACTGAGAAAAGACCACTGCAACTGGAGGTTAGTAAGTAAGGAGATGAGGCTGATGTTATAGACAGGGATGCATTTTAGCTTCAACAAGTGAATGTAAACCATTGGGAGGACTTTATGCAGTGAATGATTTGATGCATTTACATTTTTACAAGATTGTATTCATTTTCTGGAGAGCAACTGGTAGTAAGGGGACAGGAATGAAACAGAGAGTCCATTTAGGAGGCTATGGCAAATGTCCAGGAAAAAGAATGATAGATAATTGATGAGAGGCAGTGGAGATAGCAAAAAGGCAGATCTGAAATATATTTGGAAAGTAGAAGAAATGAAACTTGGTGATGAACTTATGGACTTCTGCCATAAACTTGCTCCTTTTACAATCTTCCCAAATTTAGTTGATGGCCACTCCATCCTTTCTACTGTCCTTTGAAATTTATCCCTCACACTCTTTAAACACTCAGCAATCTGTTGGCTCTACACTGAAAATGTATCCAGAATCAGCCATCTTCACCAATTTTATCTCTAAATCTCTAGCCAAAGGTACCATCATCTCGCACTTGAATTATTGCAATAGCCTCACCTGATTTTCTGCCTTTCCTCCTGCAGCCTATGGTCCCCCAGCTCTCAGATATCCTATTAAAAATTTGATCAGGTCATGTTAATTCTCTGCTTAAAATCCACCACTTCACATCTCACTTTGAAAAAGAGAAAAATACCTTACAACAGTTAAAAGTTCCTACATGATTTGGCCAAACATTATATCTCTTTCTTACCTTACACTCCACTACAGCTATACTGGTATCATTGCTACTCCTCAAACATGGCAAGATTTCTCCCACCTCAGGGCCTTTGCACTTGCTATTTCATCTTCTTGGAATCTTTCCCTGGTCAGCTATGTGATTTACTATCTTACCTTTTAAGTCTTTGTTCAAATGTCACCTTTTCAAGTAGAATTTCTCTAACCACTACAGATAAAATGACATTATATCTAGCACTCACTACTCTTTTCTTGCTCTAATCTTTTCCATGGCATTTATTTCATCTCTCATACTATGCATTTTACAATTATTTTTATTTGTATAAATGATAACATCCCATTAAGTGGTGAAAATTTGAAACTTATTTTAATTTTTAGAACTGCTTTTTATTTTCAGGAAAAAAAAAAAAACTGAGAAGATAGAAGATAGTACAGAAAGTTCCTGTATATCTAGTACCGGTTTATCTTATTGGAGAAGGAAATGGCAACCCACTCCAGTATTCTTGCCTCGAAAATCCCATGGACAGAGGAAGCTTAAGGGCTACTTTGGCCACCTCATGCGAAGAGTTGACTCACTGGGAAAGTCTGTGGGGTCGCAGAAGAGTCGGACACGACTTTAATGACTGTCATCATTAATTTCTCTTATTATATCAACATCTTACTTTAGTATAGTACATTTGTCACATTAATGAAAGGATATTGGAAAATTATTAACTGAAGTCCATAGTTTCATTCCAATTTCCTTAGATTTTTTTAATGTCCTTTATCTAGTCCAGAATTCTATCTTGTATGCTATATTATACTGTTTCCTTCAGTTCAGTTCAGTTCAGTTCAGTTGCTCAGTCATGTCCGACTCTTTGCAATCCCATGAATCATAGCACGCCAGGCTTCCCTGTCCATCACCAACTCCCGGAGTTCACTCAGACTCACGTCCATCGAGTCAGTGATGCCATCCAGCTATCTCATCCTCTGTTATACCCTTCTCCTCCTGCCCCCAATCCCTCCCAGCATCAGAGTCTTTCCCAATGAGTCAACTCTTCGCATGAGGTGGCCAAAGTACTGGAGTTTCAGCTTTAGCATCATTCCTTCCAAAGAAATCCCATGGCTGATCTCCTTCAGAATGGACTGGTTGGATCTCCTTGCAGTCCAAGGGACTCTCAAGAGTCTTCTCCAACACCACAGTTCAAAAGCATCAATTCTTCGGCGCTCAGCCTTCTTCACAGTCCAGCTCTCACATCCATACATGACCACAGGAAAAACCATAGCCTTGAGTAGACGGACCTTTGTTGGCAAAGAAATGTCTCTGCTTTTGAATATGCTATCTAGGTTGGTCATAACTTTCCTTCCAAGGAGTAAGCATCTTTTAATTTCATGGCAGCAATCACCATCTGCAGTGATTTTGGAGCCAAGAAAAATAAAGTCTGACACTGTTTCCACTGTTTCCCCATCTATTTCCCATGAAGTGATGGGACCAGATGCCATGGTCTTCGTTTTCTGAATGTCAAGCTTTAAGCCCACTTTTTCACTCTCCACTTTCACTTTCATCAAGAGGCTTTTGAGTTCCTCTTCACTTTCTGCCATAAGGGTGGTGTCATCTGCATATCTGAGGTTGTTGATATTTCTCCCAGCAATCTTGATTCCAGCTTGTGTTTCTTCCAGTCCAGCGTTTCTCATGATGTACTCTGCATATAAGTTAAATAAGCAGGGTGACAATATGCAGCCTTGACGGACTCCTTTTCCTATTTGGAACCAGTCTGTTGTTCCATGTCCAGTTCTAACTGTTGCTTCCTGACCTGCATACAAATTTCTCAAAAGGCAGGTCAGGTGGTCTGGTATTCCCATCTCTTTCAGAATTTCCCACAGTTTATTGTGATCCATACAGTCAAAGACTTTGGCATAGTCAATAAAGCAGAAATAGATGTTTTTCTGGAACTCTCTTCCTTTTTCCATGATCCAGTGGATGTTGGCAATTTGATCTCTGGTTCCTCTGCCTTTTCTAAAACCAGCTTAAACATCAGGAAGTTCACGGTTCACATATTGCTGAAGCCTGGCTTGGAGAATTTTGAGCATTGCTTTACTAGCGTGTGAGATGAGTGCAATTGTGCAGTAGTTTGAGCATTCTTTGGCATTGCCTTTCTTTGGGATTGGAATGAAAACTGACCTTTTCCAGTCCTGTGGCCACTGCTGAGTTTTCCAAATTTGCTGGCATATTGAGTGCAGCACTTTCACAGCATCATCTTTCAGGATTTGAAATAGCTCAACTGGAATTCCACCACCTCCACTAGCTTTGTTCGTAGTGATGTTTCTAAGGCCCACTTGACTTTACATTCCAGGATGTCTGGCTCTAGGTGAGTGATCACACCATTGTGATTATGTGTCATGAATTTTTTTTTTGTACAGTTCTTCTGTGTATTCTTGCCATCTCTTCTTAATATCTTCTGCTTCTGTTAGGTCCATACCATTTCTGTCCTTTATGGAGCCCATCTTTGCATGAAATGTTCCCTTGGTATCTCTCATTTTCTTGAAGAGATCTCTAGTCTTTCCCATTCTGTTGTTTTCCTCTATTTCTTTGCATTGATCACTGAAGAAGGCTTTCTTATCTCTTCTTGCTAGTCTTTAGAACTCTGCATTCAGATGCTTATATCTTTCCTTTTCTCCTTTGCTTTTCACTTCTCTTCTTTTCACAGCTATTTGTAAGGCCTCCCCAGACAGCCATTTTGCATTGTTTCCTTAGGCTGTTGTTATTGAGGCTTGCCTTGTTTTTGATATTTTTGATAGTTTTGAAGAGTAATGGTCTGATATACTGCAAGATGTCCCTATATTGGAAAATTTCTTATTTTTTCTCATGATTACACTGAGGTTATGGCTTTTGGAGAGGAATATCAGAGGTAAATTGCCATTTTCATCACATCATATCAAGAGTGCACACTATCAACGTGACTTATGACTGATGAAGTTGACCTTGATCACCTGGCTGATCAAGGTTTCTCTACTATATTCTTACCATCCCCCCACATTTCCATATTGTAATTTTTGGAAGGAAGTCATTATGCAGTCCTCAGTGAATCATTGTACACAGTACACAGAGAATCCACACAGTCCCACTCCTTGAGGGCAGAGTATCTATGCAAATTATTTGGAATTTCTCTGCGAAGAGATTTGTTTCTTCTCCCTCATTTATTAATTTATTCAATCATTTAGCTTTATCATTATAAATGTATATTGATTTTATATTATGTTTTGTGTTACAGTCCAGTACTGTCTCATTTTGTTCCTCAAGCTGCCCCATGTTTGCTCATTAGAAGTGCTTTCTGTTGCTTCTACACCCATTTGACATATTCCCATCAATTGTTTTTAGCACTTTCTTAATTTCGGCATTACGCGATGGTCCAGGATTATCTGTATAGTCCCTGTTTCTGTCTTAGAATCAGCCATTGTTTTCAAGGAATGAAGGTGAATCTTTGTCAATTCAGTTGTTTCTATATCCCCAGCACCCAGAACAGTAACTAGTACAGAGGAGTTGCTCCATATTTGTTGAGCAAATGAATGAATGAACTGAAAGCAGGATTAAGGGATAGGGCAGTTATGGTCAGAATTCCTTCATCACATCAGACTCTTATACCATCAAGTCCAGTGGGATCTAAACACTTTGGCATAAAACCTTCTTTAGCAGAATTGCAGGGCCTAGATTTGCTCTCTTCTCAAAATTTTTAAGGAAAAATTTTTAAGAAAACAGTCATCCTAAGAAAAACGTCTGGAAACATGCAATTTATTACTTTAAATTACTAAGCGTTGCTTCCTTCAGTCAGAATTAAATACCCGCCCCTCAGTGCTGCCGCCTTCTCATGCCCTAATTAGAGAACAGACTTCATCTTCCTCAATTGTCTTGTCTCACTTGCAGTCATTCCCTGGGCTGTGAGCAGCTTGGTGACAGGAACCGTGTCTTATTCTGTGCAGTGCACACAGTACCAAGCTGACACACAGGAAAGTGGTTAGAGTGGATGTGTTGCACAGAGAGAGAATATGAGAATAAGTTAACCATCATTGTTGAATAACAATTCAAATTACAAAGCAAGCATGATCAAAGCATTTTAGCCGTGGGACAATTGTTTACAAAAAGGTATACTTCAGTTTTGAACACTTACAGGACAGAGGAAAATTCAGAAGAATGTATCGACTCTTCGAAAGGCTAAGTAACTGTCTTTTCCCCCTTCTATCTCTGTCATTTCCCATAAATTCCAGTAATCAAGAATCTTTTTATGCATGAAGAATCACAGAACTCTTAGGATAACCCTCAGATATAGTATACCTTCCTCATTTTAAAACTAAAGAAACTACAACCCAGAGAATGGAGAAATGATTTTCCCATGGTCACATAGGCTTGATATATGGATCTCAGTCTCCAAACCACCATGGTGGCCTTATAATTGCTCTAACAAGAGGTCTCCACCAATATTGTTATCTGCATACAAGTGTATCCTTCAGTTATTTACTACACTAGAAGATTCACATCTGCTCAATAAAGCAACAGATAATGTAACTGAACTTATTCAAAGGTCTAATATTTTTGCTCATTTAATAATCTCAAAAGTAGGAAAAAGAGTGCACATTTAAAAACCACAAAAGACAAAGTTATTATTTCTAAATATTAAACAGCTAAAATTTGGTCAAAATAGAAAAGGAGAAAGAAAGCCATATATATTGAGTACTTACCATGTAAAAATTGCCTATACAGATTATTTGGTTTGATGCTTCAAACACCAAGTTCAGTACTGTTATGACATATTAAATAAATTACCTCCAGTCACACAGCTATTAATAACAGAGCTGAAATTCACACCTGGGTTCTGTAACTTCTGTGTCTGGATATGCCCTTTTTCTACATCATACTTCAGACCTCCAAGACTTGAACTATTCTGATTATAGAATTATAATCAGAATAGGAACAATCTCATTATGCCTATGTTATATATTATATTAAAGTTGTACTGATTTAATTGATTATTTGTAGTGTTCACCATTCAGTCTAATTTAGTTCAAACAATATTTACTAAGTGTGTTCTGTGTTCTGGGCACTATATACCATGTTCAGGACAAATAAAAAGATGGATTCACCTGATCCTAAATAGAAACACATCCTCATACTTTACTGCAATTGAAAAGACTATATTGAAATTCCTCAAACAGATGGACAAAGTACTAAATTAAGTGCTGCATATGTGTGTTTGTGTGTACACATACATATATAGCAAGGGTACTGCCTGGTGTGTGTGGGATGTGTGTGTGTGTGTCTTTGGGCATATATGCTTATGAAAAATCAGCACCATAAGTTTATACTTGCCCTATATACATATCATATATATGTAAGTAGATGCAAAAATGCTACAGTTTAGTTTCAGTTGGTTCTTTATTTTACTTTCCTGGGGCTTAAAGTATAGTTTAAGGTTTTTATTTGCTAGTTTGTACATAACCCAGATAAAATTCACATCCACTTTATAGGTATTTTTTTCATGGTGATGATAGTGGAGATGATGTAATCATGGCTCAACATTTGGAAACACAATAAAAACAGGAATTACAACATCAAAGACAAAAAGTAGAAAAAAGTTCTGACTGGCAAAAATGTTTTAAGAAAAGAAACTACAAGGACTTGGGATTTTCTAATAAGTTCATTTTTTATTTCAGACTTGGCACATTGTATAAGCATGCCATATTTGTCAAACTCCAAATTTATAACTCTCCTTTTCTATTCTCTAGTCTCAAATTAATTTTCTCTGTCATACCTCAAAGAAATTCAGAAAAAAATGCTCTTATGCTGCTCCATTTGTCCTGGCATATATAAATGGTGAGTTTATAATAGTCATTTTATCCAGCTAATCTCTTCAGAACATTTGTTCTTTAGTCATTGTGAAATCCACATATAAGAGCAGGTCACTTGCAGTCTGACCTTTAAAACTCTCAGTAATGGGCTGCACGTTTTGCCTGTCAGATGTTGTCTCTCCTTCATTGCCCTTTGCAAGAGATGGTCCTAAGTCAGAAGTCATGAGCTTGAGTACAGACAACTGGGGAAATCCTCTTCTGTCTCCTTTGAAAGTTTAGCTATATGAATGTCAAGACTTCCATCAGCAGAAAATAAACCATAATATTTAAAACCAGTTAATGAGCAGAACCCAAACTAAAGCCGGAATTGGGAATAGGAGAGGCAAGAAGAGATTTTTAATTTTTTATGGTGATTAAGAAGACCCAGCATAGGGTAAAAAGTGAGAGTGTGAGATGTTAGGTTTTAACAGAATTGTTTAAAACTAAGGAATACACATGAAGGAGACTATTTTCCAGATGGAACCTATTGGAGGGATTTTTTTTTAAAAGCTTCTCTGAACTCCTTTGTACTCTATAATTGTGTATAGTTCTCATCTCTTCTTCCTTCTGTGATATCTATTTGTGTACTCTTACCTCCTCTGAGGGGCTTCCCAGGTGGCTCAGGGGTAAAGAACCCACCTGCCAATGCAGGAGCTACAGGAGACTCAAGTTCAATCCCTGGGCCGGGAAGATTCCCTGGAGGAGGACATGGTAACCCACCCATTCCACATTCTGGCCAGGATAATGCCATGGACAAGGACCCTGGCGGGCTATAGTCCATGGGGTCTCAAAGAATCAGAAACAGCTTAGTAGCTAAGCATGCACACACCCACTTTCTCTGAGATTCCAAAGTTTTGTTGAAGGCAGAAGATGGGTCTGATTCAGAAAATCCTTCTCCATAATGCCTTTCAAGGTGCTTTGTACATAGGTGCATGGTAAACAATGACTGATAGGCTGCAGGCAGCAAGCATGAGAAGAAATGCAAGGATAATATTAAGGTGATGTAGATTAAAGGGTGTGGTTTCTATACCCCTGAATTGTGTCATCAATCAGTTCCAGAGAATCATTTTTGCTCCATATACCTTTGAATAAGACATGCCAATGGAATGAGAAATGGAATGATTCAATATTGGCTAATACATTAGGGCTTCTTATGTGATAAGACATTGTCTTGTTAAATCAGGAGGGCTGACTGGATGAAACCATATCACCTGATATCTGTGGTCATGTCAGGCAGCTGCCGTCAAATGCCTGGGAAAGATGTTGGCAGTCTCCCTCTTGAGATGCCAACTTCATTTAATTAGTTTGCAGACTATGCAATTTTACCTGCTAATTTTACACTGAAGTTCTCTTCAAAAAATCTCAGCTTTGAGTTTTTCATTTTCCAAGGTAAAGAACTCCAAAGCGTGATGATTATTGAATGTGAATGGAGTATGAAAAGCATTTACTGAGTAGACCATATGAAACAATAATGATGATTACCATAATTTTAATAAAATTGTCTTCTTGTGTCTTTCTCATGGGAAAGTCAAACCACAATGCAACACTAGATTGTCAGTACTAGAGTCTCAGAGTTAACACTGAATCCTAGTGATGAAGAGACCAACTAGCCCTGGGTTCCATGGGCATAGACAAATAATAAAGCCAGGACTTTAAGGCTGTTTGGGGGCTTGTGATTGAGTAAGACTGTCCCAAAGAAGCATCATAAAGACGACATGGTGGCAGACCTAAATTCAGGTCCCTTTGCTGATATTTACTGCTGCTGCTGCTGCTGCTAAGTTGCTTCAGTTGTGTCCGACTCTGTGCGACCCCATAGACGGCAGCCCAGCAGGCTCCTCTGTCCATGGGATTCTCCAGGCAAGAACACTGGAGTGGGTTGCCATTTCCTCCTCCAATGCATGAAAGTGAAAAGTCAAAGTGAAGTCGCTCAGTCGTGTCCGACTCTTAGTGACCCCATGGACTGCAGCCCACCAGACTCCTCCAGCCATGGGATTTTCCAGGCAAGAGTACTGGAGTGGGGTGCCATTGCCTTCTGCTGATATTTACTACATATTTACAATCACATCAACCAATCTGAGCCTCTTGTTAAAATGGGAATACCAATTCCTGTTTCTTAACTTTCATACATAATCGGTTTGTGGATCAGGTGACAGATGATCATTCCTAGTAAGGTATGTAAAGTACACAAACAAAAAGAATTATAATTATTACAATTCCAAGGAGGGGCCTCTCCCTCTTTTTAAATTAAGTAGGAGGTAATTCTCCAGCTACTCTCCATTTGGTAGCTCTGAATTCTCACAATATATCAGGAAAGCATTTTAAAAACATATCTCTTGCTGCAGTGTTGATTGAGCAAAAAGTGTTTATTGAATGTTTGTGTTAATCAATAAATATATATCAAGTACCTATCATGTGTAAGGAATTGTATTAGACTTTGGGGAGAATAAGAATTAGTGTCAGCTATGGTTCCCTTAGGATATATGTGGTTTCTAAGAAACAGGAGACAAGTTATTAATTCATTTTAAGTCAAGCAGTGGGGCAAGAACTCCCATTTTCTGTGCACCACAATGCACCAGCACTGTGGCAGACACTTTAAAAGCATTGCCACATTTAATCCTCGTACTTATTTACCTTTTGAGGTACAGGGATTTCTAATCTGCATTTTTTTATGTGTAAACACTGAGGCTTTATGACTTTATGTCAGATAAGAATCTGCTATCATTCAGTCAGAAAGTTGGAAATTCCACCCAAACTGGGGCCAGGGCAAATAATAGGAAATCTTGGCCAAGTATGGTAGGGCCTGATGGGAGTGTCTTCTCCTCTCTTGTTTTCTATGGTTCCACTTCTATGTCATCACACTTTTGGAAAACTTACATTTCTCTAGCTCTCACACTCTCTTTTTCTCTCCAGGAGTCTGCTCCACCATGAACTCTTTATTTAAAGGTTAATGGTTTTATATGATGTCATTTATCTTCACAAAATATTTGATTATTACAAAGAGATGAGGCTTCTGACCTCATTTTTAAGGCAGAAAAATTATGGCATGTTAAATAACATCTCAGAAACATCTGACATGTTTTGTAAGTATCTGACTTAAATATCAGTTATCACAAATCATTTGGTGAAGAAAAGAACAAGTGTGCACTTACTGAATGAATAAACACTTAAAGCTAGTATTGTTATCTCTAAATATTATTTATTACAAAGAATATATACCAAGTCATACTTTTTTGCCTCATTGTTGTTAGTCAGTCCCTAAGTCACGTCCAACTCTTTGTGACCTCATGCACTGCAGCACGCCAGGTTTTCCTGTCTGTCCCTGTCCAGGAGCCTGCTCAAACTCATGTCCATTGAGTCAGTGATGCCATCCAACCATCTCATCCTCTGCCACCCTCTTCTCCTCTTGCCCTCAGCATTAGGCATGAACAAATACAAAGAAAAATTATTAAACTCATAAAACTATATATCTAAAGGAAAAAAAAACCTTTTAAGTTAATATCCAAAATTAATCACAAGTTAGGTATCTAAAACCTAAAATGTTAAATAATATTCTCAATTTACTTGTATCTTTGAAATTTTCTGTAGTTCATGATTTAAATTTCAAGGATTTTTTTGTTTTCTGTTTTTTGTTTTTATCCCAAACTGAAAACTGTGTTTTGATTTTTCCTTCCAAAGAGGTTTCTCTATTGTAAAGTCAAAAAATAAAATAAAATAATAAAAAAAGGGAAAAAAAAGAACACTTATTTTTAATTGTTTCCCATAAAGGAAAATATATTACACTCCCTTTTTAGAGGAGTAGTACCAATTTTATTTCTTTCAGAAATAACATTGTAGAATAATTTAAATAGACCATCATGAAGCTTAAATACAATTCTATCATCTTAAAATTTCTAATTCTTTTAATTTTTATATTAGACTGTATGCATGCTCTGTCGTTAGATTAGGCTACAAGCCTATAAATATGAATTTTGAATTCTGTGTTTTAAAATTTAAATATCATAAGAATTTTTATACTGTATGTAATTATAATGTCTAATGAATACATAATTCTCTATCATATGACAGTTTAAAATTGACTAAGTCATTTTCCTATATTTTTTAACAAAGCAAAGTTATCATTTTTAAAAATTGTGGTAAGAATACATGCAGCATAAAATTTATCATCTTAAACATTTTTAACTTCACAGTTTGGAAGTGTTAAGTATATCTGTATTCTTGTGCATCCAATCTCCAGAACTCTTATCTCTTGCAGAATAGAAATCCTGTACCCATTAAACAACTACTCTTTCTCACATATCCCCATCCTCTGCTAACCACCATTCTCCTTTTTGTCTCTATGAATCTGACTACCCTAGGTACCACATGTTGGAGAAGGCGATGGCACCCCACTCCAGTACTCTTGCCTGGAAAATCCCATGGGCAGAGTAGCCTGGTAGGCTGCAGTCCATGGGGTCCCTATGAGTTGGACATGACTGAGCGACTTCACTTTCACTTTTCACTTTCATGCATTGGAGAAGGAAATGGCAACCCATTCCAGTGTTCTTGCCTGGAGAATCCCAGGGATAGAGGAGCCTGGTGGGCTGCCGTCTCTGGGGTCACACAGAGTCGGACATGACTGAAGTGACTTAGCAGCAGCAGCAGGTACCACATGTAAATAGAATTACAGCATTTGGTTTCTTGTGACTAGCTTATTTCACTTAGCATAATATCTTGAATGTTCATTCACATTGTATCATGTATCAGAATGTTCTTAATGTTTAAGGCTGAAAAATATTTCATTGTATGAGTATACCATGTTTGTTTATCCATCTGTCAGTCAATGAGCATGGGTCACTTCTACATTTTGACTGTTGTAAATAATGCTGCTATGAACATGGGTGTACAAATATGTGTTCAAGATTCTGCTTTTAGTTATTTTGTGTATAAAATGAAAAGTAGAATTGCTGGATCATATGGAATTATATTTTTAATTTTTTGAGCAATTATCATACCATTTTCCAAAGAGGCTGCACCATTTACATTCTACTAACAGTATACATTTCCCAGATTCTATATATCCTCACCCACACTTCATTTCTGAGGTTTGGGGGGCTTTTCTTTGTTCTTATAGTAGCCATCTTAATGGAAACAAGGTGGTATCTTGTAGTGGTTTTGATTGACATTTCTCTTGTAATTAGCGATTCTTAGCATCTTGGCCATGTGCTTCTTGGCCTATATATCTTCTTTGCACAAATGTCTATTCAAGGTTTTTGCCTATTTCTTAGTTGGACTATTTGTTTTTGTTCCTGAGTCATACGAGTTCTTTATTTCTGAATGTTAACTTCAGGTTACCTATAGTGGATGTATTTTTCTCTTTGATTAAACTACTTTTTAGGTAAATTTTCAGGATTAAAATTTTGTCTGGAAGAATATAACATTTTTAGGATCTTGACTTTAATTGCCAAATTACTTCTTCAAAGAGTTGTGCTTATTAAGCTTAGAATCATGGAAATTCAGCACCCCACAAGTAATGCCAACATTTCTTAGCAAAATTAGCTTCTTTTTTTCAATAGTAAGTGTAAAAATGTTCCTCATTGTCTACATTTGCATTTCTTTGATTATTAGTAAAGTTGAATACTGTTCCATATTTTACATTCCCTTGTTAATTAATAGTTCGATCACATATTTGCTGATTTAACTATTGGAATTTGGATGTTTGCTGCTAAGTCACTTCAGTCGTGTCTAACTCTGTGCGACCCCAGAGACAGCAGCCCACCAGGCTTCCCCGTCCCTGGGATTCTCCAGGCAAGAACACTGGAGTGGGTTGCCATTTCCTTCTCCAATGCATGAAAGTGAAAAGTGAAAGTGAAGTCGCTCAGTCGTGTCCGACTCTTAGCGACCCCATGGACGCTACCAGGCTCCTCCGTCCATGGGATTTTCCAGGCAAGAGTACTGGAGTGGGGTGCCATTGCCTTCTCCGATTTGGATGTTTATCTCATGACTTTTCAAATATTCTGCAATATTGTTTCTATGTACATTTTTTATTTTGGTCATGCTTTAGTTTTCATTATTAAAAAGTTACATGTATGCATAATAGTTAACTAAATCTTTCTGAGCTTTGAAATGTGATACTAGATTCTACTTCCTTTGAATTTTTGACTGTATATTTTCTATGATTCTTTCTTTAAAGCAAGGTCAACCTGTACAATTTTTTTTTTCAAGGTATCTCACAATTGACAGGCTAGAGCTGTGGAATTTACACAATCTGCTGCTCTCCTGAGTGGTGACCAAAATGTCAGGCTATGCTATTATGTGGCCAGCTGAACATATTTGTGGAAGGAAATGCATCTTTTGGAAACATAGCACCAATAAATAAAATGGCCTTCAGGGGCAATGAAAGTGTCTTGGCGTCAATAGCAGCAATCAAAGCCATATCGGAAGCACTGTGGCCAAGAAAAGAAAATGAAGAGTCCTCATCTGGGTGAGCGGAGAAGACTGAGAAATAGTGTCCAGTGAATTTTACAGGAACAATAAAATTAAGGCTTTTACCACAGAGGGTCTTTCAAGGGTCTAGGATGAGTAGCAATATTAAATTTTGAGACCTTGGCCAAATTCCAAGTTGGGTAATTGTATTCACTCAATTTTAAATTCCCTCTGCACTTTCTAATGCAACGTCCTTCTGGGCTTCCTGGTGCTAAACACTGCATGCTGCTGCTCTGCATGGATAAGTAACTGGTACCCTCCATCCTGGAGAAGGCCTTGAAGCCACCAGGGAAGCAGTCATTAAACATACTATTTTAGTCTTTCACTTCTGAAGACATACACTTCCAAACATTTAGGCTGTTATAGAAAAATCTGGAGGTCTTTAAGTGTGATGTTTTTGGCATGGGTATTCTCCCACGACCCTAGCAATCCATTTCAATAGATGAAGTCAGTCAAAAAGATCTTGAGACCGGATCTGACCATTTGAATTCCAGTTTAACTCCTCTGCTCTTATTATATGTTTGACCTTAGGCAACTTACTCCCTAACTCATCAACTTTCCCAAGCTTGCAGAAAACAATGCCTGAACATGGCCAGACCTGCCATGACTAGTCTCTTTCCTACCGTAGCTCTTACTTCTAGGGATAGAGATTATAGATAGGGAAAATGGGCCATTTCTTTTCTCCTTTCTGTGCACTTTCATGTCACTAGGCCTCTTCCCTTGCTGTTTCTCTTGCCTAAATGACCCCAACCTTCCTCTTGTCTTGACAAATCTTATCCACCTTTTGGCTTCCCAAGTAGTGCAGTGGTGAAGAATCCACCTGCCAATGCAAGAGATGTAGGAGACTCGAGTTTGATCCCCAGGTCAGAAAGATCCTCTGGAGTACGAAATGGGAACTGGAAATGGCAACTCACTCCAGTATTCTTGCCTGGAAATTTCCATGGGCAAAAGAGCCTGGTAGGCTTCATCCATGGGATTGCAGAGAGTCAGACATGACTGAGTGGGCACAAACATACACACACACACAGCCATCATTCAGGAAGAATTTAAATATTATCTAAATATTGTATACTTACTGTGGAACACAATATTGGGTTTTACATTTACTAATTGTTTAAAATCTCTAAACTGTTTAAACCTTTCTTCTCATATGAAAATCTTTCTGAATAACAAAGCAGGTCTCAAATGAGAAAACAGTATTATAGTTTATTCCAGGTTAATAAGCATACAAAACCAAATAATCTCTTAATTCATTCTTTTTTCCTGTGGACTTCATGTTATGGTTAATGACTAGAAATGTGCAAATTTTACCAAACGTATTTTAAATTTAATTACTTCTTGTGATAAAAATTGTTGTGTCATTCACTCACATAAATACGATTGAAATCTAAGGTTTTTTAATGCTGTTCTTTTGGAGTCAGGTTAAGTGAACATTTATGAATTTTTTTCAAATTAATATTTGAACTAATGTATTTTTCTGGGCTCCAAAATCACTGCAGATGGTGATTGCAGTCATGAAATTAAAAGACGCTTACTCCTTGGAAGGAAAGTTATGACCAACCTAGACAGCATATTAAAAAGCTGAGACATTACTTTGCCAACAAAGGTCCATCTAGTCAATGCTTTGGTTTTTCCAATAGTCATGTATGGATGTGAGAGTTGAACAATAAAGAAGGCTGAGAGCCGAAGAATTGATGCTTTTGAACTGTGGTGTTGGAGAGGACTCTTGATAGTCTCTTGGACTGGAAGGAGATCCAACCAGTCCATCCTAAGGGAGATCAGTCCTAGGTGTTCATTGGACGGACTGATTTTGAAGCTGAAACTCCAATACTTTGGCCACCTGATGTGGAGAGCTGAGTCATTTGAAAAGACCCTGATGCTGGGAAAGATTGAGGGCAGGAGGAGAGGACAGAGGATAAGATGGTTGGACGGCATCACTAGCACAATGGACATGGGTTTGGGTGGACTCCGGGAGTTGGTGATGGACAGGGAGGGCTGGCATGCTGCGGTTCATGGGGTCTCAAAGAGTCAGACATGACTGAGCGACTGAACTGAACTGATAATCTTGGAAATGTAGCTCTTGAAGATAATCACTGAGGAATCATTATACCTAGTTGTTCTCTATATCAAATTTTAATTTTTAGAGTCCCTTCTGGAGTAAGGCGATTCATCTCACACAATGACCACAACCCATAGGTTAGCGTAAGAACTGAGCATCTCTAATTATTTGCAAAAACATTCAGAAAATTATGAAACAAAGTAAAAAAGCCCCAGGTGATTCACCTGCTTAGTGATAAGGGCTAATGATGACTGTTCTAGTACAATATTGCCAAGCCCATGGTCATCTTAAGGGAAAGGAGTGAGACAGTCAGAAAAAAGAAGGGACTGTGTCCAGATAATGCAGAAAATGAGAAGCCACATCTAGGCTGGAGCTCAGGCCACGCAGCGTCAGTCAGATGCATGATTCTGCCTCTTTACTCTCTGACAAATTCACTGTTCCTCATCTTTTTCAGGGTTTTCTGTATCCAGGCTAACTCTCTGACTAGATTTTACAGGTTATGATTATAGCAATACAACAGACCAGCATGTTAATCACTGCTCATTTTCAAAATTTGATGCAGAAGTCTCACTACCGCTTCTTTCTGCTGCTTGGGATGCAGAGCCAGTCAGACTTGTCCCAGGTCCGACAGTGCCTCTAGTGCTGTTGCTTAATGGAGATAACCTCTGACTTGAGGGAACCAACATGCTCTCCAAAGAGAAGCTATCATTTACTGATTAACTCATTCTCCAGGCAGGTTATGACTCTAGCTCTTGAGCTCCTGTGAAGAGTGTGTGCCTGAATAAAACTACATAGGAAGTTTTTTACCCCAACAGAAATCAAGATATTGACACCATATTAAGTCTAACTCTATTGCCTGTGGTAATGTGATTTTCTTGGTTGTGTTTACTTTGTAAAAATTGATCATGCTATACACATATGATTAGTGAAAATTTATATATTCGTGTTATGCTTCCATAAAGTGTTTATGCAAATAATAATAACAATACTAATAAAAGAGCACTGCCCTAGCCAGGGCAGTTAGAGCAGAGCAGAAAATGAGAAAAACTACAAGTTCTAGAGTCAAAGTAAAACACAGCTTTATATATTCCCAGCTCTGTGATCTTTGGCAAGTCTTTACCTCTCTGAGACTCAGATTTTGCCATATATCTTAAATAAGAAAAATACATGCCTACCTTGTGGAGATGCTGTGATGATAATAATATAATATAATATTTGTAAGAAGCACCAGGCTTAGAGAATACCTGGCCCTCAGCAGATGTCAGTAACTCATTCATTTGTTCAAACACTTTTTATGTCAAGAACCATTCTGGGATATAAAAGCCAGTAAGTCATAGTTCTTGCTCTCTAATGAGTAATTTCAGTAATAGTTTACCCATTTTTATTCCCTTTTCCCACCTCTCGGGGGCCACGTGCAAACACCTTCCTATGGGCTCGCATGGAAGACTGTACTCTCTTGCCAAAGGCACGCACCCCATCATGTTGTGGTTATTTTATTTATATATAAACAATAGTTAGATGGATGGATGAATGAATGAATGCATTTCCTTTGTCCTGTAGTATCTTATTTCTTCCTTCCTTATTACCATACATCTTAATTTCACCTGTCCTTCCAATCCCTGTCACACTGTTTCATTCCTTGATCCACTCCAAACAGAAGCAATGTTCCTTTCTCAATACTCCAACTAATACTTTTATTTGAACTTTTTGGGAGATCTCAGTGTAGTATGCGAAAGTGTGACTGTCAGAATCTGTTAAACCTGTGCTTTGCTACTGGGTTCAGCCTTAACTGACTATGTGTTCTTAGGTAAGTAAGCTTCTCTGGCTTTATTATCTCACCAGTAAAAGTGGGGAAAACTATGCCTACCTCTGAAGGCTGTTGTAAAGTTTGAAAATAATGCAGTTCAAAGGACATGCCACAGAACAGTTGTTCATTGGAAAGGAGATATTATTTCAACCTTGTTTTGTATAACCTATGTAGACATTGTGTCTTTTTCTATAATGAAAAATCAACTTAACCCTATTTCAGCACTGTTCACAGTGCTCATAGAGCAAATGTTCAACACATGTTTGAATAAATGAATGAATAAAAGATAAAACAAGTTCCCCAATGCTGGTGGTAGAGAAAGAAACCCATACACAGTTCCCAAATCCCAGATAACTAGTTAAAAATCTCTCTCTGGAGATGGATAATATAACAAGTGCCTGCCTGCTAGGGGATCATTCAGGCTTTCTATTGCTGCACACACACACGCACACACACACACGAAGTGAATAGCATAGCCCTTTCATATTGCTGTAAGAACAAGCAATGTTAGCATGATTTTAACTGGCACCAACTGGCTGTTATTCACCAGATGGTGACCAATTTAGATTGAGTCTGCCCCAAAGAATATTGCAGAGTTTTGACTTACGGGATAATACAGGTGATGGTATCTATGTGAAGAGCATGTCTTCCAGTTTGATTAGATTTTTGGAGGCTGGAAGCTGGCAAATGTGCTGTTAACTACTTACAAGGCTAAGTTAGAACCATAAAGGTAAGTTTCCCCTGTTTGCATGCAAAGCTCTTGTCTTTAAATTTCCTGCTGTACTGAAGTGTCAACATTGCATAATAACCATCCTCCAAGACTTTATTAAAATCCTGACCTTTGCTTTAAAGCTTCTGTTTGGAAGGAGAAAAGCAAGGAGAGAAAATTAGGTCTTTTCTAACAGTCTCCAGGAGCTTTAGGCCATAGGCCAAGAAGACTCAGGCTGTCTCTTGGAAAACATGTCTTTGCCTGTCACCCTGTCTCTCACCTAGATCGGTTCCCTTGGAGGTACTGGGGGAGCACCACCATGAAGACAGCTTTCTAAGGGAGGAGGAGCCAGTCTTAGGAGAAGCAATGGGGAGGTTGGGGTGCTGATTCTCTCACTAGGGCTATCCTGTGAGGAGAACAACAGACCTCTAAGATCTGCAGAACTCTTAGCAGATAACAACTCCATCCAAACCCCTGCACTGACTTGACCAGTCTCAAGCATGGCTTCTAGCTGTGTGAGCTCCTGTGATGACCGCAGCCTTCCATTAAAGTACCTGCCTGAGAAAACTCAAAGCTGCCAGGAAAATTTACTATTTGTTCCATCCAACATTTGATGATGGATCTCTGACTTCTCTTTCTTAGAGCATTTACAGTGATTGACTATGTATCTGTTACAATTAAAAAGTGTCTTTCTTGAGGACTTGAGAGCTATTTCATTGAAATGTTGGCATCAGGAAGAATAGGGCCTCTGACCCCAGGTCTCTGCGGGAAGACCAAATCCTAACTTCAATAACTTCCAGTCACCAGTGACAGCTGGCCTAATTGAATTTACATTGATCACCCTCCTGTAATTTTTCACTTCTCTGACTCTATTGAGCCCCTACCCTTTCTCCACCTTCTTTCTCTCTTTACAATACCCAGATCTCTGCACAAATCGGAATGGAGCTCAGGCCTTTCCCTTCCTGTCAGGAGTTCCTGAATCTAATCTATTTCCATTGGTTTAACTAATGTGAACTGTGTTTATCTTTGACATCTCCATATGGAAGAACCCCCATTTATGGGGTTCATCTCTGTGCAAAGAGAGTTCTGGAGGGGATCCAGAGTTTACCTTTCACCTTTCTTTCATGGCTGTAGCTCATATAGCCTGCTAGGTTGAAGATATGAATGAAGAAAGCTCCCCACTGCATAGCCCAAATTCCTCTTCCAAAATACTTGAGCTTCAGTAGCTTGATATGTGTGTTTGGGCACATGAGCATGGACCTCTGATAAGACACGGCTGAGCAGTTAGGAATCTCCACCTTGATGACTTAGTTTCATCTCCTTTTTTTCCTATACCCAGTGAACCAAACTGACGGAACAGAGGCAATAAGGAAGAAGAGACAGAGATTACTTGTAAACACAGGGAACTTGGGGAGTGAGGAAAGGCATAATTGAGTCCTATAAGAGGGCTGTGGACAGCTAGAGAACACCTATAGGAATTGGATTTGGATGAAAGCAAATTGGGCAGAGAAGTATTTTTTAAAAATTGAGAATTTAAAAGGATATGGAAGGTGACATAATTACTTTTTTCCCTTTTCACATTTTTCTTTTTGGCTCAGTTCTTTAGGGCTCTTCACCTTCCTTCCAAAAACTTAAAGTAAAATATCTCTGTACAGTACTTTATTTACCCTGCTCCCAGCCAAGAAAAGGTATTTTTCTTCCTCTCTTCCAATTATTCTGGCCTGGCAAAAAAAAAAAAAAAATGAATCAAAATTGGGGGCAAGAAACTTGTGACTTCATATCTTTGGGTCTCAGCTTAGCAGTGAGAGTTTTGAACTAGATTTGTAGTTCAGCAATTGTTTATTAAATGAGTACTATATGCAAATACTACTTATTTACTAGGGAAACATCATTTTATCCTCTTGGAGCTTACACTCTACTGAAATAAATAGTCAGCAAACAAATAAATTAATGAGTGACATAATAAGATAGAGAATTTAAAATATATTTGATATGATTGTCAGCAAAGGCTTTGATGAGAAGGTAACAGTTAAGCAGGGATAAAAATGAAGCTAGGGAGCAAGCCATGGGGAAGAGCCTCCCAGGAACAGGGAACAGCAAGTGCAAAGGCCCCATGATGGGACCATGTTAGTGTGCTTGGGCAACAGTTAGGAGCACACGGTGAGAGATTTGAGGAAGTAACTCAGTGTCAAGTCATGTATGGCCTTGTCTGGAAAATTTTCTAATCATGATGACAAGTCATTAACTATTTGAAAGCAGAGTATGATTTAGTATTACCAGTAAAAATAACAACTAATATTTGCATAGCACTTCATTTGCACTTCACATGTGCCAATCTCTGTTCCCAGTGTTTTACTCATGTGCTGTGCTGAGTCGCTCAGTTGTGTCTGACTCTTTGTGACCCCACAGACAGTAGTCCACCAGGCTCCTCTGTCCATAGGGATTCTCCAGGCAAGAATACTGGAATGGGTTGCCATGCCCTCCTCCAGGGGATCTTCCCTACCCAGGGATTGAACCCAGGTCTCCCACATTGCAGGCAGATTGCTTACCATCTGAGCCACCAGGGAAGCATTTTACTCTTATTAACTCATTTAACTTTGCAACCCTATTTTGTAGATATTATTATCATCTTTATTATTTTACAGATAATGAAACTGAAGCAAAAAATGTTAACTAACATGAATGTTTTATGTGATATGTTATAGAATTTGAATTTGAACCCAGCAATCTGGCTCTGACCTCAACCACTAGCCTGTATTTATTCTGATTTCCATTTATAAAGATCACTCTGAAGTATGAGGAAAGACTTTGGAGGGCACGAGTTTAAGCAGGGGGGCCATTGATGGGGGAAAAGAATGATTTGGACTCTGGTGGTTGCTGTGAGGAGAGAAATAGTGGTCAGATTTAAGATGTATTTTGAGGGCAGAGAAAACAGATTTGTTGATAGATTCTATATGAGCTCTAAAAGAAAGAGATGGATCAATGATGAATCAAACTTTTTGGCTTAAGCAACTGGGCAAAAGTAGTGCTTTTTACAAAGCTGGGCTTCCTTGGTGGCTCAGATGGTAAAGAATCTGCCTGCAATGAGGGAGACCCAAGTTTAATCCCTGGGTTAGGAAGATCCCCTGCAGAAGGAAATAGCTACCCACTCCTGTATTCTTGCCTAGAGAATTCCATTAACAGAAGGGCATAGTGGACTATAGTCTGTGGGGTTGCAAATAGTTGGACACAACTGAACAACTAACACTTTCAATTTTTTCACTTTTCTTACAATTCTAGAAAAACTGGAGGAGGAGGCATACATAAAGAGCTTGTTTTGAACATGTGAAGTTTCACATGTGTATGACACATCCAAGAAGAGATAAGAAGGAGGCAATAGGGGAAACAGAGTCTGTGATTCCTATGGTATATTTAAGTGTGAAAGATTTTATCACATAAATGCCTGAGATGAGATGTTCCAGGGAGGGACTATATGCATGCCAAAGGCTGGATGGAAAACAGGGAGTTAAGTAAAAAAGAGTTTGAAGGAGAAACAACTGTATCTGATGCTTCTAAACAGTTAAAGTAAGAAGGCCATGAATTGACTCTTGAAGTTGGCAAAGTGAAAGTCATTAGATACATTGCCTATGAAGTGTTAGGGACAAAGTCAGATTGGACTGGGTTCAAGAGAAAAGCAAATTCTGAGGCCCCCTTACAACTCTTTGCAAAATAATTTAAAATAACTTGAAAAAAGAAGTAGAGGCTAGCTGCAGAGGGAAGAAGCAAGTAATGATGCTTTTCCAATAGTCAGTCAATTTCAAAATATTTTGCTAAACATTTCTAATGCACCCAACACTGTTAGGCACTGACATCAGTGAGTTTGCAACCTCATTCATTCATCCACAGCTGTTCACTGAATGCCTAGTATGTGAGGTTTTCAAACATTTTCTAATTGTACAGTAATATTTTGCCATTAAGCAAATTAAAAAAGAAAAATACTTCCATAATTCTGACACATGAACATTTTCCACAGTCCTTTCAATCACTGTCCGTGTTTTCATACCTTTTACACAACCTTTTAAATTATGTCTTTTCCTTTGTAGCCATAGTTTCATTTAATTGTGACAGCAAATACTTTATTGTGTGAGTATACAGCACTGGTTATTTAACCATTTTCATTCTCAGTCACTTCTTTGTCTTAAATTTACAATATTAACATTGTGATGATGTGTCTATATGATATCATCCTCATCAAACTAGGAATATCTCCTCAAAGTCCAAGAGTACATCTGGTTAAATTCTGAATCACCAACATGTGCCTGGCAGAGTCAGGACTTCTAGAAAGCACATGAGACTATCTAGTGGGGTGCTTTAGAACAAGAAGACTGCCTCAGTTCTCATTTTGCAGGCTCATCTTCTCCATCAAGTCTCCATCATGACTTCTCCATCAAGTCTTCATATTGGAGATAATAATAGTAACTTAGATGATTGTGAAAATTAAATTAACTGATATATACCAAGTGCCTGCTATATTGTAAGCATATATTATAAAAGTGTTCAATGAGTGTATTATATCAGAAAATATTTGATGACCTGAAATATATTTCATGCTGCTGCTGCTGCTGCTATGTCGCTTCAGTCGTGTCCGACTGTGCGACCCCAAAGACAGCAGCCCACCAGGCTCTGCCATCCCTGGGATTCTCCAGGCAAGAACACTGGAGTGGCTTGCCATTGCCTTCTCCGATATATTTCATGAGTCAATAATAAATCAAAGAACAGTTTTGCTTCTACTTCATAAAATAAACTTTTAAATTTTTAGATTGTTTCCTTTTTGGTACAATGTTGTGAACAGGTACTGTGTGCCAGGTATCCAGAGACAAATGTTTTCTGAGGATTGATTTCCATAAACGATAGAAATAAGTGAAACAACATGAACATGACTACAGCTTTAGTAATATTGTTATTTTACTTTCGGGAGTTCAACCATTTGAGGCAGCAGTGTTTGAGTTTTGCATTTCTGTTCATCTCCAGCTGGTACCTAGAGACTGGCACCTCCTAGTTCCACTTACTAATTCATGAGGACCTTTTTCCTTCACGTCTTTCTTCTCCTTTTCTTTAACTTCTTTCTTTGGATCTCAATTTCATGGATAAATAAACAAACAAGATTCAATCAGGTAACTCTAAGAACGGAAAGAAAACTGAAAGTGAAGTCACTCAGTTGTGTCCGACTCTTTGCGACCCCATGGACTATAGCCTACCAGGCTCCTCCATCCATGGGATTTTCCAGGTGAGAATACTGGAGTGGGTTGCCATTTCCTTCTCCAGAAGATCTTCCCAACCCAGGGATTGAACCTGAGTCTACCCGAATTGTAGGCAGACGCTTTACCGTCTGAGCCACCAGGGACGTCCTAAGAACAGAAGGTAAGTCATAAATGTGGCACAGTAAAGCATGTGTGAAGAGACAGGTCAACTTGGCTTTTGTTAGGGAAGTCTCAGAAATTAGGAAAGGTGTTGAAGGGCCTTGCCAGCCAGGAAGGGAAGGCAGTGGCAACCCATTCCAGTACTCTTGTCTGGAAAATCCCATGGATGGAGGAGCCTGGTGGGCTGCAGTCCATAGGGTCGCTAAGAGTCGGACACGACTGAGCGACTTCACTTTCACTTTTCACTTTCATGCATTGGAGAAGAAAATGGCAACCCACTCCAGTGTTCTTGCCTGGAGAATCCCAGGGGCGGTGGAACCTGGTGGGCTGCCGTCTATGGGGTCGCACAGAGTCGGACACGACTAAAGCGACTTAGCAGCAGCAGCAATAGAGAACAGAAGGCTCTTGAACAAAGAAGTCGACAGTCATTGTAAAGCTCCGGATGACTACACAGACTACCATCTCGAGTGGGAGAAGTTGGCTGAGGGCTCTTTCAGAAATCGGGAGAAAAGGGAGTGAATGAAAAGGAGTGATTCTTTTGAGATCGCTTGGTTCTATATCGATTATTTAATTCATTCACTAATTCAGTATACAGGTACTGAGTGCCAACTTTGCGCCAGGCACCTTGCTAGGCACACCAGTACACGCGAGTGGAAGATACAGATTTCATTTTGCTGTCATAAGCAATAGTTTGTTCCCATGACTGTTACTTGCAGCAGAGCGGGGGCTCCGGACCACCAAGGTCGAGTATGTTTCTTCCTGTAGCGCTCTGGGTTTGGCACACGATGGGGGCGCAAATTCTGCACAGATAAATGGCTTTGGTGCAGCAGAGAGTTAAATACACAGAGCCGGGAAGAGGTAGTGTGACAGCGTTCTCGACCATGAGACCAGGATCTTGCAATGAGCCCAAGTGTACGTCTCTGTGTGGAGCAGAGGCACATCTACCCGAAGTGCCTGGCGTCTTGCCAAGCTGCGGGACCCACGCTCTCCTCTGCGCGCTCCAGTCTGCCCAGGAGGTGGCGGGGCGCCGAAGGGCCTAGCGCAGCCTCGGGTTGGCGGGCCGCGGGCCCGGCGCCGCTCCTCCTCGCCGCGGGCGGGGCTGCCCTCGGTGCCGCCCCGCGGCCTCAGCTCTTGGAAGCCCAGAGCGCGGGTGGCTGGCGAGCCGAGGCGGCGGGTGGAGCCTGAGCCGCGCGGTGGCGGCCAATCGCGCAGCGGCAGGGGAGGAGCCCCAAAGGGGGAAAAAAGAAAGTGCTGCGGAAAGTAAGAGGCTCATTGCGGGAAGACTGGCCGGATTGGGGTCCCCGGGGCTGGGCTTTGGCCAAGCGCACCGAAAGATTCGGTGCTGGGCGATTCTGCACTCATTCCCGCCACCTTCACTACGTCCGCTCTTCCTCCCAAGAAAGGTGAGTCTGGGGCGGTGATGAGGGCTTGTGGGATCACCGACCTACCGAATCTTAGGGTGGACGGATTCTGACAGATCTTCTCTTTCAACCCTGTTTTACAAAAGGGCAAACTGAGGCATCGAGCGAGGCAGCGGCTGGAATAGGTCGCACAGCTAGTTAGTGCTGTGGTCAGTACTCGAACCCACTGTCCCGAGTCCCATCCTTGCTTTGTAAACATTTAAGTAACGCAGTTACGGGAGGGCTGCGCGTCGCTGCACCCTTCCCCCAGCTCTGAGGAATCTACCCTGGTATACCCCCGCCTTGATTTCTCCGGAGTGCTGCTGTGAACCATGAGGATAGATAGGGGCAGTGCATCCCAGCGTTGCCACTGGGTATCACGTCGCTTCCAGCTTGGACCTGTGACAGCCTGGGTAAAGGCTGCTTACAGCTTCTCTCCCTCTTTCCCGACCTGTTTTCTCAGAAACATGCCCCGCCGAGGGGGGTCTGTCAGACTCCTGGTGGGGTCAGTGGAGAGGTGAGGGACATCCCAGCACCAGTCACCCCGTTTGGTACCCTGCTGTCTAGAGCCACAGGGGAAGCGGGGCCGGTGGTCCTGTGGGAAATACGATGCTTCTCCTATAGGATTAGCTGACCTCAGAGAACCATAGCCACTCTCACTGCTAAGTCCTGGGAAGGAGGGAGGCAGCTGAGTTGCACAGAAAAATCACAAACATAAAACCAAACTTCTGCCGTTTCCTTTAAGAGTCAGTCCCCAGCCTGTCTTGCCTCCACCCCTTGGTTGTGAAATCCTGAAACACTGCTCTGCTCCAGGGATCTCAGGTTAGCTACCAGCTGAGGAGGAGGATTTACCTGGCTTTCTCTCCAGCTCTGCCACGTTTTAACTGTGTGAACTTGGGCAAGTTATCCAGTCTTTTTGATACTCAGTTTTGTTTTGTTTTGTTTTGTGTGTGCCTATGTTTTTGGTCCAGCCGTAAAATGGAGATTTTAATGGTCACAAAGAGTCCTTAGGTCACTTGGGAGGATGAAACGGGGTAATTCAGACAGCATGGTTATCACAGTGCCTGACTTGGCACCTGGTCAATTTGACATTGATGGCAGCAATTGTAAATATTGTTACATGTTAACCTTGGAGACAGTGGATTTTTTAGGAAGCTGATTTTTCAGATAGAGTGACTTTTTTTTTTTAATCTGGATGTTGTGGTGTTTCCTTCTTTGGAGTTTGAACAGCTCTTTTATAGTGTTTTCTGAATGCCCTCTAGATGTGACTTTGATCGTAGATGCTTGACTTGGAATATAGAATGTTTCTCAGTGATGCCGATTCCCTGCTAGTTTTTAGGTCAAACCTCAGTTCTGTGAAACTTTGATCTGAGGCTGCCTTTATTGGCAAAGAGGGTCTTGAATTTGATGAGAGGTAGAAAGACAAGAGAAGAAGTTACAAGTTTCATCTATGTTGCAGACTATTCTAAGCCTTTTATTCCTGCTGTCTCAGGTCAGATAAGCAGCTTTATACTTTTCAGCTGGTATAGGAAAACAAAAAGATTTACATGCATTTCTTTTGGATTATACAGTGGTGCCCCTAAATTCAGTCCCTCTGGACACAAACATCTAATATAAACACAAACATCCACATGTGCCCGCCCTCTCTAGTCATCCTTTATTATTGGCATTACTGGTATTTTAAAATGAAGTAGTGTCCCTTATATACCCCCACCTGGAATGTAACAATTGATTTTATTCTGATTGACTTCATACAGTTATATACTATTATCTCCTGGCTGTGCTAGAAGTCCCTGAACTGAGCATCCAGTATTTATAGTTGGTTGCCTGCTTCACGGTCCATTGCATACTGAAGTATGCAGGGTGGGGGTGTGATACACCTGGAGGAAAGGACAGAGTTTGGCGGTACCCCTTAGGTAGCTCCCACACCAGGAATTTGCAGAGGATGGGAATGCTTGCTTCTGTCAGCCTGTTCCGTGTGCATGCATTGTGATGAGCTGGCCAGGATACATCTGAACGCGTGCCTGAGAGACTGGGGACTTGTATGGAAAAGGAAAATGTTCAAAATAAGGTCAGAACAAGGGGATGGGAGATTGAAAGCTGACTCCTTTTAGTTCTGGTTTTTCAAAGAAAGGTTATTCAGTTATACCTTTTCACCTTATCTAGACTGTTTGTTACACACACATATATATATATATGCCTTTACAATTTTCAGTGTATTCCATATGTATTATCTTCATTGCTACTTACAATAGCCTTGAGAGAAGGACATAATAGGCATAGTAATAGTGGAAGGATAATATGATGATATGATAAAGTATGAAAAAAACGGTTTTCTGATCAAATTCAAATTCCATCTCTAATTCCTACATAGCTGGGTAATACTAAGCAATTCATCTCACTGTTTAAAGTGAAAAAAATGCTTACCCCAAGGATTCATATAAAGAGTACATTAAGTCAAATAATGTAAAATGAGTCTAGTGAGTAGGTGCTCATTAAATGATATCTCTTCTTAGCTGATCTCAATTTATTGAGAAGAAAACTGAATGAGAGTCAGAGAAAGGAGAAGTTGTCAAGGGTCAGGTGGTTAGTAAATTTCAGTCTTAGAAATACAGTTCACATCTTTTGACTTCTAGTGGAGGGCTTTTCCCATCACTTCCTGTCATCTCTCCAATGACATCGTTAGCAATTTACTTCAGTTTTTAGGGTGACCTTACTTATTTGGTGATTTCAGGGTATCCATTTTGTCCTGAAGAGGATAGTTCTTTGCTGAGAGAACTATGCTCTGTAGAGTTTGGTGGGACAGCTGTCAGGAGAAGAAGTTTCATAGTGATGAATCTCTAGGGCAGCCTGTCTGCTCACTTGAGTTTGATGTAGTACACCTTCAGTTCCTAGGCAGAAGGGTACCATGAAGACATAAAGTGCAGAGTTATGTCATGGCTTTCTTCCTGTTCTGGGTGGTTTCTTCTTTCTGCCGTCCTCATGCTAACACTCAGGGTCTTAAGAAGATTGAGGAACAAATGCCATGAGTGACCACTGCGTTTTTCTCTTCTTTTGTCCAATTCCAAGGATGGAAAGGGTGGGATATAGTGAACAGTGTGCAGAGGCAGCGTTTATAGGGAAGACCACTGCCGGCTGGTGATGCTGATCAGTGGTCTGGGGTTTCAGTCTTCCCGGTGGAAACTGATGGCTGCAGGCTCATGTAGGAAAATGAACAGATCTGTTTCTGCCCCAGACAGTGGGGCCATTTATCTGTTGAGACTCCCCACAGGCCTTCAGGTTTCTTTGCTTTGCAGCAAGCAGACCGGCTGGCAAATACATTTAGGGGAGAAACACTGTGCTTCTTGCTTTTGGCATCTGGAAGTATATGTTTGCTTTTGCCAAAAGGTAGGCAGTCAGCGTCATCTTACCTGGCACGGTTAGAAAAGCAGAAAGGAGCTGGAGAAAATCAGAGGAAGAAGCAGAAGAAAAAGCTAAAGGTTATCTCTGACATACACACAGTTTCATTTGTTGCTCAACTTTGTCAGGCTTTTGCTGGTGACACAGATGTAGGATCTGGTGAGTCACTATTGCCTTGCCTGTGAAATATTAAAGAGAGCCACCTACTGTGCTCTCTACCCATTTTGGAAATTGTTCTGTGGGAGAAATAGAAACCCCAAAGAACAGGAAGGTTACAGAACATTTAGTATCTGGGATTTGGGGGGATTCAATCAGGTTAGCTGCTCATTTCCTTTTTTGTATTGAAAGTGAGCATGCATGGCTTACATTGACAAGGTTGTCAGGGGACCTCCTTCTGGTCTGACCATGTTCTGACTAGCTCTAGCAGCTGTGGCAATGTGGAGTCTTAGTGTCTAGAAGGTTCCTGAGGCAAGTTATTATGCTGAGAGTGCCTCAGTCTCCTCAGCTAGAAAACAGGAACACTGACATCTACCTAGAAGCTTGAGTCTGTCTCAGCACCTCATTCATGAGAGGTATTTACTATACATTAATTCTTTCTTCTGCCATCAGTTCTTTTAATTTATTAATTTGTTCAGTTGTGAAAATCAAAATTTAATGATTTTTTATTAAATCATTCAGTGATCTGCTTTTAGTGATCCCCATATGGCTTGTACTAAGTGTTTTACCAGCATCATATCATTCAGTCCTTATAGTCATCCTGTGTACTTTTGAGGCAACTGAGACTCAGAGAGGTTACACAGCAGGACATTGTCATGTAGCACAAAGCAGGCACCACTGCTGAGACGCATCTTTGCCTTTCACTTTAGAGCTAGGAAAGACCTGAAATTCTGCAGCCTCTGGACTAGAACTGAGGACCTGAATTGAGACCCACGACCCACACCTCCCCATTTCATCTTCTGATCCTGGTATTATCTTGCCTGTGCTGGGGGAAGCCGCATTACCTTTGGGCCTAAAGTGTGAGAGAGCTGGTCTAGTGAATCTTTAGGGCTCTTCTGCTGCAATGCATTGTTATTTTTCTCTAAGATTCCTTTCAACTCTGAAATTCTATCACCACATCTCTTTGTAAAAGTCAAGGCTAGAGATTGAAAGGGAAATGAAGAGAAATACCCTGATTGTTTTATGCCAAGAAACCTATTTTCTGGTTAAACAGAGGAGGGCAAAGGAAATCAGCATTCATCAGTGCATGTACTTCTGTCATTTCATTTAAGCATAAAATAACTCTCAGATCTATATTATTGTCTGGCTTTTACAGATGAAAGAACTGAGGCTCTGAGAATCTTAGAGAATTGCCCACAGTTATCCAGTTAGTGAGGATTAGAACCTGTGTGCCTGAGCACACAGCTCTCCAGTCAACTCTCCAGTGTTTATTAGACACTATACCATAAGACCTGAGGACTCACATAGCTAGATTTATCAATGTCTCCTCCTGTATGCTCACACCACACCACCTTAAACTACTATCTCCTTTCCCCTACTTTTCTTTCCAGATCTGCTACTCAAATTTTTCTTGATTTTTCCAAGTTTTGGAGACCCTTTAAAATGCTTGTAACATATTCTTTCTGTCTCTATGATAATTATAAGTTTTTTAAAAATTTTCTTTTTATTACTGTTGGTCAGTAATTTGTCCCTTAGTATTCTTGTACAAGTCCCTGATGAATACCTAAACAAATGAGAGTGTGGTTTATCCTGCCCCATACCTAGTGCAGGTCCTGTACTCAAAATGTGCCGAGTTTAAGGAATGATGGGTTCATGCTGTGTCATGTACTGCAGCATTGGTTTTCTAGTTTTCTCGTATTTTATCCCATGTATTCAGTTAGTCATGTCTGATTCTTTGAGACCCTATGGACTGTAGCCTGCCAGGCTCCTCTGTCCATGGGATTTCCCAGGCAAGAATACTGGAGTGGGTTGCCATTTCCTCCTCCAGGGGTTCTGCCCAACCCAGGGATTGAACCTGCGTCTCCCCTGTCTCCTGCATTGCAGGCAGATTCTTTACTGCTGAGCCACACTGGGGAAGCCCATACTTTATCATATCATTCATTATTGCAAAGGCTGTCTCTACAAACTAATAAAGTAACTTTATTATAATTTTTTTAAATTTTGTGGTCACAAAATCACACAAAGGATGAGGAGTCACAAGTTTTAATAAGCTTGAATGTCACTGGCTCAATCATGGAAAAAGACATTTTATCCCAATAATACAGGGCATTTTGTGCAAACACAGTGAACGACAACATTGAAGTTCATGCTTACATATATTGACAGCAAGGCCAGTGTCAAGTGACATAAATGAATTACCTGCAAAAAAGTAGGAAGTTTCCAGGGAAGTGGGCAGCTGCAGTGAACTTCGGTCTTGATTTCTAAGAGCAGTGAAAAAGTCCAGCTCTTACTTGATATAATTGGATGACCTTTTATGACTAGTTTATATGTAGGAGATGCCTGTGGTTTTTTCCTGTCCAGCCTGTAAGCCCTTATGATTACACAGGCTTCTTCTTTTCCCAATCAATGCTAAAAGCAACAGAAAAGAGAACCAATCATTTTATAAACTCTGATAGCTGAAAATGTTCTTTTCATAGATAACACAGTTCCTTCTTTAAGCCAGTTATGGTTAGATGCTATGGTGACCTAAAATTATGTTTGCGTAAGATTATGGGCTTTACCATCAGGCCATCTTCCCTGGGTTTGACCTTGAACAACTTATATGGTCTGTCTCTATTTTATTCTCATCATCTGTGACAGGGATAATAAACACATTTCATTTAGCTTTTGGTCGGTGTCAGTCAGATGCCAAAACATTTGTTAAGATCATGGTGTGTAGGAATTTTAACCTTTATTAGAATTAACAACTGCAGTGATATTCACGTGCATGCCCACATTTATACTGTATTAGAAACTAGAAGGCCTAGGTTGAAATTCACAGTTTTTGGTTTTTGTAGAATTTTAAGCCCTCAAAATGCTTGTTATTATATACAATGCAGACAAAAATTTTTTTTTTTCTTACAATAATCTGAGGTAACCAAAGTAAATGTTTTCAGTATTATTTAACATCCTGAGTTTGAGAGGCTGAATATTTGCAGAGGTCACACAGCCAGTGAATAGTGGAGCTGGGACTTGGACTCTAGCTTTCTAACTCCAAAGTTGTGTTTTTTCCCCCTTAATCATTCAGTCCACCAACGCTGGTACTGGTCAGTGGCTTTTCCTTCTCTGAGAGTCCTTTTTCTCACCTCTAGAATGAGGAATTTGGATGAGGTGCTCTCCAAGGCATGGTGTTCTATGAGTCTGTGCCTGTAGAGTGATGACTTAGAGGCACCATGGAAGCTAGAGTAGAACCGTACTCTTAGTTCCATGGAGGCATCCACACATATGTCATGGTACGAGGAATGTCGTAAAATCCAGGTACCTGGCAGCCTTCTTGACCTCAGTGAGAATCACAAGTGAGCGCAGGACTAGGAGGCAGATCCATAAAGACACCTTCTGTGTCCTTACGGATGTGATGTTGCCACATTCTCACCACCTGCAACTGCTTTCCCCTTCTGGATCCAGGTTTTGGGGTGGGAGGAGTAGACAGACACTTGGATTAGGCATATTGACATTTATTGTTTGGTAAATGAAAAGAGAGATTTATATATATATATATATATATATATATATATATATATATAAAATAAATATATATATAAAGGAAGGAAGCTCTTCCTAAAGGAAGCTCTGTAGCACCATTAATCACCATAGTAGTATGTGTTAGTTGCTCAGTTGTGTCTGACTCTTTGTGACCCCATGAACTAGCCTGCCAGACTCCTCTGTCCATGGGATTCTCCAGACAAAAATACTGGAGTGGGTAGCCATTCCCTTCTTTTTTTTTTTTTTTTTTTTTGTGGGATATTCTTTTTTTTTTTTTTTTTAAACTTTACATAATTGTATTAGTTTTGCCAAATATCAAAATGAATCCGCCACAGGTATACATGTGTTCCCCATCCTGAACCCTCCTCCCTCCTCCCTCCCCATTCCATCCCTCTGGGTCGTCCCAGTGCACCAGCCCCAAGCATCCAGTATCGTGCATCGAACCTGGACTGGCAACTCGTTTCATACATGATATTTTACATGTTTCAATGCCATTCTCCCAAATCTTCCCACCCTCTCCCTCTCTCACAGAGTCCATAAGACTGTTCTATACATCAGTTTCTCTTTTGCTGTCTCGTACACAAGGTTATTGTTACCATCTTTCTAAATTCCATATATATGCGTTAGTATACTGTATTGGTGTTTTTCTTTCTGGCTTACTTCACTCTGTATAATAGGCTCCAGTTTCATCCACCTCATTAGAACTGATTCAAATGTATTCTTTTTAATGGCTGAGTAATACTCCATTGTGTATATGTACCACAGCTTTCTTATCCATTCATCTGCTGATGGACATCTAGGTTGCTTCCATGTCCTGGCTATTATAAACAGTGCTGTGATGAACATTGGGGTACACGTGTCTCTTTCCCTTCTGGTTTCCTCAGTGTGTATGCCCAGCAGTGGGATTGCTGGATCATAAGGCAGTTCTATTTCCAGTTTTTTAAGGAATCTCCACACTGTTCTCCATAGTGGCTGTACTAGTTTGCATTCCCACCAACAGTGTAAGAGGGTTCCCTTTTCTACACACCCTCTCCAGCATTTATTACTTCCCGACTTAGGGATCAAACCCTGGTCTCCTGCATTGCAGGCAGATTCTTTACCATCTGAACCACAGGGAAGTCCCTATTAACCACCATAATCTTCTACAAAGAGATAAAGGAATAAAATATGTAGCTTGAATTTGGATTGTTGTATTATGAGTGCATATTTTCTGCTTTCTTCTTTTGAGCTAATTTAGTGCCCAATGAAGAAGCTTGGCTGTCACTGAAATAGAGATAGGATTTCATTCAGCTTATAGAAATGGTGGACACTTCTGAGTGTAATACATACTAAAGATCACTTTTCTGGAAGATTATACTTCTGTTTTCCAGTTCCAGTGTAAGACAATGACAGGGTTGGGCCCTGAATTGATAAAGTGAGTAATGAAAAGCTGGCTGGCTTTGAAGTCAGAGTTGGATTTGAATTCTAAATACTGATTGTTTAGCCTGCCCAGACTTAGTTTTGTCATCTGTGAAATGGTAAAAAAGTCTGTTCTAGCCATCTCCTAGTTGGAAAGACATCTATATTTATATCTACACTTATATCTATATATTTAATTATAGAAGTTAATGTAAAATTAAATATATTAAGTCCAAGGCTCTTAATATCTGTCTCCTAAAAGGCCTTCTTTATCTATTCCTCCCTCTTAACTCAGCACTACAGTTACTCTAAAACCTTTCCCCCATCTTTTTTAAAAGTCTGTATTAAGTTTGCTACAATATTGTTTCTGTTTTGTGTTTTGGTTTTGTGTTTGGCTGGGAGACATGTGAGATTTTTAGCTCCCCTGCTACTGTTACTGCTAAGTCACTTCAGTCATGTCCGACTCTGTGTGACCCCATAGATGGCAGCCCACCAGGCTCCCCCATCCCTGGGATTCTACAGGCAAGAACACTGGAGTGGGTTGCCATTTCCTTCTCCAATGCATGAAAGTGAAAAGTGAAAGTAAAGTCGCTCAGTCATGTCTGACTCTTAGCAACCCTGTGGACTGCAGTCTACCAGGCTCCTCCATCCATGGGATTTTCCAGGCAAGAGTACTGGAGTGGGGTGCCATTGCCTTCTCCGCTTTAGCTCCCCTACCAGGGATCAAAGCTGCACACTCTGGGTTGGAAAGTGAAGTCTTAACCAATGGATCACCAGGGAAGTCCCAGCCTTTCCCCTTTGATGAAACTCAGATAAAACCATGCTGAAGCTGAAGCTCCAATACTTTGGCCATGTGATGGGAAGAGCTCACTTATTGGAAAAGACCCTGATGCTGGGGAAGATTGAAGGTAGGAGGAGAAGGGGACAACAGAGGACGAGATGGTTGGATGGCATTACTCACTCAACGGACGTGAGTTTGAGCAAACTCTGGGCGACAGTGAAGGACAGGAAAGCCTGGCGTGCTGCAATCCATGGGATCACAAAGAGTCGGACACAACTGAGCAACTGAACAACAACAACAACCACAACAGATAAAGCCAGATAAAAAGTGGGAATATACCAAGTAGGTACTTCAGCCAGTCCAAGAAAATCTTTCCCAGTTTGGCCATCACTGGAGATAAATGCTTGGTAAACGCCAGGGAATAAATGTGATAATTAACTTTAAAACATTTATAAAGTTTTCAGATGGAGGAATTAAACCAGTGATAAATTGTGGAGTGTGGACCATTTACATCTGAATCATCTGGATAGTTTGTTAAAGTAGCAGGAACCTAGGGCCTCTGTACTGAAGTCTGGGAATTGCTAGATTAAAGTTTTCTATACTGAGAAGCAGTGTATTCTAAGAGTCCACAGTCATTTTACATAGGTTCAAATTCTGGCTCCATCTGTGTAATACAGGACAAGTTATGTAACTTCTCCATATAAAATGAGATAAACAAAGTAGATTACTCATTGGGTTGTTGTGAAAACTAAATAAGTTAATATCTAAAAAGTACCCATAAGACGGACCAGCATAAATAACCACACTTTATTTTTCTCAGTGTATAAGCCAGTCTTTAAGATACTTTGCAAGACCTCCTATGATTTCCATTCTGTTTCCTCTTTGACTCAGGGTCCCAGATAACTACATGGCTAGCTTCTTCATCTCCTTGAAGCCTTTGCTCAGTATCTGGTCAGTGAGGGATATTTTGACTGTTTTATTTTTTGTTTTTAAACTATTTATCATTTTTTATTTATTTGGCTGCTCTGGGCCTTAGTTGCAGCACTCGAACTCATAGTGTGTCATGTGGGATCTAGTTCCCTGATCAAGGATTGAACCCAGGCCCCAAGTATTGGGAGTCCTAGCCACTAGACCATCAGGGAAGTTCATTGACTGCTTTTATATCATTATAAAATTGCCCCTCATCCTGCTTCCTGTCCATACTCCTGGCATTCCTGATCTTACTTACCCTGCTCAACTTTTTCTTTAGTCCATAATAGTTATCACCTTGTTGGCTTCCACATGCTATTTAGTATATTATCTATTGTTTAGTGATTAGTGTACTTCCTCTAGAGTAAAGTCCACAAGGGCAGGGACCTTTATTTTTCTCACTGCTGTATCCTGGGTACCCAGCAAAGAGCATCTGCCTAAATGAGGCAGATAGCATCATGAGTAAATGATGAATGAATAAATGTAAAGATGTTAGTATTATTTATCCACATAGAGTAAAAAGAAATAGATGGAAATGGATAAATAAATGAATTACAAACTCAGGTTCAATCCCTGGATTGAGAAGGACACTTGGAGAAGGAAATGGCAACCCACTCCAGTATTCTTGCCTGAAAAGCCCCTTGGACAGAGTAGCCTGGCAGATTATAGTCCATGTGGTCATAAAGAGTCGGCCATGACTGAGTGACTGAACAATAACAACAAAACAAATATAAAATAATGAAATAACCAATTCGTTATATATACATACACTTATGCTGCTAAGTCACTTCAGTCATGTCTGACTCTGTGTGACCCCTTAGATGGCAGCCCACCAGGCTCCCCTGTCCCTGGGATTCTCCAGGCAAGAACACTGGAGTGGGTTGCCATTTCCTTCTCCAATGCATGAAAGTGAAAAGTGAAAGTGAAGTCGCTCAGTCGTGTCTGACTTTTCGCAACCCCACGGATTGCAGCCCACCAAGCTCCTCCGCCCATGGGATTTTCCAGGCAAGAGTACTGGAGTGGGGTGCCATTGCCTTCTCCACATACACTTATACACATACATATATGCCTATGTATGTGTACATGTATATTAGGATATCGACTATATATTTAGAATATTGAAATATAAATTTATATGTGTGCAAAATATGTGTGTATATATAAGTGTGTGTATACATAGACATTTAGAAATTGTCCAAAATTGCCTTGGAAAGCAGATGTGATCCAGGTGATTCCTTGATGTTAACATTACTATGAATAGTTTGAGAAAGATACCAAAAGAAAAATATATATGTATATGTATATATGTGTATATATATGTATACATGTATATATATGTATATGTATATATATGTATATATGTATACGTGTATATATATGTATATTCCTTCTCCAATATATATATTGGAGAAGGAAATGGCAACCCACTCCAGTGTTCTTGCCTGGAGAATCCCAGGGACGGGGGAGCCTGGTGGGCTGCCATCTATGGGGTCGCACAGAGTCGGACACGACTGAAGTGACTTAGCATATATGTATACACATAAACAGATAACAAATAAGTAAACAGACAAAATACTAATAATTTCAGGATAAGAAATAAGGGGAAATAGAGGCCGAGAAGAAAATAATGACAACAACAACAAGTTGGAGGCTGTTGGGGAGGGGCGGTTTTAAGTAGAGTAGTCAGGGTAACATCTCTGAGAAAGTGATGTTTGAGCTAGAAAAAAGACTGAGAAGGAGCCAGGATCATTCTGGTCATGGTTGAAGTGGCAGGGGCCTGGTGAGAGGAAAAGAAGAGCTGGGAATGAGGTCCTAAGAGAAGCAGGGACTAGATCAGAGTGGCCTTCAAAGCCGAGGTAAGGGGTTTGGATTGTATGCCAAGTGCAGCAGGAAGTTACTGAAAGAGCTAAGGTAGAATGGTGACTGGGTTTGACATATTTAAAACCTCAAACAGAGAGTGAAGGAAAATGGAAGAATTTATTTCTAAGGTGAAGAAACAAATTGTTCTGATCTCATGTAGGTTCCTAGAACAAACGAGGACACTATTTAGTTTCATTGATGAGTCATTCATAGCCTTTCTTTCCCATTGTAATGTCCAGCAAAACAACAAAAGAAGCAGGTTAAATAGGCAAAACCAGTTTTCTTTTTCTCAAACGGTATCATTATTTTTTCCAAATACACTAAGTAATCAATGGATATATATGCACTGTTGCTCAATTCAATTCAGCTGGAAATTTTACAGTTCTTGTGTAGGTGTTTTATGTAATCAATCCCCCAAGACATTGGACCTAGAGCTCTTTCTTTATGAGATTTTAGGTACCATTTTCTGAAATCTGCTCTCCTAAAGGGTGAGCATGTGAAAGGCAAATTTAATTCTACCCGAGATCAATTTCTTCTTGCTGGTCTAAAAGTCTAAATGGCACCTAACTCTTCTCTCTAAAAGTAGAACTTCTCCCTGAAGTCTTTACTGATGTGGGCTCATACATGCCTCCTGATAATGTAAACTTTACAAGTATTAACTTATCCAAGCCTCAGAACAAATTTAAGAGTTAGGTGCTGTTATAATCACCATTTTACAGAAGAGAAAACTGAGGCCAAGGTCACAGAGTTAGTCAACTGTAGGGTCAAGTTTGAGCTTGGGCAAGCTTAACCATTGTTCCATATTGCTTGCCCTTGATTGTAAGAAGTGACCCTCAATATTTTATTTATCTCTGCATGTTCCATTTCACATGGAACATGCTTTCTATGAAGGAATAGTTCAATAAATGTATTGAATCAGTGAACAAATGTGTGACCTTTTAAATTGTATTATTTTATTAGCATACAGTGATAAACATGTGGGTTTTAGACTGCAACAACCTGGGCAGGGTAATATACTTAATCTCCCTGAGATACGGTAAAATTTGTTCACATCTCTAACCCTGTTTCCTCATTTGTACTTTTGGCATAAGGATGTAGAACTTTTTTAGGATTAAATACGTTTATAAAGAGCTTAGCAGAGTACCTGCAACATAATTAGTACTTAGTTCACTTAAGCTACTTTTATTACTTTCTGAACTAAAACAATCTCTCCAAACATGCTTACACATACCATTTAGTTTTTCAGTTACACTAGTTTTATTAACGTCCTTTAAAAATCAAAGCCCCAAATCCAATCATATAATCAGTGTATAATTTTGTTCCAGGACCCATTCTGGTACCTTGCCCTCAGCAGGACACGTGAGTAGGTAGAAGGGCCAGTCATGGGGAACAAGATGGGGTAAAGGTGCTGTAGATATGCCTTGAGTCTATCCTCCAAACATCCCCGCAGGCAGCATTTCTAATCCTGCCCATCTCCAGCCAAACCTGGCTTGATGTAAAATTATTTTATCTTCCAGTGATGGCCCCAGAGCATTCTGGGTGACTAAGGAAAAACAGCCAAAGACTCAAATTTTTGCCCCAGATAACACTTAATGAGGCTAATTTATACAACTTGCCAGGCTTTTAGGACCTCTTGCTAATCATTATCACTAATATTGATCCAATGCTTCTTGTGTGTCAGGAGCTGTGCTGAGTGCTTTATTTCCATGATCTCATTCAATCCTTTCTCAAACGCATGTGAGTTTTAAATTTTAGTTGTGAACTACGGCAAAAAATTTTAAAGTGCCACAGTTGCCGCCTTGTGTGTTTTGGGAGCTGTGATGATAAAAAACAAATATTTCTTACAAATGTTTTTTTGCCACATTTTTCTTCCAAGGCAAACTGAGCAGGGTTGTAACACCTTTAGCGTCTCCTGGGGCCTTCCCTGCAGTGAAGAGGTGTTTGGCAGAGAAATGAGGCAACGGCTGTGGGGGGAGGCGAGAAGCTTCATTCCAGCTGACAGTTTATTTCACCCTGGAAGAAGCTGGCAACAATGAACCCCGTCCTATTTTGTTGGCTGCCTTTACTTGCTTCTTGGTAGGAAACCAATGTGGTGCTGATTTATAATGACTTTCTTTTCTGCTTTCTTTATGAGATATTTTAAAAGGTGTGATTTTTTTATGGTCCCACTTCTCCCAGATCTGATGATTTCCCTGGAGCAAAGGTACACAAACACTAGAGAAGAGTACCTGAATCATAGTTGACACTCATTACACATTTGTTGAATAAATGCATGACAAAATAAAAACAAAAATTCTTTTTTTTTCTGAGAATGGGTGCTACTATGGGATTTTTAAATGATGAAATCCCAATAGCTTTTACATTCTTTGTTTTTGTTTTAAAAGTTCTTTCAAAAGAAGATTATTCTAAAATGTGCAACATTAGTTAATATTGGTGATTCAGGACAGTTTATTGGATGGATTGTAATTCCTTTAGAATTTATTGAGGTGAGATCATTTACTTGTATATACTAAATGGCCTCAAATTGGTATCCTTTAAATTTGTGTAATCTGATTTTCATACATTTTCTCTTTCATTGTCTGCTATTATTTCTTGCTTTTAGTATATTTTACTCTACCAGTTATCTCGCATGCTCTGTACAGTTAGCTCTTCCTGTTTTTCTATAGGTTAGGGAGCCAATTAATAAGTTTTACTAGAACCATCTATAAGATAAGAATAAATAGTGTTGGATTCAGACTGGAGAGGCTCTTATTTAAGGGAAAAGAATTGAAAGGTAAAGTGGCTTAGAAATAATCTCCATATAAGTGAGAGAATGCCATACACAGTAGCGTTAGTTCTTCCTTGCCCATGGTATTAAAAAGGGATTGGTGGTATGGATAATTCATTTACTCTTTTGAATACCAAGCAGTTTTTCAGATCCTTCTGTAGTTAAAACCCTGATGAGATTTGGAGATTCAACTGCAACTACATAAGCACAACTCCAGAAGAATAAGAATTTATAGATCATTATGAAAGAAAGATGCACCAGAGGTTGTATTGATAATATAACTTGTATAATAGTTTAGCCTAAGAGTCTATAATGTAACTTTTAAAAGATACGTGGCAAAATATTTTGATGTTTTGAAGGAAGAAGCAGCTGTGTCACTCAGGAAGTGGTTTATGAGAAGTGGTATTTGAAGTGAATCTTGAAGTGATGTACAGGCAGGTTTTGGACACAGAGAGATTGGTGAGGAGGAATGAATGACGAATGACGTATGCATTGGGGACCGACCAGGGAAGCAGAAATGATATGGATGAATGGTATGGAATGTGGAATTTGTCATAAGGATTAGCCTCACAATGGTGGGAGAAGCAGGGCAAAGAAAGGCCACAAAGAAGATGGTTGGGGGGTCACTAGGGATGCTGAGAAGGAGCCAGTAAAGAAATCTGTTGCCTCTGCCTTTGATAGGCAGGCAGTCAGGAAGAAATGCTGTGAAATGGAAAAAAGCCACCTGGAGCCTGTGGGACAAACTACACTGCACCGCTTAACTGTCTTGCTGCGTATCTAACTATATTGTGTGAGTGCCCTGCAAACGGACCTGATATTCTTATTCATGTGCTTCATAAATACCTGGCCTTGGGCAGGAAGAAATTGAAGGAGGGATCTGGCAGGAGCTGAGGGAGCAGTGGACCTATCTGCAGCGCCCACCTAGGAGGTGAGCCACCAGATCAGCAGTAACATGCATTGGACACAGTAGTACCCAGGTACCTAGACAGAGCTTCCCAAAGCAACTTCTGCTGCTTTACTTCTCCCCTGCAAATCCCACACACATTTCCTTTTGGCCAGCCCTAACTCACAACCATGCAGAGAAGATGATTCTGGAAAACTTAATTCCAGTTGAACTAATCTGATGAAATTAAAAACCACAAATGATACTACAGATAAAGGAAACATGATGAAAACATAAAGCAAAGGAGGGAATCGGGTGCCTTACTGGTCAGGGCCCCGTTTGACCAGGAGATGGGTACATGCGCACTGGGGTCACTGGAGATCGGACTTAAAAACGGTGAGTAGAGACTATGTTTTGAGGACTTTATATACTCAGTTGAGGAATTTGTGTTTAATCCTATGAGGCAGGGAGAAGCACTGAATATTCTTGAGCAAGAGAGGGAAATAATCAGACCTGTGTTTTAGATTGGTCTGGCAATTAGTGTCAAAGCATTGGACCTTAGAAAGGGAATAGGTGGGCAATGAATGATCATTCTATTATAATAATCCAGGCAAGAAAATTTACATTTCCAGAGCTCTCTTCTGTTCTCACCGAAGGAGGTGACTCAGAGTCATCATAAGAGTTGTTCAGGACCATCCTGAGAATAAAAAGTCTTTGTGTATATTGCAAGCTAAGCTGGTTTGATATATGGCTAATATTGTCAACTATAATGTCCTTGTGGCATACAAGATAACTGTCCTTTAAAACTCCCTAATGCTTCTGCTGTGGTGTGTGAAGAGCAGGAGAACGTGTGTATGTAGTTGGAAATGAAATTGGCTTATGCAACCGCATCAGTATCATTTTGAGAGGAAGATGCTATAATTTATTTATTTCCACTTAGTAAAATAATGCTTTTTGGTTTTACTGAGTGGTAATAGGAGTGTTCCCATATGTCGGTCCAGTGCCTAACAATTTGCAAACCACTTACATGTCCATTATCTCATTTGATTTGACAACAACTCTGCAAGGTCAATTTGGTCTGAATTAGTATAAGTGAGAAAACTGAAGCTCAGAGGTGGTGATGACCATCGAGTGACCTCTTAGCCCTTGAGGATTCAAGCACACTCACTGCAGTTCCACAGATTCAATGGACACCTTTCTGCCTCTCATCCTCTCATTTCACTCTGTGCACCACTGCCTGCTAATCTTCTTGGGACACATCTCTGGTTTGACTTTGTCTCTGTTCTAAATCTGTCCATAGTTTTTGCACTTCACTGCCTTCAAGGGCTGTTTCTATCTGGAGAGCAGGCTCCTTGTAACCCAGGTGTTACAGTTCCAGTTGTCTGACACCTCACCCTCCTGCAGGATTTTTACTGTCTTCCCCTCAAAGCACAGAACACCAAACATAGGGCAAAGAGGAAAGCCTCCTTTACCTGAGCAGGTACCTTAGCATCCTGAGGAGATGTACACAATCTGAATTAGGCCATTCCATAAATCTTCCCTAACAGTGGTTCCAAGCACATATTCCTGCATGTTTAACAATCATATCTTCTGGCTTTTTACTTGTCAAAACACAGCAGAACTCAGTCACTTATCTTGACATTTAAAGCACACACTTAACTCAGTACTGTATGACTGAGATTTCAACAGTGAACAACAAGTCCATACAAAAGCTATAGCCTCCATTCAGTGTACCTCTGCAGTGATTTGTTCTCCTCGAGGGGTCCCTATGGCATAGCAAGTTAGGATGACAACTTCAGGTCCTATACTTCAGGTCATCTAGGGTTGTTGCTGTTATTAATGCATAGCACAAGAGAGCAGGAGGAGGTGTATAGTAATCAAGCTTCAAGGAATACTTGCAGGAATTCTCTGAGAAAACTGAATTGTAGAGTCAGAGAGACTAAACCTCTGGCTTTGCAAATAGGCTGGAAAAGGATATCCCTGGTTTAGAGTTGGTCAAACCTGTCTATACCTGGCCTTCCAAGTTCTAGTCCAGTGTACTTTCTGCTCTAATATACAGCTTCTCCTGCTTTGGTTCTCTCATGTGAGCATTGCCCTCATTTCTTTCTACCCAACAGGTGGGTTTTCTGCTTCCTGAATTTGCTACAGTATGTAGGGGAACATTTAGGAGAATTGAAAGCTAGACTCCTAGTAATGAGAAAAAATAATTATAGCTAAGGAATTGGAATGCTTACTATGTGTTGGGTGCCTTATGAAATTATCTCACATGATCCTCATACCTGTAATGCCATGAGATGTCTCACTGACCCCGCTCACAGATAAGGAGACTCAGCCTGGCTAAGAATCTTACACAGCCATTGGAGATTGGAGGCCTGGTCTCTGGGATTCCAAAGCCCATGCTGAAGCCAGATGCTTTGCCCCACTGTGATACAGTGTCCCCTCTATCCTGGGACCTCATCACATTGCTTACGCACACATGAGCATCTTGTAAATGATGTTTAATTGCTGCACTGATCAGTCTGACAATTTCCTAGATATCCGGCTTGGGTGAGCTAGTTCACTGGTTATTTCTGGCCTCTTATTGCTTTCCATTCTCCTTTTTCAATTTCTTTTCAAGTCCAGGTAGCATAGAAGGTGCCTTAATGAGTTGATGCCACTTCTTTCTGTTTTAATGGCATTTTCATTTCCTCAGTATGCTTTTCTCACTTTGAGGTTTGGAAAGATGAGTAGAGGAATAAGAACTTTCCAAAAGCCCTAGTCTCCCAACTTTGGGAGCTCTGTGGAGACTTGAAACTGATGCTTTCAGATAGTGGAACTACTGGATTAAACGTCCAAAGGTTTCTATCGAAGAGAGAGTCACGTTTCTTTTATGGCTCCAGAGACCTCAACCAGGACAGGTAGGCAGAAATTCCAGGGGATCAGAGTCTTGCCTGACATAACGAGATGCGTGTACCATTCAGGTCACATGAAAAGTGAACTGGTAATGATTTCACCATCCCTAGAGATATTTAACCACCACCCCCCACCCCCACATCCACTTGGCAAGGATATTACTGGGAGAATTGAATATCGGAAAAAGAAGTTTGAATTGAAATGACTTTTGAGGGCCTTTCCGGCTTTGAGATTCTGTCTTGAATTCACTTAGAAACTTTATCTTGGGAATAAAGGTTTGTCCTTGTTATAATGAACACCATCTAGTGATATCGCCTCCTCCCTCCCCACTGTGCTTCCCCCGTCTGAACAACTACTCGATTTAAGAAGGGGACTCAGGATGAGGAAGGATGTGGTTTCCTCCCGCTTGGCAGCACTTCGTGTCAGAATGGAAGCTTGTGTCTGTGCCTGGCACGGATCCGTGGGGCCCTCTTACCAGCCCGGTCGTGTCTGTGACCAGAACAAGTGGGAGGTGCACTTCCGTGTAGAAAAATCTCCCCCTGGCTGCCAGCTCTGGATTTTTGTTTTTCAATTACTAATGAATGCGGTCTTGCTTAGGGCAGACCTCTTGGAAGAACTGAGACACACCTTGAAACAAGTCTGAATCAGATCAGACAAGCTTCCCCTGCAAAAGAATCCCTCTGCAGTTGGCAGCATGTGAGAAAGTGTCTTTGAGAGCCTTTTCTTCTTGCCATTTCAAAGGAGAGCCGCTTGCAGCCCAGGATGACAGGAGTGCAAGGCTCCTGCCCCCACTCCCATTTTCTTTTATTTACATTTTTTTAATTGGCTTACTCCTAATCTGAAAGTTGTGCTGTTCAGAATTGATAATTGATTTAATATTAGAATTGAGATAGTACCTCTGTTCTTGAAAAAAGGAGTGTTAGAATGATAGAAAGTATCCAGGAGTTGATTAACAGATTGAATTTGAATGAATAGGAAGAGAGTTACCAAAACTGGCAGTGGGTCATTCAGACGGGTACTGCGTGTAAGAATGGACAGTGCTTTTCAATTAAATGAGATGATCTTTTCTGCTCAGGACTTAAAAAAGAGTTTACCAATGTCCAACCCTGTTCAGCTTTTTTTTTTCCTCAAAGAAATGCTATATAGCTAAGTATGCTTTGAGCTTCCCTGGTGGCTCAGATGGTAAAGAATACAGCTGCAGTGCAGGAAACCCAGGTTCAATCCCTGGGTCAGGAGGATCCCCTGGAGAAGGGCATGGCTACCCACTCCAGTATTCTTGCCTGGAGAATTCCATGGACAGAGGAGCCTGGCGAGCTACAGTCCATTGGGTCACAAAGAGTCGGACACAGCTTAGAGAATAACACTATTTTCAAGTATGCTTTGCTGAAATCTATTATAATTGGGTACCTCAAACTATGAAGTCATATCCTTCAAAGGGAAGCTTCAGGAACTACAGCTATCTGGTCAGGCCGACCCCACTGTCCTTAGGAAATAAACGCATTGAAAACGTCATAGCTGCAAGAGTATCTTGGGATCTGGTCCAACACTGCCTGGGGGTAGCTTGGTCAAGACTCATGCATACACCATACACCTTTATAAAGTTGTGGGACAAAAACACAACTTCAGCTCCCCTGGCAGCAGGCTCATGGCTCCTGGGCCCAAGTAGCTGTCGTCCTTTGACATAGGACCATTGCTTGACTAGAAATGACACTCTGCTGGGATATAAATGGGATATTATTTTATGGGATGGTTATGTTTCTTAGTAATTTTTCAGAGTTGGAAGGCAGCATGGCTTCAACAGAGAAAAGCTTGAACTGTGAATCAAAAGCCATCTTTTCACATTTCACAAGTGAACTATTGACCTCAGGAAGATCACCTCTCCTTTCTGGGCTTCTGTTTCCTGAATAGTATCCCAAATAAAATTATTTGACTTCCAAGGCCCTTTCTAACTTCCTAGAGGTCACCTTGATAAGAAGATAGATAAGGAGGGGGATAATTAAAAAAATAAACAATTAAGAATAGGGTAAGGCTTAGGAAAATCTTTCCTCTATTTGAAATAGAGGAACTCTTTGTTGCAGCAAGCATTTACTGCAAATACATGAAACTTCATCTGTACAGGTATTGGATAATACAGGATATTCGGATTTCCCCTTTGCTAAGACCTGACTAGAAATATGAATCATTGTCACAGGAAAACTTAGAAATCATCGTTAAGTCATTCGTTTTACATGTGAATAACCCCAAGGCCCTTATCCAGAGTTACAGGGAGACCTGAACTACTGCCTTGTTGGGCAATTCCCTTTCAGATGCATTGCCTATTCAGTTTATTTAGCAATGATGAGTCTTTAGAAAAAGAATCAGGCCAGATTCTCAAAGTTGATTTCTTCCAAACAATAGTTTGGTGACTGGAAGAACATGTTGACAAGGAAATTTGATTTATGTGTATGACTTATTTCTCCCATGATAAACATCTTGTACATAAGTTCCCTTTTATGCAACTCTTTTCTGGCCGACATATAACACCTTTCTTTTTCTTAGGTTTAGAAGGTCTCTTTTCCTTGGAAAACTATACCTTATAACTCATCTTCGGTTCCTTATGAGGGCAATTCACCTTGACAGTTCTGATTATAGTGTTTCTTAAGGTAGAACCTCAGCTCTCTGAAAAAACTCAATTTTTTCTAGGATGTGGAACATTATGAAAAGTTAAGTTTTCAAGTCCTAATTACCAATTTTTTAATCATGAGATAGCCACAAACATGGGATAAGATTCAGTCTATCCTGGATTACTTTGGTCACCTGATGCAAAGAGCGACTCTTTGGAAAAGACTCTAATGCTGGGAAAGATTGAAGGCAAATGGAGAAGGGAATGGCAGAGGATGAGATGGTTAGATAGCATCACTGACTCAGTGGACATGTGTGAGAGTGTGCTTAGTCACTCGGTCGTATCCAACTCTTTGTGACCCCCTGGACAGTAGCCTACCAGGCTCCTCTGTCCATGGGGATTCTCCAGACAAGAATACTGGAGTGGGTTTGAGCAAACTCTGGGAGATAGTGAAGGACAGGGAAGCCTGCCTTGCTGTAGTCCATGGGGTGGCAAAGAGTTGGACACAACTTAGCAACTGAACACACACATATTCTGGATTATAGATCTGATTATTTAACAACAAGCTGACCTTGGATCAGTCATGTTAGCTTTGTATTTTTGTTTTTCTGCCTGTCACATGAGGTGATTGTCCCAAGGTCTTTCACAGGTCTTCTAGGATCAATGATCTTATAACTTTTAATATTAATAGTATGTTTTTCTTAAGTGTATTCCATACGACACAGCTAGCTGTCTTATAGTGAGTATCCTGAGAAATTACACTTCTAATTAATAAGTCAAAGCCATCATTTGAGCATCAATTATTTTTTACCATGCATAATGATGTCCCCAGCACCTACTGAAATATTTAAGGCTCTAACACTATGTGGTCTCAGACTTCCATAACACTGTTTTTTATATTTCTTTTTGCTTTTTGTTCTCTTGTTTGCATTTTTTGCAATCCTTTGATAATTTAATGGTAACATTTTGAAGGAAAACTGTATTTATTTTGGCTGCACCTTCTGGCTTGCAGGATTTCAGTTCCCTAGCCAGGGACTAAACATGCACTCCCTCAGCAGTGAAAGTTCGGAATCCTAACCACTGGACGGCCAGGGAATTCCTCGTTTGTTTTTAATACCTCAGGTTTCCCACTGCCATTAACATGCCTACTTATAAAAAGATTTGCCTTCCATCCAAATTTGCTACTCTTCTGTGCTTTGGCCTAAAGTCTCAGATAACCAAGTTGTTAGAGTGAAAATAAGAGGAATGTACTATAAACAAAGTTGACTGATTTTTTTGGTTGATGCAGAACTGTTTCTGGTTGCTGTTTAGCACACCATTACTGGCTCTGAAGTGTTTACTTGGTGGCTGATACTGTGTAGTAACTGAGTTACCAACTGTTGAGGGATAACTGTATGCCTTTGATCCTTTGTGTTTTCCTTTCCTCCCTTTTTAGAGGTTATGTTTCTTAGCCACTGGAATCACTTCAGATTTTTACTGTGGTCTTCTGAGTAGATGCTAGGGATCTTATGGACTTTTTTTTTAATTAATACTAAAATCACCATTAAGCCTAAGTATAGTATGAGAAGAGCAAATTGTTTTAAAATAATCAAAATGTCATCAATAGGAAAATGGTTAAATAACCCATGGTATATAACTGGTTAATAGAATTGTATCTAGCTATTAAAAGGAATAAAGTATAATTTTATAAACTGGTGTGGAAAATGGGAATGATATATTGTTAAATAAAAAAGCAATTTGTGGACCCACAAGATTTTATTTCTGTAAAAAAAGAAAAAAGTTATGTCGGAAAAAATGGAAAAATCTGAATCTAGGAGTTACAAATGAATATGTTGGCAGTGGGTTTAATTCAGGCTGAAAAGAAAAGAGAAGGGGACATAATGTTTTTCTCCTATCCAATATAATTTTTTAAAAGGTTACAATGAAAGTTATGACCAACCTAGACAGCATATTAAAAAGCAGAGACATTACTTTACCAACAAAAGTCCATCTAGTCGAGGCTATGGTTTTTCCAGTAGTCATGTATGGATGTGAGAGTTGGACTGTAAAGAAAGCTGAGCACGGAAGAATTAATGCTTTTGAGCTGTGGTGTTGGAGAAGACTCTTGAGAGTCACTTGGACTGCAAGGAGATCCAACCAGTCTATCCTAAAGGATAGGGTGTTCATTGGAAGGACTGATGCTGAAGCTGAAACTCCAATACTTTGGCCACCTGATGTGCAGAGCTGACTCATTTGAAAAGACCCTGATGCTGGGAAAGATTGTGGGCAGGAGGAGAAGGGGATGAGAGAGGATGAGATGGTTGGATGGCATCACCGATTCAGTGGACATGGGTTTGGGTGGACTCCAGGAGTTGGTGATGGACAGGGGGGCCTGGCATGCTGCAGTTCATGGGGTCGTAAAGAGCTGGATATGACTGAGTGAACTGAACTGAACTGAATAAGGACTTGCCTGGTGGCTCAGACAGTAAAAGTGTCTGCCTACAATGCGGGAGACCTGAGTTTGATCCCTGGGTCAGGAAGATCCTCTGGAGAACGAAATGGCAACCCACTCCAGTACTTTTGCATGGAAAATCCCATGGACAGAGGAGCCTGGTAGGCTACAGTCCATGAGTCACAAAGAGTCAGATACGACTGAGTCACTTCACTTCACTTCACTGATAGGATTATAGATAATTTGATCCTCAACATTGTAGTATTATGAAAATTTTAAAGTATACAGCACAGTTGAAAATATTACAGTAAACACTCATATAACCACCACCTAGATTATGTGGTTAATAATGTATAGTCCCTGCGTTATTATTCATCTATCCATTTATGCAGGCTTCTCAGGTGGCTCAGTGGTAAAGAATCCACCTGCCAGTGCAGGAGATGCAGGAGACGTGGTCTTGATCCCTGGGTTGGGAAGATCCCCTGGAGAAGGAAATGGCAACCCACTCCAGTATTCTTACCTGGGAAATCTCATGGACAGAGGAGCCTGGTGGGTTACAGCCCATGTGGTTTCAGAGAGTTGGACACAATTGAGCGACTGAGTAAAAACACACATCCATTTATATATGTATGGGTGATATTTATGTGTTCCAGGATATTCAGACTTATTTAACGAGTTGACCTCTTACTAAATGAGTTTCATAGTCTATTCCACAGAGCCATAATGCCATATTCACAGATTTTACTGATTTGGACAGACACAGAAACAAATACTCATAGAGGATTTATTAGACACCCTTACCTTAGGTACCTTTATTTTCTTTTTTTATTAGTAATAATGTTGCAGAGGAGGCAAGGAATTTGCTCATTAGGGTTAGGCAACTTGCTTGAATATCCTAGGCATCCTGTGGATTCCCTTGACCTGAGTGACTGTGCTATGCCTTTCCATGTAGCATCTGTGCAAACCCTACACATTCTTCTAGCCCTATTTAGTTTCTTTTTCCAGCACATTATATTAAGAAATATTTCTGGAAATTGTCATTTTTTAAAAAATAAGTACAAATTATTTGTGATTCCACTGAACCACTGCTTAATTTTCTAGTTCTGAATGCCTGTCCTGTAAGAAGCTTGGGGCAGATCACATCTAGTTTTGGTTCTACACAAACTTATTGGACAAAAGGATATTCAGCTGCTGGTGGGCTATGATTTGCAGAAGGCGGTTACATTAAAAAACAATAATGATTTAGGTACTTAGTTATACATATAAAAATATGGAATATGAATAACATTAGACCAGACCTAACTTCTAGAATGTTCATTCTGCATGCTTTATTTTAACAGGTAGACTTTGCCTTATTGGTGATTAAATGTATGCACCCTACCCAAAAAATGGACTTCCCTGGTGACTCAGTGGTAAAGAATCTGCCTACAATGCAGGAGACCTGGGTTCAATTCCTGCATCAGGAGGATCCCCTGGAGAAGGAAATGGCAACCTGCTCTAGTATTCTTGCCTAGAAAATGCTATGGACAGAGGAGCCTGGCAGGCTACCATCCACGGGGTCTCAAAAGAGTCAGATATGACGTAGTGACTAAACAAGAAAAAAACACCCAAAAGGGAGTCAAATCCCTATGAGAACTCCATCATTTTTCCCTGGCTTGTCATAAATGGCCCACTTCCCATAATTCCTTGTCTTCTCCCCTTCAGATTACCCTCTAGTCTTATAGATATCTTGTATTCTTCTAAATAACTCATGCACTTTGACCAATTTATTTTCTCCTTTAACAATTCCTTCTCCTCTTTCCTTCTGTCCCTTCTGCTCTACTCCCCCACTCTCCACTGTGTGATCTCTCTGGTCCCCACCACTTACAAAGACACATCTGTTCCCTCTGCCTCTCCACCTGTTTCAGTGCAGGATCTTCTATATGAAACTTCTCTAAACCTATGAGCTAGAAGAAATCACATCTAACTTCAGGTTTACGTAGTTCTTTATTTACAATTACATTTTATGCCTTAGGCTGTTGCTTCTCAATCTACATGTGGTCCAGGGAGCAGCAGCGTCAGCAACCTCTGGGGGTAAACTAGAAAGATAGAATTTTGGGTTCTACCTACCCTAAACTTGCTGATTCAGAGTCTCTATTTTACCAAGATCTGCAGATCATCTTTATACACATTACTATTTGAGAAATAGTGTCTCCGAACGTATATCTAGCTTTGCTTTTCACTTGATTGCTTTTAAGTCGTGGATTCTGATAGATTGAGTCTTGGGATCAGGGACTGTGTCTTCCTCCTCTTTCATCTGCAGGGCACGAGGGATGGCTTTGCATATAGGAGTGTCCCTTCAGTGTGGATTGTTGAATGAAAGCCTGTGATTTCAATGAGGAGGGTATGTGAGGGAAATATGTAAGTGAATGCAGGGTATTTTCATGATTCTTGTCAGTGAGATATCTTTCAAACTGTCTCATTCTTGTCATTGCCATGGTTGAGTTTTACAACCCTTGGGTCAAAGGGGCTTACCCCATTATCAAACCTGTTTCCTCCTTTCACTTCTTTCAGAACTGCCACAGTGACATGGGGTATTGGAGCTTTCAGAAGCTCATGGGAATTTACCGTTCAAGGAATTGCTATTAAGGCACAGAGAAACACTTTGTATCTGTATTTTATTAATAGAGTTGTATCTGTACAACTGACATAATTGTGTATTTGTGTCAAGAATTGGAAGCCTGATCACAAGCCAGAGTAAGGTTCAGAATCAGATTTTGGTGTATCTGGTCTCAGGAAAATAATGTGTCAATTGATTATACTTGCTTTATGAAAATTTAGAAAAGGAGAAGCATCATAATTTCAAAAGGGCTTTTTCCACCTCCTGTTATAGATTCTCCAGATTTTTCTCCCATCGTCGCCATCCTTCACACTTTGCCTAGAGTTATTATTTTTCTTCTTGTCTATCACTTTTGTCTTCTCTTCTAGCCATGATGGATTCATTCATTCCACTCGTTATTCCCATACTGAAAACTTCTGAATTGTATAACTCTGATGAAGTCTCTGGTCCTTCACAAAAATGTCATTAATAAAATTATAAAAATATAAAAAGTAAACCAAATAAAAATATTAATTATGTAATAACAAAATTAAATAAAATAGTATAATAAAATAAGTCCAAATAATATAAATATAAAAAATATTACTATGAATTAAACAAGATAAAGTAAAAATAAAATAAATTATTAAATAGTACATTTTTTTGACTCATGTGAGAACAAACCCAGTGAAAATTTGCTTTTTTTCTCCTGTTATTAAAAAAAATCTTGAATATGTCATCCCTGTTAAATCCATTTTTTTTTATTATTAAGATGAAGTTGTTTGAACACTTCTTTTGACTTATAGTCATTAATTTATTTAGGGGATGTTTCCTAGGTCTGTACTGTCTATATGGCATTGTAATTAATGAAAAATGAATTATAAAAGAGAAAACAAAATTTACTTTTCCTTCAAGTCTTTAAAGTGTTCATGATAAATAGAAGAAGTGAGAAGTGTTTAAGAATAACCATGATACAATGTACAATAAGATAGTTATTAGCAAATGTTTAACAAAATTGTCATAGAACTTTTATTTAGAGAAATCCAGAATGTGATGGATATGTGGAAATGGCATAAAGTTTTTTAGACCAATGAGGGACTAATTTCTATGAACTATGATTATTATTATTCACATTCATATTCTCATTCTCCCTCTTTCTCTCTTTTCTTTCTATCTCACTGTCTCCTTCCAACTCTCCCTTACTTCTTCCCTCCTTCCTAAGGTCTCTTTTTACCTTTCTTAACTTTTGTCTTTACAGTTTTTTTGTCTTTGGTGGACCAGTGTCTGTATGATATCTGTTAATGAAGTTGAAAGCCTCAAAAGTCATAGAATTCTTATTCTGGAAATCATTTCAGAACCCTTTTCACGAGCTGGTCTACAAGGACATTCCTACATGTCTTGGATGTACAATTAATCTTTTATTTGTTTTCACAGATATGAATGTGTGTGTGTGTGTTAATCTGTGACCCCATGGACAGAGGAGCCTCCTCTGCCCATGGGATTCTCCAGGCAAGAATACTGGAGTGGGTTGTCATTCCCTCTCCAGGGGATCATCCTGACCCAGGGATCAAACCCAAATCTCTGGCATTGCAGGCTTCCCTGAGCCACCAGGGAAGCCCATAGATAGGAATATCCTTTTGTTATTTTAAAATCTGCTTGCCTTTTCTTCCAGAAGTCCAACTGGCCCTTTCTTCAGGTTTTCCTGCCAGTTTGTAATAATAAAAATTATTCTCTATCTTTTATGTCTGTGTTTTAGGGTTTCTTCCTTATCTTAGTGAAAATTATGCTATTGGTTTTGGAGATGTTGGGAGAATATAATTAAAAACAAAGCCTCTCAACTCAGAAATCCTCTCCACAAAGGTAAGAAGGAAAGAAAACACTCTTATAACTGAATAAGCATTAAAAATAGATGAATCTCATGCTATCCACTAAGAGACTGCAAAAACAGAAAGAAATCTCAAACACTTAAATAATTAAGTGGCCTATTGTGTGTATGTTTTCAGGATAAACAATACCTTGTTCTCAAGTAAGAGGACTTCATAGTATCATTTGTTACACATAGTTCATCCTGACATTACTTGGTAATGGGACTGACTGTTAGTTAATTGGCTTTATTCAAAGGAAAACATTCTCATATCTTTAATTTTTAAATTATTATTTATTGTGGTAAGAAGACTTAACATAAGATCTACACCCTTGACAAAAATTAAAGTCTGCAACACATTACTGTTGACTATAGGTCAATAATATACAGCTGGTCTCTAGAACTGACTGATACATCTCTCTCTTAACTGAAACGGTATGCCCATTGATTATGGACTCTCATTTCCCCATCCCCCAAGGCCATGGCTACTACCATTCCACTATTTGGTTGTATGAATTTAACTATTTTAGATAACTCACATAAGTGGACTCATGCAGTATTTGTCTTTCTATGACTGGGTTATTTCACTTAGCATAATGTCCTCAAAGTTCATCCAAGTTATCGTCTATTGCAGAATTGTCTTCTTTTTTAAGGCTGAATAGGATTCCATTGTTTGTATTTATACAACAGTTTTCTTTATCCATTCATCTGTAGATGGACATTTAGTTTTTTTCCACATTGTGGCTATTGTGAATCCTGTTGCAGTGAGTATGAGTGAGCTGATTTCAATTTGTTTGGATCAATACCCAGAAGTGGGATTGCTGGTCTGACAAGGAGTGGTTTTGCAACCCTAGTGCAGCTGTCAAGGGATTAATCTCCAAATCTACAAACAGCTTTCCATAGTGTTAGTCGCTCAGTTGTGTCTGACTCTTTGCTACCCCATGGACTTTAGCCCACGAGGCTCCTCTGTCCATGAAATTCTCCAAGCAAGAATACTGGAGTGGGCGGCCATTCCCTTTGCCCAGGGGTCAGACTCAGGGATCAGACTCAGGGATGGAACCCATGTCTCCTGCATTGCAGGCAGATTCTTTACAGTCTGAGCCAGCAGGGAAGCTCCACAAACAGCTTATGTAGTACAATAAAATAATAATAATAATAATCCAATAAAAAAATAGGCAGAAGGCCTAAATAGACATTTCTCCAAAGAAAACATAAAGATGACCAAGAACACATGAAAAGATTCTCAACATCGCTAATTATTAGAGAACGACAAATGAAACCTACAATGAGGTATCACCTCATACCAGTCAGAATGGCCATCATCAAAGTCTACAAACAGTAAATGCTAGACAGGGTGTGGAGAAAAGAGAACACTTCTACACTCTGTTGGTATGTAAACTGGTACAGCCACTATGGAGAACAGTATGGAGGTTCCTTAAAAGACTGAAAAATAGAGCTACCATATGATTCAGCAGTCCCATTCCTGGGCATATATTCTGAGAAAATCATGGTTCAAAGTACACATACATCTTAATGTTCATTGCAGCACTGTTTACCATAGCTAAAGGCATGGAAACAACCTGAATGTCAATCAGCAGAGGAATGGATAAAAAGAGAAATGCTACGTATACACAACGGAATATTACTCATCCATTAAAAGGAATGAAATAATGCCATTTGCAACAACATGAATGGGTCTGGAGATTATCATACCAAGTTAAGTAAGCCAGACGAAGACAAATATCATATATCACTTATACATAGAATCTAAAAAAAAATGATACAAATGAACTCATTTATAAAATAGAAACAGACTCACAGACTTAGAAAACAATCTTATTGTTACCAAGGGGGAAAGGTGGAGAGGAAGGGATAAATTGGGAGTTTGAGATTGGCATATACACACTGCTATATTTAAAATAGATAATCAACAAGGATCAACTGTATAGCACAGGGCTGGTCAATACTCTGTAGTAACCTAAATGGGGAAAGAATTTGGAAAAGAATAGCTATATGTATTAACTGAATCACTTTGCTGTACACCTGAAACTAACACAACATTGTTAATCAAATATACCCCAATATAAAATTAAAATTAATAAAGGAAATAAATCTCTTTCCTTATTCTCAACAAGGAGAATAAAGCCTCTTATCTTTAATTTGGACATATGGGCTGCCGTCTATGGGGTCGCACAGAGTCGGACACGACTGAAGCGACTTAGCAGCAGCAGCAGCAGCAGTAGTGTGTTTAGTTAATTCAGTTTAGAATTAAAGTCATTTTTTTCTGAGTTTGTGATCAACTGGAGAGCTGAAGTTTGTCTTTAGCCTTGTGTAACAAATTATATCTTTCACAAGGGAATCTGATTTGAAAATCATTAGCATTTTTAACTTTTAAAATATTTTCTATTATGGTAAAATACACATAAAATTTAAAATTTACCATTTTAACCATTTTGAAAGAGTACATTTTGAAAGTGAAATGTTAAGTAGATTTACATTGTTGGGTAGCCATCACCACTATTCATCTCCAGAACTTTTTCATCTTCCTCCACATAAATCATACCCTTTAAACACTGACTCCCTATTCCCTCCTCTTCTAGCCCCAGGCAACTACCATTATTAGCATTTTCACCTACCTATTAAAAACTGCCCATGAAATTTCAATATCCTGCCCCTGGGAGATAAGTGGAATTCTGTTTGGCCTGGATTTGAAACACAAAGGTATTTCCTTGGGAAACTGACTAGGGAAAACAACTGTAAAACCTTTGAATGTGGGGCCCTCATTTATACAAGTGATGCTACACTAATTACAAATAATCTAAGCCTGTGCAGCTCCCAGAAACATCTCATTTGTGCCACTCCATTACTTTCAAAGTAATAAAAATCACTTTTCCACTGAAAATATTTTTTGCTTATAACTCAAGGATTTTGCTAATGTAGATTGGCATTTTTCACAATCTTTGCTCCAGTGAATCTTTATCTTTTCTAAGTTGATATTTTGGATTATTTTGTGAAATATAGCAAACTAAATATTGACTACTTCCTTTGTCTCTTTTATTTGTGGCCTGCCATGGGCATTGGCTGGGGGGAATGAGGTAAAAGAACCAGGAGAGATACTCTGCTGCAATCTGAGGTCCCTATTTAAAACCAAACTCTGCTATTTGATTGCTGTGAAATCTTGAGTAAGACACTTCACTTTTTTGCACCTAATTTCTTCATCTGTAAAACAGAAAAATTATATTCCTTTCTGAATAAGGGTTGCAAATGTCAAATAAAATAAGACTGGAAAGAAATGTCTATACTGTCAAAGCATGGATTATTTCAGTGGAGTAAGGTACCTAGCATATATAAGGATTTGGAAGATATTTGTTGAATGAATGAAAAGTTACAGCGTTCTCAAAGTTAAATTTCCTCCCTCTTAAAACTCCTTCCCATCTCCCACCCCACCATGTTGATGTATGGCAGAGACCAACACAATATTGTAAAGCAAAAATCTAGCAACTTTAAAAAAATTAAAAAGTTAAATTTTCTAAGTTTACCTTCTCTTCACATGTACTCTTGGCTTGGCCTTGAAGTGAAGTGAAGTGAAGTCATTCAGTCGTGTCCGACTCTTTGCAACCCCATGGACTGTAGCCTACCAGGCTCCACAGTCCGTGGGGTTTTCCAGGCAAGAGTACTGGAGTAGGTTACCATTTCCTTCTCCAGAGGATCTTCCCCATCCAGGGATCGAACCCGGGTCTCCCTCAGTGTAGGCAGATGCTTTACTGTATGAGTCACCAGGGAAGTCTTGGCTTATTGCTGCTCAACTCTCCTTTCCTCTGGTTCCTGATCATGAGACAAGCCTGGGACCTCGGACCTTTGGCTGCAGTACTGCAATGCTTGCACTTGAGCACACATCTCCTCAAGCGACAAAATACCAAGAAACTGTATGAGACTAACAACAACTGTTTTCATGCACAGCTGGGGCAAATTTGGACCTGAAAGCTACAAAGAGACCAAAAAACCCAATAGCAGCTTCTGAGGAGCCTGGAGCAATAGCAGAGTAGTGCACATGTCCCACACAACACTGCCCCAGGGGTGCGCAAAACACCTCAGTCACTCCCTCGGTCTGACCCCTGGACACATCTCTACCCTCACCCCATATAAGGAACAAGCTTACCCTTCTTGTGGAGCAAGCAAGCAAGGGAGCCTGTTGTTTGTTCTCACTTTCTCATGCTGCAGCAGGGGCCCCAGTGAAGCCATGTCTGAATTTGTTGTCTGGCCTCTAGTCAATTTCTGTTGACTGGGGGAAGTTCAAGAACCCTGGTTGGGAAGAGTCACATCCCCCTCTCCTGACAGAAATCATGCTTCAGGCTTTAAGAATTCCAGAGTGCAAGATTTGGGGAGTGATACAAAAGGGTCAAGGAAAGCTTGTTACATCCTTCCATCGGCTTATCCTTTCTAAGTCTAGATACGGCCTCAAAGCTTTTGAGATGTTAGAAATGGCAGGTAGAAACACACTCATCCTCTGGAACACATACAGTTAGGAAGAAGGGAATTTTCTTCTTGCCCAGCACCAGCACACTCAAGGGGTTTCACCCTGGGCAATAAAGAATGAGCTATAGGATCGTTGAACCAGACACTGTAAATCCAAATTAATCAGTATTCCAGGGTTAGTCCCAGGAGTTCCCTATATGGACACGTGGGCAGGAGCTCACTCTGGGTCTTTCTCAGTGTAAATTATGCACAGAATAAATGCAAGTGTGTGTCTTATAAGGCATAACCAGGTCTTACACTGATGAGACAGAAGATAGTCTCAGGGTATTCATGTAAACTGTCTCTGGACTTTAGTAAGGAAACAACCCTCTAAAGAGGACCTGGAGAAAGAAATGACTGCTGAGAGGCCAGAGGTGTGGAAGACAAATAAAAGAGTTTTAGTATTTTCCTGGACTGAGAAACAGCTTGTAAAATCACTTTGTTCGGATGATGGCAATCATTTAGTCCGCAGGACGGAGCCCTTTCATGTGCTGGGTTTCCTCTGAGGCCCTGTGAGACAGACATTCATCAGAGGTAGACCCTGTTCTCAAGAGAGAAGACACATGCACTTAACTATAGTACAAGGCAAAGGATTGCATTACTGCAACCAGATGGGAAAGTTGTAAGGAGAAGAAATAAATTACATCTGGCTAAAGGAAGCAGGGGGGTTTTCATGAAGGAAAGGTTCTTTGAAATAGATCTTGAAGGATAGGCAGCATTTGTACATGTGAAGGAGGGAAGGCAGGGCATTCCAGGCAGAATGGATGATTAAAAGGGAAGGGAGGAACAGGGTTGATTTATATCCCCGTCCGTGTGTGTACCTGTGGCCGGAGTCTGGGTTATATGAAGAGTGATGTGGAAAAGCATTTTGCTGCCAGAACCTAGAGGAGCCAGAATGTCATATGAAGGACATCAGGGAAATAGAATTAAGATGTGTTATGTGGGAAAACTGATTTGGTCCTTGTCATTAGTCAGCCTTTACAGGTGTTCTCATAGCACCCAGAACTTACCTAAGGCTTTTATATCCTTTTTGTTTGTGATGTGGTAAACATCTCTGCTTTAGACGTTTTTTTTTTTTAAGCATCAGTGGATAGAAAGAATATTTACATGCAAAAAGCCACTGTTTTTTAGGTCAGCCTAATGATTACACATTTTCTCGTCTTTCTCTTGTTCAGAGTAGGGCAGCCCAATTAAAAATAATAGCATTTTTAATGTTTCTAGCATATTTTAAGGTTGCAGAGTTGAAAAGGTTATATTTCCGGTCTCTTCATGTATGCTCACTCCTTTTATAATTGGAGAAATAAGAGCCCCCCTCTGTTTTCTGACACTTTCTCTGTGGTATCTTATGTTCTGACTTGGCAACAGCATCAAAAATTCGGAAGAAATGAAATCATAATCAACTCCAATTAGCGATACCGGCCGAGCATAGCATTATTGTCCTTAAATCCACTAGCATGTCCTATGTCTCACTTTAGCTAGTCACTATGCTTCTGTTTCTGCATTCTTGTTTGCCACAGGGATGGCTTCCCAAATTAGAAAATTGATTTGAATTTCCCACTTTTTTTTTCCAGTTAAGAATTCATGACCCTTACCTTACTAAGAGTTTTCTCTAACATACCTCCTGGGAGAATTAGCAGGAATTTCTCAAAGCTTGTTCTATTACTGGGATGCCTTATACAGATGAAACCCCTGTTTTTCTGAAAGAACTTCAGTCAGCATTTATAAACTGTGCCCAGAATCCTCCTGCATATAGAGATATTTTAAACAAGGATCCTAAAGTCAATCGAGTTTGAGGAGCACTGTTAATGATTCCTAAGTAATTTGGTTTCACAGTGTGCATTCTAAAGGCCCAGAGAAGTCATGTAGAAAAAAGATAACTTTTAAACTTAATATTTCACCTAATGTTAACAACCTCATGTTTCTCTAAAATGTGGGCACAATACCAAAAATGTAATTTCTTGAAATCACTTTGTAAAAGCCCAAGCTGGACAATATGAATCAATATGTGGTCTTTAGAGACTCCAAGTTAATCTGAGAAGAAAATATAAATATGTATCAAGAACCTTGAATTTAGTAGGTGTATTAGGACCATGTGTTGAATTTATCTTGTCTACCTACCAGGATTTATGTGAGGGTTTTTTTGTTTTTGTTTTTATGATTTGGTGATCTTTAAAAACCTTGTGTCAACAGAGATGCTGCATCTGATATTATTTTCCTGAATCCAAAGAAACACCAAAGGGACTAAAATAATGAAACATTAATTTTGGCTGCAGAATGCCAATGTTGCTGACCCTGCTGGGTTATTGCAGAGCGAGATTAATTATGCAGATGTGCCCCCCTAGGCTTTGGAGTTGAAGTGCCCTGTTGTAATTCACTGCAAGATCATTCATGTAGCCAGCATATTGATATGATTATTATTCCACCAAGGTTTTATCCACCCCTAGACAGTTACAGAACCAGCATCTCTCATTGACTTCTTATTTAAAATTCCCAGGGCCACAGCAGGCATTCAAATCCTTTTGTTGGAGACAGTTACAGATCAATGGCATGAAGCAACATGGGATTTTCTTTAGGACATGAAGAATGCTGAGACTTTCTGCTAAGCAGAAGGTAGACATTCAGGCTACAGTAGAAAATGGTGCTTCTGTGGCCCCGTGTCTCTAACACGTTTTTAAAATAATGACTAGAGCAGAGAGGGAGCATGTAGTGGAAAGATCATGAGATTTGGTATCATGGTATCTCAGTTTAAATACTGGGATCATATTTATTAGCTTCCTTGGTGGTTCAGATGGTAAGGTATATGGCTGCAATGTGGAAGACCTTGGTTCAGTCCCTGGATGGGGAAGATGCCCTGGAGAAGGGAATGGCTACCCACTCCAGTATTCTTTCCTGGAGAATTCTATGGACAAGGGAGCCTGGCGAGCTATAGTCCATGGGGTTGCACAAAGTTGGACATGGCTGAGTGACTAACACTTTCACATTTATTATCTGTGGAACTTTGGAAAAATCACTACTTCTGTAGAATGGGATTGACATTAAATACCATACTGTACACAGCCTTCAGAGGTTTAAATGAATATATGTGTGGGGAAAAACAAACAAACAAACAACCTTTTGAATGGCAAAGTGTTTTAAAAATATTTTTTGTGCTGATGAGAAAGGCTTCCATCCTTGAACTGGCAGTGTCAGCTTAATTGAACATGCGTTTTATGGCCCCAGTGCTTGGATAATGTCCTATTAACTCCTATTATTACCAGTACTGCTACCTAGGGCAGAATGTGGTAACCACGCATTGATACAATTAGTGGCTCCAAGGAGTATATGGCCTTGAAATGATGTGCAGCATAAAATTCTTATTCTGAATCACTGTTCTCTAGTACATGGTTTTAGGGACTTAATAACTGCAAGATAATACTCATCTAATTGGAATCTTTCAACAAGTTGTCCTTCCTGTTCTATGCTCCGTGGTAAAAAGTAAGTTTTGTTTTAATTTTGCCCTAAATGCCCATCTTTCTATGCATGGTTGCATTTCAGAGCGTTACCTGTGTTCAGAATCCAGCTGTAAGGCCATCCAGTTCAACCACCCCCACCCAACTTACTACCAACATTAAAACACAAAGAATCAAGTAATTCCTTCCTTAGAGCATGTTCTTTGGACTTAAATGATTAATACTAGCATGGATATACACAGCTAAACTTTTGTACAGTTAAAGAAATAACAGTGATTTAGTAGCTAAATCTTATCCGACTCTAGTGACCCCATGGACTGTAGCCCGCCAGGCTCCTCGGTCCATAGGATTTTCCAGGCATTTCCTTCTCCAGGTATCATCTTGACCCAGGGATCGAACCCAGGTCTCCTGCACTGTGGGCAGATTATTTACCGACTGAGCTGCTGTTATTGTCCCCATTTTACAGCTGAGAAAACTAAGGCACAGACAGATTAAGTAAGTAACTTGACCAATATTCCATAACTACTAAGTGGCAGAGCCAAGGATTGGAACTTTTGACTAAAAGTGTAAGCTTTTAGCTACAAGGCTAAATTAGCAAAGTGTATGCTGGAGATCACTGCTAGGTTGTGATTTTCGTGATGTCTGAGATATATCATTAGTAAAATCTGTTTCATCCTTTAGCATTTAATACAGAAGGTCCACATAGTGAATATTCAGGTATTGTTTATTAGCTTTGCATTGGAAAAAACACCCCTAAAAGGCTTATAGTGCAGCCCTGAAATGCCCCTCTTGTACTTTGTCAATGTTTTTTTTAGTATATGTTCTGGCTCCCTGCTCTATTTTCTTGTCAAAGGTTTTTAAAATCTCATATTAAGTACTGCCCGAGCACCTTTCTGTGAGGATACTTTTTTTTTTTTCCTAAGTAGCTGTATAGTGAAGATAAGGCATACTTGTTGAAATTAGGGTCACTTGAGTCTTTAGTGGTTTATAGATCAGTGCATAATAGCCCTATAAAATTCCACCTTACTCTCATTCTGATGAGAGGGGAATTGCGTGGTCTTACTCTATTTGCAATAAAGTCACCAAATGTCAAATGCACATATAAAGAATTATTGCCAGAACTCCCCCACCTTTTCCCTCCATCCAGAGTGATCTGGTTGACTGAGGTCACATCCCAGACTATGGGACTGGTGGGTACACATTACCATCTGTCAGGATGATCCTGGTGTCCAAAAATCAGTGAAAGAAGCCATAGAATTTTCTCAACAGGGACACAGACTCACACAGACCTCCTCAGTGTTAGTTCATAAGGGGATTTTCTTTAACACTTTAGATACAGAGTGAGAAGATTTTCTTCAATGTTCTCTAGTTTTGGCTTACGTGGGTTCCCAGGAAGACTTGGAACGTTATCTTTGTGTTTCAGGGACAAGGTTGAGGATGGGGAAGGGGTGGATGCCTGGTGGGCTGTGTGCCCCAGTAGACAGAAGGCTTGAAGCTAAAGGTGTCCTGAAGCCCCTGTGCTTTCTCACAATTGGCACAGCATCAGCTGGTATGTGGGGAGTCTTCTGTGAATGTTCTGCTTTAGCTTTTGATTTTAACTCTTTTTAACAAAGCCAGCTGTGGAAACTGAGGCACCAGGACAGCTTAGTGCATAGACAAAGTCACACAACTCATTCATGCCAAAGCAGGACCCAGGACTTCTCCCACCTGTATCTCTGTGTAAATGAGAATGAGGAGCCCCAACTGCTGCAAGGTCTGTTTTAGAAGCTGAAGCTACTGAAACGTCCAGGTCCCTGAACACAAGTGAAGCTTCATTCTGATGCGTGATCTCTAGGAAGCCAGTCCTTTTTTTTCTCTAATGGGAGCAGGGGAATGACACAGGGACAAGCTCTTGTGAAAGGACAACTAACTTGATGGGGGCTCGCTTAGATGCATTCAAGTGTAATCACTGAAACGTGTTTCTTGATAAGGAGTCAGAGAACTCGTAGTGACATCTATGTATACCCGCTCCTGGAGGAGACTCCATTCTCTGCATGACCTTTAGCCTTACTGAAGAATCCAACATTCATGTGAATATGTGTGACAAATAAAAGCATCAGCACTTCTTATTTGCATCATAATTCACGATTTATGGCTTCCCTGATAGCTCAGTTGGTGAAGAATCTGTCTGCAATGCAGGAGACCCGGTTCAATTCATGGGTCCGGAAGATCCCCTGGAGAAGAAATAGGTTACCCACTCCAGTATTCTTGAACTTCACTTATTTCTCAGCTTGTAAAGAATCCACCTGCAATGCAGGAGATCTGGGTTCAATCCGTGGGTTGGGAAGATTCCCCTGGAGAAGGGAAAGGCTACCCACTCCAGTATTCTGGTCTGGAGAATTCCAGAGGCCAAATAGTCCGTGGGGTTGCAAAGAGGCAGACACGACTGAGTGACTTTCACTTCACTCACCATTTATCAGACTTTTCATAAATATTATCTAGTTTGATCCTTATAAGAGCCTATGAAGTAAGTACTCTGCATAGAAGTTAAAATATACAGCCTTGAAGTACTCCTTTTCCTATTTGGAACCAGTCTGTTGTTCCATGTCCAGTTCTAACTGTTGCTTCCTGACCTGCATACAAATTTCTCAAGAGGCAGATCAGGTGGTCTGGTATTCCCGTCTCTTTCAGAATTTTCCACAGTTTATTGTGATCCACACAGTCAAAGGCTTTGGCATAGTCAATAAAGCAGAAGTAAATGTTTTTCTGGAACTCTCATGCTTTTTCCATGATCCAGCGGATGTTGGCAATTTGATCTCTGGTTCCTCTGCCTTTTCTAAAACCAGCTTGAACATCAGGAAGTTCACGGTTCACATATTGCTGAAGCCTGGCTTCACTTCATGGGAAATAGATGGGGAAACAGTGGAAATGGTGTCAGACTTTATCTTTTTGCGCTCCAAAATCACTGCAGATGGTGACTGCAGCCATGAAATTAAAAGACGCTTACTCCTTGGAAGGAAAGTTATGACCAACCTAGATAGCATATTCAAAAGCAGAGACATTACTTTGCCAACAAAGGTTCGTCTAGTCAAGGCTATGCTTTTTCCTGTGGTCATGTATAGATGTGAGAGTTGGACTGTGAAGAAGGCTGAGCACAGAAGAATTGATGCTTTTGAACTGTGGTGTTGGAGAAGACTCTTGAGAGTCCCTTGGGCTACAAGGAGATCCAATCAGTCCATTCTGAAGGAGATCAGCCCTGGGATTTCTTTGGAAGGAATGATGCTAAAGCTGAAACTCCAGTACTTTGGCCACTTAATGTGAAGAGTTGACTCATTGGAAAAGACTCTGATGCTGGGAGGGATTGGGGGCAAGAGGAGAAGGGGACGACAGAGGATAAGATGGCTGGATGGCATCACCGACTCGATGGACATGAGTCTGAGTGAACTCCAGGAGTTGGTGATGGACAGGGAGGCCTGGCGTGCTGCTATTCATGGGATCGCATAGAGTCGGACACAACTGAGTGACTGATCTGATCTGATCTGATCTGATGAAGTAAGTATTTGTTATGCTATTTTATTAATAAGAATATCTGGGTCCACAGGGATTAAGTAAAATATCCAAGGGAGCACAATTAAAAGGTGACCAACAGCAAACTAGAACAGAGGTTGACTGTATCCTGGGAGATGCTCTTTCTACCACCTAGCAGTTGCCTTATGGTTATATATGTTCATTATGTAACAAATGAACTCTTATACAGTGGGCACAACTTTGGAGTCATAACCCCAAAAGAGAGGTAAAAAGAGAAAAACCTAAATAAAACATATTAGGACAAAAATTTCTCCGAGCTCTAAGGGAGATATAGATATCTGAACTGAGTTTCAGAGAAAGCATCAGTTCAGTTCAGTTCAGATCAGTCACTCAGTTGTGTCCGACTCTTTGCAACCACATGAATTGCAGCACACCAGGCCTCCCTGTCCATCACCATCTCCCGGAGTTCACTCAAACTCATGTCCATGGAGTTGGTGATGCCATCCAGCCATCTCATCCTCTGTCGTCCCCTCCTCCTCCTGCCCCCAATCCCTCCCAGCATCAGAGTCTTTTCCAATGAGTCAACTCTTTGCATGAGGTGGCCAAAGTACTGGAGTTTCAGCTTTAGCATCATTCCTTCTAAAGAAATCCCAGGGCTGATCTCCTTCAGAATGGACTGGTTGGATCTCCTTGCAGCCCAAGGAACTCTCAAGAGACTTCTCCAACACCACAGTTCAAAAGCATCAATTCTTTGGCACTCAGCTTTCTTCACAGTCCAACTCTCACATCCATACATGACCACAGGAAAAACCATAGTCTTGACTAGACGGACCTTTGTAGGCAATATAATGTTTCTGCTTTTCAATATGCTATCTAGGTTGGTCATAACTTTTCTTCCAAGGAGTAAGCATCTTTTAATTTCATGGCAGCAATCACCATCTGCAGTGATTTTGGAGCCCCCCAAAATAAAGTCTGACACTGTTTCTGGTTTCCCCATCAATTTCCCGTGAAGTGATAGGACCAGATGCCATGATCTTTGTTTTCTGAATGTTGAGCTTTAAGCCAACTTTTTCACTCTCCTCTTTCACTTTCATCAAGAGGCTTTTTAGTTCCTCTTCAGTTTCTGCCATAAGGGTGGTGTCATCTGCATATCTGAGGTTATTGATATTTCTCCCAGCAATCCTGATTCCAGCTTGTGCTTCATCCAGCCTGACATTTCTCATGATGTACTCTGCATATAAGTTAAATAAGCAGGGTGACAATATATAGCCTTGATGTACTCCTTTTCCTATTTGGAACCAGTCTGTTTTTCCATGTCCAGTTCTAACTGTTGCTTCCTGACTTGCATATAGGTTTCTCAAGAGGCAGGTCAGGTGGTCTGGTATTCCCATCTCTTTCAGAACTTTCCACAGTTTATTGTGATCCATACAGTCAAAGGATTTGGCATAGTTAATAAAGCAGAAATAGATGTTTTTCTGGAACTCTCTTGCTTTTTCCATGATCCAGCGGATGTTGGCAATTTGATCTCTGGTTCCTCTGCCTTTTCTAAAACCAGCTTGAACATCTGGAAGTTCACGGTTCACGTATTGCTGAAGCCTACATAGTTTAATTCCAACCAGTTGCAAGAAAAGAGAGAACCCGGAGGGCTACAAGAGGTGAGATAGAGCTTTAGAAAAGCTAGGATTCATTTCTTTCCCTGGTTTAGTTTCAAGTGGAGTTAGGTGATTTTGAAACACAATTGCATCTTGTGGACTGAAGATCAATATGGGAGTTAAGGCTGGGGCTCTCCTTCTTCTAATTAGAACTTTCACTATGTATTTCAGTATTTTCAGTGGAGCCCTAAGAGTTTTAATGCATCATAAAGGAGTTCCTATATGCAGGTCAAGAAGCAACAGTTAGAACTGGACATGGAACAACAGGACTGGTTCCAAATAGGAAAAGGAGTACGTCAAGGCTGCATATTGTCACCCTGCCTATTTAACTTATATGCAGAGTACATCATGAGAAATGCTGGGCTGGAAGAAGCACAAGCTGGAATCAAGATTGCCAGGAGAAATATCAATAACCTCAGATATGCAGATGACACCACCCTTATGGCAGAAAGTGAAGAGGAACTAAAAAGCCTCTAGAGGAGAGTGCAAAATTTGGCTTAAAGCTCAACATTCAGAAAATGAAGATCATGGCATCTGGTCCCATCACTTCGTTGGAAATAGATGGGGAAACATGGAAATAGTGGCAGTCTTTATTTTTTGGGGCTCCAAAATCACTGCAGATGGTGACTGCAGCCATGAAATAAAAGACACTTACTCCTTGGAAGGAAAGTTATGACCAACCTAGGCAGCATATTAAAAAGCAGAGACATTACTTTGCCAACAAAGGTCCATCTAGTCAAGGCTGTGGTTTTTCCAGTGGTCATGTATGGATGTGAGAGTTGGACTGTGAAGAAAGCTGAGCACCGAAGAATTGATGCTTTTGAACTGTGGTGTTGGAGAAGACTCTTGAGAGTCCCTTGGACTGCAAGGAGATCCAACCAGTCCATTCTGAAGGAGATCAGTCCTGGGTGTTCTTTGGAAGGAATGATGCTAAAGCTGAAACTCCAGTACTTTGGCCACCTCATGCAAAGAGTTGACTCATTGGAAAAGACTCTGATGCTGGGAGGGATTAGGGGCAGGAGAAGAAGGGGACAACAGAGGATGAGATGGCTGGATGGCATCACCGACTCGATGGACATGAGTTTGAGTGAACTCCGGGAGTTGGTGATGGACAGGGAGGCCTGGCGTGCTGTGATTCATGAGGTCGCAAAGAGTTGGACATGACTGAATGACTGAACTGAACTGAACTGAACTGAAAGGAGTTCATGGTGCGATAACTGTGGTTAATGCTGGGTTAAAACAACTCAACCACAATATTTGCTTGGTAAATGACCTGAGCCTTTAAAATGTTTATGTATATTGTGAATCTCTAAGAAAGGGATACATGACATATTACTTTTTAAAATCTTATGGTGACATGATCCTTTGGCAGAATGTTTGACATAGGATATGATAGTTTTCATCATGCATTTTGGAGTGCTTGTATTGTATTTGTTCTTTTCTTTACTTTTCTTTCTGTTTCTTTTGTGTTTAGAAGTCTGACTTTGCTTTCAAACTATGAGATCCATGATTATAAGAGCTGTGTGTTTATTTCTATATACTGCACAGTTCCTATTAAAGTGTATGAAATGGGAGTTCAATGAACACTTCTGGGGTTGAACAAAATTCAATTTTGTATATCATAAGCTGGAGCTTGCAATCTTTATGGAGAAATCTATGAAAACTTGGCTGCAATTTTTTTCATTGTGGCCTCTCTAACAGTGTCTAGATGAGGTCTGTCTCTAGACAGCCTCCCAGACAGGATCGTGATCTTCAGACCACCCCTTTGAATTAGAGAGGTTATTAGTGGCAATAAAATTTAAGGGGAGACAAACCTCAGATGGTTAAGAAGATTTTCTATGCTGGGAAAATTAATGAATTTCCTAACCTGGAGGTTACTAGATCTTAGCCTATAAGGTGATGTGACTGTTTTTTGTCAGTGGTGGTTTAAATTTCACCTAATTCTGTGTTTGAACTTCAAAAATATCACCTTTCCCCAGTGAGCTGCTCCCTCCTCTAGACTTTCACATGCTACGAAATGCTTCTGCTGCAGCCCTGTTCTTTATACTCTAGAAGTTTATATGCCTTAGAACTGCAGGCTCCGCATGAGCACAGGGGACATTTCCATTCTTTCTTCTCCTTCGGACTGTGTCCAGAGCTTGATACATATTTGCCAAGTGAATTAGCACAAATGTTAGGTTCATCATAAATATTTCCCTCCTCTCCATGGCTTTGAGGTTCCCTGAGATGCCTCTCTGTCATATTCTGTGTTGGATTTTAAGCTGCTTTGTTGATTTAAAAAGTTATATTGTTATCCTATGCCTTTCTCTAATCTCACCCTGTTGTTATAAATTGCACCTTTAACTTCAATCAAGCAAAGATTTTTTTTTCCATATGCATAATATATTAACACTAAAGTACGGAAATATTAAATGTACAAATTGCTGAATTTTTATAAATAAATGTACAAATTGCTGAATTTTTACAATTCCCCTTCTCCAGAGAATCTTCCCAACCTAGGGATTGAACCCAGGTCTCCCACATTGCAGGAGGATTCTTTACCAGCTGAGTGACAAGGGAAGCTCAAGAATACTGGAGTGGGTAGCCTATCCCTTGTCCAGTGGATCTTCCCCACCCAAGAATCGAACTGGGGTCACCTGCATTGGGTTCACAAGAATTGGTGGATTCTTTACCAAGTGAGCTCTCAGGGAAGGTCTAACACTAAAGTACATAAATATTAAATGTGCAAATTGCTGAGTTTTTACAAATGCATCATCATGTAACTGGGCTTCCCTCGTGGCTCAGTGGTAAAGAATCCACCTGCCAATGCAAGAAACATGAGTTAAATCCTTGGGTCAGGAAGATCCCCCAGAGAAGGAAATGGCAACCCACTCCAGTATCCTTGCCTGGGAAATTCCTTGGATGAAGGAGACTGGCGGGCTACAGTCTGTGGGGTCACAAAAGAGTTGGACATGACTTAGTGACTAAACAACAACAGCATCATGTAACCATCACCTGACTAAGGAATAATACATTACCCTTCCTTGGAAGCCTCACTCTTTCTCCTCCCTGTTAATATAGCCAAAGGCTATCCATGTTCTGATTTGAATTAAGTCATTTAATAGACTTTTAGACGTTAGGATCTCCACTCCTTCAAATTCTTTAAAATCTAAACAAAACAAAAATCCCATCTTATCATAATAAAAACCAATGTTGGTACACTTTTATAATAGTATGAAGTAAAGTAAAGTGAAAATAACTCAGTCATGTCCGACTCTTTGCAATCCCAGGGACCATAGCCTGCTAGGCTCCTCTGTCTATGGAATTCTCCAGGCAAGAATACCAGAGTGGGTAGCCATTCGCTTCTGCAGGGGATCTTCCTGACCCAGGGATCAAACCTGGTTATCCTGCATTGCAGGTGGACTCTTTACTGTCAGAGCCACACCAGAAGCCCCTTATAATAGTATAATACTTTGCAATTAAAGTTTTCCACTTGTCACATCATTTGATCTTCTACAGCTGCCCTACCCTATGAGATACCAAGGCAGAAGTTTTCACTTCATTTTGAAAATGAGAGAATAGAGGTCTAGAGAAGGTAACCATCTGAACTATGATTTTTCCAAGTTCAAGTTTTTTATAGAGTGAATCATTACAACCGTGGCTTATCTGTAAGTTACAGAGGCCCGACTTACAGTCATGACTGTTTTTCCTGAAATATTTTGCAAACTAAACTTGTACCTGGTATGTTAAAAAAGTAGGACATGGCACGTTTTGCTTAATGGTCAGTGATCAACCTGAACCAAGTAATTCGGTCTGTTCTTTGTAAATGCTACTAAAGATAGCTTGTCTGTCTCCTGCGCCACAATTTCTGAAGTGTTTTTCATATATTGCCTCATTTGATAAGAGTTAATTATAATTGAAATTTGCTGAGAGTTATTTATGTTCCTGGATAGTGCTAAGTACTCTACAGGAGTTATCAAGTACACTACTCCCAACAAACTGATGAGCTTGGTATTATTAATAGTTCTTTCACCTCATGTAAAACTCAAGCCTCAGTATCCATAAGTACAGAATAGCTATCAAATTGTTCACCTGCTGGGAAGAAGGTACACTGGAATACTCTTACTGCGCTAAGAAGTGTCCACAGATGTTAAATTAGTCATTAAGACAGTGACCAGGTTATAACTTAAAGTGTTTGCTGTGAATAATTCTCTTGTCCCGGGCCATCCACGATCATACAGTGAAACCTACTACACCAAGTTCCGTGCACTTTCACCTTCTTCTGACTGAAAACCTAGTTCTAGTTCTCTTTTGTGAACGGTGAGACTTAATGATGATATTTCTTCCCTCATCCCATGGAGCGTGTTGCTATTCAAAATATTAAAGAACAAAAGGAAATCAACCTGCTCACATTCTATTCCAAGCTTCTAAAGGTGGCAGGTGGTATATTATGTTATATATGTCCTCTCAGAGTTCCAAACACTTTGAAGCTATTTAGTTAGAAAGAAAAAGGCAGTATCTAAGAAGAGTGTGCTCATGTTTTCTGAACTTTGACTCTGCTGTTGTATCGAGGTTACCAACACTGGCTTGATGTGCTGAAAGTTGGAACGGTTTCATTGATCTCTCCATGTGCCTCTACTGCTAGGCTTTTTTGGGAACATTTCATACTTAACGATAGGATTGTGTTATTTTCAAAGTGAAATTTGAAAATAGAAACCAAATTCGGGTTAAAACAGCTTTCATTTATTTAAATTGTCTAAAGGGGTTCACGAATCATTTGTGAAGCTTTTTAAAAATAAAAATCATGTGATTTACACATATCTTGTCAAATTAATATGCAATAAAATTGGCTTTTCTGGAAGTACAACTCTATGAATTTTAACTCATGGATAGACTCGTTTAATCATTGCCCCAATCAGGACATAGAACTGTTCTGTGTCCCAAACAACACCCTTGTGCTGTCTGTAGCAGGGGCTACTGCCTCTAGCCCCTGATCTGTTCTATGTCACTTTAGTTTTGTCTTTTGGAAATGTCATTTAAATCTGGATGGTGGATAACCTATTGAAACTGGCCTTTATTTTATTTTATTTTTTTTTTCACCCCGCATAATGCCTTTGACACTCAGCTGTTGTTATCAACAGCTCATTGTTACGCACTGATGACGAGGAGGCCGTTTTGGGGTCGTACCAGGGTTCGTTTGGATTTCTCATGTGGTTCAGTGATAAAGAATCTGCCTGCTCCTACATGAAATACAGAAGATTTCTGGTTCGGAAAGATCCCCTGGAGGAGGAAATGGCAACCCACTCCAGGACTCGTGCCTGGAAGGTCACATGGACACAGGAGCCTGGTGGGCTACAGTCCATGGGGTCACAAAGAGTTGGACACAACTGAGTAACTGAGCAGACATGCATACACAAGGATTTGTTTATCTGTTTCCCAACTGAGGGACATTTGAGTTGTTTCTAGTTTATGGCAATTAATAATGCAGTCACTATAATCATTCATGTATAGGTTTTTGTCTGAACATAGGTTTCCATTTCTCTTGAGTAAATAGCTAGGAGTAGGATTGCTAGGTTCTATGGTATATGTGTGTTTACCTGGCTTCCCTGATGGCTTAGATAGCAATCTACCTGCAATGCTGGAGACCTGGGTTCGATCCCTGGGTTGGGAAAATCCCATGGAAGCGGGCACGGCAACCCACTCCAGTATTCTTGCCTCGAGAATCCCCATGGACAGAGAACCCCGGAGGGGCTACCATCTATGGGGTCGCAAAGAGTTGGACATGACTGGGTGACTAAGCACACACAACTGAATAAGAAACTGACAAGTTGTTTTCTTAAGAGGCTGTACCATTTTGTAGTCTCAGCAGTAAGAGAGTTCCAGTTGTTCTGTATTCTCTTCAGCATTTAGTATTGTCAGTATTTCTTTTTTCTTTTTAAGATTAGTTATTTTTATTTTCTGATGTGGACCATTTTTTAAAAATCTTTATTTCGTTTGTTACAACACTGCTTCTGTTTTATGCATTGGTTTTTTTGGCCAAGAGGCATGTGGGATCTTAGCTCCCTCACTAGAGATCAGACCTGCACGTTGTATGCTGGAAGGCAAAGTCTTAACCACTAGACTGCTAGGGAAGTTCCTACTGTCAGTATTTCTTACTTTAGTTTTTCTGAAAGGTGTTTAGTGGTATCTCATTTTGTGGTTTTAATTTTCACTTCCTTATAGCTAATAATGTTGAATTTTGATAACGTGCCTCTTTAAGACTTTTGACATTTTAAAATTAGGTTGGTTGTAGTGTGATTCCTATAACTTTATTCTTCTTTGTCAAAATGGTTTCCTATATTTAAGGTATTTCTCTTTCCATATAAATTTTAGAATCAACTTGTGTATATCTGTAAAGACATCTTTCTAGAATTTTTGATTGGAATTTCATTGTTTGTCAAATAATTTGGGGGAGAATTGGCATCTTTTTTATGTGGAGTCTTATGATCCACGAGCATGGTATATCTCTTGTATTATTTTCTGTTACCAATGTAGTAAATACCAGAAACGTAGTGGCTTAAAGCAACATCCAAAATTAATTAATTAATTGAAAATCATTTATTAACACCAGAGATTCTGTGAGTCAAAAGTGCAGGTTAGTATGGTTTAGTTGGTTCTCTGCTTAGGGCCTTACATGGCTAAAATCAAAGGGATCAAGGTTGTCAGCAAGGTGGTGTTCCTTTCTGGAGGTGCTTGGAAAGATGACTCTTCAAAGTTGTTGACCAAATTTTATGCACTGTAGCTACAGGCCTGAAGTTCTTGTTTCCTTACTGGTTGTCAGGTGAGAGTGAAGAGGAACTTTAAATAGTCTCTTGATGAAAGTGAAAGAAGAGAGCGAAAATGCTGACTTAAAACTCAACATTCAAAAAACTAAGATTATGGCATCCAGTCCCATCACTTCATGGCAAATAGATGGGGAAACAATGGAAACAGTGAGAGACTTTATTTTCTTGGGCTCTAAAATCACTGCAGATGGTGACTGCAGCCAAGAAATTAAATGGCACTTGCTCCTTGGAAGAAAAGCTATGACAAATCTAGACACCATATTAAAAAGCACAGACATTACTTTGTTGACTAAGGTCTGTCTAGTCAAGGCTATGGTTTTTCCAGTAGTCATGTATTGATTTGAGAGCTGGACTATAAAGAAAGCTGAGCACTGAAAATCTGATGCTTTTGAACTATGGTGTTGGAGAAGACTTTCGAGAGTCCCTTCAATTGCAAGAGATCAAACCAGTCAGTCCTAAAGGAAATCAGTCATGAATATTCATTGGAAAGACTGATGCTGAAGCTGAAGCTCCAGTACTTTGGCCACCTGATGTGAACAGCTGACTCATTGGAAAACATCACGAGGCTGGGAAAAATTGAAGGTAGGAGGAGAAAGGGATGACAGAGGATGAGATGGGTGTATGGCATCACTGACTCGATGGACATGAGTTTGAGTAAGCTCTGGGAGTTGGTGATGGACAGGGAAGCTTGACGTACTGCAGTCCATGGGGTCACAAAGAGTAAGACATGACTGAGAAACTGAACTGTAGGCTGAAGATTTCTCCAGTTCTTTGATGCAACTGGCATTCCATGGGATGTTTCTACATTTATCTTTCAACATCAGAGGCCTATAGCATTCTTCTCTTACTTCCCATTTCTTTGGCTCATCCTTTGCTACATTTCTCTGACTTTAGCCAGAAAAAGTTGTCTGGCTTTTAAGGGCTCATAATGCAGAGTTCCAAAGAATAGCAAGCAGAGATAAGAAAGCCTTCCTCAGTGATCAGTGCAAAGAAATAGAGGGAAACAATAGAATGGGAAAGACTAGAGATCTCTTCAAGAAAATTAGAGATACCAAGGGAACATTTCATGCAAAGATGGGCTCATTAAAGAACGTAAATGATATGGATCTAACAAAAGCAGAAGATACTAAGAGGAGGTGGCAAGAATACACAGAAGAACTGTAAAAAAAGATCTTCATGACCCAGATAATCATGATGGTGTGATCACTCACCTAGAGCCAGACATCCTGGAAGGTGAAGTCAAGTGGGCCTTAGGAAGCATCACTACGAACAAAGCTAGTGGAGGTAATGGAATTCCAATTGAGCTATTTCAAATCCTAAAAGATGATGCTGTGAAAGTGCCACACTCAATATGCCAGCAAATTTGGAAAACTCAGCAGTGGCCACAGGACTAGAAAAGGTCAGTTTTCATTCCAATCCAAAAGAAAGGCAATGCCAAAGAATGCTCAAACTACCACAGAATTGCACTCATCTCACACACTAGTAAAGTAATGCTCAAAATTCTCCAAGTCATCGCAGCACTGTTTATAATAGCCAGGACATGGAAGCAACCTAGATGTCCATCAGCAGATGAATGGATAAGAAAGCTGTGGTACATATACACAATGGAGTATTACTCAGCCATTAAAAAGAATACATTTGAATCAGTTCTAATGAGGTGGATGAAACTGGAGCCTATTATACAGAGTGAAGTAAGCCAGAAAGAAAAACACCAATACAGTATACTAATGCATATATATGGAATTTAGAAAGATGGTAACAATAACTCTGTGTACGAGACAGCAAAAGAGACACTGATGTATAGAACAGTCTTATGGACTCTGAGAGAGAGGGAGAGGGTGGGAAGATTTGGGAGAATGGCATTGAAACATGTAAAATATCATGTATGAAACGAGTTGCCAGTCCAGGTTCGATGCACGATACTGGATGCTTGGGGCTGGTGCACTGGGACGACCCAGAGGGATGGAATGGGGAGGGAGGAGGGATGAGGGTTCAGGATGGGGAACACATGTATATCTGTGGCGGATTCATTTTGATATTTGGCAAAACTAATACAATTATGTAAAGTTTAAAAATAAAATAAAATTAAAAAAAAATTCTCCAAGTCAGGCTTCAGCAATACGTGAAATGTCAACTTTCAGATATTCAAGCTGGTTTTAGAAAAGGCAGAGGAATCAGAGATCAAATTGCCAACATCCGCTGGATCATTAAAAAAGCAAGAGAGTTCCAGAAAAAACATCTATTTCTGCTTTACTGACAATGTCAAAGCCTTTGACTGTGTGGAACACAGTAAACTATAGAAAATTCTGAAAGAGATGGGAATACCAGACCACCTGACCTGGCTCTTGAGAAACCTATATGCAGGTCAGGAAGCAACAGTTAGAACTGGACATGGTACAACAGACTGGTTCCAAATAGGAAAAGGAGTACATCAAGGCTGTATATTGTCACCCTGCTTATTTAACTTATATGCAGAGTACATCATGCAAAATGTCAGGCTAGATGAAACATATGCTGGAATCAAGATTGCTGGGAGAAATATCAATAACCTCAGATATGCAGATGATACCACCCTATGGCAGAAAGTGAAGAAGAACTAAAGAGCCTCTTGATGAAAGTGAAAGAGGAGAGTGAAAAAGTTGGCTTAAAGATCAACATTCAGACAACTAAGATCATGGCATCTGGTCCCATCACTTCATGGCAAAGAGATAGGGAAACAGTGAAAAGAGTGGCTGATTTTTATTTATTTTTTTTGAGGGGGCTCCAAAATCACTGCAGATGGTGACTGCAGCCAGGAAGTTAAAAGACATTTACTCCTTGGAAGGAAAGTTATGACCAACCTAGACAACATATTAAAAAGCAGAGACAATTTAAATTGAAAAAAAAAAAAAAGCAGAGACATTACTTTGCCAACAAAGGTCTGTCTAGTTAAGTTCTTCCAGTCTATGGTTTTTCCAGTAGTTATGTATGGATGTGAGAGTTGGATTATAAAGAAATCTGAGCACCACAGAATTGATGCTTTTGAACTGTGGTGTTGAAGAAGACTCTTGAGAGTCCCTTGGACTGCAAGGAGATCCAGCCAGTCCATCCTATAGGAGATTAATCTTGAATGTTCATTGGAAGGAGTGATGTTGAAGCTGAAACTCCAATACTTTGGCCACCTGTTGTGAAGAACTGACTCATTTGAAAAGACCTTGATGCTTGGAAAGATTTAAGGCATGAGAAGAGGGGATGAGAGAGGATGAGATGGTTGGATGGCATCACCGACTCAATGTACATTAGTTTGGGTAAACTCTGGGCATGCTGATGGACAGGGAGGCCTGGTGTGCTGCAGTGTATGGGGTCACAAACAGTCGGACACGACTGAGTGACTGAACTGAACTGAATGGTTAGATCAAGCCCGTGTGAATAATCCAATATAATCTCTCTATTTTAAGCTCTATAATCTTAATTACATTTGTAAAGTTACTTTTGCCAAGTTAAGTAACATCATGGGTTCCAGAGATTAGGGCATGAAGTCCATCTTGACAACCAAGTATTTAGTTTCTTTGGTTTCTTATCAATGTTTTGTAAATTTCAGCATACAGATTTTACATATGTTTGATCAAGCTTTTCAGCTGAACATTTTAGTTTTTCTTTGAGTTATTGTAACCAGTATTAAAAAAATCTTTATAATTGTTTATTGCTAGTTTATAGTAATATGTTTAATTTTTGTGCGTTGACTACACATTCTGTAATCTTGCTAACCATATTTAGTTCTATTTATAAATAGATTCCTTAGGACTCTCTATGTTGAAAATCATGTCATCTGTGTATAGCCCTATTGCATGGGTAAGACTTCTAGAATGATGTTGAATAGTACAAGGAATATCCTTTCCTTGCTCCTTAAAGCATTCAGTCTTTTAACATTAGATGTAATGGCTGTAGGTTTTTTATTAGATGCTCTTTTGCTATTTGAGTAAGTTCCCTCCTATACTTAGGTTCCTGAGAATTTGTATCATGAATCAGTATTGAATTTGGTCAAGTACTGTTCCTGCATCAATTGATATGATGATGTGGTTTTGCTTCTTTAAATCTGTGAAAATACTGAAACCAATCTTGAATTCCTGGGATAAACTCTGCTTGATTGTAGAATATCTGTAAATTTGTTTTCTTGTGCTCTCTATGGTAGGTTTTGTAATGAGAGTAATATTGATGCCATTAAATGAAATGGAACAGTTTTGTCCTCTTTAATTTTCTGGAGGAAATTGTGTAGAATTGATGTTATTAATTCTTTAAATGTTTGGTAGAATTCACCAGTGAAACCACCAATGCTTAAATATTTATTTTTTGGAAGATTTCTACCTATACATGCAAGTTATTTTTAATAATTATCAGATTAGATCAGATCAGTCCCTCAGTCGTGTCTGACTCTTTGCGACCCCATGAATCGCAACACACCAGGCCTCCCTGTCCATCACCAACTCCCAGAGTTCACTCAGACTCACGTCCATCGAGTCAGTGATGCCATCCAGCCATCTCATCCTCTGTCGTTCCCTTCTCCTCCTGCCCCCAATCCCTCCCAGCATCAGAGTCTTTTCCAATGAGTCAACTCTTCGCATGAGGTGGCCAAAGTACGGGAGTTTCAGCTTTAGCATCATTCCTTCCAAAGAAATGCCAGGGCTGATCTCCTTCAGAATGGACTGGTTGGATCTCCTTGCAGTCCAAGGGACTCTCAAGAGTCTTCTCCAACACCACAGTTCAAAAGCATCAATTCTTTGGCGCTCAGCCTTCTCCACAGTCCAACTCTCACATCCATACATGACCACAGGAAAAACCATAGCCTTGACTAGACAAACCTTTGTTGGCAAAGTAATGTCTCTGCTTTTGAATATGCTATCTAGGTTGGTCATAACTTTTCTTCCAAGGAGTAAGCGTCTTTTAATTTCATGGCTGCAGTCACCATCTGCAGTGATTTTGGAGCCCAGAAAAATAAAGTCTGACACTGTTTCCACTGTTTCCCCATCTATTTCCCATGAAGTGATGAGACCGGATGCCATGATCTTCATTTTCTGAATGTTGAGCTTTAAGCCAACTTTTTCACTCTCCACTTTCACTTTCATCAAAAGGCTTTTTAGTTCCTCTTCACTTTCTGCCATAAGGGTGGTGTCATCTGCATATCTGAGGTTATTGTTATTTCTCGGGACAATGTTGGTTCCAGCTTGTGTTTCTTCCAGTCCAGCGTTTCTCATGATGTACTCTGCATATAAGTTAAATAAACAGGGTGACAATATACAGCCTTGACGAACTCCTTTTCCTATTTGGAACCAGTCTGTTGTTCCATGTCCAGTTCTAACTGTTGTTTCCTGACCTGCATACAAATTTCTCAAGAGGCAGATCAGGTGGTCTGGTATTCCCATCTCTTTCAGAATTTTCCACAGTTTATAATTATAGGACCATTCAAATTGTATTTTTAATTTTGGATGAACTTTGGTAACTTGTGGCTTTTTGAGATGTTGGTCCATTTTATCTAAATTGTGGCATTTGTGTGCATAGAGCTTTTAGTGTTGCCTTATTATAATTTTAATGCTGTGTAATCAGTAGTGAAATACTCTCTTTTATTCCTAATAGTGATACATGTTTTACTTTCATTGTTGATTCTCCTGGCTAAAGGTTTAGCAATTTTATTTTTCTTTTCAAGGAACCAGCTTTTGGCTTTGTTATTTTTTCTATGCATTTTATTATTTCTGGTCTAAAAATCTTTGAGCAAGAGAAAAAAGAGGCAACAAAGGAGGAGATGGCTGGATAACATCACCAACTCAATGGACATGAGTTGAGCAAATTCCAAAAGATAGTGAAGGACAGGGAAGCCTGGCATACTACAGTTCATGGGGTCTCAAAGAGTCTGACACAGCTTAGCGCCTGAACAACAACAGAAATCTTTATCTCCATTCTTTATTATTTCCCTCATTTTGCTTGCTTGGTTTAGTTTTCTCTTCTTTTTGTAGGTTCTTAAGGTAAATATTAGATTATTTTTTGGGATCTTTATTCTTTTCTTATTGTGAACTTTTAATACAGAAAATTATTCTCTAAGCACTGATTTAAGTGCATCCCATGCATTTTGGTATGCTGGATTTTCACTTTTGTTCAGTTCAAAATATTTTCTAATTTCCCTCAAGACTTTCTCTTTGTTCCATGTATTATTTAGAAGTATATATTTTAATTCCTGAATCTTTGGAGATTTTTTCATTTTATTTATTTATTTATAGTTATAGTTTAATTCTACGGTTAGAGAATATACTTTGAATTCCTTTACATTTGTTTAAGTTTGATTTATGGTGCATGATATTGTGGTGAATGCTTATGCATACTTGAAAAGAATGTGCCATTGCTTCCAATTTAGAGTCTTCAAAAAGTTGCTCCATGTACTCTCCCCAGGTTTATAGCTACATTCATTAAGAAAGACAAAGTGGAATATGCTTACTTCATTATACCCAGATTCAGAGCCCATTATGTTACTTTGCTGAAAGGTTTTGAAGCAAAACCTGCTCAAACGTTATCAGTATATTAGAAAAAGGAAAAGAAAGATCTAGATGGAATTCGGGCTTAAGGAAGTAATTGGGCTGCAGGGCTGATCCTGCATGTGGATGACCATCTAGGTTCTGTGACTTGGTGTTAATGTCCAAGTATTCAGTGGACAGGTCAAAGCATAGGGTATCTGTCAACCACAAATGAAGCAGATAAAGCTTCATGGTTAGATGAGGTTTATCCAGCTTAGAGTAAGATATTACAGGGGAAAAAAAATGCAGGCTCCTAGAACAGAGTGCTAATAAGAACCAAGTTGAAGGACCATGCCCCAACCAGGTTGCTGAGATTCAGAGAGTGGCTATGATCTGATTATGGAGCTGCATATGGAATTAAGGAAACTGATGTATGAATCTAGTCTGTGGTCTTATGAAATACTGTTGTATAGAAGGAAGCCTGAGCAAATGATGATTCAGAGATAATCTGAATTATTATCTAGGGGTAGATAGCCTAGTTTCAGCCTATCTCCTGGTCAGTGAGAAAATCCAGTGATCAGGGAAAACTCAGAGGTAAGGAAATTTTGAAGCTTAATGTCCCTAGAGAAGGCAGACACTGGAAAGATTAATTTACATGGATAGATGTTAAAGTGAATATGTAATAGCAATCTTTATTATCATGTTGATTACATAGAACTAAGTACATATTTGAAACTTCTTGCTAGGTGGTATAGACATTATACTAGGAAACAATGGCATTGAATATGAGATAAGTACTAATATCTAAGAGGGGAAGTGTGGAATGATCATATAGTAAACAAAATGCAGGGAAGGATGACTAGGAATTTATTGTATGTAGGTTCTAGTCATCTGAAGCAAAGGCAGAAGCTATTAAACCCCAGCACAATAATATAAAGCTAGGTTGTACTTCAGACCATGAGAAATCCTGCATTATTAGATAGATTCCTTTTCTTTTTTTTTTTTTTTTTTTTTTTTTTTTTTTTTAATTTTATTTTATTTTTAAACTTTACATAACTGTATTAGATTTGCCAAATATCAAAATGAATCCGCCACAGGTATACATGTGTTCCCCATCCTGAACCCTCCTCCCTCCTCCCTCCCCATTCCATCCCTCTGGGTCGTCCCAGTGCACCAGCCCCAAGCATCCAGTATCGTGCATCGAACCTGGACTGGCAACTCATTTCATACATGATATTGGGCCAAAGAACTAAATAGACATTTCTCCAAAGATTCCTTTTCTTTTCTGATTGTTTCTCCAGTCTAAAAATACCCAGACCCACTCTTCACAAGAAATAAGAATCAAAAGCATATTACTGGACTTCCCTGGTGGTCCAGTGGTTAAGATTCCAAGCTTCCACTGCAGGGGGTGCGGCAGGTTCAATCCCTGGTCTGGAAAGCTCTGCATGCTGCAGTGCAGCCAAAAAAAAAGGAAAAAAAAAATTGTATTACTTATAACAATAGTAAACTTCTGAGGCTGAATGCAAATCTATGTGAAATGAATCAATCTTCTCAGAAACATTTCAGATCATTGGTACCTTTAGTCGTTTAAAACCAGCCTGCACAATCATATTTTCTTTTCAGTCTGATTTATTCTGATTCATTACAAGGCAGGACTGACCCTGGATTTGTATTTGCACACATTATTTTAAGTTTACCTTGGTAACCTGACTCCTTGTTGCCTCCAGCATAATCCAGTTACTCCTGGGATTATCAATTTAGGCTCTCAATCACACACTAATTAGAATGTCTTCAAAGTGTTGCCATAGGAACTCAGCAGCTTATAAACAGGCGAATTGTGAAAGTAGAGAGGTGTGAGGCTTTTTTTTTTTTAATAGTCAAAAACAATTTGGGAGGTTAGAATCCTTTAGCATAGCTGAGTATTGGAACTGAGATTACTTTGCTTTATGCTGCTGCTGCTGCTGCTAAGTCGCTTCAGTCGTGTCCGACTCTGTGCGACCCCATAGGCTGCAGCCCACTAAGGCTCCCCTGTCCCTGGGATTCTCCAGGCAAGAACACTGGAGTGTGTTGCCATTTCCTTCTCCAATGCATGAAAGTGAAAAGTGAAAGTGAAGTCAAGTCGCTCAGTCATGTCCGACTCTTAGCAACCCCATGGACTGCAGCCCTCCAGGTTCCTCTGTCCATGGGATTTTCCAGGCAAGAGTACTGGAGTGGGGTGCCATAATTAAATGTCTACTTGCTCTCTGTTGACAAGGACTATACAGAATTATTAATTACTTTTGTTAATGTCTTGGATGAGGACATAGGTGGAATGTTCATCAAGTTTATGGATGACACAAAACTAGGAGCATAACAATTATTGTGATGATCGACTGAGAAATCGAACTGATTTCAAGACAGAATTTAGTGGCAATCCATCCAATATGTGCCTGGAGGAATGACCTCCATATAGCATAATTTGATCACCATATCATTCCTCTAGTCAGAAAATTTCAGTGATTCCCTCTTTGCTGTTTAAATTAATCCCAAGTTCTTAGCCTACTGTTCAATACCTTGCAATATTCTGATCCTAAAACCCCTTGCTTTCCACCAAAATCTTTTATAGTTCTTTTCCTAATACCCTGTGCTTGAGTCAAACTGAATTATTTATAGATGATTTCCTATTTATGTTCCATGCTTTCCTCTGAGCATTATTCTCCACTGAGTTTCTTTCCCCGACACTTTCCTTCTGCCTCAATTCTAAATTTCCAAACCACTTCTTTCAGTTTAAAGCTACCTCTTCTATTTAGTCTTCTTTGACTGCCTTAGCTAGAGTAATCCCTTTCTTTTGCTGATCTTCAATAACACTTATCAGCTCCTCTCTATTTTTATCACTTTACTTTGTATTGCAGCTACTTCTTGTACACACTTAAGTTTCTGTTAGACTCTGCTTAGTACTCAAACTTCCGTCTGATAAATCTTTGAACATCCTGTAGTGCCTCTGCATGTCTATTGTTCAAAGTTGATGGTGCTGAAGTGGTTTGCATGTGGTTTATTTCCTCTATGGAGGATAAGTGCCTTTAGAGAAGGCCCTACATCTTGCTTGAGAGAGGTCTCTGCAATTATAGGCTAGTGACTTGTAAACAGAAAGTGTTCAATATGTGTTTTATTGAATTAAAGAATGCTGATAGGAAAACTCCCTAAGGTAATGGTATAAGAATTAGAAGGGAATGGTGTTGTTAAGAAAGAGACATTTAATTTCTGAGATAAAATGTTGTTTAAGATATAATAAGCTCTCCTGTGATTTGTGTTGCTGTTGTTCAGTTCCCAAGTCATGTCTGACTCTTTGCAACCCCACGGACCTCATGCAAGTCCAGCATGCCAAGCTTCCCTGTCCCTCACCATCTCCTGTAGTTTGCCCAAGTTCATGTCCAATGAATTGGTGATGCCATCCAACCATCTCATCCTCTGTTGTACCTCCTGCCATCGATCTTTCCCAGCATCAGGATCTTTTCCAGTGAGTTGGCTCTTCATGTCAGGTGGCCAAAGTATTGAAGCTTCAGCTTCAGCATCAGTCCTTCCAAAGAGTATTCAGGGTTGATTTCCTTTAAGATTGACTGGTTTGATCTCCTTGCTTTCCAAGGGACTCTTATGTACAATCATGCTAAGAAAGAAGCACAATAGAGATTTTTGGTGATGTGTGGCCAATAGAGGTGACAAGTGTATGAAACTTGCATCCTCCTTTAAAATCACCACACATTCTGGATGGCTTGAACAATACTGGTCTATACCTTTTGTTTCAGTGTAGCACTCTTATAAATGTTCCATTTCAAATGCTGTTAGTAGGTCACCCTATTTATTAAATACTTCTATGGTTTTTAGACTACTGTGCTACTGTGAAACTTATGACATAGGCTGATATTTGGGATAATAGACGTAGTTTGTCAGGTGTGGATATACATCTCATCTCTGCAACCTACTAGAAATATGATCTGGACAAGTTACCAAGACCTCTGTAATTACCCCCATGTATCTGTTATGTTCAAAACAGAGAGTGGAGGTCCTCGATATGGAATTTCTCAATAATATTCAGGTGTCAGTACTTATAACCCCACAGAGGTTTTATCAGGGGCCAGATATGTGTAGAATAGTGGTGAAAGAAATAGTTAACAGAGTTGTTACACCTCTAGCCCTTCTGCATTAAAGATCACACAACCAAATAAAAGGGCATTGTTCTTGCTAGTGAACTGTTTCAGCTGGTTACCAACAGAAGGGCTAAACATCACAGAAACTAGAATCCAGCTTCATCATTTGTCTCTTGAGTAGGAAGAGTAGAGCAGGCACAGTAAGACATGAGAGTTATACATTTCCCTTTACTATAAATTCAGAGTATGGTGGACTGCAAACCAAGTCTGAATCTAGGATTTCTAGATTTTCTGTTCCTCACTAAGAAGAAAAAGTGTCTAGATAATAAAACATTTCCCAGTGGAAATAAACCAAGACAATATGATGAAGAGTAAGAAGAACAAACTTATCTGCCAGAAATTCAACTCTCGTGAAAAAAAAAATCTAAAAAAAATGTATTTTTAAGTAGGCAGAGTTCAGTGATTAAGAGACCATTCTAGAGCCAGGCTGTTGTAATTTAATCATTACCCTGCCACTTTCTGGGGCTTCCCAGGTGCCACAAGTGGTAAAGAATCTGCCTGCTAATGCAGGACACTCAAGAGATGAGTGTTTGATCCCTGGGTCTTCAGGAAGGTCCCCTGGAGAAGGGAATGGCAACCCACTCCAGTATTCTTGCCTGGAAAATTCCATGGACAGAGGAGCCTGGCAGACTACAGTCCATGTGGTTGCAAAGAGTTGGACGTGACTGAGCATGCACACGCTAGATGCACCAGTCACTCTTTTCTAGCCAAAGGATCTTTTATCTTATTTACACTTGTCTCAGTTTTCTTACCTGTAATATGGAGATATAAAAAAAGCCTATCTTCCTGGTTGATTCTGACAATATTAACATTGTAAAATTGTTATAATTTTATGATTGTGACATATTTTTATAAATATTAAAAAATGTGTAATTATAAATATAATTATATTTTTGTGTTAATATTGTAGAAGTCTTAAAACAGTTCCTAGTCGATAGTCAGCCTACATATGCATTAGTATTGTTTAAGCACTTGAGGGTAATAAGTACTCTCCTTGCCTTTGTATTTGTATTGACAGGATGGGACTTCTGTGGTGTGTAATGAGTCTGTACTTCTATGGGATCCTGCAAAGCGATGCCTCAGGTAAGTGAATGTCTCTTAACAATCTATTAAGATGCAGATAACACATAGAGTAATGTCATATGTCTGAAAATGGATTAAGAGACCATAATGTTGATTATTTCCATTGACTTCTGTGGTAATATAAAATCTTATATTTGACAGAATCATATAGTTTTGACGGTGGCAAGAACTACTGAAATATTTAGTCTTTATGGGACAAAGTACACTGGGAGGACTGGTTTGGTGTGTTTAATTATAGAAATTTGTCTTCGCCTTCACATCTAAGGCAACTAGTATTGTATTTCTTCCCCTTACCTCAGGTCCTCTGGGAAAAGAAATGACAGTGATAGTGGATGACTTCTGTTTTCCAAACTTGAGCCAGTGGCGGAGAAAGCCTTGGTGGTAACAGCCCATTGATACCTTATAAAAACAAATAAATAAAGATAGGGTTTTGCTCTGATGACTCCTGCAATGGAGGAGACACAAGAGACACAGGTTCAGTCCTTCAGTTGGGAAGATCCCCCGGAGAAGGAAATGACAGTCCATCTCAGTATTCTTGCCTGAAAAGTCCCATGGACAGAGGAGCCTGGAGACCTACAGTCCAAAGGGTCACAGAGAGTTGGACATGGCTGAGCAACTAAGCACACAGAGAGCACACACATAGGAAAGAAAGAACCTATCATTAGGTCATTCTTTCTTTGGATGTTGCTTCATAAGCATAAGAAGATGCAGCCAAAATATTTATTGAGTTTAAATAACCAAACTCACCTATCATGGAAATGGATTGTATGACATCAGAGTTACAGGGGACTTTAAAGTCTGTCTTTGTGGGTCTCATTTCATCTGTAGAAGTACTGCTCAGAACTATTTGATGGTACCTCTAACTAGTGATCATCTCATTTTGGCCCATTATGTCTTTGGACTAATCACATTATTAGAAAATTTTTAGCACATATAACTGAAATTTGTCTTTTGTCACATCCATACATTTCTTTGGTTCAACTGCTTGATTTAAATGGAAAATACCTCATCTCATGAGTCTCTAATTTTAATTCAAGGAACTGAGTTAACTTCATTTAAAGAAAAACATTCCCATGTATTATTTCCCTGATGATCATGTATCATACTTTGACTATCATTGCTTTGGAATTCTTCTTCTATGTGAGAGGCCAGCAGAGATGTTCAACAGGGGTCACTAAACCATGGCCATGTTCTCCCGTATATACCTTCAACTGTTCTTCATGTGGCATGGATTTGAGCCTTTCTACCATCTTGATTATTTTTCCTGTGTGTGTTTTGGTTTTGCTATACCACTTAAGGCATTTTATTGGAAACCAAAAATAGCACCAAAGGAGGGGTATAACTTGGACAGAGTACAGGTCAAAGCCAAGAGAAGGAGCGATAACTTCTAACCTTGTTGGCCCTTAGAGGCTTTACAGAGGAGAGGATACATTATAAGCAGGACTGATATTCAACTGGGATGCACTAGTATAGAGCTCTACTGCCTGTTTAAACCAGCATCTACCCTGCTTAACTGAGTGTCCCATTTGACTGGCCAGTTTCCTGATGTCCTGATTTTAAATATGCTGAGTATAACCCCTGATTGGAGTTTCTTATTTGATTTAGTTCTGTCCTTGAATGGTATCTTCTTAAGAGGCCTTCCTTAACCATCTTAACTAAAATAGCCCTGCCAATCACTCCAGTCCTCTATCCTTTTTTTTTTTCTTTTTTTATTCTTTTTTAAATTTTATTTTATTTTTAAACTTTACATAATTGTATTAGTTTTGCCAAACATCAAAATGAATCCACCACAGGTATACATATGTTCCCCATCCTGAACCCTCCTCCCTCCTCCCTCCCCATACCATCCCTCTGGGTCGTCCCAGGGCACCAGCCCCAAGCATCCAGTATCGTGCATCGAACCTGGACTGGCAACTCGTTTCATACATGATATTCTACATGTTTCAATGCCATTCTCCCAAATCCTCCCACCCTCTCCCTCTCCCACAGAGTCCATAAGACTGTTCTATACATCAGTGTCTCTTTTGCTGTCTCGTACACAGGGTTATTGTTACCATCTTTCTAAATTCCATATATATGCGTTAGTATACTGTATTGGTGTTTTTCTTTCTGGCTTACTTCACTCTGTATAATAGGCTCCAGTTTCATCCACCTCATTAGAACTGATTCAAATGTATTCTTTTTAATGGCTGAGTAATACTCCATTGTGTATATGTACCACAGCTTTCTTATCCATTCATCTGCTGATGGACATCTAGGTTGCTTCCATGTCCTGGCTATTATAAACAGTGCTGCGATGAACATTGGGGTACACGTGTCTGTTTCCCTTCTGGTTTCCTCAGTGTGTATGCCCAGCAGTGGGATTGCTGGATCATTAGGCAGTTCTATTTCCAGTTTTTGAAGGAATCGCCACACTGTTCTCCATAGTGGCTGTACTAGTTTGCATTCCCACCAACAGTGTAAGAGGGTTCCCTTTTCTCCACACCCTCTCCAGCATTTATTACTTGTAGACTTTTGGATTGCAGCCATTCTGACTGGTGTGAAATGGTACCTCATAGTGGTTTTGATTTGCATTTCTCTGATAATGAGTGATGTTGAGCATCTTTTCATGTGTTTGTTAGCCATCTGTACGTCTTCTTTGGAGAAATGTCTATTTAGTTCTTTGGCCCATTTTTTGATTGGGTCATTTATTTTTCTGGAGTTGAGCTGTAGGAGTTGCTTGTATATTCTCGAGATTAGTTGTTTGTCAGTTGCTTCATTTGCTATTATCTTCTCCCATTCTGAAGGCTGTCTTTTTACCTTGCTAATAGTTTCCTTTGATGTGCAGAAGCTTTTAAGGTTAATTAGGTCCCATTTGTTTATTTTTGCTTTTATTTCCAATATTCTGGGAGGTGGGTCATAGAGGATCCTGCTGTGATGTATGTCAGAGAGTGTTTTGCCTATGTTCTCCTCTAGGAGTTTTTATAGTTTCTGGTGTTACGTTGAGATCTTTAATCCATTTTGAGTTTATTTTTGTGTATGGTGTTAGAAAGTGTTCTAGTTTCATTCTTTTACAAGTGGTTGACCAGATTTCCCAGCACCACTTGTTAAAGAGATTGTCTTTAATCCATTGTATATCCTTGCCTCCTTTGTCAAAGATAAGGTTTCCATAGGTGTGTGGGTTTATCTCTGGGCTTTCTATTTTGTTCCATTGATCTATATTTCTGTCTTTGTGCCAGTACCATACTGTCTTGATAACTGTGGCTTTGTAGTAGAGCCTGAAGTCAGGTAGGTTGATTCTTCCAGTTCCTTCTTTAGTTTTCTTCATAACACTCATTATTTTTTGTCAGTATATCAATCCTTCTCATCCTTTTTTTCTCCTCCTCTTCCTTTTTCATGTTCTTTTTCCTTTCCAATCCCTGTTTTCCTCTTCTTTCTTTCTCTCTCTCTCTTCCTCTGTTCCTGCCTATTTCTCTGCTTTTAAGCTCCCCAAGGACAGGGACTTGTCCATTTTGTCTGTTAACCCATGCACTTGGAGTAAAGATGGACAAATAGACACATAGTAGGAACTGAATGTTTACATATATACAGGTAGATATATGATAGGTATAGGTAGGTGTGTGTGTGTGTGTGTATATATATATATATATATATATATATATATATATATATATATATATGAAATGAATGAAAAACTGTCCCTTTACTTTTTTTTTTTTTTTGCCCAAGTTGGTCAACTATATAATTGGTCAATTATAAAGTTTATAATAGAACTTGTTTGTATTCATACTAGCAATTCATCAATGTGGTTTTATGTCCTCACCTTGAAGGGAAATGGAAAAATGACCTTGTTAACCTTGTTAGAGATCAATGAATTCTCAGGAGTCAGTGGCTCATTAGTGCTGGTGCCTCCCCACTGGTCCTGGCAGAGTTGCTTTTCTGAATGACCTTTACTGTAATCCATCCAAGGAGCCCCCCACCCCCCCCGACCAGCCCCTCAGATGTTGTGGAGAGTGAGCTTTTTACCCAGGAACTGACTCATAATTCTGCCAGGGAAGCTGACTTCTTGAATAAAATACGTTCTCATACCAGCCCCATTGAGTCACCATGGGAGCAGGAAACATGTTGTAATGCCCTCGGCCCATCTGGCCCATATTCATTTGCCTTCCTTATGAAAAGGTATATTGTGTCTGTGTCAGTGATGCACTTCCTAGTTGGAAGGAGAGGAACAAAAAGTAAGTGTTATTGACAAAAATAAAAGGGGAACCGGCTCTGAGCTATGAGAGGGAAAAGGGATCTGATGAACCAACCTCTCGTGCATCATGCCTTTCACAACAGAGTAGACGACAGTAGACTGGTTAGCCTTTCATAAGGCCCTTCCTGGGCTTCAGGTACCCGTGTTAACGGAACCACAGGATTGATGTGAACAAAGAAAGATATCTTGAAAACCCTAAAGCTCTGTACATGCTTGTGATATTTGTTTTATCTTGTTCCTCTGGACTCCTTCATGTGGGCCCTTCTCTAAAGAAAAGTCCCAAATTTTAAAAAGAAATCACAACCACACAACAGTTTTATTTCTATGTGGTGCATTTCAGATACCATCAACTGGACTTTAAGGCACACAATTCTGACTAGAAAACATAGTCTTTCTATAGCAGTACTGTGATTTCCATCTTCACTGGGGAGTGTGGGGTCAACATTTCATTTCTGATAGTAATAAAAGCAAATAATCAAGAATCAGTATTTACTCTCTTTTAAGGAATTAAAGCTTGAATGATTTTAGTAGTGATAATATAATTATAATGTAACAGTTATAGACGTGGTAATAAAGCTCCCTTTGCTGAAATAAAATTTGATTTGAATTTTACATATTCTTTGTCATTTAGTTCTCACACCCAAAACACAGCAGTCAAGGTATTTTAACTCCCTTTTAGGGGTCAGAAAATTAGAATCAGAGTGACTGAGAGAGCTATCCAAAGTCATACAGTTAGTACTTAACAAAACTGTGACTGCAGCTGTTTCCTTAGTTCCTAAGATAGATATTATTTTTACTAAATACATTCCCCTTGGACTCTACTAGCATATAAATAATTTAGAAAAATATATTAAGATCCCAGGGGTCATGAGTTTTGCTAATTGTTAACCCTGTAATAGATTGCTATGTTTTTTATTAATACATGAGAATTATTTTTACTCCCTCTTTCCCCTTATTTGAGATGTTTTACACCCACAAGGAAGAAAACCACTGTAATGTAAGCTCAAGACTCAATATTACCATTTTTGTTTATCATACAATTAAATATTTCCAATACTATATGCAAAGAAGTTCTCCTTTGCAAGAATTCTAAAAGCAGCCTGATTTGTCACACACTTCTCTTTTGGTGTGTTTCTTTGGCAGCATGTTAGAAAGTTGAACTGTTTAAGCCACCTTTAGAGTAGAAATAAATATTTGCAAATTATGATTCCAAGTTGGGGAGGTAGTTAGAATGGTACCATGTATAATCTGATGAATTTGAAAAATACTGCCATCTCAAAATTATTTGCTGCAGACCATATGAAAAATGATAGCAATGAATTTTCTTCCCCAAATGCACACACACACACACACACACACACACATAAACATCTTTGAATACAGCTTTTTATTTCAGAGTCAACAAACTGTTGACTGTGTGCCAGGCGCAGGGCTAGATTTTTCACACATTATCATTAGCTTCACAGAAAACACTGTGATGGGGGTGGGGTGTAGAGAGTCTTACAACCTCTTATAGATTAGGAAATATAGACAGGGTGGGGGGCGATTAGGGAGGAAAAGGTGAGAGGGGAGTGTGGGGTTGGCCTCAGTTAGCAGTACTTCTGATAGGGTTTCAAAGGCCATCTTTCCTCCAAAAGCCAAGCTCTTTCTTTTATACCACATTGCCTAACCTTAGGGCTTTCTTATGCTAACAGAGGTAAGATTCCTTGATTTTTTTATCATTATTTTTAAGAAATTTGCAGAGAGTGGAAATAATAGTGTGACTTTTGGGGGATGAATTACACTATGTAAAATAAATAAATAAGTAAAAGCATTGTGGCTTAGCAGGAATCCAGATATTGATTCAAGTTCTGACTGTTTCACTTAATGAGTTGTTTAATGACATTAAAGTCATTTAATTATGCTGTTTCTCTGTGTTCTTACATATAAACTAAAGCAACCAACCGATTAGCAATAGCAAACCTAACCATCCAGCCAACTAAACCAACTGACAATAGCAAAATCTCAACCAATTCTTCATTATTGCTTATTTATTAAAGAACATTGTGGGTCTTACAATAAACCATGGACATATCCAAGATACACCATTCCTATTATCTAATTATTTTTAATGACAAATATTTATCTTACAGCAATTTCACTTTATTCTAAATATCATGTGTTTGACCATTTCATATTGTTAGAATCCAGGGTAAATAAAGAAAAGTTCTTATTGTAAGAATCTTGCAGTCAAGTCTGAGAGACAGAAGAGAAAAAAAATACCAAACAAAATTGCATGAGAGAACAGAGAAAGTTATTAATCCTGTAGGGCAGTATTGAAGATTTCTCAATCAAAGAACAACTGTTCTTTTCTAGGAGAAAATACATCTCTTATTTGGGAACAGAAGAGTTCAGTTTGGCTGAAGGGATAGTGTGAAGGTGTTTAGAAGCCAAGCTGGAAAGGTAGGTTGGGAACAGATTGTGGAGGACAGGAATCCCTGCAGGTGAAGGAAACATTTTTGTTTAATGTATTTTAGATACACTTGGGCAGTTCTTTGTTATTGTTTTTCTCTACAAGGATCTATTGTATTTTAGTGCCAAGCAATGCTTCCTTCAGTTTGGGGCACAGATTCAATTTGTTGCCAGCTCCCATGGTCTCATATTATTTGAATAGCTTTTTGAAAAACTCCTTACTTGGGTGTACTTGTGACATTCAGCCCTATCTCTGTTGCTCATGGCTGGTCATCCTGAACACATTTTGTTTCTATGCAATTTAGTCCAAACATTTAGAGAATGTGAGAAGAATACAGTTTCATTTTATTCTTAGACCTAAAGGTCATTGGAATTATAACATTCACCCTGATGTCCTTTAAATGTTTCTTCTTGGGAGCAGGTATCTTCACTCTTGTTTTTTTTTTTTTTTTTCCTTTTTTTTTTAATGCTTTGAAAGACTGATGTTTATGTTTAGTTACTTGTACTTCCCAAGGGTGGGTATTGAGAAGATATTAGGGTATCTAATATCACACACACACACAATTTATTGGTGTGATGCTGACTTCACAGTTATAAATTCTCTAGAAAGGCTTTTTGAAATACAGTGATAATTCTATATTTAGAAAAATGACCTGATTTTTCCTTCACATGTATGAGTTAAGAGAGGACACTATTTTTTCAGGGAATACGTGAGTATATATGGTTCTCAGTGACAATATGTGGCTTATAAGACTTTCTTCTGCCCTTTGAATCACCTTTGTTTCTGCAGGCCCATTCCACCCTTCACCCCTTAACATTTGTTTCTGCCATATCTATATGAGCTTTAGAGAACCAAATCACCATCTGATTACCACTGACTCACTACTGGGCCAGTCCTCACCCATTTTATTTCACTATTTTTAAAACAGCTTTTCTATTTAATGGATGAATTTCTTTAGAAAATAAAATATACCTCTATCCTCAATTAAAAAAAAAAACCCACATGTATACATGTGTTTCCCATCCTGAACCCTCCTCCCTCCTCCCTCCCTATACCATCCCTCTGGGTCGTCCCAGTGCATGTATACCTGTGGCAGATTCATTTTGATATTTGGCAAAACTAATACAATTATGTAAAAATTAAAAATAAAATTAAATTAAATTAAATAAAAATAAAAAAACCCAAAGATTGCTTTATTCTAAAATCCACTGGGTGTTGCAATTGCTCATTTATTTTTGAGGGACAGGGAGAAAATGGGTAAATTTTATAAATAATATGAGAACCTTGGTCATAATTTCAAGTACCTGCCTTACAAACCTATAAAAGCAATATACAGAATTGCCTTCTTTTGTCTTTCTCTGTTTTAGAGGCAGTAGGAACAATGAAAATATAAGATGGTTGAGAAAATGAGAGAAAAGAGACAAAACAATCACACACTTGATAATCTAAACTTGGTTGAGTTCTGTTATTTTCCTGAATTTCTTTTCTCCTTCTGCCATCACAATCAAAACTCCTGGCATAACTTTACATTATTAGGAAATAAATACCCTTTCCTACAGTGTTTGTAAGGTCTGTAATAATAGTTTAAGGCTCTTTGCCATCATTGTTTTTTGTTTTTTGTTTTTTTTTTTTGTTAACTTCCAAGATACTTTCATATTTTTTGAAGTACTCCTAAAGCTAGGCAAGAGTATGTATTTAAAAAAAAATTTTATTGGAGTACGGTTGATTTACAGTGTTGTGTACAGCAAAGTGAGTCAGTTACACATATACATATATCCACTCTTTCTTAGATTCTTTCCCATATAGGTTATCACTGTGCATTTTGATATATACGCCACTGTACTGATGTTTGCATTTTTCCCGTAACTTATATAACAGAACATTGTCATCCCTTTAAAGTTTGGGCTTTCCATGCCAGGGAGAGGGATGAACTGAAGGGTATTTGCCAACTATGCTTCCTTCAAGAAACTTATGTAGATACTCAAAAGAAAAGAAATAGAAAGAGAGGTCGTTCATCAGTCACTGGTAGCTTTTTCTATATAAATATAGCTCTTTATTAATATAATATTGTGGGTTTTACTTGATTCTTAGTTGAAATATAGATCTCTATTAGTGTTCAGGCAAGCACAGATATACAAATTATTGTTCTCAAGCAGTTCTCAACCATTGTTGACCATTATTTACTCTAGCTTTGTTTACCCTTTTTCACTTTGGGAAGACACCTCTAATCATTCTTTGTGGACTAGTTTGCTGTTCAAACATTTTATACTTAATAAATTAAATTGATGCACCAGAGTTAATTCTGTCCTTCTCTAGATCTTTGGGACTTCAGATGGCCCCAAAACTCTTAATGAACTAATTTTTGCATCTCACTTAGAAAGCCTTAATTTTATCCTCACATTTTCTAATTTGCTTTGGACTTTTTGCTCTATCTAGTCTCCTGGGGAAAACTGAATTTCTCTTATACAGGACTTTTTGACATCCATGGCTTGCTTCTAAATGTCTTTTCAGTGGTTTTTTATTGTCCATTCAAGGTAAAGGAAAACAAAGAGGAGTGAGGGTGAGGAGAGAAGAGGAAAGAAAAAGAAGAGATGAAGAAAGAAGAGATAGTGATAGAGACAGAGACACATAGAGAGAGATACAAAGACAAAGAGCTACAGAGTCTTTCCATAGAGGAACATTGCTGCGTTTGATGCAATCCCAGTTATATACTTTTTCAGGTCATTAAAAAAAAAAGAAACACACTTTTTTTTTAAAAGATACCACACTTAAATACTCTCCCTTTCTAACTGAACTTTACATTGGATGGTGTCATTTCAGAATAGCTCAGCTTCTGTTGTTTATCTCTACATTCTCTTTTGTCTTAGTATATTAAAATGATGAGATTAAATAGAAGCCTGAAATATTATAGGAGTGTCCTTGTATCTAGTGTTCTTCTAGCCAAGGGTGCCATCAGCATCTTTAAGATACGTGTATTGTGAAGGCAGAAGATGGCAGAGATGGTGGAGGCAGAGAACTGTGCATTGCCGGCATGGTAATGAAGGAAGAGGAGATGGCAGGCAAGAGTGTTCCCTATGCACTCTGCATACATAAGGTCTAGGGCAGAAACAATCTGTTTGCAATCGACACTGAGCTGTAAAATGTCTTTTCTATTAGCAGTGTATTGCTTGTGGATCAGTAGAAACCCAGCTTGTATTTAGGTCTAAGAGAAAGGTATTGCTTTGTTTGGAGGATGGTTGAAATAATGGAAATTGTGAATAAAGCAGTTAGTAAATGGAAGTGTTGGAGGAGTCCCTCCCATGGCATGCACTATTCTTAGTGAGATGCTAAGGGGAATTTCAGGAAGAAAGTGAAGCAGGGTCTTTGTTTCTGGTTACTTATTAAAGCAAGCTCTTAGCTCTTTCACCTTTATTACTCTAAATATCCTATTATTAGAAATGTTCTTCCTCTCATCTACAATGCAATGATAATTTATGACTGCAAAAATAGCCATGAAGCATTATGTAATATTGAATTTTTTAATCACCAAAGGAAGATCTTGTTAAACTAAGCATGGTTTTAAATATCTTTTATTCTAATTCTCTGTAAATTGGTAATAACTATATAGTGGAGTGTGTGTGTTTAATAAAAAAGAAGGAAGATGAGGGGGATAACATTAATTGAATTAGGGAGTTGTGTGTGTGTATGTATTAACACAAAATAGTACATAAATTTCTAAATAATCTCATAAGATAGAGATAAATGTTTTCATCTGTCTTTACCAGAGAGGAACTCCATATTCAGAAAAGTGAATTTAAAAAGTTCAGTTAACTTAAAAGCCCTATTATTAAGGCTTCCCAGGTGGCTCAGTGGTGAAGAATCCACCTGCCAATGCAGAAGACTTGAGTTAAATCCCTGGGCTGGGGAGATCCCCTGGAGAAAAAAATGGCAATCCACTCCAGTATTCTTGCTGGGAAATCCCAGGGACAGAGGAACCTGGCAGACTATAGTCCATGGGATCGCAGAGTTGGACACAACTTAGCAACTAAACAACTATTACTCAATGGTAAAACTTGTCTACACAATTGACTTTAAAATGCATGCTGTTTGCTCCGTACCATGCTACCAGTGAATTCTTTATGATTAAAACTCTTTATTTTCTAAATATGCCAACCAAAACTGTCTGTCAATAATTGATACAGAGCACACACATTTGAAAGGAAACATTCAGCCAATTAAAAAAACAGAACATAGGATGTGATTTTTTGATGGTACAAATACTGTGTCAAAATTGATTTGTTGCTTCTTGAAGCATATATAGTGCACTACAATTGCGTATATTCAGATAACATATATTTCCAAGGTCATAAAAAACTTCCTAAAGGAAAGCAGCTCTAAACAAGATCGCAGATGCGTGCAGAAACAGTGGTTCAGTGCAGATGTAGTGGGTTTGAGGGAAATGAGAAACTGTTAATTGTAGTATTCAAGGTTCAGTTCAGTTCAGGTCAGTCGCTCAGTCGTGTCCGACTCTGCGACCCCATGAACCGCAGCACGCCAGGCCTCCCTGTCTATCACCAACTCCTGGAGTTTACCCAAACTCATGTCCATTGAGTCAGTGATGCCATCCAACCATCTCATCCTCTGTCATCCCCTTCTCCTCCTGCCTTCAAAGTTTCCCAGCATCAGGGTCTTTTCAAATGAGTCAGCTCTGTGCATCAGATGGCCAAAGAACTGAAATTTCAGCTTCAACATCAGTCTTACCAATGAACACCCAGGACTGATCTCTTTTAGGATGGACTGGTTGGATCTCCTTGCAGTCCAAGGGACTCTCAAGAGTCTTCTCCAACACCACAGTTCAAAAGCATCAATTATTCAGCACTCAGCTTTCTTTATAGTCCAACTCTCACATCCATACATGACTACTGGAAAAACCATAGCCTTGAGTAGATGGATCTTTGTTGGCAAAGTAATGTCTCTGCTTTTTAATATGCTGCCTAGGTTGGTCATAACTTTACTTCCAAGGAGTAAGTGTCTTTTATTTCATGGCTGCAATCACTATCTGCAGTGATTTTGGAGCCCCCCAAAAATAAAGTCTCTCACTGTTTCCACTGTTTGCCCATCTATTTCCCATGAAGTGATGGGACTAGATTCCATGATCTTAGTTTTCTGAATGTTGAGCTTTAAGCCAACTTTTTCACTCTCCTCTTTCACTTTCATCAAGAGGCTCTTTAGTTCTTCGTCACTTTCTGCCCTAAGGGTGATGTCATCTGCGTATCTAAGGTTATTGATATTTCTCCCGGCAATCTTGATTCCAGCTTGTGTTTCCTCCAGCCCAGCATTTCTCATGATGTACTCTGCATATAAGTTAAATAAGCAGGGTGACAATATGCAGCCTTGACGTACTCCTTTTCCTATTTGGAACCAGTCTGTTGTTCCATGTCCAGTTCTAACTGTTGCTTCCTGACCTGAATACAGGTTTTTCAGGAAGCAGGTCAGGTGGTCTGGTATTCCCATCTCTTTCAGAATTTTCCACAGTTTATTGTGATCCACACAGTCAAAGGCTTTGGCATAGTCAATAAAGCAGAAATAGATGTTTTTCTGGAACTCTTTTGCTTTTTTGATGACCCAGCAGGTGTTGGCAATTTGATCTGTGGTTCCTTTGCCTTTTCTAAAACCACCTTGAACATCTGGAATTTCATAGTTCACATATTGCTGCAACAGAATGATCTCTGTTCATTTCCAAGGCAAATGATTCAATATCAAGGTATTCAAGGTTATATTGGCATTATTCATTTGGCTTTCCATGTGGCTAACTCAGAAATATTAATTGGAACTTGTTGTCTTTTCCTTCTGACCCAAGTACAGCAGGCTCTTTCCCTCCTCTTAAGTGTTTAGGGACTTGGTAAATGCTGTTTTCATGTGGCTCAGACATTTTTTAGATATATACCACCACAAACTATTTATTTTATTTTTTTAGATTCCAGATATGAGATCATATGGTGTTTGATGTATATCACTTAACATAATGTCTCAAGGTCCATCCATGTTGTCACAAATGGCAAGACTTCCTTTTTTTAACTGAATAATACAATAGTAATAGTACATCTTCTTTATCTATTTATCCATTGAAATTTGCTAAGTGAGTAAATCTTAAGAGTCTTCATCCCAAGGGGGAAAAAAAGTAGCTATGTACAGAGAAGGCAATGGCAACCCACTCCAGTACTCTTGCCTGGAAAATCCCATGGATGGAGGGGCCTGGTAGGCTGCAGTCCATGGGGTCGCTAGGAGTCGGACACGACTGAGCGACTTCACTTTCACTTTTCACTTTCATGCATTGGAAAAGGAAATGGCAATCCACTCCAGTGTTCTTGCCTGGAGAATCCCAGGGACGGGGGAGCCTGGTGGGCTGCCGTCTATGGTGTCGCACAGAGTCAGATACGACTGAAGGACTTAGCTGCAGCAGCAGCATGGTGACTAATGTTAACTAGACTTACTGTGGTGAACATTTCACCATATATGCAAATATCAAATCATTATGCTGTATGCCTGAAACTAACATAATGTTATATCTCAGTAAAAATATTTTTAAATTCACAAAAAATAAATAAAAAAGAAAAGAACTCTGGAGGAAGAGGCCTGAGATGACGAGGAAGAGATAGTCAGGGTCCAGGGAACTAGTAGGGATGTTGTTGCAATCATCTTCACTATCACAAAAGGTTATTGGAAGGACTTGTGCAGGTCCCTGACATTTTCTACTTATTGAATGTTCATGCTAACCAGCACATCAGAAATAGATTGGAGAAGATTTCAGTTTCTCTCAGTATGGTGGACCACGTCCGCTAAACAACCCTTTTCCTGTAAAGCAGCTAGAAATTCTGCATTTAAAAATAAATGTCTTTTAAAATGAATTGCTGAATTGGTAAGAAATTCTCCAAGGACAAAATTGAAGTGAAAACAGAAATCCAGAAAAGAAAGGAAGCCAGCCCTGCAGCTGGCGGATGCCCAAGGTAGCATCCATAGTCAGTGAAAAGATGTATTTAAATGCTAGAGTTTTGGATAATTTCTATAAAAATAAAGTTAATTTTTTTACCTCATTCCTTACTTCCAAACAAATCTCAGTTGAAATAAATATTTAAATGTTAAAAAAATAAATTAGGCCCTAAAAGTACTAGAAGAAAATATATGCAAATATTTTCACAAGGTTGAAATAAAAGCCTTTTTAGATATATCAATCATCAAGGATGGGGCCATTAAAGAAAATTTGATATGTTTAATAACATAAAGATTGACAACATTGGTGGAGCATCACAATATTATAAGTTAAAGGACAAATGAAAACTTGGGAAAATATAGGTATATGGGAGTGGTTAGCACCATCACAACACAAGGAGCTCTTGCACACAAAAGAAATCCATTCAATATAAAATATATTCTTCGAAAAAGGAGAAAAGATTTTCAACCAGAAGTTCAGGCAGGGGAGGGAGGAGGGAGGAGGGTTCAGGATGGGGAACACATGTATACCTGTGGCGGATTCATTTTGATATTTGGCAAAACTAATACAATTTTGTAAAGTTTAAAAATAAAATAAAATTTAAAAAAAAAAAGATAGAAACAAGTTCATCCTAAAAAGAAGCTCACATTCATGAGTAAGATAGATACAAATTAAGCCAACAATGAGATGTCACTTTCCACCCATTAGATTAGCAAGAATTAAGGGGAACAGTGGTGTCTAGTGCTGGACAGGACATGGCAATCTACTGCCCAGGTGTGGTGTTCTGGTACCGTGTGTAGGGGTGTACCTGGAATAGGTTCTGTGGAGAAACCTTGACTGTTTGTTTCAAAGACACAAAAGTGCCTCCCTTTGACCTTTTAATGAACTTTGCACACATATATCCTGAGGAAATAATCAGAGAAATGTGTAAAGACGTATTCACAATTTTATTTTTCACACTTCTATTCAAATAGGTAATGCTGCAAAAAGCAATGTAATCATCCATTGATAGAGGATTCAAAAAAAAAAAGGAGAATACTGTTGAGTCTTTAAAAGTAATTTTACGTTTGTTGACTGTAGCCTGCCAGACTCCTCTGTCCATGGGATTTCCCAGGCAAGAATACTGGAGTGGATTGCCATTTCCTTCTCCAGGGGATCTTTCCCACCCAGGGATCAAACTTTGATCTCCTGCATTGCAGGTGGATTCTTTACCAACTGAGCCACCAGAGAAGTGATAAGGAAATGAGTTTATGATAGATATTTCTGTTTAAAAACAGGTACCATACAGCATAAAGTTTTCAAAGTCTGAAACCTTTAAAACAGTGGCAGTTGTTTGCTGACATTTAGATTACAGGGCTTTTGAGAGCTATTTATTCAATTTTCAGGAATTAAGTGAGCCAGCTATTAAACCATTGGTAGTTTGAAACTGGCTATGGTGAGAGCATTTACCCAAGGGGAAAATAATAATTGCTACAAATCAGCCCCCATCCTAACCCCATCGCTGGTTTACCATACACCACTGTGGGCATGTGTGTGTAAGCACATGTGTGCACAGATAGAGAAAACTTTGGTAGAATGCACCCAGATCTTAATAGTGATTATTTTATGAAAGCAAAAGTATGTTTGAGTTTGTTTCTACCCTTTTAAAATAATTTTGAATTATAATCAGTATATTATAATCTACTTATATTTATAGTTATAAATAAGGAGTAAAAATTTTTGGAAACAAAGAATGAAGTCAACATCTGTTTACACTATATGATGTTATTCACCCACTAATAATGATTAGTTGATATAATGATATTAGTAACATGAACTGTATCTGGCACATTCTATAAGCCCAATAGTGTATATGTTTATTGTTAGAGAAATGAAGGAATGCTGACAGATGAAGGAAGAAATTTTAAAATGTTTGTATTATTTGATCATCAGAAAAACAATAATTTATATTATTATCCTTATTTTGCAGATAAGGAAACAGAAACTTAGAGAGACTAGGCGACTTAACCATAGTCATAAAACAGTAAACAGATGAACCAGGGAACCAGAACACAAACCCTTGTGTTTTACTCCCAACCTATTATTCTTTTTCCTGGTATATCCAGGGAATTCTAACCCTTTCACTACTGAGGACATTGTTTATTTCATATTTTCTTTCTGAAGACTCCATGTATTGAAAGCAGTAGCAACTTGTTATGTTAGCAGCCATCACCAAATCTAAGATCATATTCATCCCTTGAAATAGAAATTCTATTCATTAGCTGCCAATTCACATCTCTTCTTCCCCTTTCCATCATTCCTAAACCACCATTAGTCTACTTCCTTTTGCCATAGATTTATCTCTTCTGGACATTTCCTATAAATGGAATCATATGACGTTTTTTTGTGACTGGCTTGGAATAATGTTTTCACTTAATGTTTTCAAGGTACATCCATATTACAGCATCTTATGAGTATTTTGCTAACTTCTATTGGTGAATAGTCCCCTTGTTTATCTATCCATCATCGATGGGTATTTGATTGTTTTCATTCTTCTCTATTATGAATAATGCTACGTGAACATTTATGTGCAAGTTTTGTATGTACATGTTTTTTCCATTTCTCTTGGGTATATACACAGAAGTGGAATTGCTGTGTCATATGGGAACTCTGCATTGCAGGAGACCTGGGTTCAATTCCTAGGTTGGAAAGATCCCCGGGAGAAGGATATGGCAACCCGCCCCAGTATTCTTGCCTGGGAGATCCCACGGACAAAGAAGCGTGGAGAACTACAGTTCATGAAGTCGCAAAGAGTTGGGCATAACTGAGTGACTTTCACTTTCACTTATTGGAACTCTATGTGTAAAGATTTGAAAGACTTCCAAACTACTTTTGAAAATCACTGTTCTATTGTAAATGCCTTTTGAAGTACACAGTAGCAGATAAATTTCAGGTTGTATATGATAGATACCACAGGACTTTCTAGAATGCTTCCTTAAAATACATTGTATCAAAAAAGAAGAGATCACAGTGAATTCAGAGGTCTTCCCAGGACACACCCTCCTAATCTGTCATCTAGGAGAGGAACATTTGAGCATTTTCTTTTTTATTAGTGTAGTAAACTTAAATCTTAGTGCTATGGGGGTTTGGAAAAAGTCCTGAATAACTCACAGTATGTAATGCAGAGAAAAAGTATCCTGGACTCAAGTCATATCTTGTCTCCATGTAACTCTCTGTCTTTATAAAATCAAGATGATCATGTTGGCCCTACCTACCTTGCAGAGTTGTTCTGGAGATTCAGTGAGATAATACATTTCAAAGTTTTCCTGTAATTAGCAAAAGCAAGTATGTAAGCAGATACTCACTTGAATAAACTTGAAAACTGACACCATGCACTTGGCATATGGGTAAACACTACTGATTTTCTTTCATATATTATGAGAGTAGGACTGAGATTTTTGCACTTGAAGGTGAGTGTTTACCCATAAGAATCCACATTTTCAAATGCAAGTAAACTCTTGTCAAGAAAGAATTTTATTTGCTCCAGATATTTGTTTATTTATAAATTTTCTAAAAATTAAAATGCCTGTAGTTGCCTACTCTTCAAAACCGGTTTCTTGAAAACAAGCCTGTGGTCCTATGATTCTCTGCCATTTACTTTGGCTTTGATGACTGTAAACTATTTGCAATTTGTATTATTTTTCAATTGTATTTTTCAATATAGTGGCAAAAGCAAGTGTATCCACTCATTAAGCAGTGTTTTATTAAGACAATTTAATGAACCTGGCATTTGCTAAGCTTTAGGATACAGTGGTGAACAAATTTTCTAGTAGTCATGTATGGACGTGAGAGTTTGACTATAAAGAAAGCTGAGCACCAAAGAGTTGGTGCGTTTGAACTGTGGTGTTGGAGAAGACTCTTGAGAGTCCCTTGGACTGCAAGGAGATCCAGCCAGTCCATCCTAAAGGAGATCAGTCCTGAGTGTTCATTGGAAGGACTGATGTTGAAGCTGTAACTCCAATACTTTGGCCACCTGGTGAGCAGAGCTGACTCATTTGAACAGACCCTGATGCTGGGAAAGATTGAGGGCAGGAGAAGGGAACCACAGAGGATGAGATGGCTGGATGTCATCACCGACTCAATGAACATAAGTTTGGGTGGACTCCGGGAGTTGGTGATGGACAGAGAGGCCTGGCGTGCTGTGGTTCATGGGGTCACGAAGAGTCAGACATGACTGAGCAACTGAACTGAACTGAACTGAACTGGTGAACAAATAGGTCCTGTTTTTATCTCAGTGCTTTCTTACAGTCCCCTGTGTTTTATGTTTAAGTGTATTGGGGTTTCTGTTATGCACCATGACCCATGTATGACATGTTACTGTGTTTGCTTTAAAAATGAAGAATAAAGAAAGAGATTGAATTTAAACTCTAGAATGTATAAATGACAGAAAGGGCAAAAAATGTAAAAGATTTGATACTATGGTTCAGCTCAGTTTCTACTTTCCTGGGTGACCTTGGGCAAATTCCTTAACTTTTCTAAATCTGTGTTTCATCATCTGTAAAACTGTTGGGTTGCTTCTGATTCCAGCTCTCTGGGATCCCATAATTGGAACTGTAAGGTTGAGGTCCAAGAGCCTCTGAACTGAGTTGCCTTTCTTACTCTGCACTTCTCTTCAGTCTATCTCAGTTCTTTTGTGCAGCTCTGTCCACTTCTCTTCATCTTAACTATAATTCCAGTCCAAGGCACACCATTTCATTCTTGGCCTTTTCTACAGTAGCTTTGTCACTGACTGTTGCTCTTCCACTCTGACTCCCTGCAGTCCATTCTTCACATGACAACCAGCACTATCTATTTAAAATGGCAAATTAAATCCTGTATCTCCTCTAGTGAAAATCTCCTCTGATGAAAATCCTGGAAGTATTCCCCATTATTATTTTTTAATTTAAATTTGTTTATTTTAATTGGAGGATAATTACTTTACAATATTGTATTGGTTTTGCCATACATCAACATGAATCTGCCACGGGTGTACACGTGTTCCCCATCCTGAACCCCCCTCCCACCTCCCTCCCCGTACCATCCCTCTGGGTCATCCCAGTGCACCAGCCCCAAGCATCCTATATCCTGCATCGAACCTGGACTGGCGATTCATTTCTTATATGATATTATACATGTTTCAATGCCATTCTCCCAAATCATCCCCCCATCCCTCTCCCACAGAATCCAAAAGACTGTTCTATACATCTGAGTCTCTTTTGCTGTCTCGCATACAGGGTTATCATTACTATCTTTCTAAATTCCATATATATGCATTAGTATACTGTATTGGTGTTTTTATTTCTGGCTTATTTCACTTTGTATAATAGGCTCCAGTTTCATCCACCTCATTAGAACTGATTCAAATGTATTCTTTTTAATGGCTGAGTAATACTCCATTGTGTATATGTACCACCACTTTCTTATCCATTCATCTGCTGATGGACATCTAGGTTGCTTCCATGTCCTGGCTGTTATAGACAGAGCTGCGATGAACATTGGGGTACACGTGTCTCTTTCAATTCTGGTTTCCTCGGTGTGTATGCCCAGTAGTGGGATTGCTGGGTCGTAAGGCAGTTCTATTTCCAGTTTTTGAAGGAATCTCCACACTGTTCTCCATAGTGGCTGTATTAGTTCGCATTCCCACCAACAGTGTAAGAGGGTTCCCTTTTCTCCACACCCTCTCCAGCATTTATTGCTTGTAGACTTTTGGATAGCAGCCATTCTGACTGGCATGAAATGGTACCTCATTGTGGTTTTGATTTGCATTTCTCTGATAATGAGTGATGTTGAGCATCCTTATTATTATTAATATAAAATTTCAGTTCCTTACATATTACCCCTGTGTGTTCTCGTGTCTACCTGTTACCTATATCTTGTATTTGACTTTCTTGATCCTAGCAATGAAGCTTCCTGAGATTCTTTCAGATGTGTTTCCTTTCTTCTTAAGGCTTGACACACGTTCCTCTAAACTTCACCCCTCACCCGTTCATTTTCACCAGTCAGCTCAAAAGGCAGGTAGGTCTTCAGCACACAGCCTTCCCTTCCCTCCAAACATTCAGGCTCAGTTAAGATCCCTGTCATATACTTTTTCATATTACCCTGCATTTTTTTATGGTACCCATTCATACAGAAACTAAATTATTAATTGTATAATTACTTGTTTAAATATATAGTGATTTAGTTATTTAATACCTGTCACCTTTCTCAAAGGAAATCTCCATGGGGACAGGCACAGTTTTATTTACCCTTGTATCTTTAGTGCCTAGCAGAAGACTTTGCACTTATTAGGTGCTCAGCAAATACTCAGTGAATGAATGAACAGATGTAGTAAATGCCTAACAGTTCATTCTTTACTTCAGCTATGAATTATTTTGGGTGGGAGAGCATGCCATGCGTATTAAGAAGTTCTGAGGAAGCATCGCTTTTTATCTCTATGCAGTTCTTGATCTCTGTTTTTGCAGTGTGCTGACACTGTGCTGCGTGATAAGGATCTAAACCCTCACAATTGGATTCACAGTCTAGCAGGGGCTCTATCATAATCTTAAATAATGATTTTACATTGGTTGATGTCATAAGTGAGGTCCAGAGAAACTGCTATGGTGGTTTTGAAGTGAGAGAAATGACTTCAAAATGAGAGTAGCTGGTTGTGTCTAGAGGAGTTGTGTCCAGGTTAGGTCTTTAGGATTCCTGTGATTTGACTACTTGGAGATGGATAAGAAAAGGCCCTACAGGGTGGGTGCATCACTGAACTCTTGCCCCCTGCCGGACATTACAGATAGAGCCAAATCTCTAATCAAGAGGCTGGAATTATTTGGATCAATTTTTACTTTAAACAACCCAACCATTTTTTAAAAAAAATAAATTATTGAAATATAGTTGATTTATATGTTGTGTTAGTTTCAGGTGTACAGCAGAGTGATTCGGTTGTACATATGAAATATATTCACTCTTTTTATTAGTATATTCTATTCTCTTATAGGTACTCTTGACCTTTTAAAATTTATTTTTAATTTCATTTACATAATAAAATTCAGTTTTGGGTGTGTGAAATAAATGAATTTTGGCAACTACATACAGCCATGTAACAACCACCACAGCAATTAAGACACAGAAAAGTCCCATTACCCTCCAAAATTTCTCTCATACCTTCCCCCACCCCAAGCCCCTAGACAATCATCGATCTCTTTTCTGTTTCTATAATTCTGCCTTTTCCAGAATTTTATACAGGTGGAATCATATGAAACTGGGCTTCCTTCACTTAGCATAATGCATTTGAGATACGTTCACATTGTCAAGCATATCAGAAATTCATTCCTTATTGCTGAGATGTATTACATTGTAAAGATAATACAACAGTTTGTTTATTCATCAACAAGTTGAAGTTCATTTGGCTACTTCAAGATTTTGACAATGATGATTAAGTCTGCTATAAACATCTGTATATAGGCTTTTGTTTGAACATGAGTTTTCATTTATCTTTGTTAAATACCTAGAACTAATATTGCTAGATCATATTGTAAGTATATATTTAACTTAATAGAAAAATGTCAAGCTGTTTTCTAAAGTGGTTGTACTTCATTTTGCTTTTGCATCAGCAATGAATGGGAGTTCGGCTTATCCTTGTTAACACTTGATATTTTCCATGCCATTCCTTATTAATAATTAGTATTTTCCCCTTTAAAAAAATTAGCCATTCTAATGGGTGTGTGGTAGTATCCTTTGTGATTTTTAATTGGCATTTATCTAATGACTAATGATTTGGGACACTTTTTCATATGTTTATTTTCTCTTTGTATAGTTTCTTTGATAAAATGTCTGTTGAAATATTTTATCCCTTTTTAAATTGTTATCTCATTGAATTTTGAGAGCTCTTTACCTATCTGTTTACATTCTTTTCAGATGTGTGATGTTTTTAAATTTTTTTCTCATCTGTAATTTGTATCTTGCTAACCTTGAATTTTTCCAGTTATCTTCAAGCCCTATTGGCCTGTCACTGAATCTGCCACTGTTCTCCTTTTCACTCTGCATGTGTACAGAGCTTCTTGGCTTGTTCAGGCACAATGTGGGGTGTAAAGCTGAAAAGGTCAGCTGTCCTGTGAAAAGGACACTTTGGTAGTTGAAAAGAGAGTCCCTATATTCAGTGGTCTGTAACCCATGGACTGATGTTCTGAGTACCATAGGGGATGTACAGACAGTGTGCTATACTACAGAGCAGTGCCATTCATTGAAGTTTCTGTTTATTAAAATATGTTGAGCATAGACTCCATAAGAGAGAAGCAATGTAGGTCCTGGATAATTAAGTTCCAGCAATTATAGTAAAATGGCTGCTTCATGTATGATCTGTGATGATAATATTGGGGGTTGGGGTGGAAAAGGAACAGGCACTGGGCAATGTCTTTCTCATCTTGACAAATCCTAGTTTGTCTTTCTCATCTTGACAAATCATAGTTCTCTAATCTAACAATTGTGGAGCGAGAGGACCACCTCAGAAGAGACTAGAGCTTCATTGTCCACCATCCCTGAGCCCAGGTTACTGTAATTGCTTCTTTTGTCATCATTTGTGGTTGTGTAAGTAAACAGAAATAACAAATGGATAACTTCCCTGGTGGCTCAGTGGTAAAGAATCCACCTGCAATGCAGGAGATGCAGGTTTGATCCCTAGATTGGGAAGATGCCCTGGAGAAGGGAATGGCAACCCACTCCAGTATTCTTGTTTGGGAAGCTCCATGGACAAAGGAGCCTGGCAGGCTATAGGCCATGGGGTTGCAAAGAGTTGCACGTGACTTAGTGACTAAACAAAACAAAAGGCATTCCATTCTTGACATGTCTGGAGACACACATGTGTGTGAGCCACGAACAACCCCAGGGAGCAAACGTATTTCCCAATCCAGTCTTCATCTCTACCATAGTCATCATTAATATGTGTCACTCCTAAGTCAGTTTCTTACCCTGTATAAACCTAATCTCCCACCCTTATGCTTAACTAAATCATCCCACACCCTATAATCCAGTCCCAGCTGATTTATAGACAAGTCATGTCTCCCTCGCCTTCTCTGCCTTTACTTACAATGTTCCACCAGCCTGGACTCCTCCCTTTGTGTCTGTCACATTTTATTCATTTTTCAGGCTTAAATCAGATGCTGTCTCTTCTGTGAAGGCTTCACTGAACTCTCAACCCTCCGCTATAGTCGGAATTAAGAGCTCCTTCTGCCCTCTAATGACATGGTGCATCTTTTTTCTTTTTAGCATTTACTTTATTTTGCTTTGCATTGAAATTAATTATTTGCCTGTCTACCTTCTTGAGATCGTGAGACCTTTGAGGGCAGAAACTGTATCTTCCCTTTGTCTTTATGCCTCCAGAAGAGCCGATTAGAAACTATTGCATGTAGTAGGTTCTCACTCAGGGTTTATTGATTGAAAGACATGGCATAACCCACAGTTCCCTTTGCTTTGTGACCCAGACAGAAGAGGTGTCTGAGTGGCTGGTAGTGGTAACTGGAGGTGACAGCATGATCCGATGTGTTCTAAGCAAATGCAGTCTGTATCCCTACTGGCTGTGATTATGCTTTACTGTCTAGAATAAGAAAAGGACGATTTGATTTTGAGTAATAAGCAACCCAGTTTTAACTGTGTACCTTAAATGCCTTTCATTGTTCTGCTTAAGGTGATTTTCTACCAGCATGAAATGTTCTCCTTCCCAGACAGTTGACGGAGGAGCTGAGTCATGCCTGACTATACTTAATAAGACAGAGGCAGTCAATGCCCGAGGGAGCGGCCTTCGAGGACAAGCTGACTTTTCTGATTCCTCTGCTTTTTAAAAGTGGGTGTTTGAGAGAGAGTTGAGCATGAAGATAGCTTCGAAGTGTCCACTGGAAATGAGACTATATGATAACACTCTGATTCAGACAGGTGTGATCTGCCCATTGCTGTTGGCTATGACATGTGCCTGCTGACACAGGAAACTGCTAATCACTGATTTTATTCTCCTCAGTAAAGAGACTCACTCAGTTTGGTCAGCTTTCTATTAACAAGTGCCCATCCACTCCCACCCATATCCCTGAAAAACAGGCTTGATTTTACATTTTTAAGATTCAAGCTAGAAAACACTTGATAAACCCATCACATTACAGAGATGGAAAGAGTTAGAGATCATCTGGTTTTACATCTTTGTAGTATCCATGAGAAAACAAAATTCAAGAGAAGAAAAGTTATTTGGCCCCAGTCATGATTAAATTTTAGACTCTGGAATAAGGCAAATCTAGGGTAGAATTCTTCTCTCACTCACCTGCTATTGTTAAAAGATAATTCAGGCATATTAAAGTTTCTAACAGTTTATTTGAACAAAAATCAGTTCAAACTGGGCAGTGCCAAAGTGGATGTGGTTAGGAGCACTTCACAGAGGGCAACTAGGGGCAAGACTTCTATAGAGAAGAGGTGGCAGCAAGACAAGGGATTTATTTGCTTGGCCATAGCTAACATGGTTGCATTAGTTGAAAAAGTTCAGTTGGCTCTTTGTGACTGATTGTCCTTAGATTTTGACCTTCTTTACCTTGAAGTATCCCAGGCTTAGGTTTTGTATTGCTTAGGTAGGCTTCCAAGACATTACAATCACCTCAGTCTGATGGCCTCCTTTTGTAATTAATTTCACACCATGTAATCCTGCAAGTACTCTTTTACTTACTAAGGCTCTCATTCCTCACTTGTTAAATGGGGACAATAATAAAATCATCTGAAAGAGTTGTTGTGAGAATTAAAAGAGATAATAAATGTAAAGCACTTAATACTTGGCATGTAGAAAATATTCAATACTAGGTGGCCATAGTGGTAATTATTATAGTAATGGTGTTGTCACTGGTAGAGTTGGTGCAAGAAATCAGATCTGTTGACCCTATATTGTTATTCCCTATAAAGAATACTATTAGATGTACCTCAGGAACTATATTTAATGGCAAGGAAGTTTAAAGATATGTCTGAAAATGAATTTGTATATTCAAAGAAAAGGCTCAGCAGTTTACTATAGGACTTCCCTGGTGGCTCAGCGGTGAAAAATCTGCCTATAATGCAGGAGACATGGGACACATGGAGTCAGGAGACATGGAGTCAGGAGCCAGGAGTCAGGAGATCCCAAAGAAAGGCAATGCCAAAGAATGTTCAAACTACCACACAATTGCACTCATCTCAGATGCTATCAAAAAAATGCTCAAAATCCTCCAAGCCAGGCTTCAACAATACCTGGACTGTAAACTTCCACATGTTCAAGCTGGATTTAGAAAAGGCAGAGGAACCAGAGATAAATTGCCGACATCTGTTGGATCATCGAAAAGGCAAGAGAGTTCCAGAAAAAAACATCTGCTTCTGCTTTATTGACTATGCCAAAGCCTTTGACTGTGTGGATCTCAACACACTGTGGGAAATTCTTCAAGAGATGGGAATACCAGACCACCTTACCTGCCTCCTGAGAAATTTGTATGCAGGTTAAGAAGCAACAGTTAGAACTGGATATAGAACAACAGACTGGTTCCAAATCAGGAAAGGAGTATGTCAAGGCTGTATATTGTCACCCTGCTTATTTAACTTATATTTAGAGTACATCATGCAAAATGGTGGGCTGGATGAAGCACAAGCTGGAATCAAGATTGCTAGGAGAATTATCAATAACCTCAGAAATGCAGATGACATCACCCTTATGGCAGAAATTGAAGAAGAACTAAAGAGCCTCTTGATGAAAGTGAAAGAGGAGGGTGAAAAAGTTGACTTAAAACTCAACATTTGGAAAACTAAGATCATGGCATCTGCTCCCATCACTTCATGACAAATAGATGGGGAAACAATGGAAACAGTGAGAGACTTTATTTTTTTGGGCTCCAAAATCACTGCAGATGGTGACTGCAGCCATGAAATTAAAAGACTCTTGCTCCTTGAAAGAAAAACTATGACAAACCTAGACATCATATTGAAAAGCAGAGACATTACTTTGCAAACAAAGGTCCATCTTGTCAAAGCTATGGTTTTTCCAGTGGTCATGTACGGATGTGAGAGTTGGACTATAAAGAAAGCTGAGCACCAAAGAATTGATACTTTTGAACTGTGGTGTTGGAGAAGACTCTTGAGAGTCCCTTGGACTGCAAGGAGATCAAACCAGTCAATCCTAAAGAAATCAGTCCTGATTATTCACTGGAAGGATTGATGGTGAAGCCAAAACTCCAATACTTTGGCCACCTGATGTGAAGAACTGACTCATTTGAAAAGACCCAGATGCTGGGAAAGATTGAAGGCAGGAGGAGAAGGGGACAACAGAGGATGAGATGGTTGGATGGCATCACTGACTTGATGGACATGAGTTTGAGTAATCTCCAGGAGCTGGTGATGGACAGGGAAGCCTGGGGTGTTGCAGTCCAGGGGGTTGCAGAGTCAGACACGACTGAGCAACTGAACTGAACTGAACTCTTTTTAAAATTATTTTCCCATATAGGTCATTTCAGAGTTTCTAATCCACCACCTCTGTTGTCACTTTCTCCACAAGGCTGGGAGCCACAGCACTGAGAGGTGGAAATTACCCAGAGAAGAGTGTCCTGGTCTTAATAGTTTTGCCTTGGGATATATACCTTGAGTGGACACACAGATACACAAAACAGAGATATATACAATGACAGTCAAAGTTGTGTGCTCCTGAAAGCCTTCTTGGTATGACTGCAGACCCTTTTCTTGATCTAGCACCTATTTCTCTTGTTTTCATTTTTATTCTTTATCATAATTATTTGCTTTTATTCAGTGGCAGAACATTGGCATATAGCCCTTCATGAGTGTCAATGGAAAATGTGTGTACTGTGTGAAAGAGGGCTGATAATAGGGTTATTAGCTAAAAACTTCTGCATTTGGTTTCTTTGGAGTATTTGCTTTTTCTTCCTATATTAAAAATTTATTTTTCTGTTTGGCTTCCTATGTTTCAGGAGCTCTGGATTTCAGAAAAGTTGGTTTGTGTTTTCTGGTTTCTCTTTGGCAACGAATATATGAGACAAATGTTCTAAACCCTGTAGTGAATCAAGAAGTTGAGCATAAATTTAAGCATAAAAGTTTAAACTTTGATATACCAGGAGTAAAGAAAAACAAAAATTGATGGAAGTGTGGTATAAATTATCTTTTGTAACTGGTTTTATAGGCAGAAGTCATGCATGACATGGGGCAAATAACTAGGAATCTGGAAGATTCCATCCAGCCTCTGCTCCTAACTCAGTTCTTTTTTCAGGCATCCCTTCAGCCCTCTGATCCCAGAGTCTAGTCAGTATAACATGTCCTGGAAGGGGATGATTTGTAATCTTCCAGCTCCAATGCATAGTCGTTTTCTTAGAAGCACAGTGAGTTAGAAGTGTCTTAAACATTCAGAAACTTGGACCGTGATTTAGTCTTGGCATTTATCTTTCCAAGACCCTGCTCCTCCCTTTGGAAGCTGACACTGTTCTCTAGATGAGGAACCACTGGAAGCCTAGCCACTTGGAAACCTGTACCTTATGAATTATTCTTGTACCCTCCATCGTCATTCACACCTAGACATTGCCCAGACCCTTAATGCTCAGCTTTGTTGCTTGCTTCACCTGATTTTCTCTCAGAATCTTTTGTTTTCTGCCTGTCACTACCAGCTTTCAAGAAAAATCTACATACTTGACACATTATTAAAATTGAATGAGACTGCACTTGCATTTTATAGGTGATGCTTCTCTTAAATGCACTGGGAGGATTGTAACCCATGTCTCTTCCTCTGGCAGGTAATGAAGATCTCAAACACCCTTTTACTCCAGGCAATTTCCTGAGAATTTATGGGGAGATTGCTGGTAAAGCTCACAAGATGCTCTTTTTTTTTTTTCTTCAGCTTTGTCATTGTTTATAAAATATGATTTCCGATCTTGAGGCATGGGAATCATATAGCTTTTAATTAAAAATTGAAGGCCTCTGATGTACTTTGCACTGAGCACGCCTTCCTGAACCTCCAACTGGAATGTAAGACTTAAGGAGGGAGGGTATAGAGACCACTTGAGTATATGGAGGGCTTTGCATTTCCATCACAGGGAAAAGTGATTGCTTGGCTATCATTGCTAATTAGGAAGTAGGTTTATGCTTAGCCTGCTTTCTACATTTTAAGAGTCAACTCTTAATTTTGAATTTTCTGTCCGGACTCTGGTAAAACGCAATAAAAGCTTGAAAACAAATGCACATAGTACTTTTCCCTGCTATCTTTCCAGTTTTTATTTCCCTCATCTGTGAAAATCAACATAATAATTTTAGCTAAAATTTGTTAAGTTACTAGGCACCCAAGCATGTGGTATTTTCATGTGTGATCTTTTTCACCCCTGTCAGTAGTTCCATGAGGCAGGAACTTTTATTTGGTCCACGAGGTAGGAACTTTCATTAGCTTCGTATTTTGCTTCGTGTGTTATTACATATGAGGAAGCGGGGTACGAAAGCTTTCTTTCCAAGCGCCACACCTCTGGGCAGTGCTGTCACTTGTTTTAATATCAGCCTCAACGATAAGACCCATATGTCACCTGTAAAATGAGAGGGAGGGTTGGGTGGCTCTATTAGGCAGAACACATGTAGAGTTCCCTCCTGTGCTCCATTATTACTCTTTTCTGTTTCAGTCTTCCTGCATTGGCTTTCTTGCCCATTTCAACCTGTTTTCTAGGAAAATATGCTATTGTACTATTTGCATAGCTAATACCAACTGGGAATGTTTGCACAGATCTGTATTTCACCAGAATGATGGAGTAGAAAGAACGTGACACTTGCCTTGAAAAAAAGTTTCTATGCTTGCCCGTGAGCTCTGAGTCATTCATCAAGTTAGCTCTCTGGGCTTAGCTACTTCATATGTAAAATGGGAGGGTTGTTCTAGATGTTTCAAAAACTCCCTTGTAGTCTAACACTCTCAAACACCATGTTAGAGGGGAGTCCCCATAGGTTAAATGTTAACAATATTTGTCAGGCTATATTTAGTTTGAAATTATCCATACTCTGTTTAGAATCAAGAAAGAGAGGAATATAATATTAAGAGTAGTGAGGACTACTGAAGAGCTCTCTGTTGAACACATTAAAAAGGATTGTCTGTTTAGTCTTAAAACCAGCCTTCTTTGACACATAGGAATATTTACTTTACTTGCACTAGCCCCCATGGCTAGCATGTAGCAAAATAAGGATTCAAACTGGAATTGACAGGCTCCAGAGACTCCACAGGTGGCTCAGTGGTGAAGAATTCACCTACCAATGCAGGAGATTCAGGAGACTGAGTTCGATCCCTGGGTAAGAAAGATCCCCAGGAGAAGGAAATGGCAACCCACTCCAGTATTCTTGCCTGGAGAATGCAATGGATGGAGGAGTCTGGCAGGCTACAGTCCATGGTGTCGCAGAGTCAGAAATGACTGAGAAAGCACATGCAGAGGCTCTACAGGGAAAGCCATGTCAGGATATGAGATCTGTTTGGTCCCTCCCCACCTCTATCGTATATAATTAGCCCATCTCTCAGGTATGTCTTTTATCTTCTCTTAGCTTCATTCACCTCATCTGTGAAATGAGGGTATTACCAGACATCCTACTGGAATAGAAGGCTACAACCAGATCTAAGACCCATGTGTTTTGGGATTCTGTGATGATGTCCAAAATGCCTTTACTTCCAATACTGAGGGCCTACTTCTTGAATGAAGATTTGAAAGCAAAGACCTTGCTTTGTGCCACATTTTGTTTATATCCCCTACAACTCATAGGAACCAAGCAAATATTGAGTAATAATGAAAATAAAGAGAGCGAAGGCTGCTGATTTTATGTGAATAGTAATTGGATATTTACATCTTAATCATGGATTAGAAAAAGTTGCTTGGGGAAAAAACATAAAAACCAGCTAATGACTGCTTCGAGTTTCCCCAGTGCACTGTGTCACACTTGACATAAGCCAGTTTATTTATTGTCACAACAGCCCTGCAAAGAAAATCACTCCCTTCAGCCACATGAGGATGCTCATTACAGTGATTTTTTTTTTTTTTAAGAAAATAATGGAACCATGGTAAAGAGGCAACACACCCACAATCCATTCTTTAGCCTGCTCACCCCTGCTGCCACGTTGATGAGAGAAGCAGAGCCTTTTCTAGGCAGCTGTTAGATAATGCTATTCCATATTTCTCCTTATTATACACAGCAGCAGGAAGGGCAGCTATGGGCCTTTCTTGGACATTAACTCATGATGATGAAGGGTCTCTTTGATGGTGCTCCAGACACCAGTTGGGGGATGACTTGATGGAGACCAAGAGTGAGCCTGGAGACCTTCAGCAGCTCCTCTAGACCTGAGAACTGTAAACATTTCTAGAGCACCAGGTTTTTTTCTCAAGTCCTCTGTCACAAGGAGAGCTCTGTAGAAAGTGACACTCATGGTCACAGACTGGGAGAGAAACAGCCACATGGCAGGTATTGAGTAAAAACCAAACTGTTCAGAGACCCTAGAGTGCCAGTGCTGTGGAGTTAGAAAGATCGTAACTCGGTGATCCTTCAGATGGTTTGATTTTCTAACTGTAAGTATCACCTGCTTTGGTGTATGTTTTAGATCTAAACATCGCTGGTTTGGTTGTTTTCAACCAATTGTGAGATTTCATTGTCCTTTTTCACCTCTTATCTTTATTTTCTTGTTTGCCTGGTAATGACTTTCTCTACTTTTTTGTTGTTGTTTTAATTATAAGGACTACCTCTTCTAATTGATATAAAATAGCAGCCTTTAGGTCAGTGTAATGATAAGTGCTCAGTGTGTCAAGGAAGCGTTATATACTATCTGGAATAATACTTTTTCTAGCAGCAAACTCTAAACTGCAAAACTGAAGCTGTAACTTGTAGATCCTTACCCTCCCCCAACACACTTTCTGAATTTGGTGTTCTTTTCTTATCTGGCAAATCTTATCCTCTTGGAGCTAGTTCTTTTTTTTTTTTTTTTTTTCAATCAAGAAAACTCCTTTCTTTGGTGGGAGTAAGGTATGTCTAATTATCTGTGCCAGGAAAGCCATCTGCCAGTTATTAGCTGAGTATTATTGAACAGTACAAGCATCCTGAGATGTCTGATGGGTGCTCAGAGTCTCTCCAGCTTTCCTCCCCCATGAGGAACTTGTCTCTCTCCTTGTGATGGCTTAGTTGACAACTATTAAATTTCAGCAACATTTTCTAGACCTTTGAGTAGCTCTGCTCTGAATAAAAATTATCGAAGTTTTAATCATCTTTTTTTTTTTTCACTTAAATCATGCTCTAGGAAATGTAGTTTATAAATTTTATTTTCTGAGAACTGGTGGTTTATAATAAGACACTGCTAAAAAAATATCTGGATGGTTTAAATATTTTTTCCACAGAGGAACAAAAGAGAATATATTTTTAAATGTAAATGTTAATCGGAGTCATAGACTCACAGGGTGGATACAACCTCAGAAATAGTTCAACAACCTACTTATTATAAGAGATGAAATAGGACATTGTTATCAATTAGGATAATGATCAGCTGTGAATAAGAAGATTCAAAATAAATTAATACTTCCATAGAAATCACCTAGGGATCTTGTTAAACTGTAGATTCTGATATAGTGAGTATAAGTGGGGCCTGGAAGTCTGTAATTCTGACAAATTCTCAAGGGGTGCTAATGAGATAGTGGTCATGGACCACACTTCTAGTAGAAAGGATATTTCTTATGTAAAATCTAGAGGTAGAATATTCAGGTTTGATTAAGCAGCTCCATACTTCATTCACGGCCCCATCTCCTCTCACTTTCACCTTCCTCCATCTTCAGGGTGTGGCCTTTATTCTTATGGTCAATAAGGTAGTTTCAGCTGTCACTTTTCATGTTTCCAGCAGCAAGATGGAAGAAGTAGGGTAGTAGCAAAGCCCAGGAAACATCCAGTATGTCAATGTTTCTCAAGGCAACTTTCTGAAATCTTCCACATGATGATTTCACACATATTCCATTGGCCAGAACTTAGTCCCCTGACTCTATCCAGGTGAGACTGAAGCTGGAAAATGTAGCCTTTATTCTGAATGGCTGTATACCCAAGTGGAAATTCCCAAACGCTAAAAAAAGAAGGGTGCAGGAACATGGTAAGTGAGACATGTTTAACAGTTTCTACCACAGACCTGGAGAAAAGAATCATTTTCCACAGGTCACGTAGAGAACGGCAGTCTACATATAAATTGCAACGGGTACATGTATAGAGCTTTATAGTTTCTATAGTACTTTTTATCCCTGCCTCACTCTGTTTTTCTTAAGTACTCTGTACTATTTTAATCTTCATGTTTTGGATGTGGAAACTGAGGTTTATTATAGTTGAATGACTTACCCTGCCTATCTTTTTAAAAATTTCATACTTATGACTCTCTTCTCTCCCCCACTCCCTCATTCTTGATCCCTCTTATGAGATTCAGTGTTTTTCTTTGTTTCATTGGCTTATTACCTTCCAATGTACTCTAAGCTTTTCTTACTTAGCATTTTTATTGTCAGTCTCCTTATGTAAGAAGGTATACTCTGTGAGACCTTTATTTAATTCACCAATGAATTCTAAGTACCTGCTTCAGTACTTGGCTTAAGTGGCGCTAGTGGTAAAGAAGCTGCCTGCCAATGCAGGAGACATAAGAGACTCAGGTTCCATCCCTGGGTCGGGAAGATTCCCTGAAGGAGGGCATAGCAATCTACTCCAGCATTCTTGCCTGGAGAATCCCATGGACAGAGGAGCATGATGGGATACAGTACATACAGTCGCAAAGAGTCAGGCATGACTGAAGTGACACACACACGCAGGATGGGTTGCTCAGTAGTTATTTTTAGTTGAATTAATACTGTCAGTGGGTATTAAAGTCTGCTTCTGAATCATGTTTGTTAACCCCAATGTTAATGCTCTGTGCATGTCTTCTCCCTCAGGGCTCCTGCTAAGGGTTTTGTGTCTGACACTTCTCTATCTTACCTCAGAGACATGCCCACACTTAGTCTGTTGATTTACTTCTTGTCTTCATGTCACTCATTCAGTGTTGCTTCCCAGCCTAACCAGCTTGCTCACACTTTAGATTCTCTCTGGGTCACAGTTTCTGCTGCTGCTGCTGCTAAGTCACTTCAGTCGTGTTCGACTCTGTGCGACCCCATAGACGGCGGCCCACCAGGCTCCCCCGTCCCTGGGATTCTCCAGGCAAGAACACTAGAGTGGGTCTGGGTCACAGTACCAGGGTAATTTTCATGAGGAGCCAAGTATACTACTAGAAAAACAAAACTATTCAAAATCACCAAGATTGTTGTAAAACCAGCCTTCCATTAGACTGAGTCTCTGCCCTCAGACATAGGACTGCTAGAAGGGGCTGATAGGAGTTTTTAAGGTGACTTCATCTACGCCGCATTCCAAGATAGGATGTTAAAAGGTCCTGGTTCTCATCTAAACTCAATCTCAGGATTGTTATTTCTACCTGCACCATGTATATATACTATACTATACTATACTTTACTATACAATACTACACTATATGATACTATACTACACTACACTACTATACTATACTAATATAATGACTACTGTCCTGCTTAGAAGCCTGTTTTAACAGTTGGTTCATTCATTCTACCAAGTATTTTCTTGTAATTAATTTTGTGTCTGTCTTTCTCTTTCCAACATTATTAACCTCTTTCTGGACAAAGACCCACTCAGATTTATCATGCAGATCCAGCTAATATATACTGAGTTCTTTACATATCTCCAGACCTCAGCTTTCCATACAGCACTATACAATAGGCATATGACACATGAATCTGAGGGGGAAGCATTTTGTCCAAGGTTGTAAGTAAGTGGCACAGGACAAATAATTACATATAGACATTAATTCCACCTTAGTTCTTCCAATATTTAAAACTCCTCCCCACCCCCCTTTTTTTCCTCCTGTACTTGAGCTTCTTGATTTCTTAAATTTACATTCTCTTTACTGTAGCACCCAACACAGCAGGCTTCCAGTAAATATTTAATAAATACAAATATATGAGTAGCTTTCCTGTGGGAAATATCTTGCTTTGTATGTGTGAACATAGCTTTGGAACAAGCCTCCCAGAGCTATGTTCAGGCAGCTTTTATTTGTGCTACCACTCAGGCAAAAGTAAGTCAATTAATCTTTCTGTCTTCATTTCCTGGCATGTAATGTGGGAATGGGCATGAAAGCCCAAGAGGGTGTTGTGAGATTAATTAGTTAAAATGTATACCCTGCTATATAAATGCTAATTGCTGTCAGGAGCGTGGGTTGATTTTCCAGTGACTTGGCTTTGCACATTCCCATTAGTTCTGTGCCACCAAGCCCCAGCCTTAAGAAATCCTTTGACTGAGGGAAATGATGACTTTATAGTCCTCCCATGTTGAGGGGCCAGCTTAGAGAGGACTTCCACTATGGAGTACACTGGATGAGAAGGGACATTTTAAACAAAAAAGTAATTCTCTGTGTCAGTAATTCGTTAAATTCCCTTTGCTGTTATTAGAGGTACATCTATTTGCATAACAGCCATTTCCCCAGTATCTTCTTTGCCTGGTGCCTGCAGTGAATCATATAATTAATTTGGTATTGCATGACATTCCTGCCCATTGTCATAGATTTTATTTTTATTTGTTCATTGAATAATCTAAAAATCTCTGACAAAGTTCCCTCAGGTGGCTGGCTAGGGAAAGTTAAAGAACTCACAGAACTAATTTGAAATGGGTAAATGCCCCCCCCCAAAAAACTCAATACTAATATCATTTTTACTAATGCTTACAAATACTAATATGTGTGTTTTTGGTCCCTATTGTAAAGGAGTCTGATTCACTCTATAGATATACTCATTTGACCCATGAAATATTCTGCAAGGGAGATACATTGCAGATGTAAGATGTCTTTTCCCCTTGACACTGTATTGCATTTAATTTGGTTGAAAAGATATTCAGTGAATAAAACAGAAATTTTTGTTAACCTGTGTTTAAATTTTACTATGTAAGGGCCTTTAACATATGTTGTTTTAAAAATAAGTCTGTTTGCTCTTGATTTATTATTATATTATGAAAGAAAAATTCTGGCTTCCTTTATTAGTCAATACTACTTGTATAACAAATTAATGTCTTACATCTCAGTGGCTTAATTGATAGAGATTTGGCTTAACTCTTTGAAAGTGAGAGGCTTTCAAAGCTTTCCTGAGAATCCCTGCTTTGACTGATGGCAGGAATCCAGGCTCCTTCCATGTTGTCATGCTGCACTTTTCGCAAATTCAAGGACTCCATGGAAGGGAAAGAGAAAGCACCAAAGATTATGCTGAGAATTTCAAGTTGTACAGTATTTCTGGTCCCTCACTGGCCAGAACCAAGTCACATGATCCCAACCCAATTGCCAAGGATGTGCAGGTTTCATACGGGCCAAGAAGAGAAAACAGAACTAATGAACATTTACCCAGTCTTAGACACAGTCTGCCCCGGTGAACACCAAAATTCCATTTCAAACTTTGTTCTAAATTTGTCTGCCTGAGTACATGCTTCTGGTTTTGATGTCTCTTTTTCCATTTCATTTCACAATTAGCATTCTCTTATCTTTACCAAAAAACAAAAAAAATCCATCTGTCACTTATCATCTGTCTTGCTATTATTAATTGTTCAGGGTCATAAAGACTTCTTAGGGCTGGGACTTCTGTCCAGTGGTTAAGACTTTGCTTTCCAATGCACTGGGTGTGGGTTGGGTCCCTGGTGTAGGGGCTAAGATCCCACATGCCTCCCAGCCAAAAAATCCAAAACATAGAGCAATATTGTAACAAGTTCAATAAAGACTTTTAAAATGGTCCACATTAAAACAAAACAAAGCAAAACTCCCTAGCCAAAATAACAATTTAAAAAAGGATGTGGGATCAATTTAAATTATGTGGGATCTTAGTTCATCATGTGAGATCTTAGTTCTCTGACCAGGGATTGAACTTTCAACCCCTGCAATGAAAATAGGGAGTCTTAACCATTGGACCACCAGAGAAATCCCTAATAAGTATCTTTTGGTAAATATTTTTATACTTTTCAATTGCCCTTCAGCATAATTGTTCACTGTGGTAATCTAATCAGATAATCCATCAGTTACAGTTTTTTTCCTTTATTGGTGATCTCCATTTTCCTTCTATCTATACTGATTTAGCATCAAACCCTAATGTATAGCTGCTTTCCTAGGATGTTCTGCATTGCTATCCTGGGAATCCCTTCCCCTCTCCCTTTAGTTGGATCCCCCTAATCCTTGATCTCATTTTTGCCTCTGTTGTTTTTCCTCTCTTTTTTTTTCTGGACACAAATTCCCCAGAAGCTTCTTGAAAAATAGTATAGGAAGAAAAATTACTGAGTCTTTATGAGTCTGAAAATGTTAGTTGGGTTTAAGATTCAAGATTGATAAAACATTTCCATAAGATGCATTGAGTCATTATCTTCTAGTTTCTAGTCTTGTTTTTAAGAGTTGCAAAGCCATTCTGATTCCTAGTCTTCCTAGTATGTGACTATTTTTTTTTTTCTCTTTCTTACTTGCCAGTAGTTTATATAATCTTTTCTTTTCTTGGTTTTAAAAAATATTTTTGTGGTGCAAGTCTGTTTCCATCCACAGTGCTGGAGCAATTGACAGCTCTTTTTAATTTAGAAGGTTATGTATTTTAGTTCTGAGATTTGTTTTTGCTTTGAGTTATTTAATTGAGAGTTTTCTCCTTTTTTTTTTTTTTTTTCCTTTTGGGGATTCTATTAAGGAGATCTTAAGACTCCTGGACTAGTCTTCTAACTTTCTTGTCTATTTTTTATTTATTTTTCTTTGTATTCTATCTACTCTTTAGAAAATTCTCAATTTCAACTTCCAAATAAACCATTTATTAAAATTTACCTCTCTTCAATCACGTTTTTAATTTTAATGAGTTTTTTGTTTTTCTCTGAATAGTCCTTTGTTGTATCATCCTGTTCTCGCTTGATGAATGTAGAAGTTTCCTTATCTCTCTGAGGATGTTAATGATAGTTTTGTTTTCAAAGACTTCTTGAATAATTTTGGTTTTATCAAAATTTTTTTACATGATTCTTTGGGTGTTACGGTTAATAGTAGAGATTTTTATCAGATGTCTCCTAGGGCTGTTCGTATTTAAGAAGAAGTGATTAGGAAGCTGATTAGAAATTCTAAGTGTGTGTGTGGAGTTTGTTAATCTTGAGCTTTTTATGTTAAATGATATGGCTGTATAAGTCATTTAAAAAAATTCTCTCTTAGTAAGATTGTTAGATCTTTCCTCTGAAAGTAGTCAGGTTTCCTAGAGAAGATTCATTCATTCTCCTGCCTGGAGTGTAAATCTGTTTACACTTTCCTGGCTGTTCCAATCCTTGAAGCTCAGTGAGAAAGGTTACTGAGTGCCAGGAGGGTGGGCTTGGAACAAAAAATGTCACTTTTTGACATAGCCTTCATCCACTTCTCCTTATTTTACTATTGTATATATGTGCTTATTTTTAAGGTATGTGGTTGCATTTGCTAGGATAATATAGATGATTCATATTGGTAATGCTGCTGCTAAGTCACTTCAGTCATGTCCGACTCTGTGTGATCCCACAGACGGCAGCCACCAGGCTCCCCTGTCCCTGGGATTCTCCAGGCAAGAACACTGGAGTGGGTTGCCATTTCCTTCTCCAATGCATGAAAGTGAAAAGTGAAAGGGAAGTCGCTCAGTCGTGTCCGACTCTTAGCGACCCCACGGACCGCAGCCTACCAGGCTCCTCCATAAGCAATCCTAATTCTCTATGACTTAAAATAGTAAAGCTTTTCCATATGCCATCTATATCAAGGGAAATAAGCTAAAGGAGTCTCAATGTCTATGTTTTCATACTTGCTAAGGCAGAAGAAAAGGAAGCATAGTGAAACATACTCTGGCTCTTAAAACACTCACTACATGTGACACTTGGTACATCATTTTGGCCAAAGTGAGTCACATGGCATCCTATTATTTCAGAAGGACATAAAAGTACAATCTTACAATATGCCTAGGAAGAGAGCCCAGAAATATTGGGTGTTAAGGTAGTAGTGATTACTTATCTTGATAGTGACACTTTCTCCTGATGTTTTTTGCATTCTACTTTGCAGATTGGTTTGTTCTCTAGCTTTCCTCTCCTCATTTAGGACTTTTCATTTAAATGGGCCAAACTGGTCACCGTTTTGTTATGGTATTGCTATTGTCTTTTCTCTTATTATTGCTGTTACTTGGGATAATGTCTCAAAAAATTAGTTTTAGTGAAGTTTCATTAAGGGATGAAATTAGATGCATGTATTCAACCTGACTTACTTATCTGGAAAAAAAAAAAAAAAAAACAGTGGTTAAAATGTCCTGTAAACTAAATGACCTAATTCTACAACTTTGCAGTGTGGGTGAAAATATATTTAAAGAACGTTATGATATATGTTTAATTAAAATATTTTAATATCAATTAAAAAAATATATCAATTTGTCTTAATGTGAACAAAATGTTGGTCTTCCCAGTTCTTTTTTTGTATATTGGATTTTAAAAGGTGTTTCTAAATGAAGCATTACAGTTGTAAACAGTACTAATTTGTTGAGTCTTAGAAAAGTCAGTTTGTTAAATTTCCCGGAGATCTATTATTTATTTAGAGATTTATTACTTACTTACAAAACATTTTGCAAGTCATAAATCTTCGAATTCTTTGCTTTTATCAACATTAGTCACTGTTAGTTGTTTTATTAGCTATCTGTTACCCCCAAGATGTTGCCTAACAAATGATCACAAACCTTTTTTAATTTATTACTCATGTATTATTGCTCATGAGTCTGTAAGTTGTCTGGGCAGTTCTAGTAAGATAAGTTCAACTCAGTTGATGCAAGCTGGCCCTGCTCTTACATCTTTGATCAGCTGTGAAAAGGTCTGACAGTTCTGCTTCTGTAGGGTGTAGCTACCAGCAGGGTGCCTAAGCTCTACCCTATGTATCTCCTTTTTACTAGAAAGCTTTCCTGTGTATTGTAGTCGGTCTGATATGTGCAACAAGGGTAAAGTATATTGAATTTTGAAGATTTAGTATAAAAAAGAATGTAAGTATAAAATATTAATATTTGTGATGTTTTAGATGTATCAAGTTTAATAAAATGTAAAAATTAATTTTACCTGCTTCTTTTTATTTCCTTACTGTGGCAGTCAAGACATCTAAAATGATGTGGCAGGCGTTTTACTTAAATATGTGGCAGGCATTTTACTGCTATTGAACAGTGACGATCTAGCCCCCAAATTCGGAGACCAGGGGAGAACTAGGGGGCTTCTCTTTTCAGTTAAGATCTTATCCTTAGAATTGCCTTTGTCCGCAGAGGAGTGAAAGAGCACATGAATTCTTGTCCAGGTGAGATTCTCCCTCATGCCTTGTTCGGTTCAACAGGATCAAACTATCAGATCACACTGTTATCCAAGAGACAGTCAAAAGATGATGAAGGAATGAGGGGAAGTCATCTCTTCACAGCACAGCTGTCTATTATAAGCATTTATTAGAAAGAGGCCAATTAATATGACCAGAGAAGAGGGTCCTGAAAAAGGCTGAGGGTATCCTAAGGAGAAGGTATGTTCTTTGGAGGTGAGATGATTCAGCTGCCTTTTCTTTCTTTTTGATTATTCCAGAACGCTGCGATGACTGGGGACTAGATACCATGAGGCAGATCCAAGTGTATGAAGATGAACCAGCTCGTATTAAGTGCCCCCTCTTTGAACACTTCTTGAAATATAACTACAGCACAGCCCATTCAGCAGGCCTTACTCTCATCTGGTATTGGACAAGGCAGGACCGGGACCTGGAGGAGCCAATTAACTTCCGCCTCCCTGAGAACCGCATTAGTAAGGAAAAAGACGTGCTCTGGTTCCGGCCCACGCTTCTCAATGACACGGGAAACTATACCTGCATGTTAAGGTAGGCTGACCCTTGTGGTGTCTTTCCCGTTTTGCTTCTGTTCCTGAACCCTTATCCAAATGATGTAAAGCTGGGGAGGAGAAGAAGGAAGCATTTATCCAGAAAGAGTTACTCTTCACCTCATTGGCTTAGCTGAGATTAGCTGAAAGAGATGTGCAGAGAGAAAGGTTGAGCTTCTGAGAACATTCTCCATTGGTGGTTCCTTTTCAAACCAGACATACATCAGAGTTGTCTAGAGATGGAAGTTTATTCATATGTTCCTTTTCCTTGACACTGGAATCTACCTCCACTTTTGAGTCACTTGGAGATGTATCTGTTTCCTTATACAGTGAACAGGGCTGGCAGTAGAACCTGTTCATGTCTGTTATTCTTGGCAGTTTTTTAAGTGCCTAGAACAGAATAAGGGCTTCTTTGGTGGCTCAGCTGGTAAAGAATCCGCCTGCAATGAGGGAGACCTGGGTTCGATCCCTGGGTTGGGAAGATCCCCTAGAGAAGGGAACAGCTACCCACTTCAGTATTCTGGCCTGACGAATTCCATGGACTATATAGTCCATGGGGTCACAAAGAATCAGACACAACTGAGCAAAAGCCTCAGCATGCCATATAGATGAAAGAATACTTGAGAAGCATCAAATGCACTTAAAACAATGCTTTTCAAACTTTTCACCAAAGTTTCCATATAAAGCAAATGAACACCAGATCTCTGGGAATCTAAGAATATAATCCAAAACATTCTACCATTACTGCAAATTTTATTACAAACCCACATTTTTTTCTTCTGAAGTTTCATGTAGATTCTGCATTTTACTTCATAGTATACCAATTTTTCTTTTACAACAGATTAATATTGTTTTTGCTCTGAAAAAAAATCTTGAAAAAACTGAGGTTCCTCTGAAAACTTACCACTTTAAGGCTTAGTTCTTTGACTCCCTGAGGTCCCCTTTTAGCTTTCAGGCTTTACTTTGTTTTTTAAACTCCCATCTAGGTTATGGGAGTATTTTAAAACATTGTTTCCTACCATTTAATAAATACATTTGTTTTTCTAGGCTTCCATTACAAAATACTGCAGATTGGTGGCTTAAACAATGGAAATATGATTTCTTATTGTTCTAGAAGCTAGAATTCCCAGATCAACGTGCCAGCATGGTTGTTTCATTCATTGCTGTTTGGCTTGTACAGGAACATATTATCCTCAGGTCTTAGCATCTTTTCCCCCCATGTCTTCTGTGTCCCAGTCCTCTCTTCTTGTAAGAGCATCAGTTTTATTGGATTAGGGTCCACCCATATCATCTTGCTTTGACTTAATTTCAAGACCTATCTCCAAATACAGTCTCATTCTCAAGTACTCAACTTCAACATATGAATTTGGAGTGGAGGACACAACCTAGCTGATAATAGTAGAGCTGGATGACATAACAATAAGAGAAGAATAGGTAGCCCCACATCTTTTGAATGTTGTCTCTCATGGACATTAACTGTTCTCTGATGGAGAACTATAATTATATTTTGATAAATTTAGCCAATGCTGTGAATTAGTGAAAAAACACTTCTTTATCACAAAAAAAGCCCACATATTAATCAATGTGACCTTGAAAGTCTCTTGTTACCTCTTAAGTCCATTGAGGCTTTCACCCCTTCTATTTCATTTTATTAGATTGAACTCTAGACTGGGTTTAGACTTCCAAGGAGCTCATGTGTCCATTGTTTATGTTCTAACACAGCTTTGGTATCTATACCCACAAAATGAGAAAGTTGGCCTAAATGTTCTTTGAGCCCCTTATTATCTTTGACAATTAATAATCTAGTAACATTCCATACATGGACCTCAGCAAATACCTGGGAACAGGTTGTCAGTAGCTTTCTGGTTGACCTTTGTCTATGCTATGCATTCTAGTGTTTCACTACCTCTATTTCTTTTTCCTTACCAACGTACTACTTCTCTAGAGCTCTCTCTCAAACATTATCAGCATTCTTTTCATTATAGGAGCAGGGCTCATGATCCTCAAGGTCTGAGTATATCTTTACTGTTATCAGTTTCCAGACTGCCATCTCTTCAGTTCACCTTCTGCCTGTCTTCTACATCTTTAGAGAAAATTTGAATTGAACTTCTCTGGTGGAGGCATCAGAAGCCTCCTATAATCCTGTGGCAATTCTTAAACTGAGAATGACCTTAAGCTGAACCATGTGAAATCATAGGCTTGATGTCATTAACACCATAAAGCTCAGGTTCATCCTCTAGGATTTTACTGTTTGTATTCTTGCTTCAATACCTCTATTAAGATAACATTCATATTTGACTTATGAAGCTGGAAAAGTTAGTCTAACCATTGTTCATCTCTTTATTTTTATAGTCAGAAAATGTATCTTATTAAGCTGAAGTTTACCTTCTGTAATGTCCACCTATGGAACACTTTTTCTTCTTGGAAGACCTTTTGTTATTTATAGGCAAAGATCATGCTTGCCACTCACACTTTCCACCTTATTACCATTGTCATAGATCAGATCAGATCAGATCAGTCACTCAGTCATGTCCGACTCTTTGCAACCCCATGAATCGCAGCACGCCAGGCCTCCCTGTCCATCACCAACTCCCGGAGTTCACTCAGACTCATGTCCATCGAGTCACTGATGCCATCCAGCCATCTCATCTTCTGTTGTCCCCTTCTCCTCCTGCCCTCAATCCCTCCCAGCATCAGAGTCTTTTCCAATGAGTCAACTCTTCGCATGAGGTGGCCAAAGTACGGGAGTTTCAGCTTTAGCATCATTCCTTCCAAAGAAATCCCAGGGCTGATCTCCTTCAGAATGGACTGGTTGGATCTCCTTGCAGTCCAAGGGACTCTCAAGAGTCTTCTCCAACACCACAGTTCAAAAGCATCAATTCTTCGGTGCTCAGCCTTCTTCACTGTCCAACTCTCACATCCATACATGACCACAGGAAAAACCATAGCCTTGACTAGCTGGACCTTTGTTGGCAAAGTAATGTCTCTGCTTCTGAATATGCTATCTAGGCTGGTCATAACTTTCCTTCCAAGGAGTAAGCGTCTTTTAATTTCATGGCTGCAGTCACCATCTGTAGTGATTTTGGAGCCCAGAAAAATAAAGTCTGACACCATTTCCACTGTTTCCCCATCTATTTCCCATGAAGTGGTGGGACCGGATGCCATGATCTTCGTTTTCTGAATGTTGAGCTTTAAGCCAACTTTCTCACTCTCCACTTTCACTTTCATCAAGAGGGTTTTTAGTTCCTCTTCACTTTCTGCCATAAGGGTGGAGTCATCTGCATATCTGAGGTTATTGACATTTCTCCCGGCAATCTTTATTCCAGCTTGTGCTTCTTCCAGTCCAGCTTGTGTTACTTCCAGTCCAGTCATGATGTACTCTGCATGTAAGTTAAATAAGCAGGGTGACAATATACAGCCTTGACGATCTCCTTTTCCTATTTGGAACCAGTCTGTTGTTCCATGTCCAGTTCTAACTGATGCTTCCTGACCTGCATACAAATTTCTCAAGAGGCAGATCAGGTGGTCTGGTATTCCCATCTCTTTCAGAATTTTCCACAGTTTATTGTGATCCACACAGTCAAAGGCTTTGGCATAGTCAATAAAGAAGAAATAGATGTTTTTCTGGAACTCTCTTGCTTTTTCGATGATCCAGTGGATGTTGGCAATTTGATCTCTGGTTCCTCTGCCTTTTCTAAAATCAGCTTGAACATCAGGAAGTTCACGGTTCACATATTGCTGAAGCCTGGCTTGGAGAATTTTGAGCATTACTTTACTAGCGTGTGAGATGAGTGCAATTGTGCGGTAGTTTGAGCATTCTTTGGCATTGCCTTTCTTTGGGATTGGAAGGAAAACTGACCTTTTCCAGTCCTGTGGCCACTGCTGAGTTTTCCAAATTTGCTGGCATATTGAGTGCAGCACTTTCACAGCATCATCTTTCAGGATTTGGAACAGCTCAACTGGAATTCCAGCACCTCCACTAGCTTTGTTCGTAGTGATACTTTCTACGGCCCACTTGACTTCACATTCCAGGATGTCTGGCTCTAGGTCAGTGATCACACCATCGTGTTATCTGGGTCGTGAAGATCTTTTTTGTACAGTTCTTCTGTGTATTCTTGCCATCTCTTCTTAAGTCATCTTTAAATGCTCTTTCCTCCCATCTTGGGAAGGGTAATAAATTCTCCCACACCTTCTTTGGATTTAGTCTTAGTTCATGAGTTACTGAGTATAAAAGATGTTTTAAATATTGAGAGAAATCACAAAAGAGGGTGAACAATTAATGACCTATTTACATATCACCCTTAAAAAATCACTTATTGTTATTATCTATGTTCTTTTCATTGTTTTCCTATATGTAACACAATTTTACATCTATCCAATGTAGCTAACAAATATTTATTTAGTGCCAACTAAAAAATTAGGTATTGTGCTTATATAAACATTAAAGACATAAATACAGTTCCCCAGCCATCTTAACACATTTTATGCATTTGTTAGTTTTTCCCTTCGTGCTTGATTTATGTGTGTGTGTGTGTGTGTTCAACAACTTTGGATGGTTGTACCATGGTTTTTTTACAGGCTTCCTTTTCATATGTGTTTCTAATGATTCCAATATCTTCCTTGCTGATACAGCAAAGGATGGACATTTTTGATCATGTGCTCTCTCTATTCTCACTTTTCCTACTTCTGTCATGTGAAAACATCTTCAGAAATAGGGTGACTAGGGCAAAGGTTAAAGCTTTTAAAAATACTTTTGGAAACATTTCTTTTCCAGAACTTGTTTATACCATTATCAACCATGAGTTAATATGCTGTTCTTACCTTTGTCTTTCCAGTACTAGTGTTATTAAGAGTGTTTTAAGGGTAAAATTAAACATTTTATATCCCAGGTGACTCAGTGGTAAAGAATCCACCTGCTAATGCAGGAAACACAGGAGATGCAGGTTTGATCCTTGGGTCAGGAAAAATCCCCTGGAGGAGGGGGAGCAACCCACTCCTGTATTCTTGCCCAGAAAAATCCTGTGGACCAAGAAGCCTGGTGAGCTGTGATCCATGGGGTCACAAAGAGTTGGACACAAGTGAGCATGAAAGACTGAAGGCAGGAGGCAGGAGAAGAAGGGGACGACAGAGGACAATGGATATGAGTTTGAACAAGCTCTGGGAGATGATGAAAGACAAGCAAGCCTGGAGTACTGCAGCCCATGGGGGTCACAAAGAGTCAGACACGACTGAGCGACTGAACAACAGATATATATGTGTATATATATGTGTGTATATATAAATACATATGAAAGTGAAAGGCGCTCAGTCGTGTCCGACTCTTTGTGACCCCTTGGACTACACAGTTCATGGAATTCTCTAGCCTAGAATACTGGAGTGGGTAGCCTTTCCCTTCTCCAGGGGTCTTCCCAATCCAGGGATGGAACCCAGGTCTCCAGTGTTACAGGTGGATTCCTTCCCAGCTGAGCCACAAAGGGAAGCCCATAAATACATATACACACACACATATGTGTATTTAGGAGTATATCTAAAAATGTAAGTAGTTTATCAATAGTAGTTCATTGTGTCTGTCTTTATTTTGTTATGTCTATTGTTTTAGGAAATACTTCCATAACACATTTAATTGTTACATGAACTTAATATATAAAGTCTCAGTACATACCCTTCGCTCATTTCAGTATGTTTGCAGCATGAAAACAAATGAAACTGCTCATTCACTGAACATTTTTCTTTTCAGGAATACCACCTATTGCAGCAAAGTTGCATTTCCTCTGGAAGTGGTTCAAAAAGATAACTGCTTCAATTCTCCCATGAAATTTCCAGTGCATAAACTGTATTTAGAATATGGTGTTCAGAAGATCTCTTGTCCAAACATAGATGGATTTTTTCCTTCTAATGTCAAACCAAACATCACTTGGTATATGGTAAGCAAACTAGAGGTCATTTACCCTCTCTAAAACAATAATGACTATTTGTTAAGTTGAATTAATATAGAAACTGAGATTTTTCTCATCATAATTTGTTCTTTAATAACTTTACACAAATCTTTTACTGCTTCCTCACTTTGTACCATTTTAAAGGAAGTGGTGGAGACTTTACCTCAACTCATCATGTCTTAAATTATAATCTCTGGGCTACCAGAACTATCTTATTTCTATTAACTTATTATGAAATACAATTTGAGAAATATTGCCAACTTCTACTCACTGCTGAGTGAAGTCAGACGCTTCACCAGAAATTCCTCTGGTGAATTTCTACTCTTTAGTTAATCAGTACTGTATTTAATACTTGTATGTGTTTTCATGGTTGCCCTCCTTTGTGGGCACATTTGATCTGTGATTTATTTGACATCTGAAACCTTAGGAAATTATTTAATCAAAAATGAAAGTATTGGGTGATGGATTTGTGGCAGCAGCATAGTTTTCTTATCTCTTCAAATGTCTGCCTGAGCCAAATCCCCAAACTCCTGAACAACTTTTAAAACAAAACTCAATGACAAGTTATCCATAAGAATCACTTTCAGTAAAGCAAGTGATATAATCACTAATATGACCCATATAGATTCAGTGTCTGTAGAGAAGGAAGTAGATGGAAATGGAAATAATATGGTATCTTGTAGGCTCTAGAACATGAGAATCCCAAAAAAGCCAGTGGATGAATTTGAGAATAGCAGTTGACATTGGGAGGGGTTTTGCCCTCTATAGAGGGGTAGGTCTGAAAAGCCTATAGCTAGACATTCTGAAGGAATTGAAATAGTTTTTGTGCTTCAGAACTCTGTAAAACAACCACTCACACTGAGGAAAAACTACTAATCAAAATAAAGATAAAAATAAACAGGGTCAGGGCAATGTAGAGCATGGAAAGAGAACTGGCTGAGAATGGAAGAGCAGAACAGAATCAGGGAATCTCAAGAGCATAGTTTTGAAGAAGGTTTAGTTTTCTGTGAAGTTGAAAAGTTCAACTAAATCCTAAAGCTCAGGAAAAACTAGTTTTACATAATAATGAGCAAAAAAAATAATCAAGAAACTGCTCTGGCAGTTCAGTGGTTAAGACTTTGCCTTCCATCTGTATGTCTTCTTTGGAGAAATGTCTATTTAGTTCTTTGGCCCATTTTTTGATTGGGTCATTTATTTTTCTGGAGTTGAGCTGTAGGAGTTGCTTGTATATTCTCGAGATTAGTTGTTTGTCAGTTGCTTCATTTGCTATTATCTTCTCCCATTCTGAAGAAGACATACAGATGGCTAACAAACACATGAAAAGATGCTCAACATCACTCATTATCAGAGAAATGCAAATCAAAACCACTATGAGGTACCATTTCACACCAGTCAGAATGGCTGTGATCCAAAAGTCTACAAGTAATAAATGCTGGAGAGGGTGTGGAGAAAAGGGAACCCTCTTACACTGTTGGTGGGAATGCAAACTAGTACAGCCACTATGGAGAACAGTGTGGAGATTCCTTCAAAAACTGGAAATAGAACTGCCTTATGATCCAGCAATCCCACTGCTGGGCATACACACTGAGGAAACCAGAAGGGAAAGAGACACTTGTACCCCAATGTTCATCGCAGCACTGTTTATAATAGCCAGGACATGGAAGCAACCTAGATGTCCATCAGCAGATGAATGGATAAGAAAGCTGTGGTACATATACACAATGGAGTATTACTCAGCCATTAAAAAGAATACATTTGAATCAGTTCTAATGAGGTGGATGAAACTGGAGCCGATTATACAGAGTGAAGTAAGCCAGAAAGAAAAACACCAATACAGTATACTAACGCATATATATGGAATTTAGAAAGATGGTAACAATAACCCTGTGTATGAGACAGTAAAAGAGACACTGATGTATAGAACAGTCTTATGGACTCTGAGAGAGAGGGAGAGGGTGGGAAGATTTGGGAGAATGGCATTGAAACATGTAAAATATCATGTATGAAACGAGTTGCCAGTCCAGGTTCAATGCACGATACTGGATGCTTGGGGCTGGTGCACTGGGACGACCCAGAGGGATGGAATGGGGAGGGAGGAGGGAGGAGGGTTCAGGATGGGGAACACATGTATACCTGTGGCGGATTCATTTTGATATTTGGCAAAACTAATACAATTATGTAAAGTTTAAAAAATAAAATTAAATTAAAAAAAAAAAAAAAAAAAAAGACTTTGCCTTCCAGAGCAAGAGGCAAAGGTTCCATCCCTGGTTGGAGAGCTAAGATCCAACATGGCTCATGTCCAAAAAATCAAAACATAAAACAGAAACAATATTGTAACAAATTCAATAAAGACTTTAAACGTTGTCCACATAAAAAAAGTCTTTACAAAAAGAAGAATCAAGGTAAAATCCCCTTCAAAGCTATAAGAAAAAAGAAAAATAAGAAGCAGAATAACATTTCTATAGAAAAGGAATGCATGCAAGAAGGACATATTTGTAACTTGTTTTAAAAATTGGCAAAAAGACATTAAGAAGTAATGAAAGATGAGAAAGAATAGCAAATAAGAATAAAAAATTCTAGAAATTATATAACTCAATAAAATCCTAGAAAAAGATAATTTCAAAAATAATGCTAAACTAAAAGGAACATAACAGAAAATGAACACAATAAATAATACCTGAAGATTAAAAAAAGTGGAAGATAGAAAATGATCAAAAAATGATTAATAAATATAGAAAGGTTAGAATGGATATACCACTATCATGTAAACTGTAAGATGATTGATATTATGAGATATAAAGAAGACTTTTTAGAATAATAAAAGGGTGAACTCATCAAGAAGGCATAAAAATAATTTAAAAATATACATGAGGAAAAGGTGAAAAAAAATAAAAGAAGAAACAGGCAATTCTGTAATCTTAGTTGAAAACTTAGTATCTGTTTCTGTTTAAGTCATTAATGAAATGACTTAGGGAGCCAAATTTAAGAGTTTTTCATTGGCCAAGGGTGGAATAATTTGAACTTTAGTAAGGCTATTAACAGGTTACATCTTATGAATTAAGTTTAAAATCCATAAATTTATAGTGATATTTCAAAATGTGGCTGCATTTGGATGTTAATAGGAAATAACAGCATTATCTTGAAAACTGGTAAATAAACAGGAAAAACAATCAAGATTTTATTCTGCTTTTTCTATAAGAAATGTACACTGAGTAATGAAATAATGCAGGGAAGTATATTTTTATAAAAGTATATAATCACTTTGCAAACCCCAATGAATTACTAAATCTAAGCATTATACATCAATGAGTGCTACTATCATAAGAAGGGAAACAGCCATATTCCTTTTAATGAAAGAATATAGTATTACCTGTATATGTGCCAAATGGGTTAAATTTGAGTCTGATAAAACCTTTGGCTCCTGCTGCCATTTTTCAGGAAATATAGAGAACAGAGGAATGTATTGATTTGTACCATGAGTTTGCAGTCAACAAAATCTAAATAGTGAGGAGCTCTATAGGCCAAATGTTTTATGTTCATCAACAGATAAATTGCCATAAAAAAGAAACATAGAGTGAGAATGAATAGATTAAAAGAAACAAAATACATTTAAAATGCTTTAGTGATTGAGACTATAGTATCTAAGGATACACACATGAATAATAAAATTGTAAATGAAAACAAGGAGTGATTTCCCTATGCAAAAACAGATAGTTGCTGCTTTGGGAGGTAGTAAAGAAGGTCCAGTTGACATGGAGTATGTGAGCCCTTTCAAAACTGACTGTCAATGTTCTATTCCTGGACTTGAGTGGTGATTATAAAAGTATTTGCTTTATACTAATTCATTAACTCATACATATGTTTTGAGTGTTTTTCATATATGCTTCATTCTGTAATCAATACAAGAAAAGGAGACAGGAAAGGAAGGGGAGGTGGAGAAGACTGATTTAAGATACATAACAACCAATTGCAATGTATGGTCCTTAAGTGGATCATGATTTATTCAAAAAAAGTTGTAAAATAAGTTAGGAGAAAGTCAGGGAAATATAAGCCCAGACAGTATGTTGATGATATCGATGAATTACTATTACTTTTTAAATTATGATAATGGTAATGTAGTTATGTTTGCAGAAGGGATCTTGTCATTTAGAGGTACACACAGAAATATTTATGAATTAAATTGTATGATGTCTGTGATCTGTTTTGAAATAATATTGGGATGCAGTGAGTAAATATAGATGAAACAAGGCATAGCTTGAACTGGTACTTTTGACACTAGATACAGGTAAAGGGATCATTATATATTGTCTCTATGTTTGTACTTTTCCATGGTAAAAAGGATTAAAAGGATTACATTAACAATTTTACACTATTAAGTATATCTTCCAGTTTAAAATAATATATTCATCTATTTATCTGTAGAAAGGTCTCTCATTTCTAATGAGACCCTATTCACTCTTTGTATTTTTTGAATACTTTATTGTCTGAATAAAAGTTTTACTTTTATACATATTCTATTATTTCCTCCACTTTTTCCTCATCTGGAACATCCCTCTGCCTGGAACATCATCTTTTTCTCCTTTAGAACAGATGAAATTCTACACCTTCACAAAATGTCCCCTATTCTTTCCAGTTGAAATGATTTTCCCTCACATACCCTTATATAGCTATTTATTTGTGACTACTTCAGTGTTACTTTTAGCTTCCTTTATTGTTTTATAGTCACTTATTCATGCATATATTCAGCAGCTACTTGTTGACCATCAGCTGTATTCAATGCAATATGTCGGCAGTCTGGGGAGGACATGGTAAAGAATGTGATATATGCCCTCCTCAGCATAGTTTCAAAGGACTTCAGTTTAATTCAACAAAGTTTATAAATAAGAATTCCTGTTCTTATCAAAAAGTAGAATTATGAGTTCTATAAGAGAATTTATTATTGGTTTTAAAAAGAGAGGTTTACATATAGGCATTCTATGAGTTTGACTGTTTCTTGAGGGCAAAATTGTGCCATATCCATCTCTGTATCTCCGATAATTCCCAGATCTCTGGCTTTCCTGATTAGACGAATGTCAGTGCTATTAATCAAGATATGAAATAGTAGAGGAGGAACAGATTTGGGGGACAAGTAATGAATTTAGATCCTGTCATATGAGTTGGACTTATCTGTGTGACATCTAGATGGCAGTGGCTAATAGTGGCTACATGTGTATGGGTCTGAAGCTTATTAAAAAAGAAAGCTGAAGGTAGAGAACCAACTGGATGCATTTATGTGATAGTTGAAGTCCTTAAGTAGACAAAATAAAGTGATAAAAGGGCTAAGATACAAATCTGGAAGGAATGTTCATGGGGTGAATAAAACCTGAAAGCCTGGAAAGGAGACCAGGAAATAAAATCATGGTTATAAAATCATGACCATGGCAGATACCCAACAATGTGCAGGTGACTAAAGAAGACAACCAGTAACCAGCCATCTTTTCTATTCTCTGATTATGAAAAAAAAAGCTGCTATTGATGTGTGTTACACTGCCTTTTATTTCTTTACATTTTGGTAATTGATTGACAGCTTTACTCCTAAGAGTGCTTCCATTCTGGGAATAAAATCAAATCTCTTGGTAACTGCATTCTCCAATCTCTGTGTAGCAATGCTGCTACTTTTTTTTGTTTATTTTGCTTTCTACTTTCAATAATCACTCCCTGAATCCACTAAGGTTTCTTGGCCCTCCTACAATAGTCCTCTTTGTTGTTGCCAACTGAATTCCTTACCTTGACATTGTAGAAATTGTCTCTTTTAGTAATACAAATAACTCTGTAGTAGTTAAAAGACACATTAATCAATTCCAGCAAATTTGCTTCCCTGTTAGCAGAAGGATGAAAGCTCATGAAAGAAAAAAGGAAACTAATGTTTCTTTCATTTTACTCAACATTCAGAAAACTAAGATCATGGCGTCTGGTCCCATCATTTCATGGCAAATGGATGGGAAACAATGGAAACAGTGAGAGACTTTATATTTTTAGGTTTCAAAATCACTGCAGATTGTAACTGCAGCCATTAAATTAAAAGATGCTTGCTCCTTGGAAGAAAAGCTATGACAAATCTACACAGCATATTAAAAAGCAGAGACATTACTTTGCCAACAAAGGTCCATCTAGTCAAAGCTATGTTTTTTCCAGTAGTCATGTATGAATGTGACAGTTGGACCATAAAGAAAGCTGAGCACCCAAGAATTGATGCTTTTGAACTGTGGTGTTGGAGAAGACTCTTGAGAGTCCCTTGGACTGCAAGGAGATCAAGCCAGTCAATCCTAAAGGAAATCAGTCCTGAATATTCATTGGAAGGACTAATGCTGAAGTTGAAACTCCAATACTTTGGCCACCTGATGTGAAGAATTGACTCATTATAGCACACTTTAATGCTGGGAAAGATTGAAGGCAGGAGAAGAAGGGGACGACAGAGAATGAGGTGGTTGGATGTCATCACTGACTCAATGGACATGAGTTTGAGCATGCTTTGGGAGTTGGTATTGGACAGGGAAGCCTGGCATGCTGTAGTACATGGGGTCGCAAAGAGTCAGACACAACTGAGAGACTGAACTGAGCTGAACTGAACTGAATATTTCTTTCATTCCACTAGGGCAATACATTGTGCTATGTACTTTAAATATCGTCATACATAATACTCATCACAATCCATCAAGGTAGATATTATCCTTATGTAGATTAGGAAATGGATGTTTGGAGATACAAACAATAATCACTAACATTTACTGAGCACAGGAATTCTAAATGCTTTAATGATTTCACTCAGTTATTTCAACTTGAAGTAGACTCTATTTTTTCCATTTGATAGTCAAGGAAACTGAAGTGTGGAGTGGTTGAGTGATTTGTCCAAGATTCAACACTATGCTATCTGTATCAAGAGCCCAGACTTTTCACATTCTCTTATAGAATCTACTCAAAGCAATCCAGCTGATAGGATGAGAATCTGGAATTGCAGGCCTGATCTGTATGGTTCCAAACCCTGTGCTCTCCAGAAAGGCCACAGAGAAGGTTGGTCCAGGCTTTACTTCTGAGACAAAGGGCACTTTGAAGGGGAGGACTATCTTTGAACACAGATTGGGTTGTAGACTAGACTGTGAGACATAAGGAAACCTATTAAAAGAGGACTCTGGGAAATCAGAAAGAGCTCAGAAAAATTGAGATTGGAGGGAACAGAAAATCCAACATCTCTGTCTTGGAGTCTTAGGGAAATGGGGCAGGATTTTGCTTTCTTCCTCCACATGACTTCCCTTCTCTCCTTGTCTTCTACATGGCATAGTTTTTTTCATCCAGGCCCAGAATTCACAGTTCTCTAATTCAACAGTCTTGTGAGTGAAATCGATGTTCAGTAGATGTTGAGTAAGCCCGTATTTGTAACTAACCTGGAAAAGCAAACTGCGGTTTGTGTCATTTATTGAATTTCAAATAGCCAGCTTCTGAAAGAACTTCTGAAACACAACATGTGTATAAATTGGAGGCTGCCTATTTATTCACAGAGCCTACCAGATATATAGTGGTCATGGCACAGGTAAGTATGGTCTTGTTGTTTTCACTATTATTGTTAAATGTTTTGGACACATGAGCCTTAAAATAAGACAAGTCATTTTGACGTTCATATTAATGGATGGTTATTCTTCCTCACTGTTGTAATTGGGTATTTGAATTTTTTTTTCCCCAAAGACACTTTATGAAAACAAAGTCAGTGTTCCCTTTCTTCCTGAGGATTGGAGAGACCACTTTATTGAATGCTTTGGGTATTACATTTATAGCAGCTGCTGAAATGCTCTCAATTGATATTTAACAGTATAGATACCATTCTGGATATAAATTTTCAAACAAGCTTGTTGTCTGTGTCCTTAGTATAATCATTAAAATTGGCATTTTATATCCACCTTTAATTTTCAGTATGAAATTCATCACAATTGTTTGGATAGTGTTTAGAAACCTGTCAGGGAATAGGAAAATGTTTGGAAAGTGCCATCAATAAAGCACATTTCTGAAACACTGCCAGGGTTGGCCTTCTTGTTGGCCATATTATCGGGAAGCACATATTATCAGGAAGTTAGTACAAGGTCTATGTAATAGATGTTATTTTTAAAGTGCTCATTTCAATTTGATCTGACAACTTATTTTGGTTGGTTCTTTATCTCTCCTTTCCCTACAGTCCCTATATAGTGATATTTAACTTTGGGTATAAAGGAAGTATGGCTTCCCAGGTGGTTCAGTGGTAAAGAATCCACCTGCCAATTCAAGAAATGCAGGAGACATGGGTTTGATCCCTGTATCAGGAAGATCCTCTGGAAGAGGAAATGGCAACCCACTCCAGTATTCTTGCCTGGAAAATCCCATAGACAGAGGAGCCTGGTAGGCTACAGTCTATGCAGTTGCAGAGTCTGACACAACTTAGCATAGTACAGCACTTAGTCTATTATATAAAGAAAGTATGTATCATATTCTCTTTCCAAATTATACCTATTTAATTCCACGCAGAGGAACCTAGCAGGCTACACTCCATGGGATCTCGAAGAGTTGGGCACAACTATATGACTGAGCACACACATACACACAATTCCATATATGCATAAATACACACAGCATTTTACATATAGTTTTAGAGCTTCTGAGGACCTAAAGGTTCATCTTTTAAACTTAAACTCAATTCAAATATCTGTGATTCCTTCAGGGTGAATTAGGCTGGATGAATTACCCACTTTGTGTTTTGATGGCACTTAACTTATATCTCAACTTTGTTACTGTAATGATTGCATTCCTCTCTTCTGTATGAAGTAGTGTCTTCTCTCTTTTGCTTTCCCTTGATTATCAAGCACATATCACAAAACTGAGTCAATGTATTTTGCATTTAGGAATTGATTAAAAATTGAATGAATTAGTTTGGACTAGAAGATATGATGGTAATAAGGGCCATTTCTGTTTTTACTGGCTACTGAATGCCTAGCTTCTAACTCAAGGCCTGACATCTAGAGGGGATTCTGTCAATTTTTATTGCACGAATATTGCGTGACATAGTTCTGCTCACTGAAAGTGACTGGTATATAAAACTTTTGTGAGTCTTTTTGAACAAGTATGGTGTATTTTATAACAACTTAATTTGGGGAGCAAAAATGTCAGTAGATATTTTTGACTCTTCTATCCTCGTATCTCAGCTTAACTCTTTTTATCCTTATTTCTACTTTCCCTACTCATCCTACGACTCACCCATCCCGTATCTTTATAAGTCTGTATATTCACCATCTTTTCATCATTTGCATTCCACGTGAGCTTGCAACTCCATGTATTGTGTCTTTGCTTCTCTGGTTCAGTTTATAATTTTGATCATGCAACACCAATATATTGAGCATTTACCATGTGTCCAGCATTGAGCAGTTGCTGGGTGTGCAGATGAAGTACTAATCTGCCTGCTCCCCACTTTACTCCATGGAAGTAAATTTTCTGAGAAAGAGATAAGATAAATGAAAAGAGATGATTATGTTGAAATTAGTTAAGTGCTAACATGGAGAGCAAAATGCTATAAGAGTAATGAAGGGATGTTGTTTGTACGTTTTTCTGTCCTTGGAGGCTACCTCTCCATGTCTCCCCTCTTCCTGCATGACTTAATAATCTACCTGTCCTTTAAGATCCAGTTCAGATCTTCTTTTTCCATGCAGATTTTCTAAATGTTTTCTGTTTGGTCTTCTTCTTCCACTTCCCCATCCCAGTATGCCTTTCATAGTATTTGTTGCAGTCTTCCACTAGACTGCATATCTCCATCTATAGGTTAAGAACTGTGTCTTTTCCATCATTGTTCCTTAACAGAGTTCTTTAAAAACTGTAGGCCTTATTGAATGGAAATATTTGTTCTTTTTTAGTCATGCCATCTGCCCACCCACACCCCATACCTCACCACATGATTTATTTCCTCTCGAGGATCTCAAAGTCATTTCTTGTGCTTATCTTTACCTATATACTGTGGTAGGTTGCCAAGGCTACCATTATGTGGTTGAAGAGTTGCTCTCCTATTTAACTTCTCTCTTTCAAATTCAGAATGAGGAACTGATGACTCAATTCAGTGAATGACTTGTCTTCTAGTCAGATGTCTACTTCATAATGGAATCCACATGTTGTTAACCTATTTCTTATATTTAGAAATGTATTTTTATTATTTTTTGGGTATCAAGATCTCTGTTCATATCTTTTTTTTTTTTTTCTGGATTCCAAGTGAATGATTTTGAAATCACCAAAAATATGAAGGATTTATTTTCAGGAATAATTCATTATGTTCAAAAATTCCCTTTATGTCTTAGGTCCATGAAGGGCCTTGAGAAGCAGATGCTTATAAAAAGCAGAGCTCATCAGATACTACAGGCTAAAGTTAATGGGTGTTTTTAGTTCAACAATGCCCTGAAGCTACCCCCACTACATACATAAAAACCTATAATGTATAATATTTTATTCATTTCCTCTTCTAACATGTTATAGGTCTAATAGCTTTTTATTGTTTTTGTTGTTAATTTAATTTTGAATGATCAGATTTTTCTGAATGGTAGATTAGACTCCAAAGTTTTCCATACCTGTGTATGGAATGTTCCTCAATTTGAAATATTTTTCCAATCAAATCAGCTCCAAGAAAACCTATCCTTGGCCTACATTTTTATATTACCTTATGGAAAGAAGAGAAAATCTCAGAGAACTTGACTTACAACACTGACACATAGAATCAATGATAGTCAGGTGTATTCAGCCCCTATTTTAAGTCCATCCTCAAGAGTTTGGAATAAGGTGAAGAGAAAGAGGACTTTAGCAAGAGATCAACACACGCTTGTTTTGTAACATTTTCCTTGCAATTTAGATGTGTCAGATTCCATTTCTCTGTTAATGAGAAGTCCATGAGGCCTGACTCTTGTTCTATTCAGTGCTGTACTCTCAGAACCTGGAAAAGTGCCTGGCATGCAGTTTATTGATTAATATTCAAGGGTGAATGAATGAATGAGAAGACTTTGAGTCTGAAGCATTTCTTTATAATTGTAGCACATAGTATATCTCCTAAAGCAATATGTTTTAAATAGTTTTTACATAAATGATATTTGGTGAGTTAAAAAAAAATTTTGTGTGTGTTTTTATGTTACTGATTTGAAAAATATGAAATATTTTTAACCTTTTGACTGTCTTGGATCTTCTTTTATTAGAGTATAATTGCTTTACAATATTGTGTTATAGTTTCTGCTATTGACATATATATATGCATATATATATATATGCATATATATATACACTACAGTGGGTAAAAAAATATTTTTAACACTTTTTTAAGGAGTGCTGTTGACAAGTTTAGTATTAGTAGCTAACTTCTCATACCAAAAACTATGTTTTTCCAGATTACCACTAATGCTAAGAATTAAGCTCACATAACAACCACATCACACTATTAATACTGGGACTGGTCCCAGGTGGGTCAGAACCACAGTGGGTGGGGAGATAGTGTCTGGTGGGATTAACAGCAAGTCCCTCAAAACATGTAGATCTAGGTTTAAATTCCAGCTCTGACACTGCCTGGCTCTATGATAATGGCAATCACTTAACCTTTATAGGCCTTTGTATTTTCATCTATAAAATGGGCATAAGAACATTCTAGACTTGCTAAGTTTGGAATAAGGATACAATGATGCAGTACACCTAAGCACAGTTCGGTTCCATTCAGTCGCTCAGTCATGTCTGACTCTTTATGACCCCATGGACTGCAGGACACCAGGCCTCCCTGTCCATCACCAACTTCCGGAGTTTACTCAGATTCATGTCCATTGAGTCGGTGATGCCATCCAACTATCTCATCCTGTCGTCCCCTTCTCCTCCTGCCTTCAATCTTTCCCAGCATCAGGGTCTTTTCAAATGAGTCAGTTCTTTGCATCAGGTGGCCAAAGTATTGGAGTTTCAGCTTCAAAATCAGTCCTTTCAATGCACACGTCTCAGTACAATTTTTTTCAGCCTCAACTAATGGATGAAGATTAGTGTTCATTCTTCATCAAGAAGCTAGTGAAAGACCTTTACTCAGCTGTCTAAAAAAAATGGGTTTTAGCTCTGCACTGTGTTAGCTAGAATATCTCTTTATCTATCTCGTTGTTTTCCACCCAAAAAACTAAGGCATATTTAATCTGATTTGTCTACATCACATGGACTTAAGAACAGCTAAGCTAACACATGAAAGAGGAAAATAACTTTGAACTGTTTAACCAAAAGTTGCTAGAAAAATTAAAAAGTTCTATAGATAGTATAAACTCAATTTAAACCAAATATGACATAAACTTCTTATAAGAATACAGGGTTTTGTTGCCTTATAGTGTGGATAACTTTAGAGTGTTGAAATACTGTGTTGAGGTGACAATTGTCTAGAGGCACTGCTTATCAAAACAGGATAAATTATATTCATATCCAGGAAAAATAACTGAGTATATGTCATCTTCCTCTTGATGATCATCACCATGAATCAGAAGTTTAGTACTGTTCTTAAAAGATGTTATTTCTTGTGACAGAGAATTACAAAATGTGCCACTTAGTGGAATTGTCATATTTCAAAACATATGCTCCAGGAATTGAAGTAAGAAAACCTTAAGGATAGAAGAATTAAAGTTAAATGTATGAACATAGAAAATTGAAAGTACAAGCTGGTAATAGACTCCTGAGACTTTTAAAGATCTGGAGTACCTTAAGGATGCCCAGTTCTTTTTGTCATAAATAAAGTATTGATTTTTAAAAGAAAAATACAAATTTTTCCAAAAGTAAATGTTCCATGCATATTTTCGTCACATATGATGTATTGGTTCTTTTCTTTAAAGGAAAACAGTAAAACAATACAGCCAATTAGTGGGGCTGAGCGATCCGAAACAAGATTCTAGTTATGTTGAATGAGATATTTCAACATCAAAATTTTAAAGAGCAACTGAGTTATGTGAAAATATGAATTAGAGTACAAATAAACTCTTAACTTTTGCCAAGACTCATAAAATATACTTTACTTTTAAATTCTGGAGTCTATACTATTCAAATTAAAAATAGGATAAACAGAAGAAAAACGAAAAAGTTTGGAAATAACTGATCTGGTGATTCAACAGAATGATCAAGAATGCCAAAACCAGACATCTAAAGCAGAGCCTAGCTTGTCAGTATGACTGTACTCTGAGTTAACATAATCAGTGAAGAAATATTGGAAAATAGTTGTTTTTTAAGTAGCAGTGTATGCATTTGCTTAAGCTTCCTTAACCATCTTTTTTTTTTTTTTTTTGAAACTTTGACCTTGCTTTACTATTAACTTGAAATTCCCAGAATTTGAATACTAGGTCTTGAGACAGGAAACTTGTGCTTTTGAATTCATATTTTAGTTTAAGAATATTAATTTCCCTTTTATAGAAAGGATAATAAAAATTACTGCACTCTTTCTTAGCAGAAACATCATCAAATTTAGGACCAAAATAGTTTTGTAAAAAGTGTAGCCAGCGTAGATATGTCTGTGTTCTGTGCAAAGTTAGATGTGCATGTATGTGTTTGTGTATTTTCTATGCATGTAAACATATTTTCCTTTACTTCTTCTTAGGGCTGTCATAAAATACATAACTTTAATAATGTACTACCTGAAGGCATGAACTTGAGCTTTATCATAGCCATGGTTTCAAATAATGGAGATTACACATGTGTGGTCACATATCCAGAAAATGGACGTACCTTCACTCTCACCAGAACTCAGACTGTAAAGGTGGTCGGTAAGCATGATTTGTGTTAAGTGCACACAGCAAAGTGCAATAATTTTGTTCAGGCTCTTAATATTTTGTTATAAAGAAGTATGTAAGTTCTGAAAGAAAAGTGGCTTAGCTTTTATGTTTACTGTAAATATGTAGGAAAAAAACAATTGAGGAAGACTTGAAATCAATTTATTTCTAAGTAGTATGAAAAAGGAATCTACCTCATATAGGCTTTGGAAAGCAAAAACAGTGGATAAAATAGTTCTGTCTGAAACACAAAGGATACTTAATATATTCTTTTCCCTTTGTTTGCTTGTTTTAAATGAAAGAAGTGTTGTAATTGATTGTACATGGAACTGTGGGCCCTTTCAAGAATGGACAAATTGTGCCAGGAAGTTTGGCAATCTTCACAGAAGAGCAGATTTTTGAAATAGGTTATGTGAAATTAAAGGTCCGTGATTTGACATCATCTCCCTTGGTTCCTTCCTCTCTACCACAGGCTCCCCAAACGATGCAATGCCTCCCCACATCTATTCACCTGATGATCATGTGGTCTACGAGAAAGAACCGGGTAATTACAGTTGTGCCTCTGAATAGCAGTTAGATTCTCTTAATTACAATGACTAAAAATGTCACTTAATGCAAGAGCATAGAGAGCTGTTGTAGAGAAACACATGAATTGAAACAGAAGTGTTATCAGAAAATAAATCAGCTCTGGGGATGAGCTCCTTTTTTGATCTCTTGGGCAGCTCAGCGATTCTCTGCTTCTCTCAGGGCAGATGCTCTCTTTTCCCTCTGTGAGCAATTTTCCTCTCCTGATTAGTGACTTCTGTTTGATGCAAACTTTAGCCTGTGCAGGGTTCTGGTTTACCGAGACTTCAACATGAGCAAAAGACTTCCTTAAACTTCTATCCCACTACAAAGGAGTGGGGAGTGGGACTGGAGGCAGAACTGGGAATTCAACAGGTAATAACCAATAAAACTGGTACTTTTTGATTTGAACACTGTCAAATGTTTACACCAGCTATCTTCTTCTCCTTTTAGTTTTCATATTTTTCATTCTACACAAGAATTATTTGGAACTGACCAGTTAAGGCATAATATGTTGTTCTTCTGACATGAAGCCTCTCAAGTTAACTTGAAAACCATAGAAAATTTTAACATCCTCTATATCGTATCCTTCCCAATATATTCAATTCCAACCCAATGAAAGATATAAAAGAAAATTTGTTTAAAATGTTCTAAAGATAATAGAAGCAGTGTTCAATCCAGATGGAGAACAATAACCCCCTCAAATTAAGGTACGGTTTCAAATAGTGATCTGCCTTGTGAAAAAAACAAGACCACACTGAGGGAATCTGCCAATCCTGGATGGACCAGATTTTCTAAACTCAGTAGTGGTTTTATATTTTAATATGAACATTCTTTCTGGCATCAAGGTAAACCCATATTAATCATCTAAATGCCTTTTTTCTGTCTGTCATATTATGGTTACAAAAGCATGCCTGAATCCGTGGTCACTTTATCTTTGTACATATTGTTATAGGCAACTGTCTAGAGAATGGCATAAGAACCTTGCATTGGAAGAGAGGCTAGAGTATGACCACTCAGTGAGACAAACCTCAGTTCAAATTGGGATGACAATATAATATATCATCTCAACCTGGACACCTTTTGAGAATGAAAGCAGTCAATATTAATAACTAACTAGGAAAGCAAGCATAAAACAGAACTGTTCTGGGCAAAAAAAAACAGAAGGTCAGTCTGGGTGAAATCCTGGTCTGCCACTTATTTGCAATTTGACCTTGGGATAGCATTTAAGCTTCAATTTTTACATCTGTAAAACATTAATTTAAAAACTAATTCATAATACCTTGTTAAAATTAAATGTATCTATTGATAAGTAGCTAAAACATTTAGCACAGGGAATCATTCAAAGTCCTCAGTGAGTCTGCTGCTGTTGTTACAATTATTATTACCATGTTTTGCCTAGAAATTCCCCCTGTCTTCACCATGTTCCATCTCAGAAGGATAGCATAGCCTTTCTATTTGTAAGTTGTCTTTAAGCTCATTGACTGAACCGTGATAACTTGAATATTTCAAGATACAGCTGCCTGGTCAGTCCTCTCAACGATGACGTCACCTCATCTTCTCTGGGCCAAGGACCAAATATCTGGATAACCATTCCTCCATCTCTCATTGTTGGTGAGGGAAATAACAAAGGACAAGAGCAGTCCATGGAGGTTTAGGGCTAAGAAACGAAGCGTTATCAGAGCCTTTTTGAACAAATACTGTTGTTTTAGGACATATATCGGCTCTATTAAAAGATGGGCATTCTAATAATTTTATATAAAAAGCTGCTGTCCTTTTCCTGGTTTGCTTGTTTTGCAGTGAAGTATGGTATGTTACCTTATGGTAGTCCACTTGAAAATTAGTCAGAAGTAAGCTTACAGGCACATAGAACTTTCATAACTTCTGATTAATCACAAAATACAACCAATATAACCATGTGACAGTTACAAACTCATGAGTTAACTTGTTTTTTTTAGGAGAAGAGCTACTCATTCCCTGTAAAGTCTATTTTAGTTACCTGAAGGACTCTCGCAATGAGATTTGGTGGACCATTGATGGAAAAAAGCCAGAGGACACCACTATTGATGTATCTGTTAATGAAAGGTATCATTGACACTGACAAGGGGGTGACTAACCCTTGTTCCTCAACCTAATGCCTTCTGGTTTATGCTAATTGATGAAAATTCTAATTTTTGCCTGTCAGTAACAAAAATCAGCTTCATTTTCAAGTCTTTAGTTGCTCTATCCCAAAACAGGATTCTCAGACTTGGAATCCAAGCCCCAGATACTACCTGATGATTATATCTTTATGATACCTGCTTGAAAGCAGTTGGAATGAATATCCTATCTGAATGAAAAGGCCAGGATTTAGAGTTGTAGACAGAGGAAAGCCTGCCAGCATGGCCCTGTTCTGTTTCTCAAGTCTAGAGCCTGGGCCTATGTTTTTGTGCCTCAGATAGTTGTGTTAGTTCCTTATCTCCCAGTAAGCATATATTTCCTATCTCCTTCCTCTCCTTTCTTAATTTTCATAGCACATATATCACATTTATAAGTGATAATTTTTAATATTGACTAAAAACATTAATGTTCTTTAAATTTTATTTTTTAAGTGGATGAGGTGGTAATATAACTTGCTTTTAAAATAACACGCTGGGTCACGACATAAATAAACATGACTTTTTTGAAGTGGCTTGATTTGGCAAGGAAGACTGCAACAATAAATAAAAATGAGCAGCTAACTGCATGACAAAGTAGTTCTGAAAACTTAGACCTTATCATCTATGTGCTGATAGATCTTAGGTTACATGAACTTCAAGAAGTTAAAAGATATTTATTCCCTAGTAGTAAACTCAGACTTTATGCAGAAATTATGAAGTATCATAGGGTAATATGCAAGATACTTAGTTCCTAACTGCAGAGATTTTACAGGTATAACAATGATACAACAGAGATGTCAGTGCAATGCGATAAATGCAGTAAAAGGGAAGTATTGGATATTTGGGAAGATTTAGTTGGAAGTTCCAGTTAGCTTTAGGGAGTTAGGTAATACGTCTCAGATGATACATGGCCTAAATAAAGATTTGAAGGATAAGTAGAAATAAACTGGAGAAAGAAATAAAAGTATGTTCCTGGTAAAAAGAAAAAAAATCATTTTTTTACATCATATACAAAGGTGTAGTTTCAAGAAACAGAATATATTTAATGATACATAAGGAGTTTCCTGAAATTGAAGCAGTTTTTGCTGAAGGAATTGATGAAAGATGTGACTGAATGCACAGAAGGAGAGTTATTGACCGTTTCAGGAATTCTGAACATTGCGCTTCCAACCCTTATAAAAATAATGAATGAACAGTAATGATAGTCATACTGTTCCTCCTTGCTGCTATTGAGACACAAGTCACTGTTCATAGTTGAGCAGTGCAGTTCAACTTAGGTTAACTCCATCACAGCCCTTAACCAAGATTTCATGACTGACAGTAAACCTCATAAGAACTTGGATGTCAGTCAACTGTAAGAGAGAGAATTTTTATTTTTTTTCCTTTTGAGCACAGTAGTTCAGAGAGATCTTCAGTCTTGATCTTAGACCCAAAGCACTTGATCTCTGACTTGCAGAGAATTGGATATACTTATTTTCACAAAGTTTACTTGCTCTGAGAAGTTTCTTCTTTCTTTAGGATATAACCAGGAGGTTTCAGCATTTTAACTAAAATGTTCGATATGTGTGCAAAATCCAAGTTTTGGAAATCCCTGAAATGCATCAGCTATTACTGTGAGATGATAATAATAGCTTATATGAATATTTATTAAGCATTGTTCTAATGATTCCCAGGTGGCGCTAGTGGTAAAGAAGCCACCTGCCAAGTGCAGGAGTCATAAGAGACATGGGTTCAGTCCCTGGGTCGGGAAGATCTCTGGAGAAGGTAATAGCAACCCACTCCAGTATTCTTGCCTGGAGAATCCCATAGACAGAGAACCCTGGCGGGCTAAAGTCCATAGGGTTGCAAAGAGTCAGACATGACTGAAGTGACTTAGAATGTAGGCATGCATTGTTCTAATACTTATGAATTAACATACTCAATCCTCGGAATTCTTGAGTAAGTTAATACATGCAATGCACTATGTAGGTATTGCCAGTTTCCTCCTTTTCAAAGGAGGAACTAAGACATGGAAAGATTACTTACCATGCTCAAAGTACATAACCAGTAAGTGCAAAACCTCGATCAAAATTCAAAGGGGTCAGGCCTCAGAAGCCTCTTCACTGAATCAATGCTGCATCCTGCCTCATATATTTGAGGAAAGGAGACCCTTCGCTTTGCAGAGTGACCTGTAGTATGATGCTAATGCTGGGTGTTGAATCTAGATATTGGAATTGTGTGTAGTATAGATGGTAAAGAATGATATTAGAATCCAGAGGCTAGTCTCCTTTTGTATCTTCAGGATCATGAGCACACAGCTTATTGACATTCTGTCTGTCCTCACCTGGGAGATCTGTTATTATCTACTTGTCTGATTTACATACAGCCTTTGGCCCTTGAGTCTCACTAATACTTTGATTTTCTTTTTCCTACTCCTAGTGTAATTCTGAAAGTAACAGAAGACGAGACAAGAACTCAGCTTTTGAGCATCAAGAAAGTTACTGCTGAGGATCTCAAGCGCAATTATGTCTGTCATGCCAGAAATGCCAAAGGGGAGGTTGACAGAGCAGCCAATGTGAAACAGAAAGGTAATGGATGCACTCAGCAGATGAATGTGTGAAGTCTAAATGCAACCCTCCAGTGAATAAAGAAAAAGGAGAAATTGACAACGAGAGCTCTATCACTTAGCACATTCTGACACATAGTGATGAATTAAACTTGAATGAAAAATCTTGCGAGTTTCCATTTATATAATGATACTGAAAATATGATGTCTTATGGTTTTAGTATTTAATGCCCATATGTGACTTAAAATTTTCATATGATTATGATAATGAGGCACAGTGCCATATCTATAAAGAAAAAAGAAAACTAAAGAATATTTCCTGTTCTCAGAGATATAACAAAACTGGTAGAACCACATATCATTGGTGAATTGTAAAGACCATTTTAGAAATCATTGATGGCAGAGTTCAGAAGTCGTAAATACTGGTCATACCATATGACTTAATACTTTTGGAATTTTTCTTGAACAAGTAACTTAACAGAAAGAGAATTATGTCCCTATCGATATTCTTAGAAGCATTATCTATAATAATGAAACATTATAAATAGCAATCATCTAATTGCATGTAAGTAAAGTAAGATATAAAATATTCTCAAAAATATAATTTAAAAATAATTTTCAACACTCTGTGCCAATATCTCAAGCAGGTTTTTAGTACACCACTAGCCATAATTGCTAAAAGGAAAATTAATTAAACTATTACTTAAATTGATGTGAAATGATTTCTTTGTTGATATTACTATATTTTCCTACAATAAATAAAAATCATAAAGCTTTCTTGTGTGAGCTGTTGCTCCTAAAACATATTGTGTCTAAGATTTTCTTTGGGTCTCTCACCTAACAAAGAACCCTAGATAATGAATCCTTTCATGAATGTTTTTCAGTGATCTAGATAATAATAAGGATGATTCATCACATGAAGTCAACCCATTCAGAATCATTTTGGACCTATGTCAAAGTTAGAGCCTTTAATATATACACAAAAAAATTAAAAATGTTAAGTTTAAAACTATTGCATTTTGCAATAGGATTTAAACCTCATTTAAAACTGATTAAAAAAAAAAGACAAACAGGCTTCACTTTAGCATTTTATTACAACTTAGGAAGTAAAGAGCCAAAGCCTGAAATAGATGCCTCTTAAGGAGACTTAGTGGATTGGTTCTGAATAGTTCATTGCTTCTGGTCCTCAGAAGGCAGTGTGAAAAAAGAAGACTGAACTGCATGTTATAAGACAGTGTTTCCCAAAGTAAGTTCCTAAGAGTACTACTAAGCCTCTTCATAATACTGCAATTCATTTTTTGTACTCTAGACACAGACGGCCTATGTTGGAATACTGTCCAATTCTGTGACCTTGGAAAAATCACTTAACCTCTCTGAGCTTCAGTTTCTAATTAAAGTAGGCAAAATATTAATAATAGCACTCCCTCACAAAGTTGTTTTAAAGTACTCAGCATGGTTACTGGCATATAAACATATATAAATATTAAATGCTCAATGAATGTTCAGTTCAGTCGCTCAGTCGTGTCCGACTCTTTGCGACCCCATGAATCGCAGCACGCCAGGCCTCCCTGTCCATCACCAACTCCCGGAGTTCACTCAGACTCACGTCCATCGAGTCAGTGATGCCATCCAGCCATCTCATCCTCTGTCATCCCCTTCCCCTCCTGCCTCCAATCCCTCCCAGAATCAGTCTTTTCCAATGAGTCAACTCTTCGCATGAGGTGGCCAAAGTACTGGAGTTTCAGCTTTAGCATCATTCCCTCCAAAGAAATCCCAGGGCTGATCTGCTTATGTTAGATCTTTTTATTACTTGCCCAAGATTTTTGTAGGTATTATTTGACAAAGGCTTTTATACTCAAGTATAATTAAGGTCTGTGATAAGCAAAATTGATCAAGTTAATTTAGTTCAGAGCCTCATGGTTCTTTCATATGTTAATACTTGAAATGAATATTGAATTGAAATGTAGTAGAGTTGAAATGTAGTAGGTAGAATTGATTCAAATTGACTTGATTCCAGATTCTTTAGGTATAGAACATTTTTGTGGGTTTCATCTTCTAAGGCATGTGTTTTGGGAAACAATTATGGAGGAATAATAAATTAATAACAGTGTCAGATGGATAGAATCAAAACAATCAATTGAAATCATGTTGAATCTAGGAGTGATAAGGATGTCTGTCCACCAGAGCTGCTTTGAGTAACTCTTCTTTCACAGAAGGCTGTGTTCCTAATGGTTTAATATGAATGGCTTTAGGAATATGAAATGACTAGTGCATCTACAGGAGAAGGCAATGGCAGCCCACTCCAGTACTCTTGCCTGGAAAATCCCATGGACGGAGGAGCCTGGTAAGCTGCAGTCCATTGGGTCGCGAAGAGTCGGACATGATTGAGCGACTTCAATTTCACTTTCCACTTTCCTGCATTGGAGAAGGAAATGGCAACCCACTCCAGTGTTCTTGCCTGGAGAATCCCAAGGACGGGGGAACCTGGTGGGCTGCCATCTATGGGGTTGCACAGAGTCTGACATGAGTGACGTGACTTGGCAAGCAGTAGCAGCAGCAGTGTGTCCACTAGACCAGATGATCCCTGCTGAAATTATATTCGTATTACATATAACGCGGTTGGTTCTTTGTGCACTTAGTGGTACCAGAAGAGCTGTGTGTTTGCTTATGTGGATTCTATTCTGGGCTCGCTAATGCTGAGATTCATAGGTGATATCTGTGTTCATGTTCATATACTATATGAAGGGGTCCTTCTCTGAATTCCTTGACAAAGAAGTCCATTTAATAGTTTCTTCTATTATAGTTGGTACTTTTTTAAACCCTATATTAACAACGTTTCATTTATGAGGACTTTTATATTTAGGCTTATGACCCATGTCTTTTTTTTTCCCATACAGAAACCACATTGAAAGGTCTCTCTTTTTCTTTTTTTATTGAATTGATTTTACAACTTACCAAAAAAAGGACTCTCTTAATGTTAGTCTATTTCTGAATTCCCTATTATGTTCTATTAATCTGTTTGTCTGTCTTTAGTCCAATATTACTTAGTCTTGATGGACAGCTTTAAAGTAAGTCATGATATCATGTGCTCATATACTTTATGTCCTTTCCTCCATATTTTCTTTTCCAAGATGGATTCAGGGACCATATATTTTTCATGTAGATTTTACTGTCAGCTTGTCTATTTCTACATTAAAGGCTCCTGTGATTTGATTGGAATTGCAAATTCATTTATAAATCAATTCAATGGGAATTGAAATTTTAGCAATATTGGGTTTTTAAATTCATTAACATGATATCTCAATTTATTTAGGACTAATTGAATATCCTCAGCAATGCTTGTCTTTCTTTTTTGGTTTCAAGTCTTTCACACATACTGTTAAATTTATCTCTGTTATGTTGTTGATGCTTTCATATATAATATTTAAATGTTTTCATTTTCAGTGCACATTTGTAAAAAAAAAAGAACATGGAATTAACTTTTATGGCCATTTGACTTTTCCAAATTCACTAATTAAATAGGGTTTCTGTTTTTGTGTGTATGTGTGTGGTCTTGGCATTTTCTGTACACTTGATCATGGTGTGAATGCTAAGTTGCTTCAGTCATGTCTGACTCTTTGCAACTCTGTGGACTATAGCCTTCCAGGCTTCTCTGTCCCTGGGATTTTCCAGGCAAAAATACTGGAGTGGGCTGCCATGCTGTCCTCCAGGGGCTCTTCCTGACCCAGGGATGGAACCCACATCTCTTATGTCTCCTGTATTAGCAGGAAGGTTCTTTGCACTACTGCCACCTGGAAAGCCCACAAATAAACAGACTTTTGCTGCTTTTCCAAACTTCCTACTTTTGGTTTCTTTTTCCTGACTGTTTCACTCTTTTGGACCTCCAGTAGCACGATCAGCAAAAATGGAGAACAGCCATGTTTGCATTGCTTCCTATCTTAGATGGCAAACATTCAGTTTTCATAATAAGTATGATGCTACTTGTAAGTTTTTGTAGACAACCTTCATCTACATGAAGTATTAAGCTTATATTTTTGGTTTGCTGAGAGTTTTGTTTCGTTTTATTTTTATAATGAATGTATCTTGAAATTTTTCAGACTCTTATCCATTGAGATGATCATATATTTTACTCTTTTATTCTATTAATATTATACTTTACATTGACTGATTTCAAAATGTTGATACAACCTTTCATTTCTGAGGTAAACCCCAACATCATCAGGATTTATTACCCTTTTTATATAGCTGTATTTGATTTGCTAATATCTTAGAAGATTTCTATGTTACGGAATTTGCTCATATATTTGTTCATGAGAGATATTGGTCTGAGATTTTCTTTCCTTGCAATGATATGACTAGTAACAAAGCCATGCTGGCCTTATAATATGAATTGGATGATGACCCCTCCTTTGCTATTATCTGAAAGCTTATGTATAAAATTGATATTACGTCTTACTCAAATATTTAAAAGGGTTACCCATGAAACTGTCTAGGTCTGGCATTTTCTTTATGGGAAAGCTTTTAATTATGAATTCAGTTTCTTTAGTAGCTATTTGGATATTCTGTTTCTTCATGTATCAATTTGGGGAATTTGTCTCCTCAAATAATTTTTCATGCTTTATCTACGTTGTCACATTTTTGGCATAAAAAGTTTTTACATCATTTTGTAATTTTTTTAATGCATGCAGGATTTATCATGATTCTCCCTCCATCATTCCTGATAGTAGCGATTTATATTTTCATCCAATCTGTTTATCAATCAAGAAAGAGATTTTCAGTTTTACCAATTTTTTTCAATGAACAAAAATGTTTTCATTTCTTTTTCTCTATTTTGTATTTTATTCATTTTACTCTGTATTTTTCTTTTTGCTTGTTTTACATTTAATATGTTCTTCTTTTCTATCATCTGAAGTTGAAAGCTACATCACTGATTTTTAAATAACTCTTATTTTCCTGTATAAGCATTGAGCTATAAACTTCCCTCATTAGACCACTTTAGCTTAAACATGCAAATGATGAAATGTTGAAGTTTCATTACCATTCAATTCAAATTATTTTCTAATTTTTATAATTATTTTTTGACCCATGATTTATTTAGAAATGTGTTACTTAATTTATACATGTTTGGGAATTTTCCAGATTACATTTTTTGTCATGTTATATATTAAAATGTAATTGAATTTTAGAAATGACTGTTTGCACTCTTTATCTTGATAATTTTTGATATTTCACATTGTCATTTAAGTCTAGGTAATTGAAAAATTCAGCAATGAATATTAAAAGGCAGGGAAAGGGTACCTGTGACTTAGAACTACTTGGGAAGACTGTAGAGCAAAGTAGAAGGAACAGAGGATTTGGCACTAGACAGGCTTCAGCTCAGGTTGTGGTTCTGATGCAAACTGTATATATGAACTGGTGCAAGCTTTCCATTTGTCCTTCTTTCGATTTCAACTCCCAGAATGTCTGTGAGACTGCAGGGAGCAAGTAACAAGTACTTAACATGGTGCAGCACAGTTGATTATAAATTCTAATGTAATTCTGTTATGGCCAGAAAATATATACTCTGCCTCATTTCATTTCTTTTACGTTTATTGGTGTTTCTTTAAAAGTCACAGCAGATTGTTTATCTTGGTAAATGTTTCACATGCACTTAAAAAGGGTGTATATTCTGCAGTTTTGATGTACTATAAATGTCAGCTAAGTCAATTGATGTCAGTGATGTTCAAGTCTTCAATATATTTATTGATTTTTTTTTAAACTGCTAAACTTTCATCTTCTGAGACAGCAGTGTTGAAATTTTTGCATAGAATTATGTATTTTTCTCTCTTCAGTTCTTCCATGCGCTTCACATATTTTAGAATTGTGTTTTTAGATACATACACATTTAGGACTATTATGTCTTTTTGATGAATTGACTCTTTTAAATTATGACCTGTCTTTTTTTCATTAATATTCTGTTGATATTAATTTAGCCACCTAAATTAATTTGTTCATTCTTCTGTTTTATCTATCAATATCTTCGTGTTTAATGTACATCTCTTGAAGATAGCATATTATTGGCTTTTGATTTTTAATACAACATGATAATTTCTGTCTTTTCATTTATACGTTTAATCCATTTATCTTTAGTGTAATCATTAGCATTACTGGCTTCAAGTCTTCCATCTTCCTACTTATTATCCAGGAGTTGCACCTATTCTTTGCTTTTTTCCTCCTTTCCTGCCTTCTTGTGGATTAATTTGATAATTTCTTGGTATTCTATTTGGCCTCTTTGGCCTACTGACTTTTAGTTCAGTTCAGTCTCTCAGTCATGTCTGACTCTTTGCGACCCCATGAATCGCAGCACACCAGGCCTCCCTGTCCATCACCAACTCCCAGAGTTCACTCAAACTCATGTCCATCGAGTCGGTGATGCCATCCAGCCATCTCATCCTCTGTCGTCCCCGTCTCCTCCTGCCCCCAATCCCTCCCAGCTTCAGGGTCTTTTCCAATGAGTCAACTCTTTGCATGAGGTGGCCAAAGTACTGGAGTTTCAGCTTTAGCATCATTCCCTCCAAAGAAATCCCAGGGCTGATCTCCTTTAGGATGGACTGGTTGTATCTCCTTGCAGTCCAAGTGACTCTCAAGAGTCTTCTCCAGCACTACAGTTCAAAAGCATCAATTCTTCAGCGCTCAGCCTTCTTCACAGTCCAACTCTCACATCCATACATGACCACTGGAAAAACCATAGCCTTGACTAGACGGACCTTTGTTGGCAAAGTAATATTTCTGCTTTTCAATATGCTATCTAGGTTGATCATAACTTTCCTTCCAAGGTGTAAGCGTCTTTTAATTTCCTGGCTGCAATCACCATCTGCAGTGATTTTTAAACCCCCAAAAATAAAGGCTGACACTGTTTCCCCATCTATTTGCCATGAAGTGATGGGACCGGATGCCATGATCTTCGTTTTCTCAATGTTGAGCTTTAAGCCAACTGTTTTCACTCTCCTCTTTCACTTTCATCAAGAGGCTTTTTAGTCCCTCTTCATGTTCCGCCATAAGGGTGGTTTCATCTGCATGTCTGAGGTTAGTGATATTTCTCCCTGCAATCTTGATTCCAGCTTGTGCTTCTTCCAGCCCAGAGTTTCTCATGATGTACTCTGCATATAAGTTAAATAAGCAGGGTGACAATATACAGCCTTGACGTACTCCTTGTCCTATTTGGAAACAGTCTGTTGTTCCATATCCAGTTCTAACTGCTGCTTCCTGACCTGCATATAGGTTTCTCAAGAGGCAGATCAGGTGGTCTGGTATTCCCATCTCTTTCAGAATTTTCCACAGTTTATTGTGATCCACACAGTCAAAGGCTTTGGTATAGTCAATAAAGCAGAAATAGATGTTTCTCTGGAACTCTCTTGCTTTTTCCATGATCCAGTGGATATTGGCAATTTAATCTCTTCCTCTGCCTTTTCTAAAACCAGCTTGAACATCTGGAAGTTCACGGTTCACATATTGCTGAAGCCTGGCTTGGAGAATTTTGAGCATTACTTTACTAGCATGTGAGATGAATGAAACTGTGTGGTAGTTTGAGCATTCTTTGGCATTGGAATGAAAACTGACCTTTTCCAGTCCTGTGGCCACTGCTGAGTTTTCCAAATTTGCTGGTATATTGAGTAATTCTGTGTTATTTAAAAAATTTTTTTCTATAGTATTTACAATATTTATCTTGAACTTATTACAATCTACCTTGAATTAATCATTTCACATATTTTATAAGAATCTTAAAATTGTAAAGTTCCATTTTTTCTCTCCTGTCTTTGTTTTATTGTTACAATGCATTTCAATTTGCATTTAAATGCCACAATACATTGCTATTATTTTTGCTTTAAATAAGTATTCTTTAAATACATTAAGAACTGAGAAAAAATTATTTTTTTTATTTGCATATTTTCCATTTCTGGCACTATTCCTTCTTGGTAACATTTTAGCTGGAAAAGCATTTAATATTTCTAGTGGCATACATCTGCTGGTGACAAATTCTCTCAGCTTTGTTTTAATCTGCAGGTTTATTTCATCTTAATTTTTATATTTTGATAATTTATTGACAGTTTTCAGATACATAGAAAAGTTGAAAGAACTATACAGTGAACATTTATATAACCTGCATAGATTCTATCATTTTGGTATCTTTGCTTCATCACATATACCCATCAATCCATTCTGCTATGCATACATTAATATATCTTATTTTTTATACCTTTAAAGTAGTTACAGACATGAGTAAAAGTTATCACCTAAACATTTAAGCATCTTGTATTATCCAAATTTTAATATTTATTTATAGTTCTCTTAGGTTTTTTCTAGGTAAAGTTTGTATACAGTGACAAATTACAAATCACATTTATGTGAACTTTGATAATATTTGAGAAATGTGTATATATTTATGGTGTAACTTAAAATTAAATATAGAATATTATCATCACCATAGACAGTAACCTCCCACTCCTTCCCCTTATCAATCAATCCTGCTACTCCTACCTTCTCCACCACTGTCAAAGCAACTGTTCTGATTTTCCTTATCAGAATGTACTATTTTTGTCCTCTTCTAGAACTTTATATACCTAGACCTATACAGAATGCACTTTTTTATAAAGCTTCTTACACTCAGAAAATAATCTTAATAGTCATGCTGTTGTATGTTGGTTGCTTTTGTTTGCCAAGTAGTGTTTTTTGTTGGTGGTGGTTTTTTTGTTTTGTTTTTTAAAGAACTTATTGCAGCTTAGTTATTCTTTATCTGTGTGGAGGTCATCTGGGTTGTTCACAGTTTTGAAGAACTTCTGTTAACATTCTTATCCAAAGCTCTTTATAGACTTTTATTTTTACTTCTCTGATGTGAGTACCTATGAGTAGAATTACCAGCTTAGTTTTATCAGAAACTCTCAGAGCTTTCTTCGCAAGTGGTAGTATCATTCTCCCCTCTCACTGAAACAGTGTATTCACATCTTTGTCATTCAGTGTTGTTACTCTTTATTTTGGGGCTTCCCTGGCGCTCAGCGGTAAAGAATCCACTTGCCAATGAAGGAGTCATGGGTTCAATTCTGGGTTCAATTCTCATCCCAGGAGAAGGAATGACAACCCACTGCAGTATTCTTGCCTGGGAAATCCCATGGACAGAGGGGCCTGTCAGGTTACAGTCCATGGGGTCACAGAGTCAAACATGACTTAGTGACCAGAACAACAGCAAACAACAATCTTAGTTTTAGCCATTTTAGTGAGTGTGTGGTGGCACCTAATTTTGTAGTTTTTGTTTCACTGATGATTAAGATACTGAGCACCTTTTCATGTGCTTGTTAGTCATTGGTCTTCTTTTGTGTTATAAGTGTTCAAATACCTTGTCCATTTTATAAGTAAGTTGTTTGTATTTTCATTATCAGATCTGAGCAATTCTCTTTTCTACCCTAGGTATCAGTTCCTTATTGGAAAGATATTTTGCAAATACTTTCTCCCACTCTGTATCTTGCCAGTTCCTTTCTTCAGTGGTACATTTTAGTGATGAGGTGTAATTTATTGATGTTTTCTTTAATGGTTATTGTTTTCTTTGTTCTAAGAAATCTTTGCAAAAAAAAAAAAGAAATCTTTGCATACCCCTAAATCATCATAATATTTTACATGTTATGGAGAGAAGGCTGCCCCTGTCACTTCTCTAAGACCAGAAGCTGATTTTCAAAATGCACAAGTTTGAACTAAAATAGCCAAACAAATAAGGTCTGAAGGTTAATTCAGTCATAAATCTTTGATTTACTATCAGGTGACGCTAGTGGTAAAGAACCTGACTACCAGTGCAGGAGAGTCTCTTATAAGTGCAGGAGTCTCTTATAAGAGACTCCAGTTCATTCCTAGGTCGGGAAGATCCCCTGGAGAAGGGCATGGCAATCCACTCCAGTATTCTTGCCTGGAGAATCCCATGGACAGAGGAGCCTGCTGGGCTACAGCCCATAGGGTCGCAAAGAGTCGGACATAATTAAAGGGACTTAGCACATGCACGCACATACACACATTCTCTTTGTTATTCAGGCAAGTGACTATTATTGTAGTATCAAAAATTGTCAAGTAGTCCCAACAATTTAGCAAAGAATAGACAAATATTCTGTGGCAGGGAATACTTGAAAATTCAAGCAGCTGGTATTTGGTTGGGAGAGTCAATGAATAACAAGGCCCCTACTATGATAATGAATATGAAGGAGATAAATTTAAGTTTTCAAGGAGAAACAAGATTGTAGACTGATAGCTTGACCGGAGCTATTGTACTGGCTTAACCAAGGGTAGTTAGCTGGAAATTTGGGCTCTGGAAAAAGGATAGAGGGAATTCTGATTCAGAAAGAAACAGTAGAGCAAGTCACTAAATTTGTCTCCATCCTGTTTAGATTATCAGTGAGAACAAAGATGGAAGTAGTTTAGGAGTCCAGTTTGGTCAGTTATATCACCCCTTTGACTGGAAACCCTTTGGTCTGGGATTGCATCAGAGTAAAATCTTTATCCATAAACATCAGAGACTTGAGGTGGGGCAGACAGAAAATGTGGACTAAGGATCAGCCTTTCAAACAAACCAGCAAAGCTATATTTGAAAGCTTTTTAGAGCACCTCCTAAATGTGACTCAAACCATTTAGAAAATCAGGCTTGTGGATTATTTATCTTGAGTTCAATTAGCTAAATAGCATAAGGAACTTCTTGAAATCATCAAGGTGGCCCAACAAAATGCAGTCTGTAAATATGACACGTGTAATTTTATGACACAAAGTTAAAAAGCTCTAGTAGAAATAAAACAGCAGTAGTAAAATGAATATGGCAGAGGGAAAGCCATGAGTGTAATTGATATCTTGATCACTAAACAAGGTGACTATTGATATTTTTTAAGAAAAATCCATTTCAGGTAAGCGGCTCCACTGACCTTTTTTCATTTTTTCTTATTGTGAAATGTCCATCCAGAGAGAGCCAAAATAGCTGAGCAAATAATGAGGATGACAGTGGGAATTAGCCTAGTGTGTCGTTAAGATAACATGTACTCAGAAATACCAAGGACACAGCAATTTTCATGCCAGCTACTCAAACTGATCTTAATAAATTCTCAAATGCACTGACATAGCTTTATGGCATTTATTATCTTATTTTAAAGCACTGTTGTTCATGGGTTGAGTACAAGCCTGTGTGCATGCATGCTCAGTCGCTTAGTTGTATCTGACTCTTTGCAACCCAGGGACTGTAGCCCACCAGGCTCCTCTGTCCATGGGATTATCCAGGCAAGAATACTGGAGTGGGTTGCCATTTTCTACTTCTGGGAATCTTCCAGACCCAGGGATCGATTGAACCCGGGTCTCCTGCATTTGAGAGGAAGATTCTTTACCACTGCACCACCTGGAAATCATAAGTATTAGAGTACATGGTAATTCTGTACAGCTGACTCCCAGGCTATATCTGTAGCAGGATTAGTACCCTGAGTTTAGGATAATGAATGCAAAACTCAATGATTTTTCCTTTTAATTAGAGAATTTCAGATTTTGCTCTAGGCTACTCACCATTTTCCCTTTAGAATAGCTGCTACTGCTGCTAAGTCACTTCAGTTGTGTCTGACGCTGTGCGACCCCATAGACGGCAGCCCACCAGGCTCCCCCGTCCCTGGGATTCTCCAGGCAAGAACACTGGAGTGGGTTGCCATTTCCTTCTCCAATGCATGAAAGTGAAAAGTGAAAGTGAAGTCGCTCAGTCGTGTCTGACTCCTAGCGACCCCATGGACTGCAGCTTACCAGGCTCCTCCATCCATGGGATTTTCCAGACAAGAGTACTGGAGTGGGGTGCCACTGCCTTCTCTGCTTAGAATAGCCACCTGTTTTAAAAGGGATTTTTCACTGGTATGATCAATAATTGAACTTCATGGTAGTGTTGTGCAAATATCTATGAACTTTGAAGTCAGGAAGGCTTGATAACAGTTCCAGATTGAAGAAGACTTTTCTGTACCTTGTCCCGGCAAACACTTAATACACACAATGTTCAGGTGTTTAAAAAGGCTTTTTCTCACATCTACCTAATATACCTCTCCTGCCCCAATGCCTCCCCTCAATTACCTCCCTCATATTACCCTGGTTTATTTCTTTCATAGCATGGATCACTCTCTAATAGTAACTGTCTTATTTATTTCCTTATTTACTTCCCTGCATTAGAATCTTAGCCCTAAGAGGGCAGAGACCCTTCCTGTTTTATCTACTGTTATAACCTCAACAGCTTCTAGCAAATGGTAGATGTCAATAAGTAATTGTCAAATCAACTAATATATAATTTAAGCCACTTCTGTTTCAGATCCAGAAATATTTTGTTCAATCTCAAACTCTTAAGTTTCACTAGTAAAACTCATAAAGCAGCCACATGAAGTTACAAATACATAGTATAATACTAGACTTATTTTTGGGCTTCCCTGATAACTCAGTTGGTAAAGAATCTACCTGCGATGCAGGAGGCCCAGGTTCAATTCCTGGGTCAGGAAGATCTCCTGCAGAAAGGATAGGCTACCCACTCCAGTATTGGGCTTTTCTTGTGGTTCAGCTAGTAAAGAATCTGCCTGCAATGTGGGAGACCTGGGTTTGATCCCTGAGTTAGGAATATTCCCTGCAGAAGGAAAAGAGTACCCACTCCAGTAGAGTCGGACACGACTGAGTGACTTTCACTTTCAGACTTATTTTAAATATCACATAGTACTAGACTTATTTTAAATAACACTACTTAGAAGTCTGTAACATTATATCCAGAAATGTTCATTCAGTTCCCAGAGTTCTCAAGATAGGTTGGATGAAGAAGACATAGTCTCTACCTAGACGACTATAACAATGTACAGTTTAATAGTGAGTGAGAAAGAGTGGAGAAGCAGTCTTATAGAATGTATATCCTAGAACTGTACACCTGAGAGATACTTTCAGAGCCAAGCATACTCAGCATTAGGTGGATACCCTCATTTTCTGTTCAATGATAATAAAATTGTTGAGGCTTATTGCCAAATATAAAGAAAAAGAAATTAAATTTCTTCCGTATGGCACTGGACAAGAGGATGAAACTAAGACTGGTATAAACACATTAAAATTTTTGCTCAGTTAGCTGCTCCAACATTTAAAGTTCTACAAGTGTCATCAGCTGGTCTAGTAAGAGCTGGACATAGGTTGGAGTTACGCTTTCCAAAAATATTTTTGAGAAGATTTAGTTGTCAGTTTGTGAGTCAGATTGGATGACCTTTTAAGTTGTTCCCAACAAGATCTGTTTTAATTTGTATTATCATCGAAGTGTATTCAAATCATATAATTGTTTAAAAGCACCTTCTATGTCAGTTTCTGGAAACAAAAAGATAAATAGGTCACAATCTGGTGTTAGAACATAGTGCTCAACCTCCACCATGTGATCTCTGCTTGTTCACACATATAGGTCAGGTTCATGACTCAGCTGCTTGGTTTAACCAGCTATTTGCAGAATGATGGGTCACCATGACTATCGTGCACAAATCAGTTTGTTTCTTTGTTGGTCTCTCCAATGATAGCTCCAAGGTACACAGTGGAACTGGCATGTGGCTTTGGAGCCACAGTCCTCCTGGTGGTGATTCTCATTGTTATTTACCATGTTTACTGGCTGGAGATGGTCTTATTTTACCGGGCTCATTTTGGAACAGATGAAACCATTTTAGGTGAGTAATGAAAATTTCATGTATATTTCCCGACTGCCATCTTGAGAAAACATATTGGCTTGATAAAACCTGGATTAATTGGAAGATATAATCAGACTAACTTCGGTTTTAGCCCTTACTATTGAAAATCTTTCTAATGCATATTATTCTGATTTCTTGGGTCAATATATGATTTAGTCTAGATTGGCAGTATCCAAATAGAAATACAATATGAAGCACATATGTGATTTAATATTGTTCTAGTGGTCACATAGGGAAAAAGAAAAGAAAAGTGAAAATAATTTTAATAATTATGTTATCTAACATATTCAAAAGACTATCATTTTAGCTTGTAATTTAATATTATGTTAATAGAGATATTTTAGTCTTACTTTTGGTACTAAAAAATCTTCGAAGTTCAGCATGTATTGTGTTTTACACTTGCAGCATAGCTCCATTCAGACCAGATACATTTCAAGTGCTTAATAGCCACTTGTGGCTTGTGGGTATTGTACTAGACAGTGCATGTCCACACTTTGTACTCATGGGTTATCTGTGTACCAGAAGAATCACATGCGAGCTTACTAAAAGGAGCATCTAAAGGCTAGCCCCTATTATGAATCAGCATCTACATTTCAACCGTATCCCAAAATGATTCATGTACACATTATAGTTTAAGAAACAGTTTTAGTGCCTCTATGCCAGGTGACAAGAATGAAACATTTAATTACCAATTCTAATACCCATCCCATAAAGTCTCATTGAGTGGCTTGTAGAAGAGACAGGCACCTGTATTTTTAACAAGAGATGATTTTTATAATTAGGCAACTGGGAGAAAAATTGGTTCATCAAATCTAAGCATATTTTAATTGTAGGTATTTTCAGGTATACATGATTTAGACATTTCTCAAGGTTTTGCTCAATTTATTATTCTCATATATTAGTGAGTGACATACGAGGGCAGGAATTAGAAATGTTCTGCATGGTATTTTTGCCAGCATCTATGACTGAGTAACTATTTGCTTCCTGATTCTGTAAGTTCATAGTTGAATGAGCCAAACCTCACTCATTCTCCACTACAAAATCTGAACTCAGTGAGATGAGAGTAGAAGACACATCAGATAAAATTTGCAATTACACCTTAAAATAGTCATTTTGCCTGGAGACCTGTCACAGGTGGGAAATCACACTGAAATCTGTCAGCTAATTCACATGTGCAAAAAATGAAAATGTCTAATATCCAAAAGTTTTTGATTTAAGAAAAAATACAGTACTATTGAGAAACTTTCCTAATTTATATTGTATCTGTGTTTTGTGTCTTTTATTAAATTTTTGCTAGATGGAAAGGAATATGATATTTATGTATCCTATGCAAGGAATGCTGAAGAAGAAGAATTTGTATTACTGACCCTCCGTGGAGTCTTGGAGAATGAATTTGGATACAAGCTGTGCATCTTTGACCGAGACAGTCTGCCTGGGGGAAGTAGGTATTTCAGATGAGTACAGGTGATGCTACACTGAAAAGCAGAGTAGACCTGTAGCTTCAGGTCACATGTAAGAGTCATGGCACAGTTCTATGTTGACATCTTTGGACATTTAAATGTCCAATTCATTTTGTAATAGATAGAGACTCTCTAGGAATAAATATGGTCTTCCCAGATGTCTCAGTGGTAAAGAATCAGCCTGCCAACGCAGGAAACACAGGAGATGTGGGTTCTATCCCTGGCTTGGAAAGATGCCATAGGTAAGGAATGCCAATCCACTCCAGTATTCTTACCTGAGAAGTCCCATGGAAAAGGATCTTGGCAGGGTACAGTCCATAGGTCACAAAGAATCAGACACGACTTAGCAACTAAACAACAACAACAGGAATAATTCTACACTGTAAGATGCAGATTATTCAAGTGCAGTTTATGGTTTTAAAATATTTCCCCAGTAAGCTTTAAAAACAATGTGAGAAAAGTGTAGATGCAGAGTGCATTGGAGCTCTGCCAAGAGCCATAGCTTTAAACATTTTGTTTACTCACATTTAGATTTTTAGAAGGTTTAACTAATTTGCCTAGAATTTTTTCATAAAGAGTGAGTTTAAAACATTTGTATACAGATGAGATTTACTCGATTTTGCAAAAAGTGAGATGCAGAAGAGAGTGCATGGAATCCTCCATTATATTACTTACTGATAGTAATTAGAATATTTTCCTTCCTTTTTTTCATTCTTGTTTTCTCGCAAACCAATGCTGCTCAAATCTCCTCTTTCCTTGTGTCTGTTTCTTCATATCAAATTACACATTTGAAATGAGTTTAACATTTTACAAAGGTCAGTATATCCTAATAGGTATAAAAAGATTGAAATGTTGAATGATTTAAAATAAAATGTACCTCTAATTTTCAGATCCAGACAGTAACACATAAAGTGATGCTACATTCAAGTCTCTTTTGTAAATGCATGATAGCACTCATAAACCCACTGTTAAACTCTGTACTGTTAAAATGCATTAATATCTCTAATCTTTACAACAAACTAATTTATTTTCTTCCCCTAAATCCTGTTTACATTAATCACTTAGTATATTTCTTAGTTATATTGATAATTTGAGAGAGAGAATAGACATTAATTTTTATGCTTATTTTGAATTAGTGGGATCACTTTATGTCCAAAATCATCATCCAAAAGTCCATCATGCTTCCGTTCTGTAGGAGATATCTCTTTCAGCATAATTTTGCCAGAAAATGCTGACTTGACTATATAGATAAAGGACAAATCCCACTCATTTTGAAGCTTAAAATCTTAAATAATTTATTCATCTAATTATTCATCCATAAGTCATTCAACTGATATTTACTACTATCTGAACAGTTATGTGAAGATACACAGGATAACAACAATGTAAGACTCCAGCAGGGATTGATAGTTCTTTGAAGAATTCAAGTTCTATATAATTACTCTTGCATTTTGCTTTTGATGACTGATTTTTTGTGATCTTTTGCATTCTCCCTGCTGCTTTTACTCAGTCCTCTTTCCCTCTAGGTCTCTTTCCCTGCTTACACACAGTTAATCAGCAACAGTGCTTGGAGTGGACAATTACTTATTCCTGGATTCTCCTCTAGGCTGCACATGCTATTTTAATTTCAACTCTCTCCCCATTGCCTCTGTACCTGTGAAGATTAAAGGGCAAAATGACTGCTCGGGGGAGTGGGGAGTATGGTAAACCTTGAGATGGCTTTGCACAACACTGGTGCATTCCCTGGAGTTGCCTTCCATCTGAACCCCAGGAAAAGGATTATTCAGTCCTTGATAAGCAACCTCGAGGAGATGGATTATTCCCAAGAATTTAGTGACAGGAACTAATCAGAACCCTTGACAACAGAATAAAATTATACAGCATTTCCATTTTCCCCTGCTGCTGCTGCTTTTTCGACCTGAAGAAACCATTTGCTTGCCAGTGAAGGCACATGCATCAGCTAGCAGCTGCTGAAACACATGGCTTCTTAGTAATGATAGGAGTTTAAGGAGAAAGATTCAGGGACTAATTTAGGCTCCAGAGCAGAGCAGAATAGAAAGCTGAGCTGAGAATGTGATTCCAGTCAAAATACCATTCAACTGGCATTCTTAAGTTCCTATTCCAGTGATATAGAATAGTCTGTGTCTGGGAGGTGCCTGACAGTAGAGAGGGACTACCAAAAAATGAAGTGTTTTACTCTTGCTGTTCTGTGTTAGTGAAAAGTGAATTTCTATGATTTAGCACTATAATGTATATTTTTTAATACTCACTGGCAGTAGAGAGTTAATACATGGGTATCTTTGGGGAGAAAGGGCTCAAGACCTGATTTTGCTGGGCCAAAATATACCACACAGTTTGAAGAAATTGATTTCAGTACTACCCACACATTCTTCATGTCCCAAATGATGCTTCTGAAGACCAAGGTCATAGGAATACATTTTGGCTTTATGCTTGTTTGGAATTCCTTCAGGGTTGGAATATGTGCATTCAGTTTCTATTCTCCCTGAAGAGAGTGACACTTTCTGAAGAGAGCAATTGGTCTAAGGATTAAATGTTGTTAATCAAAGTTTCACCCCAATTCTCAAACTATTATGCTAATTTCTTTTCACTTGCTCCTCAAGCCCCATACTTGGAGGGAGTTCTTGGCCATCACTAATGCCCATGGTGTTTTCTTTCCCAGTTGTCACAGATGAGACCTTGAGCTTCATTCAGAAAAGCAGACGCCTCCTGGTTGTCCTAAGCCCCAACTACGTGCTCCAGGGAACCCAAGCCCTCCTGGAGCTCAAGGCTGGCCTAGAAAACATGGCCTCTCGAGGCAGCATCAACGTCATTTTAGTGCAGTACAAAGCTGTGAAGGAAACGAAGGTGAAAGAGTTGAAGAGGGCTAAGACGGTGCTCACGGTCATTAAATGGAAAGGGGAGAAATCCAAGTATCCACAGGGCAGGTTCTGGAAGCAGCTGCAGGTGGCCATGCCAGTGAAGAAAAGCCCCAGGTGGTCTAGAAGTTGCGAGCAGGGTCTCACTTATTCATCCTTGAAAAATGTATGAAAGAGCCAGTGAATGATGGATGAAAAGATCCAGCAATACTCCAAGAAAGAAGGATTCCCCTGCTTTATTCCCAGTGTGTTGTTCATGGACAGAAACAAATTCTATGGAAGCCTCCCCATAGAGATAAATTCAGGGTTACTGTAGCAGAACTGTTCTGCTTCCTCAGGCAATACAAAGGCTTAGATCCACCACTGGTTGCCAGTGCCTGAGGTCACTCCATTTTTTGCAAGAATTGGTGATGCAAAATTCCCCTTCTGCATCCTCCATTCCTGTTCCTGTTCATATCTATTCATTCACGCTCACTTTCTCTCTTTTTTTGGAATAATCTTAATATTATGAGGAAGCCTTTGTTATTGATTTAAAGAACCCTTATAGATGAGTCATCTGTTAACAAGGTCATTAAGAGTTTCAAGTATAGTTTTCTTTTCTTTTTATTCATCCCTTAAAAGACAATCAGGGCCTAAATTTATCTTTGCTAAGGAAAATTAACTCTTTTGCTCATCCTACTATGCTAGACACTCTCACAGCAAGACCAACACCATTTATGATGTTATAAAGCAGGGTGACTGTAAACGTTCCTTATGATTGGCTTAAAGGGCTTTCCCGCATTGTGTCCTGTCATCTCCCCCACCACCCCATGCACTCTATCTCAGGTAGTTGGTATCATATTTGTCACCTTGAAAACTATGTAATAATATTTTATTACAGTAAACTCCCAATTATCTGTAGGTTGACCCATATCCATCACTCCATCTCCCTACCTCCTGCATTTTGGGTCAGTCATTCAGAGCATGCAGGTGGCTCCGCACATGATTCATTGGAGAGGAAGCTTCTCTTACTGGTGCTAATATTGAGTAAAAGAAGAGCAAAAAGCTTTCAAGGGCATTTTCTGTCTTATAAGAAAAGCACAGAACAGGGTGTTTGTCAATTTGTCTTTTAATCTTAGCTTTGCTAATGTGAATATTAGGAAAATAATTTCTCTTTACTTGTTTCTGTCTCCCCGTTGTAAAGTGTTCAAGTTAGACTTAGGGACCTTGAGAGTGCTTTTAGCATTAATACTCTAAAAGTATTAACTGGACCCTGAGTAGTTTTCATATTTTATTCACTGATAAGTTAATAACACTCACTTCAAACAAGTTAGACTGAAAAGTCACTGTCAACTAAACATGTTTTAGTTTGTATAAGTAAAACTTTACTGTTCTTAAGACTTGGAAAAGTAAAAACTAAGTCCAGGGTTTACAGAGTGGTGAATATCTATGTTACATATAGATTTTTTAAAAATATATATGTATATACACACAAAATTATATATATATATTGCATATATACACATGAATTACATATACACACATACATACATGAATTGTATATATATACACACACACTACACACACATATATGTATATATATATATCCACATATGACTTTAAATAGCCATTGGCACAATATTACAAAGTACTGGAACTCTTATCCAGTTTTTAAATTATGTTTTTTACTGTAATATTTTTATGTCACTGTTTTCTGCACATTAATAATATTTGTGAATTTACAGCTCCCAGAGTAGTTGTTGTTAACTTCTGCCCTCCCTAAATTAGTAACAATAACTTACTACTGCCACAGTTGATCTGGGTGCAGTGGGGTCTGTTTTGCACAGAGCTTCCATGGTCACTGCTAAGCACTAGCCAGCCCTCTAGCATTAATTGACCACCTACTATATTCTGAGCACACATACTTAGAAATTATGTTAATCTTAGTGCTCAACTCTTGGAGAGACAAATCTCTATTGGACTTTTAAGTAAGAAAGGAAAAGAAAGGAAAAATACCTATAAATGAGCCTGGGTGTCCTATGAAAAATAATAATTCATAATTTAAGTAAATTCTTATCTTAGTAGTATGAATGTTGATAAACTATTCTAAAATTATCTCCTATATTTGTGTCCTTCTGATTACTAAAGTCTATTTAATAAATCATTTTTCTATGGAGGAGTTTTTATTTTAAATAAAACAAAAGCTTCATGAATCATTGACTATAAAACTATGGTATGGGGGTCATCTTGGATCTAATGTTTTTAGCTTAGTTAATGCTTTTCATTATTACAAAGCACAAGTACTCCTTCTATTAACCCTTTCATCACAAGACCAGAGGAGAACTGACCCAAGATAAGATTTGAATTTCAATTCAAGAATGAGCTTTAGGTAGATGAGGGACAGCCCCATTATCAAGGGGCCATTCTCTTGCCAATGCAGCATCTTTTTGCACTTTCGGATTTCATATTTATGCTAAATGATGTTTGGTACCCCTAGAAACTTCTAGATAACTTTTGTTCTATTTACATTACTGTATTTGCTACTGAATGTTTTCAAATGCTAAAAATCTAAAGCAACTCAAATCGAAATGATATCTCATCCTAAGATAATATTGTTTCAAGAGTTCTTTTTTGTTTGTTTGTTTTATGATCCAGCAGCTGCCCAGTACAGAATATTTGAGAGAGAAGGAGAAGCATACATTGGAAAGCAAGGAGAAATCACTCTCTAATATTAAAAACAAAAGTATCCAATGTTAAAAAGAAATCTCAAAGGTTTTAGATATATGGTATAAAGACCTTCGGCACCCAATTAAACAAACAAACAAACAAAAAGACATGATATATAGAGTGTCCAATTACACAACCCTATAAAATAATTTCATTTTTTATGCAATGTAGTTTAGATGATTCCCTAGTATTCTAATAAACAAGTACTCCATTGTATTGGGGAAAAAAAGTTTCACTCCACTTGTTAATTATCTATTTCCTTTCCATAGGTTTTTCATATTTTAAGACTATCTTTTTTATTTTATCCATAAATGTTTGTATTTTCCATTTTCCATTTGATTTGTAAATTTGTTTATTTTAAAAATAAACCATTTATTTTCACCATTGAATTTTATTTTGTGCATGTGTTTTATGTATTTTTCATGTTTGGGCATAAGAAATGAGAATAAAAAGAATGATACACTTAGAAAAAGAAATGTTTTAAGGGACATTAGTTTTCTCTTTCTGAGAAAAATCTGAAAAAACTGGGAACTTCAACTCAACATTTTCTTTACCTCTGAGTAAAAGAGTTACTTAAGTGCAATGGATTGATCTAATATACCAGACATCTGTATGTGTCTGGGTGTGCTTGTGCACACATGAATGAGTGTGGAGAGAAAGAGTCAGAAGAGAGAGAATGAGATGGAGGAAAAGATGAGGAATAGAGACAGAGAATAAAGAAAGGCAGAGAGAAAGAAGAGAGTTTTAAAATAGAGACACAAACCTATTTCTTTTTGTTCAACTTGAAACTTGGACAGTTAACAGTAATAGCTTACCTTTTATAGGTTTTCAACTCAAAAGCAGTTGCCTTAAAAAAGATCAACTAACAATGCCTTGCCTTTAGTTAACAGGTGATTGTTTGAATCAGATATTCATTTCTATTTCGAACAAATCAGTGATAAATATTTGAAAAGACATTTTCTTTTGAGTTAATATTAGGTCTGTAGTAAAA